>NW_023416316.1:58881297-60081297 GCF_014108235.1 Myotis myotis | reverse complement strand
AACTTCAGTATCATGAAATTCTTATTATTGTGTTCCCTTGGATATGATGCTGTTTTGTTCTTCTCATTCAGGAAAATGGACCCAAGACCCAGATTATGAAAGCCCTTATATGACATTCATGTGAGGTTAAATTTTTGTCCTAGTGGCAATTGGAAGCTGTTGACATTTTAATCAAGTAGTAAAAATGGATAAGTTTTTGTTTAATATGTAGGGTGTGGCAAAAAGTAGGTTTATAGTTGACCATAGAAATTTATGAACATCTTTAAACCTACTTTAGCCCCACCCTGTCGATAATTTTGAGGCCTGAATGAATGAGAAATTGAAAATAACCCTAAAGCACGAAGACCTACTAGAGACAGGAGTTTGTAGTAGTTAGGGCAGTGAGTACTAGAGGTTGACAGTGGCAACTGATGGTCACTGGCACCAATTCAATACCAACAGGAATCCCCAGTTTGTGGTGTAGTGAAGCAGGAAACTGTATTCAGTGCAAAACAGCTCGATAGTGATACAGCACAGCTGGGAAAACAGCATGACTGTGAGGCAGCCCTGGGGGGGCCGGGACCATCCTCCCCTGGACAGCTATGCTCCGCTCCCTGCTGGTCTGCTTTGCACTGCTCCGGCCTGCTCCATTCTGTAGCAGTCTGCTCTGGCCTGTGCTGGTCTGCTCCACTTTGCTTCTAGGAGACATCTTCCGTGTTTAGCTCAGCCAGGGAAACACAGGCTTCAATCTTTGGTGGAAAGGGAAGGTACACTCCCATAGTCATAAGGACCTGACTTATATAGACAGAAGTCCTGGTTCCTGGTCCCTGATTGATCTGTCTTCATGCAAATGAGGACCCCGAGCCCTTGCCTTCAATTGACCCAAAAGGCACTTTCCTGCTGGGTCAGAATGGAGCTGCTCTGATTGGTCAGGGAAGATGTTGATGGGACTATAGCTGTGCAGCTTCAAAAGGGTGGGGAAAGCCTCAGTCCTATTGGTTGAAATAGGATTCCGGCACTCCTTTATAAGGGCTGGCTCAGGGGCTGAAACACAGTGCAGGCAGGCAGTTCAGTGCAGGCTTCTTCTGGAAGTGCAGTTGTGTGAGAGGCCCCTGTGTAGAAATGGCTACTAGATTGTTTTTTTAAAATTTGAGCCCAGTTAGCCATCCAGAGCCCTTCTTAGTAAGTATCTTCTTTCTCAGGGTCCACACGGTATGATTTAGAGGGCTTATTCAAGAAATATTTGCGAGAGACAATGGTGGGGGGTGATGGTGGGAGTGGAAAGGTAGAGTGGGAATGGGAAGGAGTGGCTTCAGGGGTGTCTTAGTGTTTCTAGGCTGTGTTGGTGGTGTCATCCCACTTGAAAGCTTATAGGAAAGATGATGAGTTTATTCTTTTTGGTTTTCCCCTAACATAAGAAACTAATTTATTTGATATTTCTCTTTTGCTTTGTTGATAATTTCATGGTAATTTTTCCTCCCATATTTCTTTGACATTATAGCTGTTAGACATCTTTTCTGTTTCTTACGAGGAGTTAATCTTTGCTTTCTAAATTTCTATTTATGTCTAACTCTTTTCTTAATTTTTTTCAACCTCTAGGAAGAACCTAAGAAAGTCCGCTTTGATTATGACCTATTCCTGCATCTTGAAGGCCACCCGCCAGTGAACCACCTCCGCTGTGAAAAGCTGACTTTCAACAACCCCACAGAAGACTTTAGAAGAAAGTTGCTGAAGGCAGGAGGGGTGAGTGGCATTGTCTTGTGAAAAGCTTTCCAATAAAAAACTAGTTGCTAGTGTGTTAAGAAGTATAATCATGTTTTGAGAGAGGTAAAAGAGATGAAGTGACATATGGCTTAGCTGTGGACTCATGGTTTGAGATAAAAAGGTAAGTAAACAATAACATTTTAAGTAGGTATGAATATGAATTTGCATTGTTGATTAGAATAGCCTTATAGTCTGTGCAATTCAAATTTATTGAAAGAAAAAGTCGAAATCAATAAACTATCCTCAATTAAGAAAAGAACAGTATCTGAATTTCATTATATTACTTTATAGAAACTTTTGGGTAAAGTTGAAATTCACATTAAAAATTATATACTAGTAAAAGGGAGTTATTGTCCAAAAATTCATGATCAAAATTAATAAAAAAGGGTATACTCGTTTGTATTACATGTTTGGCTTAATATTTAAATACGCATTATTATTTGCTTGAATTATATATACATAAAAGATGCATTTTCCTTTTAAAGATAATAGTAACAAAAGTGTGGTAAATTTTTATCCATGTGATTTGTCTAGGACAAGAAAAATATTTTAAGTGACTTCTTACAAATATAAACATTATGACATATTTGCTTGCGGGTAAGTCAGCAGACAAACACTATTGACTGGTCAAAATCTACTTTACAATGGGTACCATTGGGATCACCAGTCTCTCGTTCAGATGAACTTCCTGTGTCATCTTATGTTGGCAGTTCAGATCCCGTAAAATGTTGAAATGTGTTCTTTACCCTAGGACTGTGGTTCTCAACTGTGGGTCGCGACCCCTTTGGGGGTCGAACGACCCTTTCACAGGGGTCGCCTAAGACCATTGGAAAACATATATATATAATTACATATTGTTTTGTGATTAATCACTATGCTTTAATTATGTTCAATTTGTAACAATGAAATTGGGGGTCACCACAACATGAGGAACTGTATTAAACGGTCATGGCCTTAGGAAGGTTGAGAACCACTGGTCTAGGATTTCATCCACTTTGTTTTTCCGGAAGGTTTTTGATAGTTTTGCACTATGAAATTACCGTTGTATGTGAACATGTGTAGACCATAACTCCTCGAGATGCCTCATTTCACTGGTATCATCTACCTGAGGGCTTTGTGGGAAAGAGTTGGGTTTTATATAACACAGAAGTTCCTCCCCTTGTGAGGTTATGGACATCCACTTCGAGAGCTTCAGGCAAGCTGTAGACCCTCTCTTAAGAAAATCACCCATCATTATAGTTGTGTGAACATTCTGGATTATATGGAATCCCTGACATCCATTTTTTGGAGTTCTGTTTCGCCAAGCTCCTATACTTTCACTTGAACTACTAATAAGCATTTAAGGCATTGCAAGTACTTTTACCAAAATTCAGTCAGCACTGTACTATGTCAGTAGCTTTGGAAATGAATCACCACTTACAGTATTTTATGTGGAAATGTAGCTCCATGAAGAAATGGCCTTTGGTAATACAATTCATTTAATTTTTTTAAAATTAAATTTATTGGGGTGACATTGGTTAATAAGATTCTATAGGTTTCTAGTGTGTAATTCTACGATATATCATCTGTATATTGCATTGTGTACCCACCACCCAAAGTCATATCTTCTTCCGTCACTATATATTTTGACCCCTCATGTACATGCCCAGTCTCATCTAATCTCAGAAGCTAAGCAAGGTTGGCCCTAGTTATTACTTGTATAGGAGATAACTCATTTTAAAGTTAAGGACTTATATCTATTTATTAACGAAATGGTGCCCTTTTTAAAATAAAAAAATCAACTCTATTATATATTCTTTTTATAGTTACCAAGAGCACAGTGTTGATGCCATTTATCTATGTCTATGCCCTTAAAAATGAACTGGTTCATTTTATTTTTTTAATATATTTTTATTGATTTCAGAGAGGAAGGGAGAGGGAGAGAGATAGAAACATCAATGATGAGAGAGTATCACCGATCGGCTGCCTCCTGCACGCCCCCCACTGGGGATCGAGCCCACACCCGGAGCGTGTGCCCTTGACTGGAATCGAGCCCAGGACCCTCCCGTCCCCAGTCCAATGCTTTATCCACTGAACCAAACCAGCCAGGGCATGAACTGGTTCATTTTAAATCCTAGTTCTCATTTTTCTTTTTATGAGGGTGGCATTTTATGCTTCTGATTATTCCTCTTGGGTATGCTGTTAGGTAGGTAATTGGAGCATGTGAATTAAGGAGCTTGAGTACATCAGGCTTCTGATAAGGGTCGTAGGAAAAAGTAAACATGACACAAGAACTTTTTAAAACAACCACTTAGTCCCAGAGTACTCAAGGGTTGCTTGTGAGCTGGAGAAGAGGTTACAGGTCATTGATAATGCAGCGGAGTGTAGCACTGCCTCCTGATAAGGTCTCTAGTAGATTTCTGTCTTTCACTCTACTCAGCCTTTATCTCAGAATTATCTTCCTTGGCTTCCAACTTTCCTTCTTTGTGTTTCTTTAAGTGCTGTTTGAAGCCTGCAGAGTTTTTTCCCATTAGACTTAGATTATGTCTTGACAACTATAACATATAAGCGGAAATGTGAAATATTCAGGCACACCAGTTATTTGACAGATTCTTTAAGGGACTGATTCCAGTGAATTTTATGGTAAAATTAACATTTAAAAATTCATTTGAAATGAAAGTAATTACATAGATTCTTTTTATTTTATTTAGTCTTTTAGGGAAATGTGAGACAAACATTTTTTGTCTTACCTAGATTTTTGGCTAACTTATATTATTTTTATTGGATATTTAAATAGTTATCATCGTCTTAGTACTAATAAAGCCTATAATTGTGTCACTGAACCATTTTGATTCTATTAGAAATATTTTTCAGATTTATTAAGGTACTAGAGGCCCGATGCGCGAAATTCATGCATGAGTAGGCCCTCGCAGCCCCAGCTGCCTCGCAGCCCCACGGCCCCGCCCCCCACCCACTGATTATTCTGGAAGGTCATTCGCTGTCTGGTCTAATTAGCATATTAGCTCTTTATTATATAGGATAATTGATGCATAACATTGTGTAAGTTTAAGGTATGCAGTGTGTTGATTTGATACATTTATATATTACAAAATAATTATCACCGTAGCATTAGCTAACACCTCCATCATGTCACACAATTTCTATTTCTTTTTTTGTGGCGAGAATATTTAAGATATATTCTCTTAGCAAAGTTCAAGTATGTAATTCAGTAGTATAAATTATAATCTCCATGCAGTACATTAGATTCCCAGAACTTAATCATCTAAAACTGCACTTCCCCTCCCCTCTTCCTCTATCCCCTGGTTCTAGTCTCTGTTTCTATGAGTTCAGCTTTTTTAAAAAATTCCAAATATAAGTGATATCTATGTTGTCCCAAATAGCTGGATGCCCTTTTTCTCATGGCTGAATAATATTTAATATTTACATTGACTCACCACCTTCCCACACACATCTTTATCTATTCATCTCTTGATGGACATGCGGGTTATTTCCATATCTTGGGTAAACAATACTGCAATGAACACAGAGGCACATATTTCTTTGATGTCCTGCTTTTATTTCCTTTGGATATATACCCAGAAGTGGGATTGCTGGGTCATATTGTAGCTCTATTTTAATTTTTTAAGGAAAACTATTTCCCATAGTGTCTGCACCAGGATGCAACCCCACCGACAACATCCAAGGGTTCCCTTTTCTCTGCATCCTCAGGACCCCTTACTATCTTTTTGATAATAGCCATTCTAACAGGTGTAAGGTGATATCTTATTGTGGTTTTGATTTGCCTTTCTCTGATAATTAGTAATGTTGCTCTACCTGTAGGCTATCTGTATGTCTTCTTTCAAAAAATGTCTATTCAGTTCCTCTGTCCATTTTAAAATCAGATTGGGTTGTGGGCTTTTTTGCTCTTGAGTTACATGAATTCTTTATATATCTTGGATATTAATCTCTTATCAGTTATTTGACTTGCAAATATTTTCTCTCATTTCATAGTTTGCCTTTCTATTTTGTTGATGATTTCCTTTGCTGTACAGAAGCTTTTTAGTTTGATGTAATTCTACTTGTTTATTTTTGCTTTTTCTGCCTTTGATTTTGGTATCTATCAGAAATCTTGCTTCATGGCTGTATCTCTTCAGATAAGCCTTTTTCCGCACTGGGTTTTGGGGTGAGAAAGTGGAGGGACAGGCTGTGTTTCTCATACCTAACCATTGAATCTATGCACAGATATGTATATATTCTACCTTTAATGAAAAATATTAATCCTTTCTTACGCGTTTTGTGAAATTATTATGTACAGCTCGAGGCACAAATACAGTAGACTTACTCTTTTGGTTATGGCTTTTTCTCTTGAACTTTTTTCTTATAAACCAAAAATACATAGCACTATTAAATGTTGGCTTTTCAAGAGATCAGAAGGGTTGTTTATAGAGCTGGAATCCTCTTAGAAAAAATTTTCAGCTCTTAGAAAAAAATGATTCCAAAGAACTTTTTTGTCAGAAGAATCTTGAAAAATTGCAGATTTTTTTCTAGTTCATAATCTATAAACCTGTAGGTAAATGGCAACCTTTTTTGGGGGGTGGGGTGGTCAATAACATTCCCTTCTTTTCACTGAATTTTTAAAAAATGTTGCAACTTTTTCTAAAGCGTCTCAGAGAAAAATCTTGGTGTACTTCTTCCATGGAAGAAATGTATCCTGTTTTCTTCTGTTAACTCCCTAATATTAAGGATATCGTTGCTTCAAACGAAAGAAGGTCTGCGGGAAGGGCACATGTGAATTTAAGCACTATTTTCTGAGGATATTGAAATGCAGAATGATTTCTCTTACAAAACCCTGAAGGTAGTTTCTCTAAATGAGAGACCTCATTGGAGCTTGCCAGGGAAGATGTAGCTTTGGTTTAGGACTGAGCTCCTATCAAGCCGTAAGCAAGAAAAAAGACAGAAAGTAGGGGTCAGGAAACGGAAAAGAACAACCTGAGACCTTCCGGGGGGAGACTGCCTTTATTTTGAGACCTTATTTTTTGGTTAATAGGAGGGGTAGAGGACAGTGAGCCATATATTTTTGAGGGCAAGATTTGATATAATCTGTTCTAGAATTTTAACCAAAAGGATTAAGTAGAGAACCTCTCAATTCCACTGAGAGATTTCTATTTGTTTATTAAAAGATGAACTGAGAATGCTTTTTGAGTGAATTTCAAATATATTCCGCAGGATATCAGGATTTTTCAAAAAGGTTTTATGATCACAATAGACCCCCCCTCCCCCCCACACACACACCACCACCTATCTTCTTAGTAACTGAAACTCAGTCCTACTGAAAAACTGCAGAAGGGTTTGACAACTGTTACATTCGATTGTAAGAGGATGAGTTTCTTTCGGGGGGAGGGGTGGGTGTTGGCAAAGTAAAGATATAGGTAAGTGTATGTCATCTAACTAAAACTTGTCATTATACTGACTTCACCTCTCTGGGTTTCCCGTTGGCAGGGAGTGTGATAAAATTGGAAAAGTTTTGAAATCAGCAGATGAGTAAAAAATTATTTTTTATCGATTTCTAGGTGAAGAAATGTACCATCTGTGAAATGGACGAGGTAGTCTTCTCCTTGTTGGGAATGTGCAACCATGGCGTGTGACACGTAGTAGATACCCTGTTCCTTGGCTCCTTTTCCTTTGATGACTGGGCCAGACAATCACCCAGTCTTTACGCACTTTCATTTCACAAAGTAAAGGCACAGTGAAAAAGGTTCATTTTTTAGTGTAAGCTACTGTAGATATATTCACAGGAAAACATGGTTACCACCAGTTAGTGTGACCAGCACATCGATGGATCTCTTTTAGGCTTAAAGACTAGGCCGTGGTGCTCAGTTGGTTAGAGTGTTCAATCCAAGGTCAGGGCACATACAAGAACCAACTAATGCATGCATGAATAGGTGGAGCACAAAGCGATGTTTCTACCTCTTAAAAAAAATTTACATGGGTGTGCGCATGCGTGCACATGCGCACACAAACACACACACACACGCGCGCCTCTGGCGTCTTTCTTAATTCTAAATTTCTAACAAATTTAAGGCTTCTTAAAGCCATTAGAAGAAGTAGTATGTTCAGCAAGGTGGTGTTTCTATGAAAAAAGTACAAATGGGCGCCCTAGTGGGTTTGGCTCAGTGGATAGAGTGTCAGACTAGGGACTGAAGGGTCCCAGGTTCTATTCCCATCAAGGGCGGTTGCAAGCTTGATCCCTAGTAGGTGGCATGCAGCCAATTAATGATTCTCATCATGGAGGTTTCTATATCTCTCACTCCCTCTCCCTTCCTCTCTGAAATCAATAAAAAACAAATTTGAAAAAAATATGGCACAAAGGGGGCAAGCATCTTGGGGGAACTGAGTTTATTTTACAGCCGCTCCATTTTTTTTGACCTAAAAATCAAGTGGTCTGCTTTGCTTCTGTTTTTCTTTATGGAATAGTGGTAGGGTGTTGGTGCCTCCCCCCCATTTTTTTTCTTTCTTTTTCCCCCTCAATTAAACAAGGCAAAGTCTAAACATGTTGTTCAGTCTATTTCTGAATCACTGGCAAGCAGTTAATTTTGAGGACTGAAAATTAAAACTAACCACAGCAGTTGTTAAAACTAGGGTTTCTATAGGCAGAAATCCAATGCCGCTCAGACACCACCTGTTTCAATAGGACATTGCAGACGCCCATTTGGCACGATTTGCTGGAGGAGACATGGGAGTGTGCTTACAGTGTGTGTGAAGTCTGCAGCATAATGCAGTCCTGTTTTTCAGAGTGACAGTTGCATTTATATGTAATGTGTTTTTGCAAGGAATACACTGGAATTTTTCTGAAACTCTGCTTATTGTAAAGAGGAATTCAAGTCCACAGTGGTCCCCCAACAAGGTGCTTTGGTTATTAAAGGGCCGAAGGCGTCTTATGATAAGGAGTTTTCACTAATACCGCTGTGTCAAGCCATCGGAACATAGCATTTTATTGCAGGGTTCTGGAATGCATCTTGTGTATGGTTGTTTACTATTTCCTTTTATAAGGGAGTTTTTGAACGCTTCTAATTTATAAACGGAACAGATCACATTTTCTCCCCCGAAAACTTGAATGTTTTTGAATAGGTAAATGCACACACAATACAAAATAATAGACAGTGTGGTGAGTCTTCCTTCAGGCCACCAAAGAAGCTATATTGTATAACCTTTTGTGTACATGGATGAGTGTATCCGTAGGATACATTCCTAGGAGTAAAATCATGACTCCAAGGCGAAGTGGAATTTAAATTTTGATAGACATTTACAAATTGCCTGCCAAAAAAGTTATACTACTCTGCGCTTGCAACAACAATGTGAGAGAATACTTACTTCTCCACACAGTGATCCTATGAAAAAATTTCTCCCAATCTGATGAGTGAAAATGATATCTCATTTTTAATTCACTTTTTATTTATGAATTATAATGAGCATCTTTTCATATGTTTAAAAGCCATTTTCATTTCCTTTCAAAGACCACATTTTAATGTATTTTAAATTGGAAATGCTCTAAGTGGTTCAGTTTCAACATAAGTTTATGGGTAGTCTTCCCACATATTTCCATTTGGAGAGGTTACAAAAAGATACGGAAGCCTCTTTAACCAAGGTCTGTGTTTTCCAGCTTTCTTCAACCTGTCACAAATTATTTTCTTAGGAACTGATTTGTCAAGACTTTGGCTTCTAAATATATAAGTGGCTTTTGTGGCAAACTCATCTCAACAGGCTGCTTATTTTTAAAATGACTCAAAAGATAATAAAATATTCTTTTAGTGGCGGTTACTGGACAGCTTCATCGAATTTTTGGATATTTGTTTTGGAACACGTATGCTTTTTCGTTATTTTCTGAAAGCTGTCATCTTGTGAACTTCTGCCTCAAAAAAATAAAAGGATGTTGCTGTTTTTTCACCGGCACTTATAATAAAAGGTGATTTATTTGAATAACCGTAAGATCAAGCAGGCCGCCTCATTTGCTTGGTGGTTTCTCGGGGTTGAGGTTCATTTTCTGTCATACTTGGTATTTTCTCCCTTCTGTATCTTTGGTTCTCTCCCCAAATTAAATCATGAAAGTAGAATGTACATATATATGGTAAATGGGTTGTCAGCGTTGTGAGCCTTAACTCCGAATGTGACATTGACCTTGTACATTTTTAGGGAAAGCCTGGTCATGGGAGTAGAAGGTTATGTCACTTAGCATGTTATGGTTTAATGTCTTCTGAGAGTCAGTCACATAAGGTGATCACGGGATAGTTACAGACTTTTGAAAACCTGCACCAAAAACTGTGTGTGTTATAGAACAGTTTTCCTGCCTTCTCAGCTACCTAGTACCTTTTCAGTGACAAGGAGAATGACAGGAGCACCCTCTTCACTCGGTGCAAAGCTCAAATCCCCTTACTGCATCGATTGAGCGATGGCTGAATGAAAAAGAAACGAGGCAGGTCAGTGTTCCTAGAATGGAAAACTGTTGGTCAAGATTCCTTCTCCCTTCTGGGCTCAGGTAGTTCATTCTGCACTTGCTTCAAAGCTGAAGTCTATCTAATCTGAGCCTGTTCCCTTACGCTAGGATGTAAAGAAGAGCAGCCATCTATTTTGACTATCCCCATTGGATATTTTGGTTGGTTCATCATCTATAACATTAAATAAAAACAATCTGGGGGTAGTGGGTAGAGAAGGAAGAGGGAAGCTATGAATAACATTTTTATTTTCTGAATTTTTCTTCCACAAATTATAAGAAAATCTGACAGTGATAAGGATCTGAAGGTTGCAGCTTAAAAATGTCTGAGACTCTTGAAATAGATATTTGTGTTTAATTTTTGAGGCGTGAGGGTAAATGGTAGGTGGTTTACTCTAATGATCCCCACAAGGGACATGGCCATTGTGTGATAGAAAGAAGGTTTGATTGGATGTGGGAAGGCACTGATTCAGTTCTTGGATCTGCTGCTAGTTCACCCTGGGCTTTAGGTCAGTGTAAATCTCAAATAAGCATAATATCCCTTTCCCCCAACTTGAGATTATTAAATAAAATGTTGGTACATAGTTAAGCAGTCAGCAAATAATATATAATCACTGTATTTTACATTGTATTGTTTATATAGATAAGATCCATGAAATGTTTATGTTATTACTTAATATATTAAATATAAATTAATGGGTTTTAAACTCTGTGAGTTCCTTGATTTTTGTTCTTCAAAAACTCACACTTCCGAGTATTGATGTGAAAATTTTGGTAGTTAGGAAGTTACAAGTAAAGTGTTATTTTATTTTATTTTATTTTATTTTATTTTTTTTGTTGTTGGTGGTGGTGCTATTATTTTCACCTTATGGCTTCCAGATTTTCAAAATTAACTTACTGGCTTAAGGCCTAAAGACTGTAAATGGAAAAGTTGAGATTATTTCTTAATGGTTCTGAATACAGAAGTATGATGGTCTAATTTTTGTCTGTGTGTATATCACTGTATGGGCCATATTAGATCTCTTATTTGAAAAAATTTATATTTTAATATAGATCATTTTAGGGGTAGATTTTGTAACTTATATTCTTTTTTGTAACTTGTTTTTATAGATCTTGTAAATTTTGTAAATGTCACTCTCTCCTCTCCTCCCCTTGTAGGGTAGATTGGAGGCCTATGAGTAGTGTGAAATGGTTAAATATAAAAAGACTTCATTAATGGAAATATTGAGTAAAATAAGAATGCCCTATCCATAAAACAAACTAGTCCACTCAACCACAGTTAGAGAAAAAAATGGAAGTATAATAAAAATCTTGTTAACTTCATGAGTTTCAGTCTTAATGCAAGCTCTTAGTGACTCAGGGATGGATTTGGTTGGATTATATTTGCAGAAGTTTACATATATAGTGTCTATTTTGTCTTTGGAAAAATTAGAAATACATGCCTTCACTTTTCCTTGCCTCGTGACGCTCAGCCCAGGGAACACAGCACGGCTAGAGTGGCACTGCTGGACTTCAGCTTGCTCTCATCCCGTTGACCAAGCATCCTTGGGCGGGGCACAATCTGGACAACCATGCACAGTCGTGGCCCTGTTTGTAGGTTAAGACAAAAAGGAGATTTTGATGTAGAACACAGCTCTCTTGTCTGAGATAGTCTAGGCAGGAGTAACCTGGGGAAATGATGAGTAAAAATTTCCTGAAAATTTGTTCTCAGATGGTGCCAGTTTGAAATAGCCATGTCCTTTCCAAGGGCTAGACTGGCCTCTTGCTCTGCCACTCTGCTTTGTGTTTCTGGCTTATGACACTATTATCCAACATCCATAGATATCTGTAGAGGTCTGGTGTAAGCACGGGGAGCAAGAGGACTTTGGATAAGACTGCTGTGCTTCAAATGTCAGTGACTGTGAGACCACACTAACCCTTTGGAAGGACATGGTCACAGAAACTGGAAGACCAGTTGAATAATGTAGCCCTTGCGATCGGGAATCATGCGATGAGGAGTGATTTATTATTTGTTTTTAAGTAAAGATGAACTAAAGTAGAATTTCCATTTCTGATAATTTTGAGCTCTGCCTGCTGGTGGAGAGCATCAATTAACTCCAGATCAGGGATATTCTAGGTCCCAACAGTCACCACGAATAAGAATGCCTTTAACTATTTTCCAGTCTTAAGATCCACTTTATCTGCTCTGACTCTTCACAGAGGTCCCAGAGTTAGTTCTGAAACTTGATTTTGTTGAGTCTTATTTCTTTAATGCCCTGTCTATAGTTTATTTTTTCCTAGATTTGTTTCTATTCTTTTTTTCTTTCTTTTTATTTTATTACAAAAGGCCTGGTGCATGACATTCATGCATTGGGTTGGGGGGAGTCCCTCAGCCCCGCCTGTACCTAAGCCGCCAGGCAGACATCCCCCAAGGGGTATCTTAGTGCTGTTGTGGGGGTGAGAGAGCTTCTGGCTGAGTGGCACTCCCCCTGTGGGAGTGCAGTGACCACCAGGGGACTGCTCCTGTGTTGAGCATCTGCCCCCTGGTGGTCAGTGCGCGTCATAGTGACCGGTAGTTCCACTGTTCAGTCGATTTGCATATTAGCCTTTTATTATATAGGATTTTTATTTATACTTTTTTTCAATTACAACTTACATTCAGTATTATTTTGTGTTAGTTTCAGGTGTACAGCATAGTGGTCAGACAATCATTTGTTTCTTCTGATCATCATGCTCCTCTCCCAGGGTCAGATTTCTTGAGCTTCTCTCCTTCATCCACATGCTGCCTTGTGATCATCAGATCTGACCCCATTCTTGTGCTTTTTTATTCTTCTCCCAAAGGGATTTTTGTGGTTTGTGCACATACTGCCAGTTTTACCTTCAGTTCTTTCTCTTTTTGATTAAAAATGTTATACTTCAATCTTTATTCGGATTTACTTTTTTTTTTTTTTAAAAAAGGAAAATACATTGAGGTTAGGGATGTATGTGCCTCTGCACTGCAGAGCAAGCAGTACATGGTGAGTGCCTCACAGGCACAAAAATAAAGCTGCACTTGACGAATTAGCCTTGAAGGTAGTGATAAAACCTCTGTGAATTGTTGAGATACGTAGAAGCTTTCTCTCTGCTTGGCTTTCTGAATACCTATCCTGACTCCTTTTCGTGAAGAGAGCATATGTAGCACAGCAGTTAAAAGGACAGACTCTTTTATGAAACAGACCTTTTCCCCCCCAGGTGCTGACACTGGCACTTAGTAGCTGTGTAACTTCGGGCAAATGATTCATCTCTATTGGTTGTTTCCTCATTTATAAAATAAAACATACATATATAAACCGTTTTATAGCTGAAGTGATTCTTTGATGTAATAGTCCAAGCACCCCATTCTACAGATGAGTAAACTAAGGCATCAAATACTGAAATGATGAGTCAAGCAAGGGATCATGGGTCAGGGTTTTTGTTCAGTGTTCTTGCATATTCTTTTTGCAATAACGTAGTAACTTAGAGTAACATTAGTGTTCTTCTGAAAATGCAATTAAAAGGGGCAGGAATTAGAAATAAAACAAACCCTCAGGGTCATTTCTCTTAGTTGCCTTAGGACCGACCACTACAGTAACCTTGCATGAGTCCCCTTCCTGAAGACAGCTGGACAAATGGCTGAGTGGAGCAGCTTGCTTGTTGCTGGCAGCAGCCTTTCTCCTTTTGTTTTTTGCTTCATAGACAGAAGGTCTCTGTATTTCTCTTGCTTCTGAAAATCCAACTTGTGTGGAGAAAATGATAATTAAGAACCCACTCCCTCACCACCCAAACTTTCTTAAGCCGGCATCAACCTATCTGTGGGGATTGGTTACGTTTTCATTTTCTGTAAATTAGAGGCAAGCATACTTTTTGTAGTCATTCCCCCCGCCCCCATCAGACTAGCAAGGGTATACATGACTTTAGAAGTGGTTTTTCTTGGCATTAACAGCATATGCAAAAGACTGTAATAAAGCCAACAAATAGCTTTGTAATCTACCAGGTTTTGAAAGTAGAAATGCAAATAAATCATGGGGTAGCAGTGATTCTTTTAGTGCTTAGATATTAAAAGATTTTCTCCTCAGGGTTGGAAAGTTGGATGGTAATACACTTTATTAGAATCAGCTTACGGAGGCTGGCTTGCCACCTCTTCTTTGAAGAAGCTGCTTTGATTAATCCATTCTCTCTCTCCCCCCCTCTCTCCCTCTCTCCCTCTCTCACTCTCCCTCCCTCCGGCCTCTGCTTCTCCCTCTCTCCCTCTCTCTTCTCTCTTTCTCTTCCAGTCTCTGACTCTCTACTCTCCCCCAAATCAGGATACATAACTTAAAACTGGTTCAGAGTATTTTAATCTAGGACAGGTAAGACAGCTCAGAAAATCCAAGATGCTTTTCAAGTCCTCTAAGACTTCTGGCAGATTTTTATCCTTTTGTTTCTTGCTTCATAGATTGATATTCCCCGAACAAACTGATGTCTCCTGATTCTGAAAATCAAGTGGGAGAAGACCTTCCTAAGTCTTGTTCTATTTCTAGGTTTCATGTACCAACCTGTATTCCTCCCACCTCCTGCCCAGAAGGCTCTAGATGTTTAATAAAACAAAAATAAAAATTTCCTTCGTGGTTTTTCTTTTGTGTGTTTGTTTTAGCTTAATGCTCGCCTCATTCTGAGGAAGTATAAGTATTTTAAAAATATCTGAGTACACTACTAGGAGCCACACTTTAATGCCAGATGCTGGGTATACCATGAAGTAATACTGTTTGTTTGTTTGTTTGTTTGTTTGTTTGTTTGTTTCCTTTTCTACCAAACTCTACCCTCAGTCAATTTCAGGAGCTAATTCATTCATACACTGTTATCTTCTCAGAGGTCTAAAACAACCCAGATTCATTTCCTAAAAGAAAGTGAAAGAAAATAAAACAGAGACATTTCTAGCTGCAGCCTAGGCTGCCCTGCTGTGCTTTTAGGAGAAAAAGCTGCAGCACATGGAAGCATCCTCATCTATTAGGGCGGGGGGAGGGGGGGAGGGAGGTGGCACGAAGTTCATATTGGGCCCCCCTCCCGTCTCACGTCAAACAGGCTCTGAAGGCCTCTGAGTCCAAGGATGGCAAAGAAACCAAAAACAAACAAAAAAAACGTTTCTCTTTTGGAAAGCTGGTTATTTGTGTAAATCTCTCAGATGGTCAAACTTGTCTTGTTTCTGCAACAGTCCCTACCCTGTGGGGCAGATTTTTCCAAATAAGTAATAGGTAGGCTGTTTGCAGTTACATCTTTGAATTTATATTACAACTTTATAGTCTATATTTTCAACAGAAACAATTGGTTTTAATTGAGAGGAGGTGGACTAGGATTTCAGGTTGTGTGTGTTTTGTTTTGTTTTTGTGTGTGGTATAAAACGGCAACTTCATTTGACATTTTCGAAAGCAAACCACTATCTCTCCTTACATTAGAAAGCGATGATTTAGCTGACAAGTCTAAATTTGTATTAAGGGAGCCTTGGCTCCTTTCGGAAGGGTATGTAGACTCCTCTTAAAAGAATGTGGTGCAGTTTATGTTTGCTCAATGTGATATGGTCCTTGGAGAGAGAAACAAGTGGAGTGAATTGAACAGACTGCGGATTCTTCTTGATTTTGATGCCTTTCCCAGGTTCCTTAGTCCATTATGCATAGATTGACACATAGGGCTCTTCAAAATTCTCTTATTTACTTTATAATTTCTAAAAAGTTTTGCAATGATCTCAAACATGTATAGAAGTTGCAAGTACGTACAAAGAGTTTTTCTTGCCGAAACCATTTGAGACTGAATTGCCAACATGATGCCCCATCATCCCTAAATACTTAGTGTTTATTTCTTGCAAGCAAGGACACTTGCTTACATATATATAACCTGATGCCACCATCAAAGTCAGGAATCAGCATTGGAGCATTACCACAGCTCTACTCCTCCATCCCATTTAGATTTTGAAGATTGTTCCACTGAACTCCTGTATTTGTGTACCAAAAGGATCCAGTCTAGAATTATATGTAGCATTTGGTTGTCATGTCTCTTTAGTCTCCTCCAACTGGGAAATGTTCCTTGATCTTTCCTTGCTTTCATGAAGTTGAAATTTTTGATGATTTCAAGCCAGTTAGTTACTAGATGGCCTTGAATTTGGGTCTTTTATGATATTTCCTCAGGACTAGATTCAGATTATGCGCCTCTGGCAGGAATATCACAGAAGTGGTACTGGGATGCTCTCATTGCACCCACTGATATGGTCATAATTTCCATGGTACCATTTCATTACTACTGTGATATTACTTGGATCACTTGATTCAGATGGTGTCTGCCAGGCTTCTCTGCTGTAAGTTACTTTTATTTCCTTTGCAAATAGTAAGTAATTTATGGGGTGGTGCTTTGAGAAAATGTACAAATCTGATTCCTCCTCAAACTTAAGTTTATTCTTGTATTTATTACTAGTGGCCTGGTGTACAAAATTCATGCACAGGGGTGTGTGTGTCACTCACTCCGGCCTGCACTCTCTCCTATCTGGGACCCCTTGGGAGATGTCTGACTGCTGTTTTAGGCCTGATCCCTGTGGCCTAAACCGGCAGTCAGACATCCCTCTCGCAATCTGGAACCGCTGGCTCCTAACCCCTCACCTGCCTGCCTGCCTGATCTCCCCTAACCACTCAATAAGGGTATACATTCACTCAGAGACAAATACTTAGAATGCATCTTTTAGGAGTGGGTCATTATTCTGGATGCTAGGAGGACACAAAGGTGAACCAAATTTGCGAAGGATGGGAATAATTGTGTAAGACTGCCATTTCCCCAAGTGGGTTTCTTTACGTTAATATCTATTCAATGAAGAAAATTCTGACTTTGCACTTTAAAATTATAGTTCTTATTAGAGTGCACAGACTGAGTGTGTTGCAATTTTTTTTTTTTTTTCAGCCTCGGTAATTTCTCCTGTTACTCTAGCTGCTTTTCTCCCACCTTGAAGGTCGCTGGTGCCTTGCATATCGCTAACTCCGCTTTTCTAAAACACAGAATGCAAATTCTGATACTATAGAAATGTTATCTTAGTTAACTCCACCCTGTAATTTGTTCCTGTTTCTACACTTTTGACCAGAAATACTTCCAGAGAAAAAAAGTGATTTTTTTCATTATACTTTCCATAATAAGTAATAGGATATAGAAACAGAATAGATCATAAGCTCCTTTCTACTAATAGAGTGACTCATCTATGTTAGTTCATTTAACTCACAATACATAGCATATAACCACACTTTCTCTTTTGTATTATAAAATTATTCAAGTACTTATTCACTCAACACATTTTTGATTGCCTGTTCTTTGCTAAGAACCTACCTCACAGAATTCTTAAAGAATTAATCCTACCAGACCTGAGGCGCTGAACCTAACTGTCCCCTATACCTGGGCTCCTGAGCATTAAAGATAAAATAACCAACATGATATAGAAAAATGTTAGTTACATGCAAACAAGTGGTTAGAATAAGATGGAACTTGGAGACATTGTAGAAAATAGGTCTACCTTTCATCTAGCGCCAATATTCCACCTTTGTGTGGAAATTACCGAAAAATCGGTACAGCGGTCTGGTAGGGTTAAATGAGAAGATGTTTATACTTAGTTCAAAGCAGCTAATAAATGTGTCCATTGAAGCACAACGTATATTTCTCTTACTGGACAGTAAGGTTCTGTCATCGGGAATTGTTAATGTTTCCTAAAATAAAAATGTTGTTATGTTATCATTGATATATATGAGAATTATATATATTTTATATGTAGATTATAAAACCATCACCATAAACCTACCACTCAATTTTATAGTGAGGATTCTCAATCTGGGCCCCATTGCACAGATTCTTATTCTGGAGGTCTGGGATGGAGCTCAAAAACCTCAATTCCTCATAAGCATTCAGATAATACCAGTGTTGCTGGTCCCCTGACCACATTTAGAACAATGCAGCTTTAGGGTATATATCTAAAAGTGTAATTGCTGACTCATAGGGCATTCACATATTTAGCTTTTTTATTATTTTATATGGTGGCTGTGACACTTTATAGAGTCTTCAATCAGCAATCTAAAGAAAGAAATCCCATTGCTGTCTTTCTAGTCATCTGTGCCACTGAGTAGGCATAAAACAGTATCTTATCATTATCTTATTTTGCATTTCAGTGATTAATAGTAAAGAGGCTGAACATACACCTCAGTGGCCTTTCTTGTTTCTTCTTGAAATGTTTGTTCGTGTGTTCTGCTTATTTTTCTATTTATTTGTTGGGGGTCTTTTCATGTTCTGGAGATATGATTCCGTTGTTGGTTGTATTTCCCACAGGTAGCTTTTCCTAGTTTGCCCATTTGGTAGTGTTTTTACTTTCTTTTTTTTAATATATTTTATTGATTTTTTACCGAGAGGAAGGGAGAGAGATAGTTAGAAACATTGGTGAGTGAGAAACATCGATCAGCTGCCTCCTGCACACCTCCTAGTGGGGATGTGCCTGCAACCAAGGTACATGCCCTTCACCGGAATCGAACCTGGGACCCTTCAGTCCGCAGGCTGATGCTCCATCCACTGAGCCAAACCGGTTAGGGCTACTTTCTTTATGATATATATATGCAGAAATACTTAATTTTAATGTGGTCAAACATTTTATGGCCAGTTCTTTTTGAGTCCTGTTTAATATGTTCTTCTCTATCCCTAGTTCAATATAGGGATAGAGAAGAACATTATAGATAATCTCCTGTATTTTTTTCCCAACACGTTTGAGAAGTTTTGCCTACCATTTAAATATTTTCAAACATCTGGAATTCATTTTATGTATGGTATGAGGTAAGAGTCTAATTTAAATTTTTTCCTATATAGAAAATCAGTCCAGGCACATTTTATTGAGTTGTCTATGTTTTCCTCAGAGATCTACAGTGCTTACCTTGTCAAAGGTCAGCCTTTCATATATTTATGAATCTGTTGGGGGGACGTGGTTCATTTCTGTTCCTCTGGTCAGTTGGTTGAACTCTGCAGCAGTGCCACAGTGTTGTGGTGGCTACAGTCTTACAGTGTGGTTCCTGTATGGTGTGACAAACTCTATTACACAATTCTTTTTTCTTCCTATAAATGTTAGAATTAGTTTAAGTGCTTTGAAAAACTCTTATTAGGATTTTGATTGAAATTCCATTGAATCTGTGGAGAATGGGTGTGTTCTTATGTATGAACCTAATCTATTAGTTCGTTTAGGCTATCTTGAAACTTGTTAAGTTGTTAACGTTTTTCATGAAAGTCTAGCTAGTTTTATGTTCTGTTTAGTCCTAGTTTTTTTATCTTTTTATTGCTGTTATAAATAGAACATTAAATGTCTTCTGTTCATTGCTGGGGTGTAATATGAAGTTTACCTTTGTATATTGATACTGCTTCTATCTTACTAAACTTACTAATTACTAGTACAGTCATTTTTCTGTACAGTTTCTTTTGTTTTTCTATGTGGGTAATCATATCATACATGAATAGTGACATATGTCTTTAAAACAATTTTTAAATACAGTTGAAATTCAATATTAGTTTCAGGTGTACAACATAATGGTTAGACATTTGCGTAACTTATGAATTGATCCTCCCAATAACTCTAGTACCCACTTGACACCATACATAATAATTACAATATTAGTGACTGTATTTCTAATGTTGTACTTTACATCCACGTGACTATTTTGTAACTGCCAATTTATATTTCTTAATCCTTTCACCTTTCATATATTTTTCTTATTTTTAATATTTCTCTCTCCCCCTGCCTTCTGTGGTTCTGTGTCAGTACGACCATCAGTGAAATATTAAATATAAAATTTCCTGATTTTACAGGGACTAATTCTAGTAATTCACCATTTAAAATGTTTGCATGGGATTTTAGTAGCTATTGTTTGTCCAGTTAAGGAATTTATCTCCTAGTCTTGTGTTGTTAACAGTTTTTTTAAATCATGCATAGATTTTTATTTTTTTAAAATATATATTTTATTGATTTTTTACAGAGAGGAAGGGAGAGGGATAGAGAGTTAGAAGCATCGATGAGAGAGAAACATCAATCAGCTGCCTCCTGTACACCCCCAACTGGGGACGTGCCCGCAACCAAGGTACATACCCTTGACAGGAATCAAACCTGGGACCCTTCAGTCCTCAGGCCTAGGCTCTTCGTCCACTGAGTCAAACTGGGTAGGGCCGTAGATTTTTATTTTATCAGATAATTGTTTTTTGCATTTCTTGAGAAGAGCAGAGAGTTTTCTTCTTTAATGTGTTAATTTGTGTGACAAGCATTTTTGTCATGCTGAACTACTCTTTGAATGCTTGGGATAAAACCAATTTGATCTTGCTCTATTAGGCCCCTCCCCCCACTCATAATTGAATTAATTGTGATAATAATTTATTCAGAAATTTTGCATCCACATTCTTGAGTGACATTGGTCTGTAGTTTTATTTCTCTTAGTTTTTTGGGGGAATAAGTTTTGTTGCTTTGATATTACTTGCCACACAAAGTGAGAAATGTTTTTCTCTTTTCCATCTTTTAGAAGAGTTTCTGTGAGATTGAAATTGTTTTTTCCTAGAACTTTCTTGTAAAATCCTATGTACCTGATCTTTTTTTAAAAAGTAGGAAGATTTTAAACTACTTACTTGACTTTAATGAAGGATTATTCTTGATTTTTATTTCTTTCTTTGTCAGTTTTAATAAATTATATCTGCCTAAGAATTTACTTCCAAATTTGTTGGAAAAATTATTTATAGCATTCTTATCTGTTTAATCTCTGCTGTACTTTCAGGCATATTTGTCTTTTCTGTCCTGTTGTTTATTTGCTCTTTCCATAGGATTTCTTTGAATTTTTTATTAGGTTTAAAAAAGTCTTTATAATCTTTTGAGTTTGTTATGCCACTGTTTTCCAGAACTTCCTAATTGTCAGTCATTTTTTTCAAATGTAAGCATTAAGGACTAAAATTTTCCTTTAAGTTCTATTTTTACCTTCCACAAATGAATGTGTAATATTTCTTTTATTTAATACAATGAATTAAAAATTTTCCATTATAATTTCTTTTGCCTGTAAATTGTTTAGAAGTGTGTTTTTACAGTATTATTTTTGTGAAGTCTGATTCAGGGTTATGCTAGTAGATGTTTAGCAACTACTTCTGGGAGGGTGGGAATTCCTGACTTTTAGTTTTTGCTTATTTCCATGATATAAATAAATATTTAATGTTATGTCAGTTATTGCAGAGTTGGGAAGAGATATGAAGTAACACACAATTATGAAGTATTTTCATCATCCTGATTAATAAACATAATTCCTAGAGTACAGATAACTAGGAAGGGATGAGTTTTATCTGTTACCTCTGTTTTTAATATTTTTCTACTTGTACATTTGTATAATTTAACTTTTAAAAAAACTTAAAAATTGATTTCAGAGAGGAAGGGAGAGGGAGAGAGAGATAAAAACATCAATGATGAGAGAGAATCATTGATACTGCTGCCTCCTGAAAGCCCCCACTAGGGATTGAGCCTTCAACCTGGGCATGTGCCCTGACTGGGAATCGAACCCTGACCTCCTGGTTCATAGGTTGATGCTTAACCACTGAGCCATGCCAGCTGGGCTATAATTTAACTTTTAATAATACCCTTGTTTAAAACCAGGCTCAAAGAATTCTTGAAAATGTAACAGTTGGCTCTTGTGAACTTATTTAGCTAGCTGCTATAGCATACCACTTATTATGTGTTCCTTTTTCAATAGATATTTTCTTGTTCCTTACTTCTTTTTGTCTTTAGAGCTCTTCGTTTTTAACACAGTGTGTCTAGGAGTAAATTCCTTTTTAATGTATTTATATATTTTATATTATACTTACTTTTTCTGTGGATTCATGACAATCATTTTGGAAAATTCTCAGCCATTTTGTTACCTATATTCTATATTTCTCTGAGCCTCTGATTAGATATTTGTTATTTTTATTTTGTTATTTTTATTTATGGAATAGATATATTGAATTTTTCTGTGCCAGGCACTATTTTCCATCTTATCCTTTCAACTGTTGCACTGTGATTAGTAGTGCACACTGAAGATTGACTATTTTCTGTGAGTAAATACTACTTGTCAATCCTCATTATCAACTAGTTCTCAGACAGAGGAGTAGAATGATCTGGCCAATATATTTTAAAGCTTATGTAAGAAAACAGAAATTGTACAAAGTTAAATATACATAAACCTAGAAAGAGAAGTGATCTTACTTCAAGTTTCTAGTTTCAAACCACAAAAGTGATCAGAAGTTTACTTGAAACTGCAAAGTCCTCTACTTTTTGTTACTAGTACTTTACTGTAACTTAGAATTTAATCCATAGCGTCATGCAATAGTATATAAATAAGAGCATTTTGAAAATGTGATTCATAAATTGTATTTTCTTTATTTTTTTAATAGTATAAGTACAACAAATAAAAGTCAAAATGCAATCTAAGTATCCTAAACTAAATCAGTAGCATAGAGCTTGATTGTAGTTTGCACAAGGAAAAAAAATAACATTCAAACCACATCAGAAGGAAAATTGAAATTCCTTTTAAAACAGAGGAACATAGGAGTCACTTGGTTAAATAATTTCTCTAACACAAAATTTATTTCACAAAAATCTCTGAAGTGCAAATGGGTACAACGAAAGCTGGGGAGAATATAAAATATACTTGGGAGGCTGAAGAAATTTATGTTATATCAAAATAATGCATGTACATGCTTTAAAAGAATTAAATAGCAAAAGATAGTACTTAGCAAAATCCTTTGATATTCTTCCCCAATCTCCTTCCCACTTCCTGGAGGGAAACACTTTAACTGTGTTTTACTGATTAACTATTTTTTTTTTTTAAAGTTCTAGTGTTACTGCCAAAAGTTTCCAAAAATAAGGAGTTTTTTTCTTTATATGCCTATGCTTCTTTTGCTACAGGAGAATCTAGCTCATCTGCTTCATCTCCTTTTCCTCCCAATATGACACCATATTTAATGCCTATCTTGTATATAACTTTCTAGATGTTGGACATAGGACTCTTTGCTTGTTCTACCAACTATAGACAGTTCCTCTTCATTCTCAAATTTATAAGCTCAAATTTGTAAGAGTTTCTTTCCCTTCACCATTTCTGTCTACCCTTTCTGTTTGCTATCCAAACATTTACTTTTGCATTGTGTTATGTAATACAAATTATGTTTTATATTCTTGTCTATAGTAGCAGTAACAGTAGTGGTAGTCATCGAAAATACTTGCACACAGTTTCTTCTATGTGCTAAGCACATTACATATGTAATAAATTATATTATAATACATGCATATATACATAAAGCCACTTTACACATATTAAACTTTTTAAATCAAGTTGACTTTGATAATAGTATAAGTAATATGGCCTCCATTTTACTGACAAGGAAATTTAAGTTCCTTGGCAGTAGTCAAGCTGAGTAGATTAATTTCAAAAATTGAAAATTGGTAAACATTATTTATGGTTATGACTAGTTAAAATATTTACAACTAAGACATGTACTATTATCTTTTCTTTCTTATAAAACCATTTATTTTGTGGCTTTAAATATTTGTTTTTCTTTATTGCCTCCTTATTTTTGTGCTAAATTTCTCAAATTTCTTCTTCCCAAACACCTCCCATGGAGGCCCTTGTAGGATCCTCTCCTTTTCTTAACAGTGACTTCCCCCCACTTAACAGTGACTTTCCCCTTTGGGAAAGGTGATTATTTATTTTATTTGAGCACAAAAAGTTTTTGTCATTTCAAATTATGTAGTGTAGCAGATATTTACGTTGATTTTGAAAGTATTTGTTCAATGAGATGTTGTATCTTACAGTTTTGTGATATTCTTTAAAATAATTGGAGATAATGTGTTCTGCAGGATTATTATATGAAAGGTTGATTTTTCAATATCACACCAGCCCTCTAAATACAACAATTTTATTGTCTGTCAAGTTTAAAAAATTTATTTGGTAAAAAAAGACTCAAAGTTTAAGTCACTTGAAACGTACAGGAAGAGCCTCGATTTCAGAATATTTGCCACCTACCAAAAAGTTATACCCCCTCTACTGGAACTAAATAGAACTTCCTTTATGTAGTTCTGCCTAGACTTGCAGGCATGTTCAATGGTGTTCTTTTAAAGTCACTGATCCCATCCCCTTTCTACTCATCCTTCTTTCATTCCAGCTCAGATTACGTTAGCAAGATTGGCAGTCGGTTTTGAACCCAGTTGTCCTGATAGAAATACAGTGGTTTAGAGTATGGGAATTAGGGCCGGGCATCCTGGGCTTGAATCTCAGTTCTACCACTAATTACATGTGTGTCTTTTATTACATTGGGTTCTGTGAATCAGTCTCCTCATTGTGAAATATGGCTAATACACACTTCACAAGATTGTTGATTTAATTGTTATAAAACTCGGACATCAGAGTCTGGACTAGTATGTGTTCAGTAAGCTGTTACTACTGCCACCACCACCAACCCACAGTGCAGTGGTCATCCAAGTGGCCTTTCTTTTCTCACCCTCTACCCATTCCAGCCTCCCTACCACATTGTTAGTAGATAATCTTCCTAAAATGAGTAGTTGTTTATATTGACTTCCTCATTAAATTTCTCAAGTAGATTGCCTTTGCTTCTCAGTTCTCAGATGTATCTGTTCTTTGTACATCTTATTAAGGCCAGTTTGTCTCAATGAATTGGCTGAACTCATAGCCAGGTATGACTGAGGGAAACCTGTTATTATTATCTAGGTTCTGCCCTTGAATGATTAACATCATTTTTGGGTTCTCATTCAAGTTACTTATTGGTTCATGTTTAACTGATAGAATGATTCCTGCATCTTCTGTCACTCTGCACAGTTCAGACTTACCTGGGTTTCTATAGGTGTAGTTATATCTGTATTGGCTGTCTTTTATACAGATCCAGGCAAATTGAGGAATTTGAGGATGTGATTCTTCAGTTCCTTAATATTGTGGGCCACCCCTCCCTGGTCAGGCCTAAAAATGGCTCTATTAATTTTCCCTAAGCTGGGGGGTTGGGGTGGGTGGGTATTGTAGAATTCTCTCTAATTTCCTGGCTGAGTGGCAACTTCAAAAAATGGTACAACATTATTTAAAAAATCAAAACAAGTAAAACCCTTCAAAAGCATTGTGACCTGTAACAGAAGACTTCTTTTTCTTTCTTGTGTGTGTATAAACAGTTTGTGTGTTTAGTTTTATTTTTAGGTATAGCCATTTAGATTGTTATTGAATGAACGACCCCATTGCTATTCTCAAGTGCCATTTTTCTTTTACTTGTGTAATGTTCTTTTAGTTCCTTACCATTTACCAACTAATAAATGTTAAGTTGTGTGTCTTATTGCCTCTAGGTGGCCTTGGTATTTGGTTCATGTTTTTATTAGTCCTACCAATTGTTGAAATGATTTCTGCTTTACAATCTTAGTGTCTTACAATATTAATTATAAATAAAACATTTATATTATAAAGCCAAATGATGCTAAAAAGCTCATAAAAATCATCAGTAGTCTGTTGTGTTCTTCCCCTCTCCCCCTATAATTTTCTTTCTCTCTCTCTCTCTCTCTCTCTCTCTCTCTCTCTCTCTCCCATTTTGAACTGTTTAGGTATTTCTCTACCTATTTTGAAATATTTATAAATTGCTATCCCCTCATCAATTTTATTCCTTTTATGGTAGATCATCATTTTAAATTCAAGAATTTTAAATTTAAGAAACTCCATCTCTTTTAGTTGATTTTGAAAAGTAGATTGACCTTTAAATCAGAATTAACTTGATAAATTTCACCTTTGAATTTGAACCCTAAATATACATTTAAGGCCTTTATTTTAAAGTGCATGTGTTGGTGAAATTATTTCAATTTCAAACGCTCTTTTCATTGTGTGTGTGTGTGTTTTTTGACTGATTTCTTTGTCTTTATTTGTCTAATTTTATTAGAGTATGATCAACTGTATAATCTATTCAAACATTTTGAAAAGAGTATTTTGAAGTTTATTTTGGATTGATTTTTCTCAGTGTTCCATGAGCACATAAAAAATTGTAAGCTTTACTTAAGCTATAGAAACTAGCCTCGGGAATAGACTGTAATCTCCCTTCTACTGAGTGTCTCCTGACTGCCTTTCAGGCCAGGGAGGCTACCACACTAATGCACTTATCTACATGCAGAACTCTTCTGGGCCTTGCTTAGAGCCCAGAACAGAGCAATCCTGCACCAGTCCTCTCAGAAGATGACTATAATTCCACTGGTTCCCAGAGCTGACTTGTTCAAGAAAGGTGAATGGGTTGGATTTGGGATTTAAGTGGGGGAAAGCAAGTGAAATTCAAAGTTCATTATTTTCTCCAGAATTCTGAATGTTTATATTTTATTCATAGCCTCAGATTCTACTTCATCCTCCTTGGCCATTTGTCAAGTGTCGAATGACATTACAGAAGAGATTTCTGTTTTGAAAGCCAGTCTTTTTGACTGTCATGGTTTCCCCAACCTCTTTCTATGCTTAACCTCTTAGACTATAGTACAGTTTCTAGGAAATGTCCTTTTAAGATGTACCTTGGGCAAATAAACTCTTCTAAGAGAGTTTATTGGTTTGGGATAAATAAACTCCCTCTAGGCAAGTTTATTTGTCTCTATGCAAATTTTACTGGATAAGATATGAATGAACTGAAAATCTTGCACAATGCAGAAGCCAGTTAAAGTAGGAGAGAGGCCAAAATTAAGAGGCTAGATAGAGGAAGAAACAAGAGCTAGAGAATAATCGTTGAATTATCAGTGGTACTAGGAAGAAGACATGGTGATAACATGGGAGTTAAAAATCATATATAGTCAGAAAACCTTATTCTGACCTTCTCTGAAGCTTGGGGTTGCTGACAAGTAGTATTAAAAGAGATTATACATTAAAGAGGCCCATTCTGTTCCAGAAAACTAAAACAAGGAAGCATTCACTAGAATCTGAGTAGATGAAAAAAAAAAATACTGTAACCTATATTCATAGGTTGTAAAGTTAGTACAAATACATGTGGAGCTCCAGTGGCGCAATCGGTTAGCGCGCGGTACTTATAAGTACAAATACATGTATATTTATATTTAAATAGTCATTTGCCTTAAATATTTGAGATTTGAATTATGCACACATGCTCCCCCTAATATTGATATTCAGTTTGTCTTAATCAGCCTCGGGCAAAGAGATTTGAATTATACAACATGTGTAAACTTCACATTGAATGGTAATCAGTCTCTGCTGCTGAGTGGCACTTCATGTTGAGATTTATAGTTCAGTAAAAAGAATTTAAAAGCCAGTCACTTGATTCCCAATAGATAAAGGATAGATGGGCTAAAATTCAGGGAAAGCTTTCATTCCATTTTAGTAACAATTTAATTCCTGACTTTGTATGTAAGTCTTTGTTTTGCGTTTATGACATGTGAATATGGAGTCAGGTGACATACATTTGTATTTTGCCATTGATCACAGAAAATGTAAACCCATGAAACAGAAACAATTCTTTCATCTTATTTTCTAAATTTTTATTTGTCTGAGGTATTGTTATTAAATATGTTTCCCTTCTTAGCTCTGAGTGGTCTTAGCTTATAGAAAGCTTTTTGGTAACATGGAAGGAATAAGGATGGTTGGGTGATTTGCTTGTACCAAGATTTGTTGGGTAGGTGAAAGGGTGATGGTAGGCATTAAAAACTTAGACCAACACAGGGAGTAAAACGTTATAAAATTTAGAGTTTTGTACTTAACATCATATGTATGTAATTAAGTAGAGAACTTGAACTTTCTATGACACAAGAATCTGTGTCATATACCACTATGTACTTTGGGTTAAGAATTCCAGTTTGTACTACAAAAGGATTTAAAAAATAAATCATGGAAGAACCCCTATATAGAAGTCCTTTTATTTTTGTTGGTGCTGAAATGTTACTATTTTTTAATGCTTAACATTAGGATATATGTTGGTAGGTTAAAATTTATGTATTTTTATAAGTTACATTTATAAAAATATCCATAAAGTTGAGTATTAAGTAGCAAACCTTGGGTGTTTGGGAACCATAATGAGAACACTGATTGCAAATTGCCAAAAATCCAGTGGGTCAACAAACCAGTTAACAACAACAAAAAATAAAACGCAAGGATATTACATTTCAAAATGTTCTTCCTTAATTTAGTTTGCCCATTATACTTTATTTTAATTATTCATGGCATTGCTTAACATGCCAGGAAATGTCTTGTAATAGAATTTATAAAATAATGTAGTTTCAGTAATATGAATACTATCTTTAGCATTTTGCTTTTAAGACTCAGATTAAAATGTTTTGTAAGTAATTATCTAGTTTGGTGAATAAAAGCTTGTCTTTGCTTTGTAACTTTATCCATTTTAGAATTTTGAAACCAAATATTCACTAGAGAAAAAGAAATGGAATAGTTGATGTGTGTAATTTTGTTGTCGAGTAAGTAAGAAAAAAAATTGTAAAAAGAAAAAATACATTCTCCTAACACAACAATAATTTTTCATTTTGGGTATTACTTTCTAATACTTACTCATATACATGCTTCCCCCCCCCCCCCAATAGATCCAGTAAGTTGATTGTTCATGTTACTGAAAAGCATAGTCCCTGTCTACTTACCCTTTTTGTGTCAAGTTAGATATTTAAGGAATAGAGGATTGGTTCACATACCATTAACCTTAAGTGGGTGAGTTAGAGGTGAAACGTAATAAGCAAGCCTAAAGATATAAATTCCAGTTGAAATTTGGACATTTGTTTGTCTTTGGTTACATTAGGAGGTGGAAGTAAGCAAGAAAGAGCTCTTCTTTTAGTATTGCTTTGGGTTTTTGCATATCCAGGGTTTACTTCTGTTTCTTATTTTTACTCTTAATGATAGAGATTCACAAATATTGTAAGTGTGGACTTAAATTTTGTGCCTAGATAGAAAGGTTATATATTCTGAGGTATTTATGTGAAAAAATTGGTAACACATTTAAAACAAAATAGGCAGCAATTAGCTCTTTCCTTATGACTACACAACAGTAATTGGTAAAAATGTTTCCATCCCTTTGATGACTGTTAAGTGAAATCTTTATTCTTTTAAGGTTCCTTCCCTTCCCTCCCCTCCCCTCCCCTCCCCTCCCCTCCCCTCCCCTCCCCTCCCTCCCTCCCTCCCTCCCTCCCTCCCTCCCTCCCTCCCTTCCTCCTCCTCCTCCTCCTCCTCCTCCTCCTCCTCCTCCTCCTCCTCCTCCTCCTCCTCTTCTTCTTCTTCCTTTTCTTCTTCTTTTTTTGGTAGTAGATGGGAGACATATTCCTTAAGTGCTGAAGTTTGGACAACAAAAACAGAATTGCTTTTTATCTCAACTTGAGAATAATTTTATTAGGAGGGGGTCTGGTGATTCTTTTTTTTTAAGAAAAATATATTTTATTGATTTTTTTGCAGAGAGGAAGGGAGAGGGATAGAGAGTTAGAAACATTGATGAGAGAGAAACATCGATTAGCTGCCTCCTGCACACCCCCTACTGGGAATATGCCTGCAACCAAGGTACATGCCCTTGACTGGAATCAGACCTGGGACCCTTGAGTCCGCAGGCCGATGCTCTATCCGCTGAGCCAAACTGGTTAGGGCGAGACTTTGTTTTTATTCTAATATACGGGCTATCTTTGAAAATGTCCCATATGCACTCGAGAGGAATGTATATTCTGTAGCTTTGGGGTGAAATGTTCTGTAAATGTCAATTCCATCTGATTTATTATGTCATTTAGAAGCGTTGTTTCCTTGTTGATTTTTTTGTCTAGAAGATCTATCTAGTGATGTCAGTGGAATGTTAAAGTCCCCTACTATGCTTGTATTGCTGTCTATCTCTCCCTTAAAATCCTCCAGAAGTTATAAAATATATTTGGATCCTCCTATATTGTGTGCATATACGTTTACCAGGGTTATATCCTCTTATTGGATTGATCGCTTTGGTATTATGAAGTGGCCTTCATTGTCTCTTGTTATGGCTTTCACTTTGAAGTCTGTTTTGTGAGATATGAGTATTGCTACCTCAGCTTTTTTTTCATTTCCATTTGTTTGGAAAAATTTTTTCCATCCCTTCACTTTCATTCTGTGTGAGTCGTTTGTTCTGAGGTGATTTTGTTGCAGACACCATATATATGGGTCATGTTTTCTTATCCATTCTGCTACTCTATGTCTTTTAATTGGAGCATTTAAGTCAGTTACATATAAGGTTATTATTGATAGGTATTTATTTGTTGCCATTTTTACTCTTTATGCCTGTGTTGTTCTCTTTCTATTTCTTCTTTGTACACTGGTCCCTTTAGCATTTCTTGCAGTATTGGTTTGGTGGTAATACATTCTTTTAGCCTTTTTTTTTTGTCTGCAAAGCTCTTTATTTAACCTTTGATTTCAATGATAGCCTTGTTGGATAGAGTAGTCTTGGAGTCAGTCCCTTGATTTTCATTACTTTGTATACTTCTTGCCACTCCCTTCTGGCTTGAAGTGTTTCTATTGAGAAATCAGCTGACAGTAGTGGGAGCTCCCTTCTAGGTAACTTTCTGTCTCTCTCTTGCAGCCTTTAAGATTATTTATTTGTCTTTAATATTTACCATTTTAATAATTATTAGCTTACTAGTATGTGTGGGTCTTTTAGGGTTCATCTTGGCTGGAACTCTGTGTTTCCTGAACTTACTGGCATGTTCCTTCACCAGGTTAGGGAAATTTTCTGCCATTATTTCAGCAAACAGATTCTCTATTCCTTGCTTGGGTTCTTCTCCTTCTAGTCCTGCTATGATGTGAATGCTCTTACTTTTCATGTTATCTCCTTAATCTGTCCTCCTGCCTTTTAAATATTTTCCCATTTATTGTTCTGAATGGGTGTTTTTTCTACCTTGTCTCCTATTTCACTGATTTGGTCCTCAGCTTCTTCTAGCCTAATGCTGAATCCTTCTGTGTGTGCTTTATTTCAGCTATGTCGTTCCTCATTTCCAATTGATCCGTATTCATTGTTTCAACCTCTGTTTTCATGTTGATGTAGCTATTCTTAAGTCCCTTATAATTTTCATTAAGTTTTTTATAATTCTCATTAAGTTTCTTTTAGTTCTCACTGAATTGTTTGAGCACCCTCATTACCATTACTCTAAATTCTTTACCTGACAAATTGCTTGCCTCCATTTCATTTAGTTCCTTTCCTGACTATTCCTTTTCTTTCATTTGGGGGTTGTTTATTTGTCTCCCTGTTATGGCTGCCCCTTTGTATTTGTTTTTATGTATTAGATCAAACTTCTATGTCTCCCAGACTTTGTGGGGTGGTCTTATATAGTGAATGTTTTGTGGGACCCAGTGGTGCAGTTTCTTAGATCTCCTGGGCTGGGTGTTCTAGGAAAGCCCCCTCCCTACTTGAGTTATTTGGGTTTTCCTGTTGTAGCTGGGTCTTGAATGTTATTGTCCTGTTTGTGGATAGAATCTCCTCTCAGGTTGGCTGACTATGTAGCTTACCCCCAACCACGTCATGGAAGCTGTTGTGGAAATGCTGACAGAATAGAACAAAACACAACACAACAAAATGTAAAACATAAGAAACAAAACTAAAACTTACACAAGACCCCTGCAGCAAGTACAGAGAAGAGGAAATTAGGAAAGAGATTAGAGAGTAGGAATGATAGAAAAAAAGAAAGAACAAATATGAAGAGAAAAAGAACAAAACAACCAGACAGACAACCCCTCCCCACCCACACACACACAAAAAAAACAAAACAAAACAAAAAAGGGGTGGGGAAGGAATATGTCAGTGCAGAGTGGTCTTCAGGTGTTTTCTGTTCTTCCTTGGTATAAGTCTTCTCCTCAACTGGACCGCAGTTGGTAATTCCAAGTGAATGTTCTCCAATTTAGTTGTATTTCCAGTCTGGCCCTGGGAGGAGGTGCATGATGGGTCTGCCTATTTAGCCACCATTTTTTGAGCTCTCCTTTGAGTATTTTTTCATTCTTCTCTTTTTAGTATTAACTGCTTATCCTTGAGGACTTAATTCAATAATTCTCTGTAAATTTCTAAATTATTCTTTTCCCTATGCCTCCAACAGAATTACTTATCTTCTGCTTTTTGCTGTCATAGCACTATATAAGTGGCTCTTATAGCACCTATGAATCATAAATATCTCACAGTTATTAAGACTGGGGCATGTGGAAATCTTGCCATCTGCAAAAACATGGATCAACATAAAGGGTATTGTGTTGAGTGAAATAAGCCAGGCAGAGAAAAACAAACGCCATGTGATTTCACTTATATGTAGAATCTAGAAAACAAACCAATGAACAAGCACAACAGAAACAGACTCACAGATACAGAGAACATTTTGATGCTTGTCAGAGAGGAGGGTTATTGGGGGATGGGAGAAAAAGGTAAAGTGATGAAGAAGTACAAATTGGTAGTTACAAATTGGCATGCAGATGTACAGCATAGGCAATATAATCAATAATCTATATATATATAAGGCTAATATGCAAAGTGTCTTCTTGGGAGTTTGACCAGGAGACTGGGAGTTCAGTTGCTCGCTATGACGTGCACTGACGACAAGGGGTGATGTGGAATGAAGGAAGGCCCTGGCTGGCTGCCAGAAGACCCCAATCAGCCCTGATTGCCCACCAGGATTAGAGACCTTACCTGTGCACGCATTTCGTGCACCGGGCCTCTAGTATTATAATAACTATATATGGTGTCAGATGGATCTTATATTTATCAGGGTGACCACTTTGTTAAGTTATATAAATGTCTGATCACTGGATTGTGCACCTGACACTAATTTAATGTGGTACATCAACTGTAATTGAAAAATAAAAAAATATTTTAAAAAGTCACGTGTTAAACCATCTTTATATCTTTCAGAACACGCATTTAGTAAACATTTGTTGAATTGAAATGCTTAGAACGCCATGCTTCTCATGATTAAGAAAATAGCTTGCCTCCTTAAATTCCTTGATCTATAGTAGCCCTCATTCACCATGTTGTCACACACCCTATTTCCACCTGTTATATTTTCGTTGGTTTCCAATAAAATTACTTTGAGATCAATCAAAGAGGGATCATTTTGTGCAGATGGAATGCAAGGAAAGCGGCTTTTGACTCGGTGTTGCATTTTGGCTTTGAGTTTCACTTCTTCTCCTTGTTGCAGGACCCTAACAGGAGTGTTCATACCAGCAGCAGCAGCAGCAGCAGCAGCTGTAGCAGCAGCAGCAGTAGCAGCAGCAGCAGCAGCAGCTGTAGCAGCAGCAGCAGCAGCAGTAGCAGCAGCAGCAGTAGCAGCAGCAGCAGCAGCAGCAGCACCAGTTTTTCAAAGCCTCACAAATTAATGAAGGAGCACAAGGAAAAACCTTCTAAAGACTCCAGAGAACATAAAAGTGCCTTCAAAGAACCTTCCAGGGATCACAACAAATCTTCCAAAGAATCCTCTAAGAAACCCAAAGAAAATAAACCACTGAAAGAAGAAAAAATTGTTCCTAAGATGGCCTTCAAGGAACCGAAACCCATGTCAAAAGAGCCAAAACCAGACAGTAACTTACTCACTATCACCAGTGGACAGCAAGATAAGAAGGCTCCTAGTAAAAGGCCCCCCATTTCAGATTCTGAAGAACTCTCAGCCAAAAAAAGGAAAAAGAGTAGCTCAGAGGCTCTATTTAAAAGTTTTTCTAGCGCGCCACCACTGATACTCACTTGTTCTGCTGACAAAAAACAGATAAAAGACAAATCTCATGTCAAGATGGGAAAAGTCAAAATTGAGAGTGAGACGTCAGAGAAGAAGAAATCAACTTTACCACCGTTTGATGATATCGTGGACCCCAATGATTCTGATGTGGAGGAGAATATGTCCTCTAAATCTGATGTGAGTAGTCTTGTTGGCTCCCCTCCTTCCCCTTCTGAGCTTTCAGATTTTATTTCAGATAGATTCAAGATAAAGAATAAGGGAAGAAAATGACAGCTGAACCATAACATGGTTTTATGGAAGTGCCTAGAAATCAGTTTCTTTAACTAATGGAAAGAAGGAAATGAAATCATTAGGAAACATGTAGATTTTTAGGCTGTGATTTAAAGGAAAGATATATTCAATAGTATTTGAACAGCAGCAGAAAAACGTAGATGGTCATTAGAGCTTAGGTACTATGCTTTTCAGTGATTGCCAAGTTAGGAAAGTAAGAAGAATGCAATAAAACTTGAATACAAAGGATAGTAAATTTAAAAGAGAAACTTAAAAAATATTATGGTTAAGCTATAATGTTGATCTATTTTATCAATGGAATGAAGCAATTTGTTTACATAAAGGGAAGGCTGGTGATAATATTTTTAAACAGTTTTATCTAGCAAAATTGATGTAACAATAGACTATACATATATAATTTGATAATTTTTAACATATATATGTGCCTGTGAAATCAGGTGACAGTATTTTAAAAACAAAATATTTATTTTCATGGTATAGACACTGTTTTGTTTTTGTAGATGTTCCAGACTGATTTAAAAGTACAACAACTGTACTTTCCGTATTAGTTTTCTCATAGTAGTAATGCTTTTATTGTGATCTTCATTGCAAGTTTTTTTCCTGAAAAAAGGGACTAACTTTTGTGGGTGCCCAAAAGGCCATCTAGTTTCTCCCCAAAATGTTACCTGATGTTGAAATTTAAACTTATAATTACAGATGTCAGAGTTGGAAGGAATTTTTAGGTTATCTATTCTAATCTGCCAGCGTAAGAAATCTTACACTTTAGAGACAGGACTGTTAGTAATTCAAAAGGTATTCGATTCTGTTTCTAGAGAATAGGCTAAAAACATTATTTACTATGAGATTATCTCTTCCTCACATTTCCTTTTTCTCTAATTTTGGCCTTCTGTCATTACTTATCAGTCATGATCGATCCTAATAGTCTCCACATACTGGCTTGTCAACATTTCTAGACAGTGGTCAAGGAAAATGTCTGGCTAAAAATTGCTGGCGATTTGAGAATATTACTTCTCTTCCTATTCCCAAGCTTCACTTCACAAATGTTCTTAGTTCAAATGCTGGCGAGCTTTAGGGGATCTTAGTAGCAGATTCTCTCTCCTGTGTTTGCACTGTTTTGGGTTGAAAGCCAGCCAGAAATAGGACATGGCATCCATACCCATCTCTAGTCATCCAGAGACCACTTCCTTCCCCCCTACTCTCTAGAGCTAATCTTGAAATTTAAATAGAAGGTCATTATTAGGAGCAGAGTAACGTAAAAAATCATGGAGATGGAGTAATTCATCCCAGTGTTTGGTAAAAGTGTAATAGTATAGTTTGTGAAATGGAGATGAGAGCTAATGGGTTTGTTCCAATATTTCAAACATTTATTTTTTCTCCTTTTCTTTTTACCTCTCCTTTTAAATCAAAACTTGTTCTTAAGGCAGATGCTACTTGGAACTTTTTTTTGTATGTTTAACTTTTATTTCAAATCACCCTGAAATGTTCACTGGTGCAGTTGGGTTGTGATTAGTCTATCAAGATTGTCAAGTTTAGCAACTTTGTTCTGACATGTTGTGATTTTTCTAGGAGAGAGGTTTTTAAATTATGGGTTGTGATTCACTGGTGAGCCATGAAATCAATTTAGCATGTCATCATCAGTATTTTTAAAAAGTCAGAATACATTGTAATTAGTAGGGGTAAATAGTGGTTCATGAAATTTTTATTTCAGAAGGTCGGTTATTTCTTATAGTAGGTCATGGTGAAGTTTTTAAAAGGCATCTTTCTTGAATGTTTGCTGGTTTGTGAGAAGACTAATGCCATTCTCCAAGCAGTATTGAATGTTCTTTCTACATGAAAGTATCCTAGGTTATCTTTCTCTTTAGGTAGTTTTGTGTGGTCTTGTTTTTGTTTGCCTCTTGCACCTTCCCTTTTTCATGATTTATAAGGTATAGCTTTTCTTTTCATAGACTTTATGTCCAACTAGGTATATTTATTCAAAGCTATAACTTTAAAAACCTTCTGGAATGAAGAGTTAGAATTATAATTCCTTACAGTGGGTAGCAAATTTTTTAAATAATTCATGATATAATAGAGCCACATATCCAGTGGTCATAACAGGAGTTTTTGTAATGTACATATCGTTATTGAGAAAGCCTGCGAGGGTTTGACATGCTTGCACAGACTTTCAGGTTTTATTTGGATATCAAACCCAACAACTGCACCTCCCTTATCAGTTTTCTGATAGGAGTAATGCTTCTATTGTTGCTGCTATTGGTTTAATTCTCTAAATGTAGGTGGTATAACAGAAGAGAATTAACAATAGTGGTTCCAAGTAAGCCAGGGCCCAAAAGACCATTCTGTGAGCAAAGGAGAATAAAAGAGGGCTGAAATTTTCTTTATTCGTTAGTAAAGATAACTTTTGTTTGGCCTTTCTACTACCTGATGTCCCTCCTGTGGGCAAGACAACGGAAGGAACAAACAGGAGGCAATTGTAATGGAGAGCCCTTAGCAGCCCTAAACTTCCCTTGGCCTATAATTACCTTGATGGTAGCTTGGGGTAGACCCAACGTCACGGAGCAACATTCACATTGTCCTGGTGGTGAGCGTGTCTGCATCTGAGTAAGTGTGATCAGATGACCTCATCTCTCTAAAGTCCTTTCCAGCCCAGCTGGTGTAGCTCCTCAGGAACCAAGAGGTCCCCGGTTTGATTCCTGGTTAGGGCACATGCCCAGGTTGTGGACTCGATCCCAAGTAGAGGGTGTGCAGGAGGCAGCAGATAGATGATGTTCCTCTCTCATCGATGTTCCCATCTCTCCATCCCGCTCCCTTCCTCTGTCTCTAAAAATCAATAAAAACATTTTTTAAAAAGTCCTTTCTAGCTTCATTATTTAAATGTGAGCCAGATTTATGTTCATTCGTGAGGGATGGGGTGGTAGGTAATTTTAGACACAGCAGGTGGAAATCATGAACATTGGAAACAGAAGAAAGACACAAAAAATAATTGGAAGAGTGTGAAGAATTAAGAAGGGCTGGGGTAAAAAGATTATTTACCTGGTATGTCGTAAAAAAACACACAACAACATCTTGCCTTGGTATAAGTTAGTTATAATGAAAAGGAAGAACTTTTTAAAGAAGTTTTTAAAATAAGTTAGATTCAGGTTTTATATAAAAATCAGTGCTATTGACATGGATTGGGAAGCTTAGATTGCTGATTGATATGGTTGTTTTTTATTAAGATTTTTATTTTCTTTTTGTAAACAAGAGGAGGCAAGCCTAAAGTACATCCATGGTTTGTATGCCTTTTTTTTTTGTGGGATCACTTATTTGAAGATAAATATTTAGGTAGGTGGGTAGATGGGTAGGTAGGCAGAAAGGGAGTCAAGTAATCCAGTATTTATGAGTCTATACTGTGGTGTTAGACAAGCTGGCTGTGTTTTGAATTCCACTTGTAACTGTGATCTTGGGCAAACGGTTTAATCTGCTCTATTTCTTAGGGTTTTTGTTTGTTTTGTGTTTTTTCTGTCTGTGAAATGGAGATTATGATAGTATTTACTTTGTAAAATTATTGTGAAAATAGTCAGTCTGGGTAAAGCATTTAGTAATCTAAAAATCTGAGTCAGCCCTAGCCATTTTGGCTCAGTGGATGGAGTGTCAGCCTGCAGACCCAAGGGTCCTGGGTTTGATTCTGGTCAAGGGCATGTATCTCGGTTTCAGGCTCCTCCCCAGCCTGGGCCCTGGTCAGGGCATGTGCAAGAGGCAACCAATCGATGTGTTCCTCTCACATCTGATGTTTCTTTCTGTTTTTCCCCTCTCTCTCCCACTCTCTCTAAAATCAATGAAAAAATATCCTCAGGTAAGGATTAAATAATAATAATAATAAAAATAATATAGAAAATAAAAATGTGAGTTAGCCATTGTTATGCAAGATCTGGCTCTGGAAACCTTTATAACCTAAAGCATTGAAAGATATTTTTGATATTCAATAACACCACAGAATGCACCTGTCCTTTATTAAGTGTGTGGCTTATATGTTTTAGAGGGCAAAGGGTACTTGCAATGGATGTCATGTTGCTCTGAATTTTTGTCTTGAGGAGATATATGACATTGATATTGATATTCATGTGTTACATATGTTCTGTGGGGATAAACAGGACTAAAAAAAGGCTCCAAGTTTGTTTTTTATTTTAATTTTTATTCTGTAATATAAAGCTCTTTTTTTAAATGAGGATATATTTTTTAATTGATTTTTAGAGAGATGGAGAGAGAGAGAGAGAGAGAGAGAGAGAGAGAGAGAGAGAGAGAGAGGAGGGGCTGCTGCCCAAATATATCCAACTGGGGCTCAAACCTGCAACCCAGGCATGTGCCTTGACCAAGTATGGAACCTGCCACCTTTTTGGTGTTGGGGATGACACTCCAACCCCAACTGAGCCACCTGGCCAGAACTAAAGCTCTTTTTAATTAAAAAATCATTGATACACAATATTATATTAGTTTCAGGTATACAGCAATGATTTGACATTTATGAAGTGATCACCATGAGAATTCTAGTAACCATCTATCACTATATAAAGTTATTGCGATATTATTGACTGTATTCCCAATGCTGTACATTAAATCCCCATGACTTATGTTATAACTATAACTTTGCACCTCGTAATCTCCTTCACCTTTTTGCCCATCCCCCACCACCCAAGCCTCTGACAACTATCAGTTCTCTGTATCTATGAGTCTGTTTGTTTTTTATTTGTTTAGTTTTGTTAGATTTCACATATAAATGAAATGACACAGTATTTATTTTTCTTTGACTTATTTCACTTAGCATAATAGCCTCTCAGTCCATCCATGTTGGCAAGCATTCTGGGAGCCTGGGAACCAGAGGGCTCACCGCCCATTGTTGGTTCTTGGCTTTGTGCAGGAAAGAATTCAAATGCAAGCCAGCATAGAGTTTAAAGTGAAGGTGAGTTTATTAGTGAAGTGATGAGACAGAAAGTGGGCTACTTCACAGGCAGAGCAGCCCCCTTTAGCAGAATTTGCTTTCTTTATTGAGGTTCATTTAATCAGGGGTGGGGTGGAGTGTAGGTTATTCAATAAGAGGGAGGAATATTTAGGATTTTCCTGGGAAAAGGGTTTAGATTTCTCAGAGGAGTTCCATTGGCCATTTGGTGTCCTTATATGGTGGCCTTCTGGTTTTGATCATGTGGTATGGGATGTGTCATTTAGTATGCAGTGAGCATATAATGAGGCTAAGGGTTACCTAGTCACCATGTTGGACCAAACTGGTCTCTGCCAGTTTTCAGCCATAAATTCAATGGGTGGGATTTTGTGTCATAAATCTCATTTCCTTTGTTGACAGTTACTATAGCTTTTATTGATTGCATTTGTTTTTTTCAATTTCATTCTTTTCTATGTCTGAATAATATTACAGTGTGTGTGTGTGTATGTGTGTATATATATGCATATATCTCAAATCTTATTTATTAATTCATCTATTAATGGACACCTAGGTTGCTTCCATATTATAGCTATTGTAAAAATGCTTCAGTGAACATAGGGGTATGTATATCTTTTGAATGAGTGTTTTCATTTTCTTTGGATAAACGCCCCAAACTGAAATTGCTAAATTGTATGGTAGTTGTATTAAAAATTTTTTAAATATATTTTATTGATTTTTTACAGAGAAGAAGGGAGAGGGAGAGTTAGAAACATCAATGAGCGAGAAACATCGATCAGCTGCCTCCTACACACCCCCTACTGGGGATGTGCCTGCAACCAAGGTACATGCCCTTGACCGGAATCAAACCCGGGACCCTTGAGTCCGCAGACTGACGCTCTATCTACTGAGCCAAACCTATTAGGGCTAAATATGTTTTTATTGATTTCAAAGAGGAAAGAAGAGGGAGAGGGAGAGAGAGATAGAAGCATTAATGATGAGCGAATCATTGATTGGCTGCCTCCTGAAGGTCATCCCCTACTGGGATTGAGCCTGCAACCTAGACATGTTCCCTGTTTAGGAATTGAACTGAGACCTCCCGTTTCATAGTTCTACGTTCAACCACTAAGCCTCACAGGCCGGGCTGGTAGTTGTATTTTTAATTTTATGCAGAATCTTATACTGTTTTCCATAGTGGCTTCAGCAATTTACATTTCCAACAACAGTGCACTAGGGTTCCCTTTTGTCCAGATCTTCATCAACAGTTGTTTCTCACGAAAATCTCAGTTTTAAATTAAGAGTTAAGGCAATGCTTAGAAGCTTCTTTCAGCTTTCTAATTAAATGAGATAAAGGACAAAATCATACCTATCATTGCATTGAATACGTACTTGGTATTTTATTTTTTCATTGCTGTTAGCTATTAAAAGAAGATATACTAAGGAATGATTTATCTTTGGGTTACTGTTAATATGACAGAAAGAGTCATGTTAAAATATATTTTGTAATTCCTGAAATGTTTTTCAATTTATAAAGAAACCTAATATTGTCATATGAAAGTCCGTTAGTAATTTTCCCTTACAGAATTTGGGAGGTCTGCGTGTGGCGGGGCAGGTAGGGAAACAGAAGGACTGTTTTTTATAGTGGGTGAGCATTTAGCAAAAACAGAAAACATAATAAAAACATGTTTTAGCTATGTACGTAAATGTTAACATTAAGAATATTTTTGCGTAAGAGATCAACCAAAGGACTTATATGCATGCATATAAGCATAACCAATGGACATAAGACACTGAGGGATTGGGGAGGCTAGGGGACTGTCAAGGGCGGGGGGGGGGGGGGGGGAAGGACACATATGTAATACCCTTTGTAATGCTTTAAGCAATAATAATAATAAAAAAGAATATTTTTGCATTCTAGAACCTGGATAATTCCAATTAGAATAAAACTGTTCTTGGTTTACGAATTTACCTTTTTGTGGCCATATTGCTCATTTATGGAACGTGACTGTTCTTATTAGGACAACATTGACTAGGAACTAGGAAAGGGTAGGGATCTGAGCGTACCAACATCAACCAAAATTTGTAAGTGTGGTTAGTATTAACCTGTTTAAATTTTAATTGACAATTAAAAAGAACCCAAATAATTTTTACATCCTCCTATAATTTCCTAGGTTTTTGTTGTTTCATTTTTTCATATAATTCTGCTTCTCTACTGAGTTGATTTGGTTTTGTGATACAGGGAAGTTTGGTATTCATAGCAGAGAAGGAGGGAAAAGACAGTAAAAGAAAATTGAAGTAACCATTTATGTTTGGATTTGTTTATGTTAGTAATTTCCTGCTTTGTAAAAATGTAATCATAATTTAAAAGTGCAGAAGTTAAAAGTTTTAATTATCTTTCCTTGAAAATGGGCAGATCACATTTGGTAAAATGTTTCCGACTTCAATCTGAAGTGTGAGGAATGAGATTTCAATCGTGTCTTTTGATCGTTTCTGGCTTACCAAAGTGCTTCCGTGGTAAAATCTAGAGGGAGAAAGATGAAATCTCATCAGATGGGAGCATTTTTCCCAAGGGCAGCTGGTAGTTCAGATACAGGATAAAGACTTCAAATCACCTTGGCAGAAGTTTCTTTTGAAAAGAAAAAAAAAAAAAGGAAGGAGAAGGAAAAAGAAACTTCCCTTCTTTTGTTGTGCCTCATTTCCTCCCGCCCCACCCTGTCCCTTGCCCTGCTTGAACTGTCTGGAGCTGGCAGTAAATGTCCTGCTGTCGAGGCATTGGCCTTAGGTTTTTATATGATGGAAGCTTGTCGCAGTCAGAGAAGAAGGTCTTTATTGTGTTTTCAAAGTGGCTTTTTAATGACTTGTAATTCCAGCACATGCAAGAGCTGTAAAGTCTGTAAGTATGGTGAGTGAGCAGCTGGAGAGGCCATTCATTAAAGGGCTGCCCGACTCTCCAAGGGGGGCTCTCATTCTGGACTCTGGTTCTTTGTATTTTATACAACTGGAGGTAAAAATACCTGAGGAGCTGCAATTCTCCCTCTGGTCCATTCACCTCCGTGTGCAACGTGAAGTAAAACAATGGGAAGAAAGTTACTTCTGTTGGGTGCATGGAGAAATTTCACTTGAACCTTATTGTTTTTGTTAGTTTTGTGTTCGATGTAATCAGAAGAAGGAGGTGCAGTTAAGCCAGTCAACTGTTCATTTTTTTCAGCCACATTTCTGGCTGATTTCAAAAAAGATTTGAAGCAGTTAAAAGGGAGATTTTTTTTTTTTTTTTTTTGTAAACAGAAGTTAGTGGTTTTTCTCTTCCTTGTTTGGCTATCATACTAAGCCCAAATGGTTTCTGTTGTTAAATAATTTCTTGGAAGCCTTACGCTACGAGGGTAATGAATAAACAGGGGGCCCTATCGTTGCAGAGTTGGTTCTCATCAACTCATCAATAATTGCCCAAACCTGGTATTTTCTCTTAATTGTACTGAATTGTTTCTCTCTCAATAAATGCCATGAGCCTCCTTCAAAAGGGCTGCATTGCCTATTCACTATATTGTTGTTTCTTAATCTGGAGCCCCTGATCTTCGTGTAAGTGTTCCATCCGTCATCTTTAGACACAAAGTGAAAGATGTGACTCAACATGATTTTGCACAACAAGCTTTACCATGCCATGGGGTACCTTACAGCTGTAGCTAAACTGGCCTTGAGTGCTTTCTATGTGCTAGTTGCCATTCTGAGCACTTGATTTGTTTTAACTCATTTAACCCACAAAACAACTCTATGAAAATAGGTAATATTATAATCCCTGTTTTATAGGTAATATTATTATCCCCATTCAAAAGGTAAGAAACATGCCATGGTTGCCCTGTTTAAATGTAGGGAATGCCCTCCAGAGGAGTTTTGGGTCGAAACAAATTTTATTTTACCACAACTTCATCTTACAATTGGCATCACTGCTGAGAAAGCCTTTGATATATTTTTGTTCCATTTGTAACTCAGATTACTCTGACCTACCTATTGGTTTGGGCTTTACCTACAGCCTTCATTCAGGAGGTATTGGGTTTCCTCATAGGTGGATTTGGCATCCACAGCCGGGATTGAGGGAAGAGCTGTGAAACATCCAGGAGCCTCTAACTTCTCATACATTCTTGCTTAAAGTAAAACAGACCCTCTGGGTCTGGATTTCACATTGTTATACTATGTCTCGAGCACTGTGTCCCTGCTCCCAGAGTTTCCCCACTGGGTCTTACATGGGAATTTGTGTTTAACAGAGCTGAGCTGCAATATCGAGGTTTCCCAGAAGGTGCCACCAAATAACAAATGGTGTCCTCCAGTTTGAAGATTCTTTGTTTTTGAATCTTCTAGTTACATTTTATAATTTTATTTTTTAATATCTCTGGATATTCAAAATGTAGGCTGTGCTTTCTTTGACCTAGGAGACAAGATAATGCAATGATATAGGTTGAGGGTGATTTTCTTTTGGTGTCTATGTAATTATTTAACCAAGTTTGAGAAATTGTTCTCAGTGGGTAACAATTTATGACTGTAAACTTTCAAGGCAGTGTCAAGGTCCACAAAGAAGAATCACCCCTAAGAGGCTTCTTTGGGTCACAGTGAGATGTTCCCAGATAAAGTCAAAGATCCTTCTATTAGGCGGGAGAAAATGGAAAGCATTTACTGAAGTGTTTGGTGACAACAGACGTTGCCTTTGAATTTAGAAGACATAATGGATGGGGAGACAGGGTTGCCAAGATGGGGAGAAATATTTAGAGTTGGTGACAAAAGGAAGTTTTCTCGTCTTTCTCAGTCATAGAAAGAAAATATATGTATGAGGTCTTTAGATGTTACTTTAATTAAGTAAATGAAATAATTACTACAGTGTCCTGGTTTGAGGCTCAGTGTTTAGAATAATAGTAGTGTGTGTGTGTGTTTTATTAAACTTGCTTTATTTTGTGGTCCTTCTATTATTTATTTATTTATTTATTTATTTATTTATTTATTTATATATTTTTTACATATGATAAACCATCATGTCACTTTGAGTAACTATAACGTTTCCTTTTAAATGTGTTTGTTTTCAATATTCTTTGATTACTTTAATGATGTTCAATAACATTTGAAAATATTTATGTGGTATGTATTCCTATATATAAACACTGTATTAGGTAGTACAGTTGGTACAAAATTAAGCTGAGCTTTGACAAAAGGAAGGTGTGAATTAGTGTAGATAAGGGCTGGGTGGACAGGAGGAGGGATTCTTGATTTGGGGAAACAACTTTGAAGCAAAAGAACTGATGACAAATGTAGACAAGTCTGTACTGTCCTTACTGAAAATGAAGAGAGATCTTATAAATGAAGTCCTTCAGTTAATTTATCAACTTCTTTGCTGGGAATGCAGGAAGCTTTATTTAACTCAACTCCACGCTGGGATGGTTCTGGACACTTTCACGCCCTATTCTCTTATGTAATCAGTACTATGTATAAGATCGTTTTTGTTTCCATCTTAACAGATATGGAAGTGGCACAGCCAGAATTTGAATCTAGGTCTGTCTAATGCCAAAAGCTCTTGCTTTTTAGAACCATACCACTAATTAAACCTCCTTGAGAGAGAAATCATATCAAATTAAAACCACTGTGGTACTGATTACACCTTTTCAAGAAAAATCTAATTAGCAACATTAACTCTCTCACTATCTGGCTTCCTCTGCAATGGTGCCACAGTTAAGTGAAAGGAGGAGAATAAGAAATAAGATGTAGCCCCAAAAACTTGGATACTTGGCTATGAATTGTGGGTGCAAGGAGTCCCGGCTATGATGTCCAAGTGTGATCAACTCATGCTTCATATGGCTCAGTATCATTTTCTAGGAAGCAGAACTGCAGAATGTATTAAAAAGCTGTAGTGCTTTAGAGTCCATCCAAGGACATTTGCTCAACATGTATTATCTTATTAGGGATAATAAGATAATGTCATATACCTCATACGAGGGTCAAGGACATGGCCAGTGTTACTGGAAGAACTTCCATCTACTGTATTGTATTATCTAAAGGTTGTACTCATGAAGGCTATAAGGAAGAGCCTTCCTTGTCCTGGTACACAGCCATACCTGGCTAATCAATTATCTGCCTGGGCCTCGGAGAGGTGGTCCTGGAGCCATGCTCCAAGAGCATAGACTTGGAATAGACTAGACAGGTTCAGCTTACTAGTCATGGACTGTAAAATGTGGATTTTAATGCTAATGAGATTATAGATGTAAACTGCCACTTGGGCATTACTTCAAGTAACAATATTAATCATGTCATAGACAAAGACTTGCCTTTGGTTTGGTCATTCATGAATTGTATTCTGTGAAGACCTGAAGTTGGTAGGTATTCTTGTGAAGATTGAGAGGCAAAGCTGCTGTCTAGGAATTTAGTGATGGATATTCCATGGCCACAGTATCTTTTTATTCCTGCAAATGTTTCTAAAATGTCATTTTCCATTTGGCCTAGCCTTACATCAAACTGGGAGTCAAAGCAGAGTCTTGCTGAAAGTCCACCCTAGTTTAAAATGTCTGCATCTGACAAATTGTACTCAATGATGACCTGATACATTTTCAGTATTATAAAGTATTCACCATATTTTCAAGTTTTCCCCTCTTCCTCATTATTGTCTAGGATTACTTTAATTAGAGGTGAACATCAGACATGTTGCTGATCTGGTGATGGGGTATTTGAAAGTGCTAGCTTATCTGATAATCTTAGGTCAGAGTCTCATTTCTCTTGCTTATCAAGCCTGCCTTCATTGTCCAGCAGCATTTAGAGGGACAACTTGCAAGTCCTTTCCCCCCTTTTAAAGGTAACCCATGCATCTTCCTCCTTGTTTAGTATAATAAAACCAATGAGTTTCAGAGTTTACTCCCCAAAAGCAAGGTTTGAAGGAAAGAGGTGGTATCTCCCATGTTGCCCATATCCTTATCCTTATCATATTAACAACTCAGTTGTCTCTCTTCATCTTTAGAAAACCTTTCAAGGCTTAAAATGTACTCTTTTACAGATTTAAGGCCAAGTTTAGAAACCATGAGCAACTGTCTTTAATACAGCATTTACTTCATGACTGAGAAAACAATGGGATTTTTAAAGCAGAAAGACCTCAGAAACTTCCTTTAACAATTTGCATTTTGCAGAGGAAATTTTGAGAGCAAGGTCTACAATTTGTCCACCATCACAGAGCTCTCACTGACCTCCCCAAAAGGCCCTACGGTGTAAGTCCCCTATTGGTATGCCATTACTGTTTTCAGTTGGAACACTTTACAATCCTTCACATGTCCCCCATTCCCTTCCCAAACTCTCCTCCACTTGAACATTTAAAGTGGTTCCTAATGAGTTGCTTATGACCATTAAACATAAGACTTGGCCCCACCTCTTAGTCGGGGCCCCTTTGTTGAGTAAATGAACCTTACCTTTCATATTCTCAGCAGAATCGCACCTGAAAGCCTCATGGCATGTCTAAGTGAGGGTGGGGTGGAAGTCTCAGTGGATATCATAGAGATTAATTGGTGAAAAATTTGAACCTTTGTGCCCTGGTCCTCCTTGATTTTCTCTGGGAAATGACCAAGGAGAATAATCATAGCTTGCTGTATTTCGGAGGGGGTTGTGGAATCATTGGGCAAAACAGAAAATGACACACTTAGGTATCTGACCAATCAAAAGTCTTAATTGTGCTTGATAATAAAAATATGGAAAGAACTTTAAAAAACTCTATTGTAAATGAAGCCTTTACTTGGACAAGTTGATATTTTTTAACAGGTGAAATCTGAATCCTATTCCTTCTTACCCTCCAGTATCTTCAGTATCTGCCTCTGTGTCCTGAGTTGTTCCCCTTAGTCGCTCTACATATGTACTAAGGCATCCTTCATGCCAAATAGCTAGCTGCTGACACACACCCCCCACCTCTGACTTTTAACCCTGATGTTCTCCAGACTCTAGTTTCTTCATTTCCTTTCTCTGCACTGACAATATCTGAAAAGGTCCATATTCCTCAAACCATTCTGGTCTGATTTTGCCCTTAGAAACTATTCCTTTTCTTTTTCTATTTAATGAGAGAGAGAGAGAGAGAGAGAGAGAGAGAGAGAGAGAGAGAGAGAGAGGAGAGAGAGAAGAGAGAGAGAGAGAGAGAGAGAGAGAGAGAGAGAGAGAGAGAAAGAGAGAGAGAGACATCAATTTGTTGTTCCAATTATTTAATGCATTCATTGGTTGATTTTTGTATGTGCCCTGACCACAACCTTGGAGTATTGGGAAGATGTTCTAATCAACTGAGCTACTTAGCCAGGGCTTGGAAACTATTCTTAAAACTACCATTGGAAAAGGTCACCAGTGCCTTCCAGACTATAAATGTAGAGACCATTTTCTAAGTATTAGATTTTACCTCTCTGGCAGCTTTGGTTTGCTTTTCTGTTCTGTTCCTTGGCTCTGTTGTACCTACCCTGATCTCTCTAACATCTCTTGGTCAGTCTCCTTTGCCAGCTGATCTCCTTTCCACCACCCGTATGTTGGCCATTGCCAGTCTCCTTCTTTTCTATTATAATCTTCCGCTGGACAATCACCTATTACCTGTCTCTTCTTTTTCCAGGCCCTTCATCTTTATAACTGTCTAAAACACAAATTCTGGAAGGAAATATTCAGGTGCCTTATAGGCTAAACACCAAATTCTCTTTTGCCTTCCTTTATTTCTTTTGTAATCCTTTATTATGGAGAATTTCAAATATACACAAATTATGCAGAATAGTATAAATGAACCCTCCTTTATCCATCACTTAGTTTCAACAATTATTAATTGATGGCCAGTTTCATTTCAATTATAGCATCTTCTACTCTTCCCTCAATATTATTATTATTATTTTTAAAATATATTTTATTGATTTTTTACAGAGAGGAAGGGAGAGGGATAGAGAGTTAGAAACATCGATGAGAGAGAAACATCGATCAGCTGCCTCCTGCACACCTCCTACTGGGGATGTGCCCACAACCAAGGTACATGCCCTTGACCAGAATCAAACCTGGGACCTTTCAGTCCACAGGCCGACGCTCTATCCACTGAGCCAAACCGGTTATGGCCTCAATATTATTTTTAATAAAATCCAAGGTGTCATATTATTTCACACATAGATATTTCAATATGAATCTCTAAAAGATAAAGGATTTTTAAAAAGTAGAACTAAAGTATCATTGTCATATCTGAACAAATTAATAATTTTTAATAGCAGATTTCTGGACAAATTTCTAATAGAATCAACATTTTTTGTTTTGTTTTTACAGTTCTTTTGAATCAGGATCCAAATTAGGTTCACATCTTGAAGTTTATAAAAGTATCTTATAAATGTGTGATTTATAGAGTCTCTCATTCTTTCACATAAAACTGTAAAGAAAAAAATCTAGATTTCTTATAGAATTTCTCAGTTGGGGTTTTGCTGATAGTATTTTTGTGGTGTATTTTCTGTAAATTAGAGACGTGACTGGATTTGGGCTAGGTTTTGGTTTTTAGTTAAGTTTTGGGCAAAACTGTTTCATGGGTAGAGTTGTGTTCTTTCATCAAAAGGCTTATAAGGTAAGGTTATTTTCTTTTTGTGTGTGTGTGAGGTTAGCACCCACTGATGCTCAGTGCCTCTATGCACACAATTCATTAGAGGTTGTAGATTGGCTGTATTTTATTTCATCACTTTTTCTTCATTTATCAGCCAGAATTCACCTATGAAGTGAAACTCTTTCTCCTCTGTCTTTTATTTAACCAATAGTACAGTTTATATAAGGAAAAAAACAAAACATGATGCATAATCCCCCCAGCTTTTTTTTTTATCAGTTTTCAGAATGGGTTTAGTTCCCTAGTATCCTTCAACAATGGCCGCTAATATTTTTTAAGCATTGTTTTATGACTTCTTTATTTTTTACATTTTATTTTTTTTCTTTATTGATTAAGATATTACATATGTGTCCTTATCCCCCCGTTGTGCCCCCCACCACTCATACCCTCACCCCCCTGGTGTCTGTGTCTATTGGTTAGGCTTATATGCATGCATACAAGTCCTTTGGTTGATCTCTTCCTCTTACCCCCACCCTCCCCTGCCTTCCCTCTGAGGTTTGATGGTCTGATCGATGCTTCTCTGTCTCTGGATCTGTTTTTATTCATCAATTTATGTTGTTCATTATATTCCACAAATGAGTGAGATCATGTGATATTTATCTTTCTCTAACTGGTTTATTTCACTTAGCATAATGCTCTCTAGCTCCATCCATGCTGTTGCAAATGGTAAGAATTCTTTCTTTTATACCGCAGCATAGTATTCCATTGTGTAGATGTACCATAGTTTTTTAATCCACTCATCTGTTGATGGGCACTTAGGCTGTTTCCAAATCTTAGCTATGGTAAATTGTGCTGCTATGAAATAGGGGTGCATATATCCTTTCTGATTGGTGTTTCTAGTTTCTTGGGGTATATTCCTAGAAGTGGGATTACTAGGTCAAATGGGAGTTCCATTTTTAGTTTTTTGAGGAAAATCCATACTGTTCTCCACAGTGGCTGCACCAGTCTGCATTCCCACGAGCAGTGCATGAGGGTTCCTTTTTCTCTGCATCCTCGCCAGCACTTGTCATTTGTTGATTTGTTAGTGATAGCCATTCTGACAGGTGTGAGATGGTACCACATTGTCGTTCTGATTTGCATCTCTTGGATGGTTAGTGACGTTGAGCATGTTTTCATATGTCTCTTGGCCTTCCTTATGTCCTCTTTTAAAAAATATCTATTTAGATCCGTTGCCCATTTTTTCTTTTGATTGGGTTGTTTATCTTTCTTTTGTTAAGTTGTATGAGTTCCCTGTAAATGTTGGAGATGAAACCCTTATTGGTGATAACATTGGCAAATATGTTCTCCCATGCAGTGGGCTCTCTTGTTGTTTTGTTGATGGTTTCTTTTGCTGTACTGAAGCTTTTTATTTTGATGTAGTCCCATTTGTTTATTTTCTCTTTAGTTTCCATTGCCCTAGGAGCTGTATCGGTGAAGAAATTGCTTCGGCATATGTCTGAGATTTTGCTGCCTGAAAATTCCTCTAATATTTTTATGGTTTCCCATCTTATATTTAAGTCCTTTATACATTTTGAGTTTATTTTAGTGTATGGTATAAGTTGGTGGTCTAGTTTCATTTTTTTCAATGTATCTGTCCAATGTTCCCAACACCATTTATTGAAGAGACTGTCTTGACTCCATTGTATGTTCTTGCCTCCTTTGTCAAATATTAATTGAGCATAGTGGTTTGGGTCAATTTCTGGGTTCTCTATTCCCTTTCCACTCTCCTCTTTCTTTACCCGCCCTATACTTTACTGATCCTAAAATGCTAGCAATTTTTGGTTCTTTGACCACTCAATCATATTTTATGCCCTAATGCAGTGATGGTGAACCTTTTGAGCTCGGCATGTCAGCATTTGGAAAAACCTTAACTTAACTCTGGTGCCATGTCACATATAGAAATTTTTTGATGTTTGCAACCATAGTAAAACAAAGATGTATATTTTTGATATTTATTTTACATATTTAAATGCCATTTAACAAAGAAAATTCAACCAAAAAAATGAGTTCGCGTGTCACCTCTGACACGTATGTCATAGGTTCGCCACCACTGCCCTAGTGAAATACACTCGGTCCTTTATGACCTGATTAAAGGTCACCTTTTCTTTGAAGCTTTTCTACATAATATTCCCCACATAAATTAATGCCACCCCTCCTTTGTGCTCCCTCCATTAACAGTTTATGCATTCTTTGATTATAGTTATTATTCTCTCATATTAAAGTTTTTTCTTCTGATCAATGGGGTACTTTCACGGCAGATGTAGTCTCTTAACTATGTGATTTATCAGCTTTTTGCAGGATTCCTGGCACTCATTTGGTGCTCAACAAATGTTTAAATAGTGCAAAGATGTATTTATAGTTATATATATATATATATAGTTAGTTAGTTGAGAAGCCTCTGTTTCCCAAAGAGTCTCAACTATTAATATATCTGAATGATCTGGAAATATGATTTCTGGCCTCATCTGGAGTAGACAGGGCACAAAAAGTGGGAGAGTTCACCGTATGAACAAGACAAGTCTTGGCTCTCTCAGAGGCACATAGTTCAGGGGACAAGCCGCCCTTGTACTGATAAGTTCATAGTTCAAAATTCTGTAATAAATTGGCGGCCAGAGGAAGCCGTTTGTACACATCGGTTTGCACTTAACCTGCCTTTGTAGCCCTTGCTTTTATGTTAGACTATGTACGCTAGCCAAGGAGTATAGAGCTATCAAAAGCTCCCACAAAACAACCCAAGATTTTTTTTAACTTATTGTACTGTGTAGAGTATTAAACCACAAAAATAACAAAGGGGAGGCAAGGACCACAAATTAATCTTTTATTGAGACAGCAGAGGGATGTGAGAGTCTAAAATCCCAAACATTTGCTTCTGTATTTTAAAAAAGCAAATAGTTTTCAGAGAAAGTTCAATAACAGGATGTTGAAGTGAAAGAAATTTCTGCCTCCCTATTTCCTATAGGGACTGTGCAGAGGCGTGATAACATGAAAGTTATACGACCACCTTGTTTTTGCTGTCGGTGATCATGAAATATGATTATATTTCCTCCAATGTTTATATGTGCTCTTGAAAGTATTGGAACTGGTAAAATACCACTTGCATATTGTGTAAAAGGAACTATTTTCCCTCTTCTGTTTCCTCATAATTATCACAACACATTAGTTTTCAATTAATAACTTTAATTTGGCTGTTAAATATTTATTAAACCTTCACATTTGAATATCTGCAACCATGCAATAAAATGTTTATTTTATATGTAAAAGAATGAATGAAAAATAGTCAAAAGATTTAAGTTTCTGACCACAAGCGGCAAGCATTATAAAAAAGAGTTATACTGAACAATCACACTTATATTGAGAGAAACAAGGTGTGGGGATGCATTTAGTTCCCCTAAAGAATTATCAGATTAGTCAGTTTTCAAATATATATTTAATTATACTCAGGTGTATATTTAATTATACTCATTGGAGGCTGCTAGCATTCCTAATGGTAATTTTAAAAGAATCATGATTACACTATAAAACTAAAATGATAGCCAAGTATAATTTATCACTGTGGGAGGTTGATCTATTCAGAGAAAACATGAACTGAAGACAGCAGCCATCATTTTGGAAAGAAAAATGTTATCCCAATGATATTTTCTTATCTTACGGAAAGGTACCACTCCAACACATGTACTTTAAAACCTTATTAAAGTATCCTAAAACTTATGAGTTGATGGGTTCCCCCCTGTCTGGGGATTCCCTAAGTTGGAATTTGCTGCTGGTAGGTCCTGAACAGCTGCCCTTCTGCCCAGCCTTCTGAGACCCTCCACAGCCTGCAGCCAAAAGAAACTCAGCGTATTGGCCTGTGCTGGTAACTGCTCTCCATTTTCTTGTGAAAAATACTCACTGTTGTCCATCCCTGGTGGGTGCTCTCATCCTGGGCCGTTCTGCCTCCATAGGTTGACTGGTACAGTCACCAAGAATCAATGCTATTGTTCCCAAATGTGTGTCAGTTCTACTTGTAATTACATTAATTAGTTATATGTTATATAAACCAATAATATACACAAAAAGAAATTGCAAACTAAGTTGCAACCTGAAGGGGAGTCCCTGGAGAAAAGTTGTTCTCCAGTTAGGTGCAGAACGCCAAGGGAAAACATTGTAAGAACCTAGGAGGACTCTGAATTCCAACAGCCAAGCAAGTCTCTGGCTTTTGGCTTATAGATGGCAACTATAGATAATGCATTGTGGTTTATGTAAAAGACTTTTCCGACTTCACTCAAATAAAAATCCTTCACCCTACATCAAAAGATTGGTTGATTCATGTATATTTATAAACTTTTAAGTAAAATGTCTAAGGCAGCAGTTCTCAACCTGTGGGTCGCGACCCCTTTGGGGGTCAAACGACCCTTTCACAGGGGTCGCCTAAGACCATCGGAAAACACATATATAATTACACATTGTTGTTGTGATTAATCACTATGCTTTAATTATGTTCAATTTGTAACAATGAAATTGGGAGTCACCACTACATGACCACAAATTGGGAGTCACCTTTAACTGTATTAAAGGGTCGCGGCATTAGGAAGGTTGAGAACCACTGGACTAAGGGGTGTGTGTGTGTGTGTGTGTGTGTGTGTGTGTGTGTCCCTCACCCCCCACTTAGTTCTAGGGTCTTCTACCTGACAGATGCTTCACTAGCCAAAAATCTTGACTGCCCCTCAACCATGATTCTGGTACTTTCCCCCCTTGACCCTTGAGTTAGAATGAGCCTTACTTTGGCAATAGTCACCTGTCCTTTTCCCCATTATTCATTTTATCGATGGCTATCTAGCTCATATCCACCTCTTGCAGTGTTTTCTAGATGAGTTTACAGATTCAGTCAGCTTTGGCAGCATCCACGCCCACCAACATTTCTCTTGAGCAGTAGAATGCTCATGTATGAATGTACTCTGTACACAGGAATCTGCTTGTAACCCTAGTATGTTGGACCGAGGAAAGCCTATTACAGTATTTATATTTTGGTGTGGCACACAGTCCATGTATTTTCATGAACCAAGTGAAGAAGGTGTCCCAGAAAGAATCTTGAGACCTTGGCAAGGCTCCACGTCTGACAATTGTGCTGACTTTGTCACCTGGGACAAAATATTCAACCTCTTTGTGTCTTAATTTTATAATCTCTGAGGTGTGAATAATAAAATTGTGTGACTCCAATGAGTAGCAAACAGCACCTGACATGTAGTTGGTAGCCTGTAAATGCTTGTAAAATCTGAATATTTCTAGCCTAGACCCCCATACACATACTTTTGAATAAAATGGGGATCCTCTTAATAATGCTCACCGCACAGATTGTTGGGGTTATATGTGCAAAGGACTTCCCAAATTTTTAAAATACTGGTCAAAATATGTTAAAGAGGCAACTTCATCTGAAAAAAATACTGACAACATAGATCATAGTAAGCATTTTATTCTTCTAGTTGATAGACTTTATTCTGCTTTGATGTGAAATTGCCATGATGGATGCTTTAGTTAACTCTTGCCCAGGATGCTTCATTTTGTCCCCTGGTTAGGATTATGAGTTTTGAAGGTGAGGATTCTGCTTTCTCAGAGAGCAAGCCTATGTCTGTCCCAACCACCAGGTCAGAAGTTCCTGAAGTCCAGTTAGTAGTGCTTTTTCCTTACAGACATACCTTGCTTTACTGCTTTTGTTTTATTGCATTTCATAGATGTTGCTTTCTTTAAAAATTAAAGGCAAGACCTCCACCAGCAAAAAGATTATGGCTCCCTTTTTGTGATACTCACTTTATTATGGTGGTTTGGAACTGAGCCCGCAATATTATTGAGGTCCGCTTACACGTTGTTTACCTGCTGCTCGGCTGTCACTACTTTGCTGGCTTTTAGCAGCCAAAAGCCTATAAAAACACAGAGCTGGCTAGCACTTCTAATCACTCTAACTGCACTTAATGTACCACGCAGAGGTTTACTTTGCTTTCATTGTGTGTGGCTGTGAACCGTGTCAGTAAGTCAAAGGAAAAGGTTTTAATTGTTACAGAGTACAGTTAAAAGGTGTTTAACCTAAATTTCTTTACTGAATGCCAAATATCTTTTCAGGGGAGAAAAACGCCAAGCTTTTTTATCCTGGCTAGTTCATTTCAGAATAGTGAGCACACAGCCAAAGTCAAAGGCAGCACAGTTTTGCATTAGATTCCTAGGCACGTGTCTTAAAGTAGCTTTCAGAGGTACCCCAGTGGTACCTCTGAAAGCTACCCATAAAATGCCACTTTCAGTCTGGCATCAGATCTATTAATTTGACCATTATGAAAATGTAGGAATATTTTTGAAAACTCCCATGGTCTTGTAAAGGCTCCAGGCTCTGATTAGCAGAACAATCTTGCCTTCTGCCAGGGCATGGAGCCAAGATAAGATCCTTAAGTAGATAACATTTAGCGTTTGAAACAATAACAAAGAACGAGAGGTCCACATGGAGTTTGCTCATTGTTACCCATTTGAAATATCCAGTATGGTGTTGGAGTCCGAGGGAGAAGATTAAACAGATGTCAGGTTTGTTTCAGCAGGATGCACTGCCTAACCACCTTCCCTCCAAAGTGTTTTATGCCCAGCATCCTGGGAAGGGTACTGACTAATTCATTTGATCCATCTGTTGCCTTGGGAGACACCATGGGTCGGTTCCTCCAACTATTAGCTTCACAGGTGGTGACCAGTGAACTCTTGGGGAGATTATAGCCTCTCATAACTCTTGTGGGAACTTCATTCCACCTGCCCTTCACACGGGTCACCTTGGACTGAAATCCCCCTCCCCTGGAAAAAAATTAGGGCACAGCTTTTTTTTTTAAAAAATAGGCCATTAAAAAAAAAGATCAAAATAGGCCAAGACTTTGTCTCTATTTTTCTCTTATTTCTTCAAACTCTTTTCCTAACATGTTATTTCCTGTTTTCTTGTCTTTTACGAGGAAGAAATTTAAAAGCACTTTTCATATTTATTATAAGAACATTTTACGGCCATTGTCTAGCATTTGGTGAATGAGTGAAGACAACCCCCAGCCAAGGTGTTATCTCACAGTGGTAGAGGGAAGTTACAACTGGTTCCATATTCTCAGTAGAGTAGTTCTTTCCTCCAGATGGTGGAGTTACGTATCTAGACATGGAGCTGGCATCCTCTTTGTGGACCCCAAATTTGCCTATTAGGGATATTGAGTTAAATTATCACCATTCAGTTTTCCTCCTCTCCCCTCCCTCCCCCCACACCATCTCAGAGCCTTAACCTGTTAATTCTGTAACTCAGGGCCCAGGTTACCAACAGGCTCAGTGTCTAGGTGGGAGGAACCATAGCTGGATTCCATAAAACTGCTCCCCATCCTCTTGGTTTGCACAGCTGGCATTGTATTTTGTGTTGGGACGAACTTCTCTGTTTCCTTCCCTCCACATGTGGGAAATACCTAGAATCTTGATTTAATTCTGGAAGAGGTACCTTCCCTCAACCCATCCCCCACTTTTTGGCAGGGGCTAGGGGACACATCTGCTGTATTTGGTCTCTCTGCCTCCAGCTAGAAGCCTATGTGGGAATCCAGCTAGCTCCGTGCTGTGTTGTACGGGTGAGAATCCTACAAACTGTGTATGTTTTTCCTCATCTGGAAAGAAGAGGGATGATGGCAGTGAATGATTTGACAGAGTTGTTGTCAAGGAAAATTAAAATGACTATAAATCTTTTTTAGATGTGAAACTTCGCAGGAGTGATAACTCTTGTTACACAATGATGGAATACTTTCAAGTAAAGTGTCAAATAATCAGAAACCAATTTGTTATACGTTGAAACATCAATAATGTCAGTTATAAGCATACCTCAAGTTAGGGTTGTCACTTTTACCTGTTACTCTTTAATTTTCTGTGGTTTCAAAGTATATTTACCTGTTCCTATTAAGAGATTGGTACTTAAAAGAAAAAAGCTTGACTAATTATTACATAGGACCAGCAATGACTTTTTTTTTATCATCCAATTATTATTACCTTTGCCAGGAAATTATAGTAGTTATTTCAGGTATAGCTGTTGGGATAAAGAAAGGGGGCACTGCATATATTTATAGTCTTCAGTCATTGGCCTTTTCATAGCAAATAACATAAAACATTCAGACAGACCTCTGTTTAATTATATCATTGAGTCATTTTAAAATGAGGGGGAGCCTTGGCTGGCATGGCTAAGCGGTTAGAGGGTTGACCTGAGCACTGGAGGGTCACAGGTTCGATTTCCGGTCAAGGGCACATACTTTGGTTGCAGCTTCAATCTCTGGCCCTGGTCGGGCATGTGCAGAAGGCAACCAATCAATGTGTCTTTCTCACACTGATCTCTCTCTCTCTCTCTCTCTCTCTCTCTCTCTCTCTCTCTCTCTCTCTCTCTCTCTCTCCACTCTCTAAAAAATCAGTGGAAAAAATATCCTCAGGTGAGGATTAACAAAGCAAAAACAAACAAACAACACAAAACAAACAAACAAAAAACGGAAGGGGAATCTTTGTAACAAGTCCACTGAAGATATAATACTACCATTAACGACAGTGTTACAGTGAGCAATATGAGGATTTAGCCTTGGAAATGGGAGAAGCAAAAGAATAAATATATACTAAAATCTCCACTTTTATCAACTTGCATAACTTCTAGTTGTTAATTAGACATCTATCACTTGTCTTCCTTTGATTAACTTCAAAGTTAGAAGTCTACATTTGATAGTGACAAAGTTTTATATTTTTACCCATCCTGTGTTTTAGGAAAAATATTGTAGCTTATAGAAATAATGCTTATATGCAACAGCATATCATTATATTTAAAAGAAGTGGGTCTGTAGAGTGGCTTAGGGACATAAACATAGGATCCTTTTTATAGGCTGGCATATTTTCTCATGAAATGTTACGTAAATAAATAGATGGATGGATGGATAGATGGGACGGAACAGTTATTCCATGTGTTTAGGCCTCTCTCTGGTCCTCAGCTTATGCTGCTCCTTAGGTCTAGCCTGATGTCTTTGGTTCCATGCCTTATAGTAACAATTCTCTCAAAACTATCCACCTCCCTGCAAAATAACTATGGGGAGAATCAGCACAATTCTTTCTACGTAAAGTCCCTTGTTTATCACTTACATTGGTCATATCTACTTCCTTTTATTCTTTTTCCCACCACTTTTCTCTTTCCTAGAAATTTGCCAGTATTTTCCATGCAAAGACAAGTAGTCATCTAGATGTGATTTTATTTCTACAAAATGATTAACCAGTATCAATTGGTTTGCCTCTTACAAAATCTTCTACCCAATTCCCTAGGATCAAGGCAGCAATCCAGTATCAGCGCTTAGCAAACCATTATCTAAAGTCATTATCAGGGGAACTAATCAATATCTTGACCTGGTGGTAGTTTCATGGGTATATGCTTATATAAAAATTAGTTGAGCTATACACCTAGATTTTTGTCTATAAAATATCGAATTTGTCTTACTAATATAGGAAGGAAATTATTTCTTCAACTGCTAAATCAAACTTCTAAATCTGATTTTAAATGTTTGAATAGTAGCAAGTTTGCTAGAGTTCTTTGTAAATGTGAAATATTCAAGGAAAATATTAAACCATAAGCTAAACTGTAAAGTCAAGGATCATATCTAGGTTGCCCAGCACTATTTCCCCAGGGTCCTACCGTATTTCCAGACACATAGTAGACATGTAAGAACAAGCCAATAAAAGGTACACTTTTGTATGTACAAAATTTGCTGATATGCTTTACACAAAGGAATTGATTTATGATTGGCGATCCATATTTTGATCTATCTGTGTATACTTATGTCTCTACTTGCATTTTACTCCACTGTTAACTTTTTCTTTTTCAGTTTGTTGATCTTAGTCTTTGTAACAAGGTTTTAAGTTATTTTGAAAGCCCCGTTTATATTTACAACCTTGGAGAAAAATTAATGTCCTCCTTTTCAGTTCTCTGTTTAAACCTACCACCTTTTACCTGCAAATACTTAACATATTTTACTAATTTATATGATCCTTAAAGTAACTCTATCAAATCTACTACTATTTCATTTGGCTAATGTTTTACATTTTATCTGTAGTTCATTGAAAAGGTTACTATCAAACTCATTATTAAATTCTCTTGGTTGATTTTCATAACATTTCCATTTTAGTAACTTCCATAATAATCTGATGGGCTAAATGTCCCAAAGCATACATGCCTCAATTACATTTTGATCTTTAAAAACATAGGGATTGAATCAAATTGCTTTACTGGATGGAGTAAGAAAAGGAAGAAACATTGAATGAGCAATTGTCAGTATATATTCAGTATAGTTTTCTAAAAACAGCTTTATGGAAATACAATTCACACACCTATAGTTCACTCATTTAAAGTGTATAATTCAGTGTGTTTTAGTATATTCACGGTTGTGCAACCATTACCACAGTCAATTTTAGAATATTTTCATTGCCTTTAAAATAAACTTCATACTATTTCCTAGTAGTTATTACCTTTCAATTTCCTTATCTTCTCTAGCCCAGCCACCCACTAATCTACTTTCTATCTCTATAGATTTGTCTATTCTAGACAATTCATATTAAAAGAATCACAAAATGCAAGGTCTATTTTGATAGGCTTCTTTCTCTTAGCATGATATTTTCAAGGCTCATCTGTTTTATATCATGTACCAGAACTTCATTTATTTTTATGGGTGAATAATACTTCATTGTGTGGATATACCACATTTTGCTTATCTTTTCATCAGTTGATGGAGATTTGGATTGCTTTCAGTTTGGGCTGTTGTGAATAATACTAGTTTTACATAATGTGTTATTGATGAAATACTGCCTTCTGATCCTATAGCAGTATTCAATCCCTGACATTCTTGTTGGTGTAATATTTCTGTTTCTCCTTAACTTTGAGCATCTTGAGAGAGTTTAGATAATTTTAATAGAAGTTGTAGCAGATGTGTTATTTTTCTCTGATTTTGTCAATCATTTAGGTATCCTTAGTACAGAAAACAAGGCAGGTTATTATGTCTGTTCAAGTCTTTTGCCTAATTTACTATTGGGTTTTCTATTTTGTTATTTTTGTTCTTTTAGTTATGCTTATATACATTAAGTATATACAGGGTCCTGTGTGTTTATTTCAAAAAATGTAATACTATTGTATGTTTGTACATCTGTCTAAAACTTACCCATTTTAAACACTTGAACTTTTGAAACAGTTAACGAATTGCTCGTCCTAAATGAGTGACCTTTGGATAGCCCTCCTATAGGGTTTGCAGTGGCTTTGGAATTCTAAGTTTGTAACTTTTTCCAACTGCCTTTTCCAGGATGTTGCTATATTAGAGGAACTCGCTGTTTATCTGATAAAGAGTAATTTATTTTACTGATGAGACTTTATTTGTACACATTCACAAATATAATTGGCATGAAAACTCAGCTTTCAGGCTAATATATCACAGTTATGTCTTCCACAGTAACTCTGAGAAACTTGGACAACAAGGTCAGAACATCACTCTTTCATGGGATAAAACTGCTTAGTTGCCACAGGACAGATGTCTTAAAGGAACTGAAAACCACATAGCTAGTGAGTGAGGTCATTAAGCATTTTTTGCAAAAAAAATAAAGTATGTTGTGCGTATAAACATAGACCAAGAGAAATAATGTGGTAAATTAAATGAGAGAAATTCAGCTTAACCCATTATAAGCATGATATTGTACCAAGTACCAATAGGGTAGGATCAGCAAACTATAGACCTTGGACCAAACTTGGTGCTCTGCTAGTTTTTGTAAATAAAGTTTTATTGGAACACAGCCATGACCATTTTACATATTGTTTGTGGCTGTTTTCACACTAAAGGTCCATAGCTCTGACAAAGACTGTATAGCTTGTGAAGTCTGAAGCTTACTGTTGGGCCCTTTACAGTAAAAGGTTGCCAACTCCTACTATAGAGGGTCTAAAGTAATTGTACTTTCTGTCCTCACCCTCATCTTTATCTAGTGGGATTATGAGGGAAGGTGGCTAACAAATTGTATTTATATAAGTCATACAGAAAGCAAAAGAAAATAGAATGGTAGAATTATCAGTGATAAAAAGCATGTAGAAAGCATCTTAATATATTAAGACCATTAGAAGCAGAATTTGTGTATTGAAGAGTAATGGCTATCAGGATAAAACAATACTTGTTGGCCTGAAATAATTTTCTAGATTCAGTTCAGTACCATTTGGAATTTCATATATGTCCAGAAAATATCGTGGCTGTTACCATAGGAGGAGTGGCCAATATTAATAGCCATAAAAATCAGTTGGCATTTCTTACTGGGAATTCTTTGAGGTCTGGAATATTTGATGTGGTCACATACTCCCTTAGCCGTCTCATTGGAGCACATCTTTAGAATAGAGCTTTGGGGCATCCATGGAATGGGGTCTGTCGCCTCCAGTGATGCCTGTGGCAGCTGAAAGCTTCTATTAATAGGCTTTGTCCACTCCTGCAAGGTTCATTACTCTAGTGATTGGGCTTCTAAACAAATCTTGATGACAGGAACCAGACCAACTCCTTCTTTGGCAAAGCAATAGCTAAGAAGAAGAAAACTGCACAAAGTGCAGAGGCTAACTTGTAAGGCTTACTGGCTTCTGAGGGAGTAGGCTTGGGACTACTGACCAGAGAGTTATTTGAATAACCCTTCTCCCCACTCTTATTCTAACTGCAAACACTCTTGTTTTCGATAACATTATGTGAAGACTGTCTTCACGTGTTGCTTTTTGGACCCTGTTCACCAAATGGCATGCATCTGTACTTGCTCTGTATATGGAATACAGAAATGGTAGTGCCAACTGGAAGTGGGAATTTGGTTTCAACCTAAGGGACAGCAGCAATATCCTACCAGAACTATAGTGGAGTGACAGGCCAGATCACTAAAGGGAGAGGTTGGATGCAAATATATCAGAAGGAAGAAATTCGGGTTTTCTCTAAAATGCATCTTTTCATCATTTCTAGAGAGAGAACATCAACATGTATCTTGTCAGTTCAAAATGTCAGTTCATGGTGGTCTCAGAATTAGAAGTTTATTCAAATGGATGCTGTACCAATTAGTGGTACGTGATTATATGAAACTCCTATGAGTGACTTTTAAAGAAAATAGTAGTCTAGCTTAGTGGTCTTCAATCTGGGGTGGATTTTGTCCTCTCTCCAGCCTACCTCAGTCCCTGGGATATTTGGCAATGTCTGGACATTTATAATTGTCATGACCTGGGCATGTTTATGTGTGTGGGGTGCTACTATTAGCATCTAGTGGATAAATGCCAGAAATGCTGTTAAACATCCTACAGTGCACAGGAGAGCCCTCAACAAATAATTTTCCAGCCCAAAATGTCAGCAGTGCCACGGTTGAGAAATTGACTATTGAGCAAAAATTCTCAGCTGAGCTTTCTGCTTATGAGGGCACATTATTAAACCTATCTGAATGCCTTTTGGAAATGAAAGGTGAGTATTTCTTACTGCTTTAGGAGGTCTCAATTGCGCCAAGAAAATATATTTTGTTATTTTTGTTGTATATTTCCAACATAATTATGTAAAAATTTCTTTTGAAAAGTAAGAATCCTATATAATAAAAGGGTAATATGCAAATTGACCCTAATGGCGGAACCACAGGTCACTATGATGCGCACTGACCACCAGGGGGCAGACGCTCAATGCAGGAGCTGCCTCCTGGTGCTCAGTGTGCTCCCACAGGGGCAACTCTGCTCAGCCACAAGCTGGGCTGACGGCTGCCAGTGCAGTGGCGGCGGTGATAGCCTCTCCTGCCTCCTCAGCAGTGTTAGGGATGTCCAACTGATGGCTCAGGCCCGCTCCCTGTGGGGATATTTTGTTATGCGTTACTATATATAATAAGCCATCAGTCGGACATCCCTTGAGGGCTCCTTGGCTGCCACAGGGATGTCTGACTGCCAGGTTAGGCCTGATCCCCTGGGGAGCGGGCCTAAACCAGCAGGTGGACATTGACCAAGGGGTCCCGGACTGCAAGAGGGCGCACCCAGGCTGAGGGAACCCACTGAGTGCACGAATTTTCGTGCACCGGGCCTCTAGTGTTTTTATAAAGAAAAAAGTAAAACACATAATCCCAGCACTCACTTGAACATTTCTCTCAAGATTGGAAATACCAGGGAACAGAATGGTTAATCCATCAGAATATCCTCTTTAGGGAAACCAACTGAAAGATAGTGGACTTTTTCCTGGGCTTTCATCTACTTATATTATCTTTTCCAAGCCCTTATCTTTCAAATAATATTGCCATCCCACAAAGTTTAGGTCATTTTATCAGAAAGTTATTATTTAGACTATAAATATCTTAGTAGAATTCCCACCATCAATCAGGAATTCTTATGAACCTTTAAGTAGTGTGAGGAAAATTTTTGTGAGATTTTTTTTTAAATTTATTTTTGGTGTGTATGTGTAAATAACTTAGAGGTTTTTATTTAGTACCTTTCAGCATGGTAGGTTTCACTAAGAGATAAAAGTATTTTGTAACTTTCCACTCTGAATCTAGAGATTACTTTTTACTTTCCAGATGAATTTTTAGTTGATAATGAGATCTGAAAAAGCAATGGAGAGGAAAGGACCAACTATTCTAGACCACCACACAATAGTATCTCTGAACTTCAAAAGCCCCAGGAGGGTGCAGCTGGGGAGTGCTATACTTTCTGTCCTCTTGGTGAGCTAAATTTGGTTTGGCAGAGAATTTTTAGGAGTAAATAAGGCTCTGTGAGTAAAACTTTGCAGTTTTAGCCAAAGAAAACAGACCAGAGATTTGATGACTCTTTGATTTATTAGTGCCATATGCAGGGCCTTTTGATCTTCAGGATTTAGTAAACCAAGGAATTGATATTTATCAGAACTCCATCACATGGGAAGAAAATCTTAATTTGCCTGTGATGTTGATACTGATGTAATTATCCAACACCTGCATCTGATTGATGATAATTGTGTTAGGTTATATTAAATTTTAATGATCGGTAGAAGCGAACATTAAAACAAGTTTTTGGGTAGCATTGACATCAGAAATAATCATATTTCTTAAGTACATCAGATTTGCTCACTTTAGTATACACAGCAGGTCCTTCAATAATGTCCTTATGTTCAGCATTGTTTTGTTAAAATGTTGATGAGATGCTGTAAGAATTTAACTCTTGTTTATATCAATTAGCCTATGGTAACATTGGTTTCATTATACATCATTTTGCTTAAAGTTGCAGAACCTATTGACCATGTTAAGTGAGGACTTACTGTATAACAAAACCTCTTACTAGGAGTGCAGGAACTGCATGTCGTAATTGTGGTTTTTAAAGAAAAAAGGGAAATAACTTGACATTGATGATACCATATGCACAGATGTTACATAATAAAGGCTACTTACAATCTTAATTTGTCAGACAACATAAAGGAGTTTCAATTAAGTTTGAGGTTTCACCCCACTTCTGAGTTCCTTTGTCATACTTTTATAAAGTATCATAAACCACAGGACAAATATTTCTGCCATTAAGCCATCAGAATCCATCTGATTTTTGTCTTTTTACTACTAAGACAAGTTAACATATGACAGAAGTATAGATGTCTGTAAAATTGAGATGAAATATAAAGAACGGTATAATGGTATTACTATGTTCTTTAAATGGATCTTTTTCTTGACTCTCTTGGGCCCACATTTTTTTTTTTTTTTTTTTTTCAGGAGGAAAGGCTTCTGGGTCTCAGTGAGTGAGTTTCACTTTCTTTTTTTCTGTGAATTCTTTTTTTTTTTTAATATATTTTATTGATTTTTCACAGAGAGGAAGGGAGAGGGATAGAGAGTTGGAAACTTCAATGAGAGAGGAACATTGATCACTGATCAGCTGCCTCCTGCACACCTCCTACTGGGGATGTGCCCGCAACCAACGTACATGCCCTTAGTCGGAATCGAACCTGGGATCTTTCCCACAGGCCGATGCTCTATCCACTGAGCCAAACCAGTTAGGGCTTTCTGTGAATTCTTAATGAGTACTTGACCAGGCAATTTATACTTAGATTACCATTTTTTCATTCTCTTCTTTGTTTATTCTGTTTACAAGAAGTCCTTTGTAGAATGTCTTATGCATCAGGTATTAAAACAAGACATTTTGTCAGCTCCCTCCTTTAAGACTAGTTTGAGGGGAAAATAAATTTTGAATCAGCCTTACTTCTTGAAGTGTCAAATCTATTTTAGGGAAGACGATCATAGAGGGAGGAGGGTAAACAAGCCAAATAGCCTCAGATCTGGCTTTTCTTACATCAGACTTTCACAGTTGTTCTTTTTGATGATAATGGTAGCTACTTAGTCATCATTTATTCCATGCTCTGTCCTAAATGCTTTACTTGCATTATCTACATTTCCATAGTAACCATATGAGTTATTACTGGTATTAATTTGATTTTCCCACTTGAGAGGTGAAGAAAAGAGACATAATGTTACTTGGCTAAGGTCGCAGAGCTAGAATCGGGATTCAAACCAGGCCTAATATTCCCAGAACCCAAGTCAAAATTATTTTATTATTCCATTATTTCCACCTTTACCCTCATATTGAGTTTTCAAAGTATTTTACATTTAGATTTGAGTACAAAATTCATGTCAAAAGTAAAATATAATTATTTTAAAATCTTTTGCCATTTTTATAACCTGTCCCTCTACCGTAGAACATTTGGCTTTCTGCATCTCACTAACACATCTTAATATGTAGAAATATCATTGTATGTACATATATGTTTACTAAAAATGTTATTGGAGCCCCCAGTAATAAATACCAGGAGGTTAACATTCATGCTTGGCATCTCTGTCTTCTAATTCAACCGCTCTTTATTTGCACAGGACAATGTGATCCTCAGTAATGACTTTACCCTGTTCATGGAATAGGTGTGCTATTACTGATGGGATGGGCAGGTCTCACAGTTAGAATACTCGTAAGGCGAACTGATCCTGGAGCCTTTATATGGTCATTTCTTTACTAGGTGCTTCGTAAAATTCTGTAGGCTAGAGCAGGGAGTTTACTCAACTGACTTAAGTTGATGAGACCAACTGACTTTAGGGAAATGTTCTGGAATACTAAAGCAATGTGATTCAAGATCTGAGAATCCTAAAGAGATAGTTAAGTGTTTGACATCTGATCTCTGTGACAGAATGTATTCTTACCACACATACGGTCGTATCAGATGGAAGCTGGTTTCTGAAACAGTTTGGGGGTGGGTGTTTGCTTCTGATTAGCCTGTGTGTGTGTGTGTGTGTGTGTGTGTGTGTGTGTGTGTGTGTGTGTTGGATGAATGAGCAATTGGGAAGTCATGACCATGTGTTTGCTGTCATTTAAACTGCCAATCTAATCTAAATATACATGTGGGTGCCTAAGGAGACTTCTTTCTTTTCAAGAGGATCTTTCTTAACAGCTCTCAACTCCCTGCCGACAAACGTGAACTTTGGGGCACTTCTGTTTTCCTGAGGGTCTACTCTGTTTTCTTTTAAATAAGGTGAGGAGGACTTCTTTGCTTGCTGTATTTCTGATTTTTAAAGGACAGACGATTGTAAAGTTTATTTACCGTAAGCGAGAACCTCATAGGAAAGATAGCCTCTAGGATGTTAACACAAGGTCATGAAAGGTGGGAAGGTGAGACTGATGAGATGAGTAAAAGCCACAGAGGGTTTCAGGAAAAGACCCAGAAGAATTCAGGAAAACTTTATCAATGTTAGACCACTAATTTTCATAAAACATGCTTTAATCTATTATTAAAAAATTAGAAAAACATGTTTATAAAAGAGGAGGTATGGTTTATAATACTTCATTGTGTAATGAGTCCTAGTGCATTTTCTCCCCAGACTCATGTAAGGTAGCGAAAAAAAATAATCTTTTCCCCTGACTTCTAAGTATTTAGATGTATTTTATCTACCTGGGGATTATTGAAATGCATATTAAAGAAATTGAAGTTTTTTTCTATTCATGATTTTTGTATTTACACTACCTTTTATTATCTAAGAAATGCTAAGGATTAGACTTCTAACTATCTAACTGATCTGAAATGAATCTTTGAATCATACTGTTCCATTTTGTCATAATTATACAGCTTACATTTTGAAAAGCCATATAGCCAAAATGTTTTTCTTTTTCTATTCATGTTTTTAGATGTTTATATTTGAACAGTGTAAAATTTTACTTACTAAAAAAATTACAACACCCCTTGTCATCTAACCACTAGAGTATGTGATAAAAAATTAGTTATCACTTAATTGCACAAGGAAATGTTGTTTCCTTGAGAGACTATCTTATTTTCTAAAAATTATTACTATATAAATTCTTACATGTATTTAATTTTTAATTTATTTAATATTTTTACTGTGTGCCTGTTTTAATAGAATTTGGCTTACAGATTAATACATGTGACAAATATAAACTAAGATAAGTAGTAATAAAATTTAAAGAACATAGCATTCATTCAGAATTAGGTGAATTTTACATATGGGCAATAAGATCTACCTTTTTTTCCCTAGAGAAATATGAGAGCTATGTAGTCTTATATTTGGAATATCACAGCATGCACATTCATTAGCAAGAATAAATTCTCCTGGAACTATATTCCAGGAACATTTATCGTATGGATCTCTATAAATTAAATGCAATCACTTGATGTCCAAATAATTAATGTTATATATACATATACAAAGTAATTTCATGTAAATACGAGACTCAATAAATTAATTTTGTTTTTCTCATGGGGCAGAACATAATTGTTTTTACCCAGACATGGAAATATCTAAAGGCTTAAGAAACTTCGCACAACATTTCTTTTTTAAATGTTTTCATTCCAGCATAATTTCAGAGAAAACAGAAGCTGGTCATAACAAATTTTATTCATCCCAGGAAGAGTCATAGTTAGTAAATTCTAGTCTCGAGCATGATGGTGGCAGCTTAGTGCTCCTTCAGAAGTAGTCTCCCCTCTTTCCTCTCTCCCTCTCTCCTCTCCCCTCCCCCTGCCCCATTGCTTAGCCCTCACACTCAGGGAATGGTGCAATTTGCTCAGTTCATCAGGAAACTTATGAGAATAATAATGTCAATATTTCTAGTTTTCCTTCCAATTTTTAGTTTATAAGAAAATACCACTTTCCAGACTAATTTGACTTTCAGGTTTCTAGCAGCCAGCTGGTAAAGAGGACATGATCGATTACACATTTCACATTGTTCATGAGATAAGAACCAATCTCTTAGGAGGTGTTTAAGTCAAATGCAATTAAGCAGAAAGAAGAGTCTGTGTTTTCTCCTTGCTTTTCAGCACATGGTCTTTTAAGTGTAGTGAATAAAAAGGTAATACGTAACCTTGGCTATGCAGAAAGGCATTTGAATGCCATATTATAAAGCAAATGTTCCGAAAATTTTAAATACAGTGTATGTATTTGAAACATTTACACGTGTGTGTGTGAATAGCAAGGGGTATAGGATTGAGCTGTTCCCGAATAATGATTTTATGACTAGAAAATGCTCATGTTCTGTGAAGATTATAAACAAGTTTGGGCTTTTAAATCACTCTTGAAATATTGAAATTGAATGGGTTTCTGAGGATCAATTCAGAAACGGTTCCAAGCCATCCTCTAAGAACGCTGTAAATCATCTGTGCCATTGCTCTAATTGAACAGCGCGGATCTGAACCCTCATTAACTTGTCTGTGAGGAAGAGAAAATTGAGGAGAGCAAGGAAGAGGCCGAGGAGAAGACCTTTAGCCGGTGCTGTCCTAAGCTGCCATTGTTGAAGGACATCCTTTGAGCTAATTTCAGTCCCATAAAAAAAAAATCTATTTAGTGATTAGTAACCAGCGGATAAGAGCAGAAAGCCCAAGTGAAGAAAGGCCATAAATACTGAAGTCCTTGGGACACAGCCTGTAAAACTGTCAGAAAGCATTGCTTCAGTGACAAAAGATAGCCCAGAATAACAGAAAGTGTGCGCTCACCAGGCACCACTCCGTATTCATGGACAGAAGACATCATTTAGTTTTCTTCAAAAATAGAAGCTCTTGAATCCAGTACCTGCTCTACTTCATCTGTTTTGTTTTAGATGGTGTCTGTTTGGTTTGAATTTATGGTTGATTACATTCTCTAGTAGGAATCATGAAGCCTGTTTAAAGATAGCTGTGTTTCCAAAAGTAGAACTGTGATTCCTGAAATGTCTGTTTGGACCCATGAAGATCTCCTTACTTGCTAGGAATGTCTAGCCTAACTAGAGTGAGTGGGTGAGTGTGTGTGTGTATTTTTAAAAGGCAGATGGTTAGGAATTAGATACTGACAAGTGTCTTTCTCTTATCTTTAAAGTCTAAAGTTCACAATCCTTAAATATTTCTCCCTAAGGGAAAAGTAAATTAAGTAAATAAAAACAGAAGAATGTAAACCTTATATTATAAACTATTTTGTTATTAATGCCCAATATTGATATAACAGATGACTAAAGTCTTACCAGACAGTACTTTAAATTTGTTTTCAGGCTTAGAGAAAATTCGAGATGATGGAATTGGAGGTCTTCATTCTAAACTCCTATTGTTCAGTGGTGATGATTTTATGGCATTTGAATGACAGTGTTAGCCATCAAAATGATATGTTCTACCGTTTTACAGTATAACCTTCAAATCCCAAATGTGTGTTTTAGAGATGTGTGTTCAGTGTATTTAAAGTGTTGTGCTTGTTGGAGTTAGAGAATTGTAGCAACTTATGAATATTTGCTTCTCAGCACCCTGGCTGTGAGAACTGGAGGTGTCATTCACTTGAAGGGGGCAGATGTTAAAGGTTCTTGCCCCTGCCTCCCTAATCCCAAACACCCTTGAAGAAGAGAGACGTTCTGTTACCCAAATAGGCATCTTTCTGATGGTGAGAAAAGGCGATAAAAGGCAGTAAATCTGCCTTCTCATTATGAAGTACAACAATAGATTGATTTATGAAGAAAAGCAACTGTTAGGCTTATATAAGATGTGTGCATGGAAATGTAGGTTTCTTTAGGCCCAATAAGCAGTAGCATTCATCCTATTCTTGACAAGAATCTAATATTACTAATAAGGAATGTGTTGATTTTAAATACATTTTTAAAAGGGGTACATTGAGAACAAAACAAAAAATCTACCTCCTAATGTTTTCACATGAGAACAGTCTCTTAATTGTGCTGTGTGTGTTTTTGCTATTTAAGTTTATTTTCATAAAATAAAGGGGCTTAAAACTTTTGGTTAGTACTTGACATTTTAAATAGAAGTGAATGTAAGTGTAGCATACTTAGATGCTAAGCTGTTCATAAAAATTTCAGTTTCACTTAATACTACAGAATTTCAGCACACACTATAAAATTGGAGTCTCAAAGGAGGCCACAATGAGGATGATTTCAAATTTCAGGGAGGGGGGCAGGCTATATATATATAAAGTATTTTGTGTTTCTTGTGTTAACATTTATGCACACTATAAAATCTTTTAAATAAGTTTATATCTCATATTTAACAAGGAACTATATTACAGCATTTCTATTTAACTTAAAAATTAAATTTTTAACCTTTGTGTCAATTTTGAGCATAAAATATTACAAAAATACAAACATTGGATAGCCTCAGAGTAAATTATAATAATAATACTGCCTTGCACATTTAGCCCATATCACTCGAGAATTTGAAATCTATGTGATATAATTAAGAATTGAGTAGGTAAATTATAGAACTAAAACTGATAATTGTCTACAGGGTCAGTATAAAAACTCATCTCTCTTAGGAAATATATACCTCCAATAAATGTATATTGTGAAGTTGTAGTAATAGCTATATTAACATATTATGAACAAGAAAGCACATATAAAAATTTGAAAATCCAAAAGGAAAAGACAAAATAAATATGAATAAAGGTTCTATTATTTTCTGTTACTCCTTTGGGTTACCATGTATACATCTATGTATATACCAGTGATTTTCAACCGGTGTGCTGCAAGAATTTTTAAAATAATACAATACCGGACTATGTAGTCAGGGTCACTGACCTCTTTTCCCTTAGATTGTCAAATAAAAAAAATGACAACAGCCAACACAACAATAGCTGTCCCGTGTGAATGAATCAAAATTACACTTAGCCCAGCCCGTGTTTTCGATGGTTGAGCATCAACCTATGAACCAGTCATGGCACATGCCCAGGCTGTAAACTCTATCCCCCTGAGGGGGCATGCAGGGTGCGGTTGATCAGTGAGTCTCTCTCATCATTGTTGTTTCTCTCTCTCCCTCTCCCTTCCTCTCTGAAATCAATAAAAATATATATTTTAAAATTTTACCGTTTTTTGTCAGATCAGCAGAAGGTATATATTTTTGGTGTGCTGCAGAATTTTAGTAATTAGTTTATGTGTGCCATGACATGAAAAAGTTTGAACATTGCTATTGTTCACACAGCCAAGGAACTTTGAGTGGCCTGATCTAGAAGAAAGTGTTCAAGTATGTTGTCTGGAAAATGGACTGTTATTCTAATTAGTAAGATAGAAGGCTTATAAAGAAACATCCTTGCAGCTATTGACAGTCTTTATTGTATAGACTGATAATGAGAAATGTTGCATTTTTTGACCTGGTGATGATTGGACAGTTTTAAATCAACACTTTTTTCCCCTTTGGTCATTTTGCAAGTCAGAATACCAGGGAAATAAGGTCTTAAAAAAAAAAACAAAAAAAAAAGGAAGAATCTTGCTGCTACCATGACAGTAAATCTAAGCTTCACATTTAATGGGAGGAAATTCTCTGAGATTGTCAAACGATTAAAGTTAATAAAGCTCCTTGACATTTGTGTAAGTCTACAAAGATACTGTTGGTGTCAATCAAATGTCCTATCACCGTTTTAAAGTGAGTCATTTTTTAAAAAGGTCTAAAGTTAATGAGGAAATGCAGTTAAATATTTTGTCAAGATGATCTTTTCAGGTGTATCTAAGTTTTAGTTCATTTTAATTAATTATCACCTTTATGATACCCTTAATTTGTTCTATTTAAGGTACTTTAGTACTTAAAATTTTATAATCCAAAACTGAGAGCATAAACACGTGTAATATATTTTTTAGGATTTTGTTCAATTAAATACTGCCCTTGTACAGTGCCCCCCCCCAAATGTATACACACTTTGAATAATTATTAGTTTCAATAGGATAAACGCGAAAAGAAAAAAACATCAAGTGAGCTATCAGTTGTAAAGTGTGTACACATTTTTGGGGGACACCCTATATAGAGAAAATACAATAATACTTTTCCATTATTTCAGGCTTTTTGTAGTCTGCACAGGTGGGTTATTTCATGAGTAACGAAATAGTTGTTCTGACAATAGTTTCAGGACCTTATAGTTAACTGATGAGCAATGGTGTTTTGATGTTCACTGATCTGTTTCAATAACAGTTAATTATGAAGAAATTCTACAGGAAACTTTTTCCCCCAATTTCTCTTTCATATAGCATTATAGCTTGAAACCTTTTCACTTGTAACTTTTTACCTTCTCTACCCACCACCCTTAAAACACATTAATGGCAAGTTGTGAAACTCAACTTTTATGTACACAGTCTTTTTATTCAAGAAATAGTAACATGCTTATAGGTGTACAACTGTAAATGGTCTGTTTCCAAATGGTTTTTAATTGCTAAAGCTCTTAACAAGAGGGTGATTTTAGAATACATCTGGAGCATACACTATCTTGCAACAACTGGATATTTTGACAGATCACATGTCCTGACCACAATAGTCAGTAGCAGTCTTCAAAGTACAACTGGTGATGAGAGATAAAAGACTGAGGCTCTTCTGTTAAAATAGAGGAAGCTAAACGAAAATTATAGCCATCCCTAAGTGTGGAAAAAAGTCTTATGGAAAGATTTATAGGTCCTTATTCCCCAAGGCCATTTCGTTTTCTAATGGGATTTTATGTTCTCAGACAGGGATGATGGGTACAAATGATGATGACATTTAATAATACTAGTGAAGATGACAACAATAACAAAGAAAGCAAATGAATTTTTAAAAACAGAGGAACCTCAGTATAAAGCCAATTAACTCAGCATCCAGGATGATTCTGTCTGTAAGTTGAAAATATAACAGAAATAAGGACCTTTCCTGTTTTGCTAACAGTAGATGATTCTTAAGATCTTGCTCTGTTACCAGAAAAGGATGCTCATAAAAATAGCTTTTTATAATATAAGGGCCCAAGAGGCTAAATAGAGTTCTAATGTAACATCAAGTTCATCCAACTTGTCATAATACTTACAAATGGAGTGGGTTTGCCAAAGAAAGAAGAGTCTTCCCTGCGGTCACAGACTATAGTAACTGTCCAGAAATGAAGGCTGCCATTTACTATTCCAGTGTCCTCTTCCCAGTTTCACCTTGTTTTCAAAGAAAGAGCTGTTGTCAGGTTATTGAAAGCATTAAATCCATTATTTGTTTCTGGAGGTTATGGGAATTGTATAGAGGAATTGGGGAAAGAGAGTAGATTGCCTTTGAAGGCAAATAAAATAGATGATTGCCGTGTGTTGCCTGATGGGTTTGTCAGTCCTCTTGATCAGTGCCAATAAAGTCAAGAGGATTAGGACAGTTCAGAGGAGAAGCTTTCTTGCTTTTATAAACAAAGCTATCAAACTAGTGAGGTGAGCAGCCAGGATCATTGTAGTATCGGTTGGACAAATGTTAGGAGCAATTGATACAGACACATTCAGACCCAAAGATGAGGGGTTCCGTTTTGCTACTGGTTTGCGTTAGGTGCCCATCAGAAGATGTCCATTATGGATGGTGGGATATCCAGTACATCTTTCACAGTAACATAGAAAACTTTGTTCCCTGACTCTAGTGTTGTAAATAACTGTTAGTGTGGCCAGAACTGCATTAAATTAACTGCACTTTTTCAAAGTTAATAGCTGTGGTAGAAAAAGCACTGAATTAAAAGATAGAAAACTTGGTCCTAATCCACTTAAATATTACCCACTGATCACTTCATCTTTTTGTACTGCAGTTTCATCATCAATAGAATGGGGAGAAAAAAGTACATCCTGCTGTCTTAGTCAGCTTGGGCTGCTATAAAAAAAAAAATACCACAGACTGGGTCTCTTAAACAGGATTTATTTTCTATATTTCTGAAGGCTGGGAAGTCTAAGATCAAGGTGCTGGCTGGTTTGGTTCCCCTGTGAGGACTCTTTTTGGGTGACAGCTGGCTGCCTTGTCACTGTGTCTTCACATGGGAAAGGCAAGAGAGGGAGCAAGCTCTCTGGTGTCCCTTCTAATTAAGGCAGCGGTTCTCAACCTGTGGGTCGCGACCCCTTTGGGAGTCAAACAACCCTTTCACAGGGTTCGCCTAAGACCATCGGAAAACACATATATAATTACATATTGTTTTTGTGATTAATCGCTATGCTTTAATTATGTTCAATTTGTAACAATGAAAATATATCCTGCATATCAGATATTTTCATTACGATTCATAACAGTAGCAAAATGACAGTTATGAAGTAGCAACGAAAATAATTTTATGGTTGGGGGTCACCACAACATGAGGAACTGTATTAAAGGGTCTCGGCATTAGGAAGGTTGAGAACCACTGATTTAAGGGCACGAATCCCATCCTGATGGCCCTACCTTCATGACCTCATATAAACCTAATTACCTTCCAAAGGCCCAATCTCCAAATACCATCACACGGAGGTAAAGACTTCAAAATAAGAATTTTGGAAGGACACATTCAGTCCATAACGCTTTCCTTGCTCATGGTAGAACAAATGAAATAAGGGATGTGATAGAGCTACACAAAAATACATTAAGAGGTTATAGTTATTGACAGATGTTTATCCAATCTTTTTTTCATACACCTTCATATATAATAAAGTTTTGTACTTTTAGCATATTTATTTTGAAGCAGTTATTAATGTAAAACCAAATGGAAATAAAAGTTACCTTGTTTCCAGCCTTTTGACAGTTGGCTCTTACGTCAATCTTTTCAGATTAATTTAACCTAAGTGTTATTTTATAACTTTTCAATACTTGTTTGTTTGCTTAACTTTGACCTTAACCTTTTATTGACATAGTTCTCACAATACATTACCTATTCATGGGAATTGAAAAGCAGAGTGCATTTATATGAAGAACGTTTTCCACAATTGCTTAGAATGGATGTTATATGTCCTTTTTCTTTACAATTAATTGTATATTTTAAAGTTGAGTTGGGTTATCTTAAGTTTTTTATAGAAGGGAAATTAAATAAGGTAGTCTTTTTTTCACTTTTATTGAGATATAATTGATGTATATTAGTTAAGGTTATAACAGTGATTTGATACATGTGTATGTTGTGAAATGATTGCTACAATAAGTTTAGTTAACATCTATCAGTCCTTAAAAGTGTCTTTTTTTAAAATTTAAATTCTTTATTGTTTAAAGTATTACATATGTCTCCTTTTTCTCCCATTGACCTTACCCCGGCCATTCCCACCCCCCAGCATATGCCCTCACTGCCCCCCCCCCCCACTGTTTGTGTCCATTGGTTATGCTTATATGCATGCATACAAGTTCTTTGGTTGATTTCTTACCCCACCCCCCCGACTTCCCTCTGTGGTTGGACTGTCTGTTAGATGCTTCTATGTCTCTGGATCTATTTTTGTTCATCAGTTTATGTTGTTCATTATATTCCACAAATGAATGAGATTATGTGATACTTATCTTTCTCTGACTGGCTTATTTCGCTTAGCATAATGCTCTCCAGTTCCACCCATGCTGTTGCAAATGGTAAGAGTTCCTTCTTTTTTACCACAGCATAGTATTCCATTGTGTAGATGTATCACAGTTTTTTAATCCACTCATCTGCTGATGGGCACTTAGGCTGTTTCCAAATCTTAGCTATTGTAAATTGTACTGCATATATCCTTTCTGATTGGTGTTTCTGATTTCTTGGGATATGTTCCTAGAAGTGGGTCAAATGGGAGTTCCATTTTTAATTTTTTTAAAGAAACTCCATACTGTTTTCTACAGTGGCTGCACCAGTGGTTTTTTTATGGCAGGCAAAAACAAAGTGTCAGATTATAAGTTTTAATGAAGGAAAGATTAAGCTGACAGAACCTAGTAATTAAGTCACTCATGAAAATTGAACAGTAAAGTAAATAAAGTGTATCATATTTGTGTTTTCTTCTTTGAGTAGTACTCTTACTTAACACAGTTTCTCTGGATATTTGTGCAAAGAAAAGATAATTTTTATTGCATGTTTTCCTAAACCAGGTATAAATATGAAAGAAATGAAGCAATGTGTCTAAAATAATTTCTGTTTTACTTGCTACACTATATTCTCCTCTTTCCCCTGATGAAAGGTGTATATTATTCTCTTCCCCTCCCCTTTTTAATTTTGATTGGTTTAAAGATCAAGTTGGACTTGTGTTTATAAATATAGTTGCTTATTAGACAAGATGAAACAACTTTTATCTTCTGATTGCCTAAGGAGGAAGTCTGCTTCCAGTGTTTGGAACCTGGTTTTTACAAGCCTTCTCGTGTGACCTACCTTGACAGGTGTTCTCTTTGAAGCACTTAACTTTTAGGAGTTGTAAACATGTGGTTTTTCTTACTTGTCTTGGACAAAAGTAATCCTCCGTAGAAAATCCATTACAAAATGATTTTGCATAGCCACTTAATGTTGAAGATTGCATTGCAAATCTTGGTAGGCCCATTGTTTTGGTAGTAAAGCTTTATCTTGGTTTAGGCCACTGAGGAGTTGGATCTATTGTAAATAATAGTAGCCACCAAAAGGTTGATCAGTTATTATAACAGCAGTGGGCTAGGAGTTTTACTTTATAATACCAATTTAATACTTCTATATGAGCAGTCTTCCTGAAAACATACTAGCAAGCTATAGAATTTGAAATCCTTAAGCCTATACTTTTATCACTTGGGTACACCACTCGAGAAACTTCATGTCTAGTGTTTGATTACTCAGAAGGTCAGCTGTGCATGTGCTTTAGGGCATCAGCAAGAAGATACAAAACATTTTTTTAGTGGGGAGAATTTTGATATTCCAAAAGCGTGTATCAAATTAGGGGAAAAATCAGAACCTCATTGAAATTCCCCACACTTCAGTTTTGGCACATACACACATAGGGCAAGGAGAGTACCATCATCGTTTCAATCCTGAGGGCCTATGAAGATCTTAATCTAGCCCTGTTTATGTGAATACTAGAGGCCCAGTGTACCAAATCTGTGCACGGGTGCGGTCCCTAGACCTGGCCAGCCATCAAAGCATGAGCATCTGGCATGGAAGGGCAGGTCCCAGCTGACCTCTGGGCCCTAGGCAGCACTTGGCTCCCTGGGCCCCGGCACGCCCCTGTCTGCCTGAGTTATTGGGCCCCGTCGCTGGTAGGCATCTGTGGAGGCGGTGGGTGGGGCAGTTTGGGCCCCCGCTCACACCCACCTTGGCCTGGCTCCACCCACTCACCTGCTCCACCATCCCGCCACTGCTGCCCACTGCCAGGGTGTTCTGTGCCTCCCCCTGGTGATCAGCGCATGTAATAGCAAGAGGTTGAACTCCTGGTTTAACTCGCAGTCGAGGGGACAATTTGCATATTAAACTTTTATTATATAGGATTTTTGTAAAGCCCAATAACCTTTCCTAGTTTATATAATCATCCTGGATTTGTGTTTTTGGAGGGTAAATTCGATTTTTTACAAAATAAAATACAGACGTAAGTGAGCTACAGCTCCGTTTTGTTGGACTGATCAAATGTAAGACTGGGTCAGCCTCATCTAGTAGCAGAATGGCTTTTTTGAGCAGTTAAAATCCTGTTGAATTCTCTCCTGGTCTTTCAGGTTAGTTTGAAGTCTGTCCACCAGGACACGATTGTACATGCTTTATAAACGTTTTTGTTGAGTGTTAGCTGTATTCTGTCAAGGTGCTTTCTTGCAAAATGCTTTGAAGAGTGTGCAGGGATGCTAACTCTGGATAAATCAATGTTTCCAATTATTCTCATGATGCTTTTTTTTCTTTTATGCCATCTTAAATTGAAGATATATTCAAAAACATTTTGTTTTGGCTTTAGAAAAAAAATGTGTGGTTAGCTTAGTATGAATGGTGTTCAATCTGGATTTTTCATATCATTTTTAAGCTTTTAAAATATAAACATGCCTGGACCCCCACACCAAACCTATTGAATCAGAATCTCTTGATGTACAGAATCCCTCCACCTGATTCTGACGCGTATTCATGGCTATGAATTTGATCAGTATTCTCTCAAGTCCACTTGGTCCACAGAACAGCAGCATCAACATCACCTGGGAACTTGTAAGAACTTCAGGTTCTCACCCCCATCTCAGACTTTTAAATGAAGCTCTGGGGTGGAGTTCTGAAGGCTAACAAGTCTGGCAGATGATTCAGTGCCCACGGAAGAGAATCACTTCTTCCATCAAAGGTCTCCACAGGTCCAAAATTTCACAAGTCCTTATCCTGGTTGTAAAAAGCTTCCAGGACATTTGCTGTTTACCAGTCAACATTTTATCCTTCTCTATCCACTTCTGTTGTATTAAGCTTTCTACTTTAATAGTTTCATTGTTTAAAATGTGTCTTCTGCTATAAACCTCCTCAGATGCTTTGTGGATGAGGCAGAGTGTTCATGGAAAAGGTTGAATTTAAAAAGCCTTTTTTCCCCCTGTCGTATTATGTTTTTTACTCTTTGTCGGTTTTCTAATGGTTAGCAACTGTGAAATTATTAACCTTGTTGATGGTTAAGAAGCTAAAAGAAGGCTGCCTGCAGGTTTGGTTCTGGCACGGGCATGATGCTGGAGACAGATGGTTCAAGTTTAGCGTGGGGTAGTTGGAGAGATGGCCACCATCCTCTCTTGCTATCCTCATTAATGTCACTCCTAGCAAACAGCGCTGGCAGAGTGGCTCCTTTAAGTCCAGTGCAACGCGTGCTGTTCAGACAGGATGGGGAATCAGCTCTCTCCCCTCACTCGAAGGAAACCTCTTTCTTGGCGCCCAAATGGTTTCCAGAGCTATCAACAAAATAATACCGTGTGCAGACACTTTTCATGGCTAAAAAGAGCAGCTTGGTGAGGGAAAGGAGTACTGTGCAGACCAAGACAGACATGTTTTGCAGCTGGCCATTGCACATAAATGCTAACTGGACGCCCTTTCAGCTGTGTAACTCTCCGTGTTACCTCACAGTGGAAGAGCCATGAAGGGTGCCTCGCACAGGCGTGTGTACTTGTAAACCGGCGCTTCTCTGTGGGCCGCAAACAGCAACGTGCAGGACGTTGTACTGCAAATATCAAGGAAATCTTGCCGTGGTGAAGGGTTGGTGGGCCGCCTGCTGCTCATTAGAGGTCCTGTCTGGCTCTTTTCCTGCAGCATGAGGGGTAGATTGCTGACACCTGTTTTCCCATCCAGCCTGAGGATGTGAAGTGTGCGTTAGGAATGCCTGAAAGTGCTTCCTTGTGTCCCAGTCTGTGAGCTTGGTGTTGCTTGGAGCGGAGGGGGTGGGGGCTCAGTGCCGGGAGGGGAGATGAGAAGAATCAGTGGTGAGACATTGCCGTATAAACAGACCTGAGATTTTCATCCTCATTCAGTGGCTTCTGATTGTGCCCTTAATTTGTCTTCCATATGATGTTGATAAACTTGGTCACCTATGGAGCGAAGTAAAAAGATGTCTCTTGTGCATGAGCATACCTCCAATATTTCTTACATAACCTGAGCGTGGAGTTGAGACTGTGAGAACATTAGAAATGGGATATAAATAGCCCACACAACCAGATTTATCAACCTTATCAAGGTATTCTAAAATAAATTTGGCCTTAAATATATACGTTTAAAATGTGTTGATGGTATGATTGATTTCTTTGCATAATTCTGAAGAGGTATTTGCTCTTCCCATCCTTACTGGCATATGGTGGGGCAGAGGGCCTAGTGTGCTGCTTTCAGTCACAGATACAGAGTGCTTGCTGTATGCAGTACATAATGCTGAGTATGAGGGGTTAACAAGAAGCACAGGACAAAACCCCCACCCAAAATTTTTCAAGTGCTGGCAATCTACTGGAGAGAAATGACACACATCAGAAGTAGCATAATACTGCAGCATATCTGATGAGCACAGAATGGTCCGTATTTTCAGTGGGGGTGGAGGCGGAAGAGAACTCGGAGTTACCAGTCCTTGGGTGGATCAAGGAGGATGTGGCCTTTGTTCTGATGTTAAAGGATGAGGAGAATTCACTAGAGGGAAAGGATGAGGTTTGTGTTTGATGCGCTTTCCCTGCATCAATAGGCTGTGTGGAATTAAAGGGCTGTTTTCTTAAGCAGTGGCAACATTTCCCTCCTGACTCATTGGCGGGACTTGGCCAGGTCTCCTTGTGAACATTGGCCTCCGTTTGTGAACTGTGGATGAATGGGGTTAGGCTTGGGTCATGGCCTTGGACCAGAGTGAAATTAACTGGCTCATAATGTGATTGAACTAATGACCTTGGCCTCATTACCACTGTGTTTTAACCAGATGAGTCAATCAAACATTGCAGAAAGGGTAATCATGGTATCTTTTTAGAAAGATATCTGGATAGTAGTAAACATTGGAGTGAAATCAAAGCCAGGTTCTTTCCTCATGTAATGCCCAGGTGTTTATCTCTTTATCCTTGAGTTTATTTTCTTGTTGCTGCATCTAGTAAAATATGGTGGTCAAAATGAAAGGACACCTGATTCTCCTGGGTTAGTGTATTTGACATAATGCAATATGTTGTCATTTTTCTTATGCAGTGTCGGGCTGCTTTTGCAGAATATAATATTTTTGAGCAACAATATTATTTCAATACTAGTTATGTAGTGTCCCATAAATATATTGATGATGCCTTTCTCTTCTTTAAAGTCTGAACAGCCCAGTCCTGCCAGTTCCAGCTCCAGCTCCAGCTCCAGCTTCACGCCGTCCCAGACGAGGCAACAAGGTATCAGCATCTCCCAGGCAAACAACGAGACATTTTTCTCATAAAACATCTTAATGAGTTGATTTATGGCCCATTTTCTACTGTTTTATTATTTGAATGATAACTTGGCTTTTATGTAGTCGTATTTATTTCCCCTAGGAATGCACTTGAGTATTGTTCTGATGCATGAGGCCAGCCTCCAGAAATTCCCCTTTCTCCAGTCCCTGCCATCAGAGTCCCATTTTACAAAAGGATTATAGACACAGCCCATTCCAGGGACTTCCCAGCGGAAATGTGATAGCAAAAGCTGGACTTGAAGGTTTTGACATAGAGAAAGCACTCTTTACTCTTCCTCCTGGACATCTTTCATTTTACTTGTTTATTTTTCTACAGATTAATAAATCTTTTTCTTTGGCAAGTGCTAATTTGTTGAATAATACACACACACACGGTGTCCCCCAAAATATATACACACTATGTCTATAAATTCTATTACATTTTGAAAATGAAATGTATTTAAATAAACACTGCCTTTACGATTATTCAAAGTGTATATACATTTTTGGGACGCCATATATATATTTTTGTTATTCAAACTCAGAAATTTAAATGTTAAGACATTTTTAAAAGAAATGTAAAACAGAACATTAAATATGTTTTTCACTTTCGTGTATGGAAAATCTTCAAATGTGGGGTCCCTTTTAAAAAAAATTTAAACATGAAACGTGAAGTTATATCAAGGAATACTTTGTTTTTAAGCATCATGCTGTACATTGCCTTTTCCATTGACCACACGGAATTCCTGATGGCCTGTGTGTTTTGAAAGGGATTAAATTGTTGTATGTGTTTGGGCTAAGGCTAAGCTTCCAGGAAAAAGTAAAAGACACTGGTCACTGGGCCTATTCAGACTTCTCATTCCACTGACTTCCAAAGGCATAAGCCCAGCACAAAAGCGGAGAACTTTGGGCTTTGAGGAATGTGAGATGGTGGAGTCAGGACTTATTTTAGAACTGAGCTAGTGGTAGCTCAGATGTTTGTATTTGATTAGGCTTTAGGACTTGCCTAATCCAGAATGGAAGTGCCTCTCTTTACAATCTCTTCAGTTAAGATTAAAAGTATCTCGTGTGTTCATTACATGTAGGGTAGTCAAATGAAAATAAGCCACACTAATGAGTTTTTCTATGGGTTTATTTTGTTTTGTTTTGTTCTAGTCTAGAATAAAATGAGTTATGACTTGATTTCTTCTTCTTCAGTCTAATACTAGATACTCTCTTGAATTTTCTGGGCACCTGTTTTATTACATAGTTTTATTTATGTAAATATATGCTGGTATTTTGCCAGGAATTTCTTTAAAAGTTAGATTAAAAATTGGCTGCACAAAATTGTTGTAACTAGACCTTGTGTCCAAGATCAATATGAAGATCAGAGATAGGACATTATACCCTGGAATTGAAATACTTTATAATCTGAACTTGACTGAAATGCTTGCTTGACCTGAAATTGACCTTGAAATAAAAGGAACAGCTAAACCTTAATAGATCAAAAACTACCACACAAAGGCAGCATTGCCAAGAACAAGTTACAACCCTGGTGATTTATTAGTCTCAACTTTTCAATACATGGATTAACCTAACAAAACATTCAATTTACTAATAGATCTTTCTGTTTCTTTTTAGGGGAATTTTTTTTTTTTTTTTTTTTTTTTAGGGGGGGGGGGAAGGAAAATACATAGAAAAACATTCGTAGGAAATAGAGTTTTTCTAGTGAACATGTAAGGCATCTATTATGAAAACAGTAGTGTTTTTGGCAGGGGTTTCATTCCAGAAACTACTAAATTTGTCTTGTAAATTGTATAAATATATATGGTGATGGTTATTTTTAACCAGTGTTCAGTGCTGGTGAGCATCCCCCGCGTCTAATATGGCTAAGCGTGTTTGAAGTAGCATGTTTGATTGCCTGTGGTTCTCTGTCATTACTCAGGTCCTTTAAGGTCTATAATGAAAGATCTGCATTCCGACGACAATGAGGAGGAATCAGATGAGGCAGAGGATAATGACAACGACTCCGAAATGGAAAGACCTGTAAATAGAGGAGGCAGCCGAAGTCGCAGGTGAGTGTCTTGAGAGGAAAAAGGTTTCCTGCAATAGAACCAGCCCTTTTTACTATACCGACTAGCGAAACCACAGCCAAGGTGTGAAACACCAAAACAGTGGCAGTAAATGGTCACATTTGTTTTAACTTGGGGCACTTTGGCATGCTTGCACTCACTTCTACAGGGAACTGTTAATTCCTTTTATCAGAAGGGAGAGGTTTTCCCTTTAAGAATTTTATAGGGAAAATGTCCTATTAGATGTCCTTTTAAAATATATATATAATTTTTTCTTGATTTCAGAGAGGAAGAGAAAGGGAGAGATGGACACATCAATGATGAGAGAGAATCATTGATTGGCCGCCTCCTGCACACCCCCCACTGGTGGTTGAGGTGGCAACCAGGGCATGTGCCCAACCTGGAATCTCACCATGACCTCCCTCCTGGTTCATAGGTCAACACTCAACCACCGAGCCACACTGGCCAGGCTAGAAGTCCTTGTTCTTGAAAGTATATGCCAAGGTGGCAGGCCTGATTGCTGAACTAAGCTCTGTTTTCATTGGAAGAGTTTGTATAGATCCATTGCTGTAGCTAGTCTCAGAATTTGAGGAAACGTGTTTGCTGTTTGTAGTTAGAAATACATAATTGGTGTCAGTGAATTATGTGTGTGACCTAATTAAAATGAGGATCACCTGTGTGTTTTCCAGAAAATAAATTCCTTTTAAGTGTGCTGACAATTAGGTTCCTTAAGTAGCTTTAATGCTGTGAGGCATAATTCCACATTATAAGATGGTAATTCATGTCACTTATAATTAATAGTCAGCTTGAAATTGCCTTGAGGATTTTATTTCTTTATCATGAGGAAAACAAATAGGCATGCTTACTTTAATGTGTTTTGAGTAGAAAAAAAAAATGAATGTACTTGAACTTAAAATCCAATTACATTTTTAATATATTGCAGTAAATCTTTTCCCATTATTCATTACAATTCAGAAGGCTCTAAAATTGCTAAAAGTAATGTGATCTGAACCCAAACTGGACAGACCATGTTTCCCAAATGGTAATTTCTGAGTGTCCTTTTAGCAGAGGCTCCTCAGCGTCCCTCAATACTTCTTTCCCTACCTTGCTTGTCTCCCAAATTCATCTGTCTGTATTCAATTTATTTTTAGGTATATTTTTATTGATTTCAGAGAGGAAGAGAGAGGGAGAGATAGAAACATCAATTGATCGGCTGCCTCATGCACGCCCCCTACTGGGGATTGAGCCCGCAACCCAGCATGTGCCCTTGACCAGAATTGAACCCTTCAGTCTGCAGGCCAACACTCTATTCACTGAGCCAAACCGTCTAGGGCTGTGTTCATTTTAAACAGGAGAAAACAAGGAACCTTATGGCCCTGGCCTTATATCATTTCCCTTCAGAAGTCTTTAATTTTATACGAAGGACAACTGCTAGGGCAAAAAGACCTAAAAATGGACTGAAACTTGGAGGGGAGGAGCGTATTGATAACAATCAAAATCCTGACCACTGGCTGCTCTCAATTTTAGCTGATGAAAAACACTTGACCTATTTAGACAATTACCCAAGTTATTGTTATTGAGAAGATCTAGATACTGTGATCAGCTATTGCCTACTCGCTTCGTGTCCCATCCCCTGAGTCAGTGTGGGTCAGATCGGACACGTTGGCGAGCCGTCCGATGCCGGGCACATTGCTGGAGGCGCTCTCCTTTTCCCCTGCCCAACACGTGCCGTTAGCACAGCAGAGCCAGTGTAACATTTGTTCTTCGCTGCACTTGTGAAGTCTCAACTGCTTAATCAGTTTAACTACTCAGCCTTCCACTTCAGTCAAGGAGCATTTTAAAGCAGCGCTTCAGCTGAACACTTCATTAATGTAATTTAGTTAAGAAAAACAAGTTCTATCCGTTTTTGCTAAAAGGCTGTCCCAGTATCCTTTTCATTTCCAATCTTGTATCTTGTCTATCTGAATATATTATAGAGCTAGAATGTGATTGCCTATTCAGAGAGGAAAACCATCCAGATTTCTAAAGCGTTTTGTGCTTCTGAGAAGAATATTACATTAGGTTCCTGCATCACGGAAGAGAGGGAGCAAACACGGAAGGGCATTTCTGAAGGAGGACATGCAGTCAGCAGAGTAGAATAAAGAAATGTCTCCTACTTTGGCTAGAAGAAAATTCCGTTGTGTTCTGAAAAGAAAACAGTAGGGAAGTGGGTGCTATTTTTATTGTCTTTAGTTGTTGAAAGATACCATTGTATTTTTCTAAAGCATAATTCCACATTAGAAGGAATTTTATCACTTAAAATTCCACATTCTCTGTACTGCTCTAGAATATTCCCAATGAATTGTTTCAGTGGTCAGACCTAAGGACAGAGTAGGACTGAGTGGCCGTGGTTCCAGCATGAGAAGCTTCACACATCCCATCCTCAGATGTCTCCTGAGCTGTCAGTCATGCAAGGCTCTTGTCCACATTCTTTTTAGCAGTTGCTTCCACTCCTGAAATCTGTATTTTAGCTATATTTGTAAAATTTTCACCTGTCACAAAGAGGCAGGGGGAAAGGGAATGAAAAGGTAGTAACTTACAAACAGTGTAGTTTAGTTGACCTTCTGCAAGCTTGGGTGACCTGCTTGATGGTAGTAGGCGGGTGGAGCTGGAGCAGGGAGATAAATGAATAAAGGAGGCTGCTACACTTAGTGGCTGAGCACCGGCTCTGGGTTACAATTGCTTGGGTTTGACCCTAAAGCAGTGATGGCGAACCTATGACACGCATGTCAGAGGTGACACGCGAACTCATTTTTTTGGTTGATTTTTCTGTGTTAAATGGCATTTAAATACATAAGATAAATATCAAAAATATAAGTCTTTGTTTTACTATGGTTGAAAATATCAAAAAATTTCTATATGTGACATGGCACCAGAGTTAAGTTAGGGTTTTTCAAAATGCTGGCATGCCGAGCTCAAAAGGTTCGCCATCACTGCCCTAAAGAAACCACTTTTACTTCTGTGACCCTAGGTCAGTGGTCGGCAAACTGCGGCTCGCCAGCCACATGCGGCTCTTTGGCCCCTTGAGTGTGGCTCTTCCACAAAATACCGACTTCTGCACATGGGCCACGAAGTTTCAATCGCACTGTACATGCATGCCCGCACGTGGTATTTTGTGGAAGAGCCACACTCAAGGGGCCAAAGAGCCGCATGTGGCTCGCGAGCCGCAGTTTGCCAACCACTGCCCTAGGTGAATGACCTGGTCTCTCCTAGCCTCAGTTTTCTCATCTGTGAAATAGGGATCATTACATGAAAAATAGCAGGTTAACACACAACACAGTTCCAGATGCAAAGTAAGCATCGATTCAGGTAGCGGTTGTAGAAATTAAAGAACGTTTTCAAGACACAGAGTATTTAGATACTTCACTCTCTGCACTGTTTCCATAGATTTCCGTCTGTATTGATGCATATGACTTCTCTCTGTTTCTTTTCAGAGTTAGCTTAAGCGATGGCAGCGATAGTGAGAGCAGTTCTGCTTCTTCGCCCCTACACCACGAACCCCCGCCACCCTTATTAAAAACCAACAACAACCAGGTAAGTCGCTGGGTTTGTACTGTTCAAGACTGAAATGTGACCACTTTACAAAGCACACAAAACTTTTTACCCCTTAATTGTAAACAAAGTTCTTCTTGATCTTAAATAAATGGTAATGTACAACCTTAGAAATAAACACGCAGTTAGGGTTACGTAAACTTCTGTTGTCATGAAAAGCATGTTCTATTCAATGGGCCAATTAGATGCAAGAAGGAAAGGGTTGGTGACAAAAATGCTGCCCCTTTACTCTTGATTTCTATATATTCTTGATTTCTATATATTTTCCCCCTTTACAGTAAGTAAGCGACTTAATGAATTAGGGAGATAGGACCTGTGGACTAATATAAAGCCTGGTTCTTTCTTTTACTATCTGACAGTAGTTTACTGGTGGGAAATTAACTTTAACTGTGGATCCTTGGTTTCCTCATCTGTACACGGGGATGTTAATACCCACCTTGCTGGTTATTAGGAGGATGAGAAATAATACATGTGAAGAGCACCAGGTAGTACCCATAAACTACCTGGCACTCAGTTTGATGGCAGAGGTTTGTTACTCTACGTGCTCTGCCTCTGTGTGCTTATCCAGGAAAAGAGCACCATCACTTGGGAGTGTATGTTTGTTAATAAAGTGCACAGTAAATAATGGTCATTATCCTTGTTGTTACAATTGAGCTAAAGGAAAGCTTATTAATTTGATAGTTTACTCAGAATACAACTGTTTGGATAAGGTCTAGGCAGGACTTTTGAAAGCTATGATGAAGAGCTTTTCTTAAATGATTAAGATTGGGATATTTTAAGTGCTTACTAATATAAACTATTTCCAAAAAAATCATGAATATTGTAAAAGCCTCATTGTGCATTGAGTTGATAACTCTCATTACCGAAGCTTATCCTTGTCTCTTTGTGTAGATTCTCAGTGACCTCTCCAATAATTGCTTAATGCAAGTTACCGTGTGAATATTATTACTTTGAAAATGAAAGAGCTGCATTTTCCTAAGATTATTCTGTTTCACAGGTGTCCTACAATTTCAAATGGCCTTGCCCTTGAATTTGGATCTTTGTTTTGTTAGGAAAATGTCATTTTCCAGCTGAAGACTTTTTCTTTTTGACTTTTGTGTGAAGCATAAGCAAAGATCTCCTAAAATGTAAAATTCCTCGTTTATAATGTTTCTCTACATCTTAAAGCCCTCATGTTTAAGTAGGAATAATATCAGTGATCTTTACCTCACCAGCTCCAGTTCAGCTGCTGTTTCTTTGTGTCCTCCATATGAGTGCAAGCCCTACCTCAGCATCTGTTACAGACAGGCTATCAAGGAGTTAGCGCGTTCTTATTCGTACCCTACTCCCTATAGTTCACGCATTTCCCCATCTCCAGTGCCAGCCAAGCCCAGGGCCCACCAGCTTTCGCCTCTGACCTGGCTGCCCAGCACCACAAGTGAAGCATCTTCAGGGGAAGTGAAGACTCAGGGCATAACCATCATCACCAACCAGTCGGCTAACTGGATAACATGGAATTCTTTTCTAAACTTGTGCTTCAGCATGAGCTGACACAACAGTAGAATTTGAACCTTGAATATGTTTTTACATGCAATTTAATCTTACTTAGCTCCCATGTGTGGTGTAGTAGACTCAGGCTGTTTCACAGGCTGCGGCGGCAGCAATGCCAGGAGCGAAGGACATTCGTTCTGCTTTCCTGCCCTCACGAGGCCCCTTCAGCATCTTTCCCAGTCAGGGTTAAGTCTGTGCTTGCTAAATAAGTGCAGCTCCAACAAGTCCCTCTCTTGCCTTTCAAACCTAATAGCCGCCCCTACACCCTACCTGGATGGGCAGCCTTGAGCTGAGCCTGGCTTCAGTGAAAGGTCTGAATTCTTCATCACACTGCTCCCTTTTTTTTTTTTTTGCAACCTGTCTAGCAAAACAAGAACAAAAATGAATAGAATCATTTATCTCGAGAGGGTAAGAATTACTTTATCCGATTAAACAGCATACCACTGGCTCCTTGGCATATGTTTATTCAACAATTGTAGCTTCACACATGTGAATCATCAATCTGTCAGGAATACTCAGTTATATGTCACTTTCTCCGTGCGCTTATAAGCATAATAAGAAAGTCCATATGCTTTCACTTTTCGCTAGTCGGGGCTAGAAAAATACACATACCACAAGATGGCCCTCCTTGGAGCCATCTCTTGGAGCTGAGAGCGAGGAAAGCTTTTTAAAACTTGGTGTAATATTGTTTCTTAACCCCTCAAATCACCCGCAGTGGGCCAGGTGTGATGCTGTCCCTTTAAATCAGTGTCCTAGAACTTTGTAAAAACTTTCTAGTCTTCTTACCCGTCTTCCTTAATTCCTCTCACCTCAGAAGTAAAATAGTAAACAATTCTTAAACATCTAAAAGTCTGTAAATTTCACCCTGGAATGTCTTTTCAGCCTTATATTTGAGTGTGGGGGTGTGATTCACTGAGGTTTCACATCAAATAAAATAGACAGGAACATACTGGGAAGGCTTAACTGAACTAGGACAACTCAGTTGCCTTCTTTCATGCCCCTTCGCTATTCTCTGCACATGGATAATGACCGCTCGGGTTTCTGTAAATTAGCAGGCAACGAACGCGGAGTTTTCCTTACCCTTCCTCAAAATCTCCCAGGGCTGAAGGAAGAAGGAAAGTGCTAATTGAGTCAAACATTTTCTAACTGTTGGGGGAAAAAGTGGACAGAGAGACAGTCACATGTCAACAAAGCAAGTAATTAACCCGAGTATTGTTAGGAGCAGCTAGAGATCGTTAGCATGAATGCCCTGTCAGCAGAGGATCCATCTGCTGAATAAATTGAGTTGTCAATCCTCACAAAGGGATACAGAAAATAATAATCATCCTGAAATTTTAATTCTCAAGCCGTGTCCTCAGATTAAGGATAGAAGCGCAACTAACCAGAGTTCTATTTTCAGACACTGCCCTGTGTATAAATATGACGCATCTCCCAAGTCTGGGCGGCTGTTCCCTCAGTACAACTTCATAGGAAATCGTAGCGAATGCTGTGCTGTTCGAACTGGAGATGGTTTTGTGTGTATGTGTGTGGTTTTGTTTGTTTATTTGTTTGTTTTACTTCAAACCTTCCTTATGTGAATTTCAAACAAAAGCAAGGTTCCAGATCCTTTTTGGCTGAAAGTACGGACGGGCAGGAGGCGAGAGGGGCCTTGAAAGAAAGAAGTGATCCATGGGACCTGAGTTAATATTCAGAATATCATAAATCACCTATGCGCCTGCAAGGCACATTGAATGAAATTAAAGAGTCTCTCCAGTTAGACTGGTTTGAAATAAGCCCGTGGAAGACAAGGTGCTGTACTTTTACATTCTGGAGTCATTTCCTCAAAGATAAGAAATGATCATAAATAAAACAATTGTCTACAGCGTGGCTCAGCTCCCTCAGAGTGAGGTTTTGACAAAGCTGTTTATTTTGGGGCAGGGAGAGATCAAAGGAGGAAGATTAACTGAGGCCTCTCTGGGCAGCCACTCAGTAACTTGAGGCGGATCACTGACACCCGGAGCTTTTGTTCCTGCCACTGCAGCTTCAGAAGAAAGAAACTAGGATTTCAATGTAGCTTGGCCTTCTGTGCTGTCGCACTTTCGGAATGTGCAGGGTGGGACTTCGGGCCTCACAATGTCCTGTGTGTTTTCTGCTTTGAAGAGGAGGTGGTAGAACTCTCCAAGCCTAGTGAGCAAAGTTCCGTTGCAAATATACTTTCTCAGTCCCTTTGACCCCAAGGGTGCTGTAAGTTGGGGATGGAGGGGGAATGGGCAGGGTGGGATATGGGAACAAAATTCAGTTTTCTAATGCACCAGGCAGGCAGGCAGGCACTGGTTCTTTCTCTTGACTGGAATCGCAGCAGATTGCCTCTGCGGCTTTGCCCAGCCCTGTATCTGAGTTGGCGAGGAGTGCCATCTACTGACCTACTTACTCCTAGGTCTCTGAGCTGGAGTTTTCCCCGTGGGGTCTCATTTCCAACAACAATAGAGAGAAGGAAATTCTGAATGTGGTGGAGTGTTTGGTTTCCTTTACAGTGGACCATGTTTTTTTTTAAAAAAAAACAAAACCCTGCTTCTGCTGCTAAGGAATTTCCTTGTATTGCCAACAGGACTGTACTAGTATGTTAAGTCAGTCTGGTCATCTGCTTATCTTAATGTTAAAAACGAATGAAGGTAATTCTTAGGAAAGACTCTGCTAGAAAGAGGCTCACTTCTTACCCATGCATTATTCTAAATTCAAAGGAAATATATACCCTTCTAGAAGTATTTGGTCTTTCCTAGAATGTCATGGTCCTATCCCCAAAAGGTGAAATGTTTAGTAGTATAAAATTTTACAGCTGAATGGGAATCTGGACATTATCTTGTTCACTCTGTCATTTCATCTCGTTTTGGTTTTTTTTGAGGCCCCAAAAATGTTAAATGAAAGGGCTAGGACCTGAACTTAGGTTTCTGAGCCCAATCAGGGCTCTTTCAAATACAAATTAAAAGTGGACTCATTTAAAAATTTCCTTTGTGTTATGGAATGTGGAAGACCTTTGAATGGGACTGTGATGTGTGTGTGTGTGTGTGTGTGTGTGTGTGAAAGCAGAGAATGGATAAAGAGAAGAGCAATACGAATATGAAACTTCTTAAATATGCTTTATTTGGTATTTTCCTCCTTAATAGTTTTATATTATAACAGCTCACTTGATAATGAGGTCATAATGAAAAAGACAAATTACTTTGCTTTTTATGTTTATACTAGAGGCCCGGTGCACAAGATTTGTGCACTGGGGGCAGGGGGTCCAACTGCCGGCTTAGGCATGGGGAGCGGGCCTAAGCTGGCAGTTGGACATTCTTAGTGCTCCTATAGAAGTGGGAGAGGCTCCCGCCACCACTGCTGTGCTCGCCAGGCATGAGCCCAGCTTCTGGGCTTCTGGCTGAGCGGCGCTCCCCCTGTGGGAGTGCACTGACAACCAGGGGCCTGCTCCTGTGTTGAGCATCTGTCCCCTGGTGGTCAGTGCATGTCATAGCGACCAATGGTTCCTCCGCTCGGTCAATTTGCATATTAGCCTTTTATTATATAGGATACATTTGTTAACACTCAACAGTAAATTCAGTGATTTTTAGCCATTTTAAGCAAGAGTCATTAAAAAATATATTCTTTATAATCTTCAGTTTTGCAGATTCTAAGAAATCAATTGTATTTATTAAATAATAATTTGGTTTTTCTTAATTGGAAACCTAGCTTTCCAGAGAAGCTTATGAACAGTATGCAAAACAACTGTTGCCTAAGCTGTAATTGGTTCACCTGAAAGGCAGGGCACCTGGTATTTTATCATGGGTAAAGACATTATTTCTTGAAACACAGAAGATAGTCCTGGCTTTTTATTTCTTGAGTTGGAGGATCCCAAGTTGGAAACAGCCAGTGTCACTGATGACCATCTTTATTTCCAAAGCTGCATCAACTTAGTGGATACGAGTAATTTTTTTTTTTAAATCCTCACCCAAGAGTATGTTTAGTTAGAGAGGGAGGGAGGGAGGGAGGGAGGAGAGAGAGAGAGAGAGAGAGAGAGAGAGAGAGAGAGAGAGAGAGAGAGAGATATCGGTTGCCTGCCTCCCATACATGCCTTAACCAGGGATCGAACCCACAACCTGGTATATGCCCTGACTGGGAATTGACTGGGAAAGGACCTGCAACCTTTTGGTGTACAGGACGATGCTCCAACTGAGCCCTCACCCAAGGCAATATGAGTAATATTTAGAATATGAAAGTCAGGTACTAAAAAGGGCATTTGAAATTTTGTTTTATCATCTCTAACGTACGGAGCACTGGTAGTCACACTGAAACTGCAGAATGAATAAGAAAAAATTCTTGCCCAAGGGAACTGTAATCCAGTAGGACTCAGCTGCCGTGCATGTGTGTGTGTGTGTGTTGTCACAAAGCAGCGGCCTTGGAAGCTGCGATCAATTTCCTTATTGTCAACTTAAAAAAAAAAAAATCTCTATTGCCCTGACTCAGCATTTTAGATGTAAGTAATTCATTTTCCCAGAAAAAGTAATATTAGAAGAGAAGAAAAAAATGTATAGAGGAGAAATGCTATTTGGAAAATGATGTTATCCTGTGACATTTCATCCATAAGTGCCTTTGTTCGGGTGGCTGGTTAACTAAGAAGTGCTTGAAATCAAATTTAACAGTGTTCTCTTGGATCCCTAGATTCTTGAAGTGAAAAGTCCAATAAAGCAAAGCAAATCAGATAAGCAGATAAAGAATGGCGAATGTGACAAGGTAGGTTTCCAGTGCGTTCTCCAAGTGCCACAGCACTGACATGTCCTGTTTCTTTGTGTTTCCCTGGATCTTTTTGTGCTGGTTCGCCTCTCATTGTCTTCATCAGAAGTGCCTGAGAGTAGTTCACTTTTTTAAAAAAAAAATTATTTTTAAGCATATTTCAATTATTTTTTAATTTAAATTTTTTATTGTTGCCACTATTTCCCACCTCCACCCAGCCCCTCCCCCTTGAGAGTAGTTTCTTTCCGAATCTTCCTGCTACCTCCAGTATTAAGGTTGGCCTTGTGCTACTGTTTGCCCTGATGCCTACATTGCCCAGGGATTTCAGGCCCATTGGATTGGGTGGTAAGAGACTTGTGGTGGAGGTAGAAGGTGAAGGAAGCTCAGACGTAGGTGAGCAGGACCTCTGAGCCTCATGCAGTGTGCAGTGTGCTTTCCTCGAGTGCACATCATGCATCTGAAATCTGACTGCAAGACCTACTGGGGCTGGTGTCCCAGTGTGGGCAGGGTCCTAACATGCTCTGCAGGGTCAGGACAGGCCTGTCTGATGCTTCCCAGACCTTTCCTTCACCTTCATTGCAAATGGTGGTAGGAACTCCCATGCAGCTATGCTAACAGAGACCCATGGGTCTGAGCATCTGGAAGGAGAGGTCGCCTCTGCTTTTCCAGGGAGCTCTGGACACTTCACATGCTCATTTTGATCTATATTTTTCATAGACATTCTTCTGCACTTTCACTTGCTATTCACTAGCAATGTTGGATATGCTAGATAACCGGGCAGGCTTTTTTTATATTTTTATTTTAAGAATTTGCCCTGACATAATTGGTAATGTGCATGGGTCCTTCCATGTTCAAACTTGGACTTTTTTTCCTAGTTAAGAAGCTTTTAAGATAGAAGACTTTTTTTTTTGAATGAAAGTGGACTGATAACTTGCAATTTATTGAAGAGTTCCCCTTCTCTCTGTAGAGGCATTGTTGTGAATAGGTGAGGCTGTTCACTGAATCTCATTGAGAGAATACAAGTGCAAGAATTGCTCCTTTGTAAACAGCTGGTTTGAAAACAATAATAGTTGACCAAGAAAGACTTGGTCTGCAAAGGCCTTGGGCATGGAGACCATACAGCGTGGGTGGGGGTAGGATGGGAACCTCCAGTCGCTGCTTGTCTGTTCTTACTGATTTTTTTCTCTTCTTTTTGAACTGCTTCATAACATGTGTGTTCCTTGGGGGTACTCTTCTCTTTCAGGCATACCTAGATGAGCTGGTAGAGCTTCACAGAAGGTTAATGACGTTGAGGGAAAGACACATTCTGCAGCAGGTGAGAACTGCTTTTAAGCACAACCCTTTCCAGAAGCCTCAAGGCCTGGTTTGTCCTGGGTTATCGCAATAGCACCTGGAGGCCACACCAGCCCCACACTCTCAGAACCGGGCTGATGCCACCTGCCAAAGTACAGATGACCCTTGAGCAACACCAGTTTGAATTGCACCGTTTCACTTACATGGGGATAGTTTTCAATGAATATACAGTCGGCCCTTTGGGTCAACCAGCTGCAGATCAAAGACAGCATTTTCAATCTGCAATTGGGAATCTGCATATGCGGACAGTTGACTGTATGCAAGGTTCTGCACCATTTTATATGAGGGACTTGAGCATCTGAGAATTTGGGTATCCACAGGGAGTCCTGGATCCAAATTCCTGCAAGATACTAAGGGACTGGTTAAGCTTTTGGAGAGTCACATATTATATGTGGATATTCAACTGTGCAGGGGAGGGGGGTACCTCTGGCCCCTGCACTGTTCAAGGTTCAACTGTATTTTGAGGGCTGCTCACTTTTGAGGCCTCCTGCATGTCTGCTTTGGAGCAGTGATGACCTCCCCTCCCTGGTGCTGTGGGCAGTGAGGACTGGGCACATGTAGAGGGGCTGATGCTGTGCTGTGGGCTGAGGGGAGTGATAGTAGGGATATAGAAACCTGTGGGGCCAGGCTTCTGGTTTCATGGGAAAACAGTGATAAGAACTTGAGTCAAGTGTTGTAAACATTTGTGATTCAATTTAGTAACCTTTTGCCAATGCTGTTCTAAGGAAAATAAATATTTCCCTCATTTCTCTTATCTTGTACAACATACATTCTATTATTATGAACTCAACTGTGGAATACTTGTAGAGTGAGGAAACTTCTATGAGTACAATTTGATGTGTTGAGAAGATAAAAAGGGTGTTTTTCAGTTTCCATACAGTTACATGTGTCCCTTGCATGAACAGTGGCTATTTGATAAAATATTTTTTCTTTAACACCCAAAGAGAAAGTTGTGTTCTGAATTCCAGGGTGGGTTTTTAGATTATTTCACTGTTTAATTTTTTTTTCTTACCACTTTCAAATGACTTGAAGTTAGTACTTAATCTACCCCAGCTGTGTGTGTTGGTGTTTTCTTTAAACGTCAAATGGCTGATGGTAACATTTATATTCTGTGTACGTTTTTGCTTAAATCTATAAATACTCTCAGACTTGCCAAGTTCCCTGATTGGTCTGATAAGCTTTTAACCTTTCTAGAGTTTCAGATTTGAACAAAAGACTACAGACCTAGGATTCTTAATTGGGTATAAGTTGCATTTCCGTTTAAGTGAGTATGGATAGGGGAGCAGGAGTTCAATGGCTTACCCTGAGACTTTGCTAATACTTGTCTTCAATTCTCTTCCATAGAACCAACAGTTGTTCAGCCTGCCATTTACCAATTATTTGGGGCTAATTGACTGGATGGTGATGGTAACTCTGTTAGCTGATTTCCCTATCCCTTCCCAAATGCCAGCTCTGAACCACTGCACAGCAGTTATCCAATAAAGTTATTAATGTGCCAGTGAGACCCCAATAGTTAGTCTCTCGGGAGAGTGAGACAGATGTTGGACAGGGTTGGGACACCTTTTACAAAGGAAGCCCAGCCATGCGTCGAGGATACGAGGTCGTTGGGCACAGTCTTACCTTGGGGTGTCACTGGCCTTCCCAATTTCACATTGTCCTTTATTTTGACCTTTGAAAGAATTCTGAGGGAAGATGGCTTACGTGAGACTTCCCTCGAAGTGGATTATTTTAGTGTTCTGGAGAGAGAGAGAGTGATCTCTATGAATTTTTAACCTGGCATAAAGGCACTCGGGGCCGCACAGCGTTTCACCCTAATTGCATTCCCAGGCTGCTTGAAAGCTCGCCGTCTTTGGCCTTTTGCCTTGTAGTGCAGCTGAGGCTTGTGATTATGATACCATGATGCATGTCCTGTCACGGTTTACTGCTTAATTAATTCCTATTGTAAAACCGAGTGCATGGAGGACTAAGCTACTCTCCACCTTGAGAGCTGCTCACGCTGTGGAATGCGTTCCAAAGGCGTCGTGTTGTCCGCCACGCAGACCGGACGCCTGAGACCATTTCTAGAGCGCCCAGATCGCATCCTGCATCTTTTCCTGCTAAATGCATTGACTCCACTCTGTTGCTTTTGTTTGGCTCACAGAAGGTGATTAATATCATTGTCTTAGTCTGGGGGCAAGCAGTGCTGGTGCCCAACAGCTGGTTTAATGAACAGAAAGCCTTGCATTAAGAGGGCTCTGTTCTTCAGCCACTTTCCCATGAGGTAAAAGACCAGTACAGGGGGTACAGTGAAACCCAGAGATGTCAGTGACAGCACTGACTAATAATTGAGTTCTTCTTCAAACCACATGCTCGACGTTTATTTGGAAACGGAGATTGAGCACTTCTCAACTCCTCAGCAGTTCAGCTCTGAGCCTGGATTTGCGTCCTACGTGGGAGGAATAAAGCTCCGAGGAAAACCAGGGCTTCCTTAGATCAGCAATTTAGATAACAGCTCTTATACTTTTAGAAATAACTTCAGGGGTATGGGGATGAACGGGGAGGCGAGTGTTCCCTCTAACAACATGGAGAGCCCTCGCTGAGGAAGTTCTGCTGGAAAGGATTCCTCTCCCTCCTGGGAAATCGCCTGCCGTGCTTTAGGATCCCCTGTAGATCAGAGGCTGGTGGCCTGCCAGTGATCCGAGGTAGGGCACACATTGTCCCAGGGCAAGACAGCGTTCTGCAGCCCATAGCCACGTCATTCTGCAGGAAGACTAGCTTATCCCAGCCAGACCCCACTCGAGGCAGATGCAGTTAAAGCCAAGTCTGTTTACTACTTCCCACTCATTCAAGAGGCTGCTTCGGGTAGAAAGAACCTTGGTTTTTTAAAAAAATAGAATCAGACTAAACATAATGCTTCTACCTTTTTATAATGAAAAACCAGGGTTGGGGGAAAGGAGTCATCAATTTAACAAGTGGATCTTCCCTGTTTAAAAAAACAACAAAACAAAAACCAGCCAGTGTGGTACCCCCTAAAGGCTGACATGGCAGGAAATAATCCATCACCAGTGTTTTCACAACAACTATCATCTGAAGAATGAGTTAAGCAGTTTACATACTCATCCACTTCCCACGCGGACCCTATGCCCTTGCCTGCTTTCTTATCTGTGGTCACTCTCTCTTTATTATTATTACTTGGAGAGACATTTATTACTGTGGTGTGATGCAGGGCACTGACACCAAGGTGGGGCCATCTGCACTGGCAGAGTGGTACCCTGCGGGGACTGACAGGGTGTTGTTAGGCTTGTGGATTGTGTCATTGGAGTAACGAGGGTGAATGCTGTGTTTCTGATGTTCTAACTATCAGGATTTCAGGAAAGGAGCCCACAGTTATTTTTTGTTTATGAAGGCTTTACTTAATTGAGGACGTGGGTACATGCTCTAATAACTCAGTTCATTAATGCCATTCCCTTTGGCAAATAGTTCCGACACTCCAACTGCCGCCACTCCTGCTTTTAGGCCGTCTCTGCATCTGCCTTGATGTATTCTTATAGGCGCCCATAAAAATGTGAGCTCCTTTAGTGAGAGTGATCAGTTCCCCTTTATATCTTTGTGTGTTTATGGCCGCAGGCGGGTGGGATGTGCTGGTTCTGGAGGATGTAGAAAGACGGTGATGGAAGCTCTGGAAACTTATGAGATATTACAATACCTGTGAGATTACTAAGCTGAATTTCTAGTGGGAAAACATGTCTATTTGCTTTAAAATCAAGTGACTTTTTCTAAAAGGTATTTTTCTCTGTTTTCTATTTATGAAGTAACTAAAGGCCTGGTGCATGAAATTCGTGCACTGGGGGAGGGGTGGGGTGTCCCTCTGCCCAGCCTGCACCCTCTCCAATCTGGGACCCCTCGGACATCCCTCTCACAACCTGGGACTGCTGGCTCCCAACCACTTGCCTGCCTGTCTGCCTGATTGCCCCTAACTGCTGCTGCCTGCCAGCCTGATAGCTCCCTAACCACTCCCCTGCCAGCCTGATTGATACCTAACAGCTCTCCTGTTGGCCCAATTGCCCCCAAATGCCCTCCCCTGCCAGCCCGATCACCCCCAACTACCCTCCCCTGCCGGCCTGGTCGCCCCTAACTGCCCTCCCCTGCAGGCCTGGTCGCCCCCACCTGCCTTCCCCTGCTGGCCTGGTCACCCCCAACTGCCCTCCCCTGCCGGCCTGGTCACCCCCAACTGCCCTCCCCTGCTGGCCATCTTGTGGTGGCCATCTTGTGACCACATGGTGGTGGCCATCTTGTGTGAGGGCGTGATGGTCAATTTCATATTACCTCTTTATTATATAAGATTAGTGAGCAGCTATGTTGAGTCACAGAGAACTATTTTCTTTTTCTAAAAATTTTTTTAATTGATTTTGGAGAGAGAGGGAGAGAAAAACATCGATTGGCTGCCTCCTGCAAGCCCCCTACTGGGGATCAAGCCTACAACCCAGGCATGTGCCCTGACTTGGAATCAAACCAGCGACCTCTGAGTGCATGGAAGGATAGTCGACCCACTGGGCCACACCAGCCAGGGGAAATCTAGTTTCTTAAAATTAGCTTTTTAAGGTACCTGTCATTTTCAAGGGACTTCCTTAACCCTTCCTTTTAGTTCGCCATTCAGCTCATTTCCTTCACTTACCATTCTCCCTGCTTTCTTCCCTTCCCCTGCAAAGTTTTCTTATAAGTATTTTTTAAAAATCTAAGTATGTCTTCTCTGAGTTTAAATTCTGGCATTTTCCCTGCCTCATCTGTTTTAGTGCTAATGGGATGGCTAACAGTCAATGAGAGGAATAGGAAAAAAACACTGGGTCTGGTGATTCATGTGCCATGTAGTTACTTCCAGATAATTAAGGATAAGTTTATATTTATATGGTATTCGTAGTTATGCCGCTCTGGTCTGTGTAGCAATTTACACTTTATACAGAAGCTTCACTTACCATATCTCCTTTGATCCTCTGCGCAACACTGTATGCTGGTAGGTTAGCTGGCATTGCCCGCATTTTACAGGTGAGGAAACTGAGGCTCAGAGGTTAGAACGCCCCATCCAGTGCTGCTCAAGTAGTGAGCAGAGTCAGAGCTCAATATGCCAAATTCAGGACTCTCCATCCTTAATGCTTTGTCCCTTACCTACTGGCCTGCTAGTTGGGGAGATGAGTCACACTCTGGAATAATTGTCTTTTGCCTCTATTGTATCCATTGAAAGGCAATTTGTTTCTATGGAAGTTTACACGTTTTCACTAGCTCTCTAATATTTCTACACAATGGAGCATAACAGATAATTTGCTCGGGAAAGTACTCTTAAATCAATCGATGTTAAATATATACTAAGTATTTGACTGCTTTGAAAGGTTTGTGTGTGGGGGCATAGCTGGGTGTGTGTCTATGTATGTATACAGATGTGTATGTGTGTGACTTATCCAAAGTTCTATAACTATTTTAAAAATGATGGTCCTTTTTGGATAATCTAGTGTTAATAATAAGATTTTGCTTGATAAATTCTTATGTGACTATAGTAATTTAACCATAATTGGGAATACCCCTTTTAATAATCTCTTGATGCATGTAATAGAACCCTAGGCCCAGTGGTTTAAGCAAGTAAGGCTCCTTCTCCACCTTAAACCCATAATAACAGCCCTGGACGTAGGTACTTTATGGTCAGTGTGGTGGCTTAAAAGATGCCACTGAAGATACGGGCTCCTTGCCATCCTGCTCTGACACCCTTCCCGTCTTGCATTCATCCTCTTGAGGGAACAGAGCCACGACACTTCCAGGATCGCATCTTCGTTCCAGACAGGCAGAGGGCAGAGGCCATACCCTTTACTAAAATTTTCCTGAAAGCCCAGTGATTTCTGAACAATGAATTTAAATAGCAGTATCAGCCAAGTGCCGGGGGGGAATGGTGGTGGTGGTGGTGGTGGGGGGGGGGGGGGCAGGCGTTGTAGCTGGGTGTGTCACCACTCCCAGAAAATCAAGCTTCTGTAAGTAAAGAAGAAGGGAATTGGGTAGGCAGTTTGCTATGTATGTCATGGGTTTGCAGTGGGAGTAACTTGTGTTATTGTTAAGCCAATAGTTATATCTGTAAAAATAGTTTCAGAGGTTGAATAAGGCAATCACAGCCAGGTCTGGAGTTGTGTAGCAATTGGAGGAGGCTCGATAGGTCTTTCTGAAAGCTGGAGCCAATGCAATAAGAAATGAGGTATAACTATTCCAAACGGAAGACGTAGGCATTCTTTCTTTCTCTCGTAAATAGCTATCACCCCCAAAAACTCAAGGGAATCAACGAGCATGACTATAAATAATAAATGTAGACTTTTATTCATTTTTATTGAAATATAATACAATGTACAGCTATGTGAATTTTAACAAAGTGAGTGCATCTTTTATAACCATCACCCAAACCAACCAACAAAACAGTTCCAGAAGGCTCTCATAAGCCTCCTTCCAGTCACTCCATACCCCTGATCTTCAGGGGGCAGAATTGTAGATGGCTTCCATGTTTTTCTTTGTGGGTTCTTGTATTTTCTAAAAGTTCAGCAGTAATGTAATCAGAAACAAAAATGTTCATTGTATATATGTGTGGATACAGGTGTGCATGTTGTGTGTATAGTTTTTATTTTATTTTTTTTATTGATTTTAGAAAGAGGAAGAGAGAGAGAGAGAGAAAGAGATGTGAGAGAGAAACATCTATCAGTTGCCCCCAGACCAAGAATCAAACCCACAACCTGGGTATGTGCTCTGACCAAGAATAGAACCCTAGACCTTTCGGTGTTCTGGATAATGCTCCAACCAACTGAGCCACACTGTATACTTTTTTAAAAAAATAAAGGAGCTTTGTTATTTCTAGGCTGGAATTTCCATACATCTAGTAGGTACAATCACTGTCCATTGAATCAGTTACTAATTTTTAAAGGGGTCTTTAAATTCTATCTTTCCCTCACAACCTACTCCTATTCTCACCCCTATAATAAAATAATCTGCTGATTACTTGAAAGCATGAATCAGTTTAAAGGATATGAATGATGAGAACAGGTAATCTTCTCTCACTCAGAATTTCAAAGGGTTCATATTCCTTTGGCTTACAAATTGGCTAAGGGACACTTTGGTGCCATTAACAGCATAGGACCTTCTTACTATATTTGTCAAATGTTCCGTATTGATCCCCTCCACCTCTCTGTATTTGCCTTTTAATGTCCATTTCTTACTGCCCAAACTTTTTCTTCTTTATTCCTCTAGATTGTGAACCTTATAGAAGAAACTGGACACTTTCACATCACAAACACAACATTTGATTTTGACCTTTGCTCGCTGGACAAAACCACAGTCCGTAAACTACAGAGTTACCTGGAAACATCTGGAACATCCTGAGGATACAACAACTGGATGCATCAAAAACTATTGGGGTCTTTTTTTTGGTTGTGATATTTTTTTGTTGTTGTTTATAAGAAAACACTCAGAATGATGCAACCAAAAGGGAAAAAAAAAATAAAAATCAAACAACCTTCAGCTTTATTTTTCTTTAAAGCCAGTCATCATCTCTTGATAAAGGAGAGGTTAAGCAAACCAGCCTCAGCGGACCACTCTTCTCTACAAGGACATCCCCGGGAAGAGTTTGCCTGGATAGCCTTGAAAACAAACAAATCAAACACAACACAAGAAAACTTAAAGAATGTGTATGGTATCATGTATCTCTCTCTGTGGCGGTTCATCCCACAGGACGAATGCATATTCAACACACTGCCTTATTACATAACTGATCTATTTATTATCGCATACAGATATCCTAAAGTCGTTGAGGGAATGACACCACAAGACATTACAAGTACTTGGTCCCGTGGATGCTCTTTCAATGCAGCGCCCTTGCCATCCCAAGCCCAGTGACCTTACTCGTATACCGTGCCACTTTCCAGCAACTTTTTCCAACTCCTTTAACTCGTTGCGGTCTGTATTTTCCACCTTTTGTTTTTCCAGTTCCAGGACACAAACGATCAACTTGGGGTGGGGGGGACCAAATAACCACCCTGATTTTCTTCTTTGTGGTCTTTTTCCTGAAAGTTGGGGCCCAGTCCTTGGCTGTATCCATACAATGATCTTGGACCATGGTAGAAGAAGCACCAAATAGGATCATGACTTGCTGTCTAGCCTTAGTCAATAAACCTGTAGGACTTTTAAACAAAAGTGTACATGTAAACGTCCCGCATCCAGCCTTGTTGAGCTGTCATATCAACATTTGTGTGTCTGTTTTACTGTTATAATATTAGAGGGATATGGAAGTTAAGGCATTCCACAGGTTCGTCATTTTTAAAAGAGGAATTCTGGTTCTGTTTTCTAAAGAAATGTTGTAGAAATTCTTAATTTGGATCTATTTATTAGTAAGAGTTTCGGCTTTCTTCAGCTGCCAGTGTGTTCTTCATCTTTACCATAAAACCTGGAATAAGAGATTTTTGTTTGTTCTCACATGATCCCCTTAGACTCTTTTGTATTTGGAAAATTAAAATCTTCCTTTGGGGGAAATTCTTGGTTATTCTGCCATAACAGATTATGTATGAACTTGTAGATTCAGTGTTTTGATACCTGTTTAGTCACTTGCTTATGTTTCCAGAAGGATTTCTTGTATTGGTGAGAATAAAGATGGTTGGGGAGGGGGGATATTTTTGTTCTTGATGTACCCTGTTTTGAAACTAGAAATCTGTCCTGTGGCATGCAAAAGAAAGCAAATTATTTTTAAAGAAAAAAAAAAAAAACAAAACAAAAGTACTTTTGGCGTCATTATTCCATCCTCTCCATTAATGGAGAAATGCAAAGTGAGAACAGCTCATCTTTCTAGAAACTCAACTGGGAAGAAAAGAAATACTTCTGGATCCAAAGATTCGCTCCCTGGCTCAGCCTTAAGAAAGTCCCTATGTGCTAACAGACCAGTGTGTCCCTTGCTTATTCCCATGCCAGATGCTGTCTTTTCATCCAGAGATTAACTGTTGTCTGTACATAAAATGGTCTTTCCAGACCCATTCTTTTGGACAGTAATGTAAATGCAGGTGGATAATGGAGCTATTTCTGCATTTTAAAAAGGGGATTTTTAAACGTTGTTTCTTTCTATCCAAAAGCACTATTTTTTCCTTTAATAAGTAATACAGCCATGCTTCTTGGCAGTGACTTCTCTGAGGCATCCTCTCTGGGGACAGTGTGTGTTTCCAACAATGTTGTGATGTTTGATGTTTGGCGTGAGCCGTCCTTGAAGCATTTGCTGTCTAGTCCACTCCTCAATGTTTAGGAGAAATTTTGAGTTGTTGTAAACATTAGATGACTGACCAATTACGTGGTTTTAGTTGTGTGTTTTTTGTTTGTTTGTTTTTTGTTTTTGTACCTCACAGGTAAAAGGGGAGGGCAATGCTTATATGGAATTATTTGCAAAATTTAAAACTCTCTTTAAAGTTTCTAACTGCTAGTCCACATTTTCTAATTAAGCCAGAAATGTATGTGGTTTAACTAAAATATCTGTGTAGTTTAACCAGGAATGTACATAGGTAGTTTGGGCCATTTTTATTTTTGTAATGAAATTGTGTGGCAAAAACTATGATTTGGCAATGTAAATATATTTTTGTTCCTTAGGTTACTAACCAAAACACTAGGTAACATAAATGACCAAACAAAAAAGTTAATAAGAAGAGACACTATTACAGTGATAAAATTTAGATGTAAAGTTTAGGTAATAAAGCAAACATCATTGAGATGTAAGTTTATAATTGATAACAAAATTCAGAAAAACCTATCCACCATCCACAACTCATGGAGACAGCAAAATGAGCTTTCTATGAAATTCCAGTAGCATAAGAGTCACATTGTTAACTTTTTAGAAGTTAGACTCTTGCTCTCATCTAATTTATAAGTGCAGAAATAATAAATCCCCTTTCAATTAATTTCAAATAGTTATGCTTCTCTTCAAGTCACCCACTCATTGCTGCCACATTTATATACACATGCCTTTGAAACCTATTAAAAAATGTTTTTGGCACACGTGTATCGTAACAGTGGCTTTAGTTTCTTAAGCACAAAAGAAAAATGGCAGGGTTTAATTTCATATATATATATTTCAAATAAAATTAATTGGGTGAGTGTGAATGTGGTTTGAACCAGACAGAATATGATAAACTTACTTTAAATTTCCCCCCAGTAATTTGAAGGGGCAGGGAATGTATGTACAGGACTTTTCCCCTAATAAATTAGCTTTTGCCTCTGATGTTGCAGCAGACTATGCACGAGAGTGGGTGTTTCTGTCATGGCAGATGGCAGTCATGTCAGCAACAACAATGTTTGCAGTGACTTTGTTTCTTTACCATAATCCACCTCTCTATGTAGACAGCTAGGTATGTCTATATGTGCTGCGGATTGTGTCAAAGTAGGGAAGACCATGAAAACGGAATATCAGGACACTAGAAGAAAAAAAATCATAGGAGCGTGTCCTAAACCTTTTAAAATTGCTAAGCAAATCTCTCTAATCTGAATAATTGTGCACTTTTTTTGTGGAAAGAGCCAATCCATCTGGTTTTCTTCCACCAAAACTGTTTCCGCAGATACCTCCGACAGGCTCAGCTAATCTTCATAAAAGACAGTTCAGACCTGCATACCATTCGAAGCCCTATACACGTTAACGAGTTAACATACGTGTTTAAGAGAGACTTTATTCTTCAATGTTTTAACTCTGCCCTGGTAACAGAGTTGGAGTTCAGTGTTGGAAATGGTCAGTGTTTGTGTTGGTGGCTGGTGTTCACTTTTCTCACTGTGGATGTGATCCGCTCTGGAGTAGTTTTCTGTATGCTCATTACTGTCCCCCTTTAGCATTGTGTGTGTTCATGCGCTGCACTGCACACACACAGACTTTCAACTTGCTTGGACTGTTGCCCTAAAACTCTGACTGTGATATTGAGTCTACAGCTGCAATGAATGTCAATCCCTGCGGTTTAGCCTTGGGCTGGACGTCAGCATCTTTTGACCTCTTGTTTTATATGATGCTTTTTTATCTTGTGGGCACTGCCATCCCTGAATATTCCTTATAAAGATGCATCGAAGAAGTCAGTTTAAGAGGACGACAAAGTCACCACTGTCTGTAAACTGTAAATATGTATTTTGGCACTTCTATTCCAGTATTCTGAAAATACAGTTATGATGGAAATGCTGACAGATCCCTAACGGTGGCCAGAGCTACCATGCAGGGCAAAAATAAATTAAGTAAAAATGGATTCTTGAGATTAATAGTGCAAGGCCAATACATTTTATAAATCTGTCAGTATCTTTTTAAATAGAGTGTGTATGTGTAGTAAGGTTGAAAGATACCCTGTGTATGTGTGTGTAGATGCTGTTATGTGAACCCCAAGGCATTCATAAGATGTATTTCCCATTGCTAAAACCCATGGTGAAATGTACATACAGATGGGCAGAAATAGGTGTTTTACTTAAATTCATATCTATTGTGGCTCCAGTTTCTTTAGAATGTATAGTCTTAGTGATTTGTGAAGAGTCATTTGACCGAAGTTTGGTTTTGCTTTGCACAGAGAAAAATGGGCCTCTACCCTGTCTCAAGAAAGATGCTGGAAGAGAGAGTGCAGAGACCAGACCAGTCAGGCACTGCCAGTGCTTGAATCCCTGTGTCTGAGCACCACGTTCTGTGTCCTAAAACCAGTATGTTTTGTAAGTGCTGCAGAGCTGGGCAAAAAGTGGTGGCACACATTCTTGGAATAAATCAAGTTCCTTGTGCCTGATATTTTTTCTTTTCCCCTATTTATCTGGAAGTTTTTTTTCATAAACTAAACAGCCTGCTATTGCTGGACAGAGTCAGTCTGACGAAAGGTCCTGTGTTGACTTTAGCAGCAAGAAACGCTGCCTTAACTAGACAGGAAGGAGAAAAGCTACTTCAACAAAGAGAATAGAATACTTTGAGTTTGGCAGATAACCAGGGAATTGGATGTAAGGCTCTTTTTAATAATAAAGAGACATCAAATTTGAGAAACTGTTATCTTCAGGCTGACAGCAGTGGAGGAGATAAGAGTGGACTGCCCTGTCTCTTATCAGCTAGAACCTGACTTTTAGGTGTGGACGCATCAGTCCCAGATGGGCTGGGCTGACAGTTAAGCTTCCTAACAGCCAGGCTTGAAGTGGACTCATCTCCTCCCTTGTTTTGGTGTAGATATTCTTTTGTTTATTTTAAAAGAATGGCCCTGCGTTTTCTCCAGCCCAGAGAAAGTCAAGATGGGCATCTGGGGCCTGTGGACGACTCAGGATGTTGTGGGCCACAGTCTTTCCCAATACCTTGGTCCCTCTGCCTCTCAGGACTGTGTTCCCACTTGGATACACAGTGGGCCCGGAAGCTTAACTGGGTCCTGACACCCAGACCTGTCTGTTTGGTAATTCAGGGACATAGTGTCCAAAACCAATGGTCTTGTTTGTTCTGATTAGTGGGGCAACTATGCGTATTTTATTGGTTTCCTTGCCCAGGATGCCACCCAGATAGAATACCCTGAGCGTATTTCCGGGCTCTGCTTCCTCTGCCAGGGGACAGTATCCACACCTTCCTGTTTATGTGGCCCCTTCTTTAGAGTCCATGCCAGACTTTTCCAGAGGCCATTAACTTGCCCTGGGCTGTCAGCCTCTTGGTCTTAATTTCCCCCTCATTAAAGAAGGGTAACCTATACTGTACTTGAGGGCTAGGAAGGGAAGTACATGGCACAAACTAAAAACCAGCCCGGTAATCACAACCGTCTCAATCGCTGTTAAATAACAACAAAACTCACCTACCACCAGAATGGAAGGCTCCTGGGGGCCACCGTGTGCTAACTCCCGGCCCTCGGCAGTCTACCCAGAATAGGTGGCCGCAGGAGGGGGAGATAGATGGTGAGTAAAGGCGCAGCTATTTGCTCATTTTCCCTTGGTAATCATGTCTCCCACCACATGCAGCCCCCAGCACAGAGTTCTGAAGTTTCAAAAGAGTAGAAAAGGATAAATCCAGGCCATTAAAAGAAAATAATCAAAGCTATTGAAAAGATAAAACAAATGAGTCTCACTAAAAAGGCCGTCTGTGCAAGTAATAAGGTTGAAATGCTGATACTGATTTCCTAGCTGCACAGCATTCCTCACACATGTGGTTTGTGTATCCGCGTCCGGGTGGGTGGTCTGGTGAGAAGTGCTAAATGCAGCAAGATGGCTTAGTTTCTGAGCAGTGGAGGGAAGCTTTGGGACAGGCTCAGCCGTGGCATCGAAGGCCCCTGCAACATAAAGAGGCTTTCCTTTTGTTTTGTTCCAGGAGGGAAAGTTTTAACTTGGCTTATTCATTTAAATATGAGTCTCTGTTCTGCACAGAATCAATCCAAAGGGAGGAGTTTGTGTGTGTGTGTGTGTGTGTGTGTGCTCGCATGTATTTTTTTTTCCTAAAGCACCTCCTTGTCCCTCATCCCAGTCCTAAGGGGTGGGATGTATGGCATAGGATGTAATAACTCTCCATTTGTTCTCATTTATTCCCCAGGTGCTAGGCAACTATAAACATCTCTTTGAAAGTGATGTTGTTTTCAATAACACCTTAGATACAACAGGAAAAACTCCTAAAAGCACAAATTATGAATACAGTCCACAAACAAAAGCCAGAGGGAGACGGACTCCCCCCCAGAGGCACACGTGTACTAACCAGAATGCTCAATGAAGTCCAGTCAGTTCAAGGAGGGGAGATTTGTTAAGGGAATATCTACTGCCCAGGAGACATGGGGCCCATTGATGGCTTGTGACAGACATGAAGCATTGCCAACTCCTGTCTGAAGGTGGGTTGCTGCTTCATGAATATTCCTCAGAATTGCGGGTTTTATTTTGACTGTCATTTGCTTGGGGGATAGATCATCGCTTTCCACATTTTATTGATCTGTTTACAGGTTTATTGCCTGTCTGCCTCACTAGAGTGAAAGCCCATGAGGACGCGCACTGTATCTTACTGCTGACTCCCCAGGACCTGGAGCGCCCACGTTTGTCCAACAAAAATGTGGGAGCGTTTTGTGGAACACTGCTCTCTTGACATTTCATTAAAAATGATTTTAGGTTTAAATAAGTTTGGAAAAACTGCCTAGTATATGACCCTCTTGGAAATTCATGACGTGCTCCTGTGTGAAATCTCTGTGAAACCATATGTTCTAACAACAACAACCAAACTTGTTTAATTTTATTTAATGCAATATTTTCTAAGTTGTATATAACACAATGGTAGTTACACAAGATGATAACAGATATTTTGCTTTTAAGTTCCTTGATCAAAATAGTGTTTTTAGTAGATCTCATTCTTCAAGGTTTGCAGCGTAAGTTGGGACGCTACAGGTTCTGAGGAGGACTACATAGCTATTAATATGCCTGGAAACAGTTTTCTTGGTTAGGTGATCACTTAACTTATTGTCCAAACTAGGACATTTTTAAGAATGAAATGGGACACTATTAACTATTCAAGGACAACATACGTAAACCAGGGTTGTCTTTGGCAAACTGGGATACATGGTCACCCATTTCCAAGGCACACAGTTTGGGAAATGCTGAGCTAAAAATACAATCTCAGATTTCTCTGTCACTTAGGCATGTGTAAAAGGTGTCTGATTGGGCTCTTTATGGTGACAGGGAGGAGCAGGCCCCTAGGACCCAGGGCGTACAGGACATTTTCAGTGTTGCTGAAGATCCTTCATGGTTGAAGTGGTCCCCGGGCCACCCCCCCTTCCCCACTGCTGTGCCATGTTAGCCTATCATTTGAGTAATGAATAGGCCAGAATAGACGATCAGTTTTTCTACGATATATGCAAGGAGGACCCACTCCTTAAATTGGGTCCCTAGTCCCTGCCCTGCTCCCAGAGCCTACTGCCTGTTGAGGTTGGGTGGTTTCCCACACAGGATACCTGACACCTTTGCTGGAGATGCTACCTCTTCGTGGCCACCTGCGGAGCCACTCTGCCTGCGGCTGGAGCTGCCCACTCAGCAGGCTCTCACTGTTGGAGCATGTTCTGGAATTTTGCTGCCCTCCTCTCTGTCTCCAGGACCTGCTACCTGATATCCTTTAATATTTTGGTGGTTCCAAGTTGCGCAGGCGCAATTCTTAGCACAAAACAAACATTCAAAAACTGTTGAGTGAATGGCTGTAAATAAACCTCTTGGCTTGCAAATTGGTTGCTACGTGGATGTCATTCTCGGCTGCCTCTGTCTCTAAAACTTTGTCTCTTCTGCTGCTGTTGCATTAAAGGCAGAATAGACACTGCGGCCAGAAAGGCGTGGTTTGGAATCCCAGCTCTGCCACTCCTAGCTGGGGAACCCGAAGTTCCCTGACCCCTGGTTTTCTTCCCCGTGAGATGGGATTAGCATGCACCTTTGTTTTAAAGGTGTTGCGAAGGGGAGATGTTTATGGAGCACTTAGCACACTGTGCCTGCTCTGTAGTAAGGAACTCGATAAATGGTGGTGACTTTAATTTTTAGTATGCAGTCTCTCGTTCAGCCTCAGTTGTCAGCCTGTTGTGATGCGCCCAACACACTAACAGCCATGGTCCCTGGCCAACCTCACAGGCATGTTCTTGCAGGACAGCCATCAGCTACGTAACTGCTGCCTTTAAACTAGTTTCAGCCCATGGAAAAGAAAGGGAGCCAGAGGTAAACATCAGAGTTTTCAGATCTCGTTCTGGCCTCAGAACAGAACACACTTCCATCCAATGAGTGCAGTTGCTGAAAGTAATGCTGGTGAAGCTCAGGTCATTGGTTCAAGACCCCTGCGAGTTCCTTGGTGTATCCCCTTACATGACTACAAGCTTCCTAATCCTACACAACCATGCAGTGACTGTCCTGGGTCATAGAAGGGCAGGGGGAGAGCACGCCCTTTCAGACTTGACTTTATGGTATCTGGAGAGGGTGGTTTGCCAGTGTGATCATCATTGTCATCTTTACACATCTGTGGCTTACCACGTTGGTGAGGGGTGTTTGGGGAGGAGGCCATCCTCTTGAGACTGTTGGCCATTTCACCTGACTAAGCCCAGGTTGTGACCCTGGTTAGCCAGATGTTCTGCTCACCCTATAGACCTTAGAATGATATCATGCTTTTTTTTTTAAAGGAAGACATCAGCTATGTAACTGCTGCCTTATAATGCACACATTTCAGTTAACTCATTTCAGCATTGCACTCTTAAAAAACCACACCACAGTTTTTGTTTTGAGAAGGAGAGAGAAACATTGATTTCTTGTTCCACTTATTTATGCATTCACTGGTTGATTCTTGTATGTCCCCTGGTCAGGAATCGAACCTGCAACCTTGGCATATCAGGATGATGCTGCCACCAACTGAGCTACCAGGCCAGGGCCACAGCATGGTTTTGATGGGATATAATTGGCCATATCACTTTGTAGAGGATCCTGCTTTCACCATATAGACCTTTCACTATGTTGAAATGCAAAGAAATGCCACTTTAGTCACTATCCTCTGTGTCCTTTTTCCCCTTAAATATTATGTGATGTATTAATCTCCTAAGGCCGCTGTAACAAGTTACCAACAAATTACCGTGAACTTAGTGGCTTAAAACAACACAAATGTATCTTCCAGTTCTGGAGGTCAAAAGTCTGAAGTATGTCTCACTGGGCTAAAATCAAAGTGTCAGCAGGGCTGTGCTCCTTCTAGAAGCTGCAAGGGAGAATCCCTTTCCTTGCCATCTCCAGCTTCGGGAGACTGCCCACACTCCTTGGCTCATGGCCCCTCCCCTCCATCTTCAAAGTTGGCAGTGTAGCTTCTTAAAATCCCTCTCTGTCTTGACCTCTGCCTCTCTCTTCCATCTTTTATGGACTTTGTAATTATCTTGGGACCACCCAGATACTCCAGGGTAATTTCCCCATGTCAACATCTTTAATCATAATCCTATCTGCCCCTTTGCCATGTACGGTAATATAGTCACAGGTTGGGGGGACTAGGATGTGGCCACTTTTAGGGGGCCATCATTGTGCCTACCACAGATGGGGAGATGCCCCATCTGTATGAAGATGCCCATCCTTTTGGAAGTTTATGTAAGTCTATTTAATATCTGAGTAGAACTTATTTGCCCCACATTAAAAACAAAAGCAATTTTGCTTCTGGTTCCAATTGTTCATCGTATCCTACCTACTGATGAAGACTGTGGTGGTAATTTCTTCAGAAGTTGGAGGAAAATTCACAGTGAGCCATCTTAAAAGGTTATTTAAGGCTTTAGCTGTGGTGACAGAAATTCAATCAATCACCAGATACTTACTGAGTGCCCACCATGTACCAGCCACGCCCCTAAGGAGCCTGTGAAGTGCAGCAGCTGTGGCTGCGGAATTTCCTTTCCATTTTGATGGGATGGGGACTCTTCCCTCCTGAGCAGCGATGTCTTTGTGTGGTTAGAGCTTCTTTGAAGTTATATGGGAGTCCTTCCCTGGCAGGCAGGCTGAACGGCCGTTCTGGGCTCCCGGCCCTCTTATTCCCCTTGCTGAAGGCAAACTTTCTTAATCTGATCTGAGACACGAGCATTTTAAAGGATTGCTCTGAATAAATAGTTCAACTTAAAGCCATGCACAGGGAGCAGTCTGGGGCACAGACTGAACAAAGGAGCCGCCCTGCAGTGTCTGCCACAGAGTCCGAGCAGCATTGCTCCTTGCTGTGCGGGTTTGTTGAAAAAGATGCCCAATCACCTAGCCTAGGTCCTAGGGGACTTTTACAAGCTGTTCTTCCAGAGCTTCTGCAGGGGCCTGGGATATTGGTATTTTCAAGTGCTCCCCCGATTATTCTAATGTGAAACTGGGGTGGGAGGTATGATAAACAAAGTCCTGGTTCCCACGGCCAGAAATCTGGGTTCAGTAAGCCTAGTGCTGGGGTACGAATCCCGATTGTTCAAGCTCCTCAGGTGTTCTACAGTGTAGCCAGGTTTGGGGGGCTGCTGTCCTAGCAACAAGCTTTCAGCTATTAGGGTTCTGTTTCCCAGGGGTCCCTGATGCTAGCCAGGGACTTATTACCAATACAGATTCCTGGGGTCCACCTCTATCCCAGGCTTCCTGATGGGGGCAGTGTCCAGAGAGATGCAGGTTTAACATAAGCTCCAGGTGGTTCTTACCAGGGAATTGCAGGAAGCCCTGATGGCTAATGAGGATCCTGACGCAAAGCGCTTACAACTGGGCCTTGACTTACATTGACAATCTAGTGCATGAATCCACTGTCAGTGCAGGCATTTGGCCAATACTCCTGGGGCTGGGTGAGTGGTGTCTGAAGGACACGTGTAAGGAAGCTGTACTAGGTGTCATGCTAGTAGCATGGAATACTTCTGTCCCCGAGTATTTCTATTCAGACTTCATGGGTGTTGATGGCCACCTGGAAAGTGATGTGTAGATCTGTTAGGTCATCTGATAGGTTATCAATAAGAAAGGGGGAGGTTTGTTGTAAAGCACTGTACATGGGAAAGACGAAAATCAGATGCAAATCCATCTGAATAAAAATAAATGAGAAGCACTTAAGAATGCACCAATCAAATTTTCTGTGATGGAGACAACATGTTGGCAGTGAAAGCTTTTGTCTGTTCTGATTCCACAAACCCACACCAAGTATAAATTTTTAAGGTTTCTTTTACATAATCTAATTTGTTAGCAATTCTAGTATCAAAAACAACAGTTTATTCTTACTGTTTTAGTTTTGCTTTTCAATGAATGCATTCTTTTCTCATGTCTGTACCCTGTAACCAAGGTCAAAAATTTGTTTCCCTGAAATTATGTAGCCTTCTCGTGTGGTGGCATAGAGTAGCTTTGTTAGCCTGAATTTTTGTACAATCATCCAAACCCTCCTTACAGCTGATTTTCCAGCATATTTACATAATCAAATCATCAATCTATTGATCATGTCCTCACACCTAACCGATGTAGGAAAACTCAATGTGATTTGCCCTGCAAGGAATCTCCAGAGTCTTGATTGATTGCAGAGATTTCCCTTTAGGTTTTGATGTATTTTCTTCTATAGACCAAAAATGATGGTTATTTCCAGTAAGACGACTAAGCAGGAATATAATTTTTATGTCATTTAATGTTCATAGGATTCAACGCCTTTCTCCAAGACTCATTATTGATCTTGCATTGAAACCCCTCATGACAATAAGCCTATTTATTGTTTGGGAACGCATTTTTGATAAGTTGTCTAAATCATCCAATATTTTCTCTTTTCAAGATATGTCATCCATGTGAAGGTGCCACTGATTTAAAGATATTTTAAAAGGACCATCAAATATCTCCACCTGATGGTTACACCGCATAAGAAAGACATTTTCTCTAACAAAGTGTAATCACTACCTTCCTCCCTGAGCATTCCACCCCTTGAGTGATTCCCGAGTTGATTTAATTCTGGGTCAGCCTGTCAGCTTCAGTTGGTAGCAAATGGAGAGGAAGGCTGATTTCTTGAAGGGCATAAAAATTAGATATTGATTTTTTTATCCACTCCTCTTTCTCTTTCAGTTGATTTGATTATTGGTGAACATAACTGATATGTAGGATTGAAACCTAAATAATGTGACAAATCTTGTGAAAGCCATTCTCTTGCTTTAAGGAAGATTTTTTTTTACCTGAATTAAAGTGGAAGGTGTAGGAAAATTAATAGTTCTTGGACTTTTCTTGCTTGGCTCTGGGCAAACATAGAGTGAAACATAATCGTCTGTTGTGACAAATTTACCCGTAGTGTGTAGGCTTTGCTTTTCCATCCTCCTGTGTGGCCTTTGATTTTGTGTGCCATTGACCTTCCTAAATACAGGTCTTTTCATTGTAAGCTGCCTATTATTTCAATAGCATGGTATAAATTATAGTTAAACCAATAAATAACTGTTTATCCTCCTGGCAGGCCCATCCCATGGTTATTCCTTCATCAGTTGTTGACTGAAGTGATTTTCCAGACTGTGAACGAGCTGGAATTCACTGGGGTGGGGTCTGCGCTCCAAAGCCAAGGTGGTTGCTTTCCAACCACTAAAAGCAACCAACTTGGCTGAGGATGCCAAGTTGAAGAAGAGGCCTTATATAGAGCTTAGAATGAGAGGAGGTACTAGATAAGAAGATAAAGGCTGCAGAGCAGGAGATGTGTGGTGTGAGAGAGTCACTGAAGGAGGTGTAGGGGTCTGAGTGGAGTCCCACAGAGCACCAAGAAGGCATGTAACCGAGTCTGTACAGGAAGGCATTCCAAGAAAAGGAAACAGTATGGACAAAGGGGGAATATAGAGCATCTCAGTCAACTACATCTTTGAGATAGAATGCAGGTTGGGATGACACAGGAGGTAAAACTAGAGAAGTTAGCTAAGTCCAGGTGATGGTAATCATTGTTGCCAGACTTAGAAATGTGGGCTTTATCCACTGGATAAATGGTCAGCATGATAAATGGGAGTAGATGAACAACTTGACATTCTAAAGTAGGGTCCCATACTCCTCCCCTCCACAAGGTGTACACCGTAAGTGCCCTCCAACTCCAAGCTGCTGTGCTCTCATGACACTTTTAGCATGAAACTCAGTTACATGCATCTCACAGTATTCTCATTATCCTTGTATCAGTTACCTACTGCTGTGTAACAAATCACCCCAATAGTTAGCAGCTTAAAACAACGTATTTCTTGTCTCACCGTTTCTGTGGCACGTAGGCAGGGCTTGGCTGGGTCTTCTGCTCAGGGTCTTTCACAAGGCTGTACTCAAGTGCTTCCAAGTTCATTTAATAGTTGCTGTGAGGAGTCAATTCCTCATGGGCTGTTGGATTGAGGCCTCAGTTCCTTGCTGGCTTTGGCTAGAAGACACCATCAGTTTGTTGCCACATGGGCTTTTCCAACTGACAGCTTATTTATTAAAGGCAGCAAGAGAGAGTCAGCTAGCAAGATGGAAGCCATTGGTCTTTCATAATCTAATCATGGTGGTGACTTTTTTCATATTCTACTCATTAGAAGCAAGTCACTAGGTCCAGCCCAGGCTTACGGAGAGGTTACCTCTGTTATCATTGTCAACAGTAGGAATCTGGACATGCCACCTGGGTGATTCCTCATTTGGAGGGCCAGACTTCCTCTCGGATGGAGCTTGGTGGTTGGATAAGAAGCAATAATGTTTCTTGGAGGCACTTCCTGATATTCCAGATCATAGGACAGACTCAAGGAGGCAGGAGAAGGCATTCTGTTCCCTGGCTGGGCTGCATCCTCCTCCCCTAAAGGGAAATGTGGCAGAGTTCCAAGGCCCACATATGGGGAGAGGAGGAAGAGTTGATATATGTTAGAAAGAGTCAGCTTGGATTTCTGTAGGCTGCTTGTTTATGCTTCACCAGTTCAACTTTCTGGTTTGTAAATCATGGCCATTTGTCTTTCCCTATGGGAAGTTTTTAGTGGTTGGAAAGCAACCTCCTCTGACTTGGTTTTGGAGCACAGATTCCACCCCAGTGAATTCCTGTGCAGCACAAACATGGCAGATTCTCCTCCGGGTTTCTCTCTTGTAATTGGGGGTATTCCATTCCACTCGTTATATGTTTTGGTTTTTCAAATGTTCCATCGGGATTATGACTTTCTCTTCAATGTGGCTGACTCCCAAGCCTCACCCAAATTTCTCAGATGGTGCCAGTTTTTGCATGGATGTGTATGTAATTGGCTGGTCCAGGCAAGGTGACCAGTATTCACATCTGCTCCTAGATAAAACTAACATTTATTTTCCAGATTTATTAACTTATTTATTTATTAAACATCTATTGAATGCCTATTGAATGTCACTTTCAGTGTTAGTCTGGGAGAATAAGCCACAGTATCAGCCCTGCAGGAGCTTATAGACTCTATATTTTGAGGTTGGCCTGTCTCATGTTATATAATCTTGCCTTTTTACGAAAGTGCCATCTTAGTAAATGGTTTCAAAATATTCACAGGTAACAACAACACCAACAACAAATTGTTCCTCAAAATGTTGAAAAATTTGTGATCTCCTCTTCACTTTACTTTAAACCTATGGTGTATATTTAAGGAAGGACTGAATTTGGTCCATGTCAAGTGCAAAGAGAAGAGAACCTACTAGGTAAGTGAGTTTGGAGGAAGTATGAGAGTACACAATAGGTTCCAGGCCAAGCCTCCCCACTGATTTCTTGTTCTTCATCTTCCATCTCTGCTTCCATTTTTGGTCAAAATGACCCCTATTTGGATGGGACTAGTAAAAATGTTTCCCACAAAGGCACTTTGAGCTTGGAGAGGAGTGTTAATGAGCCCTCAGTACTATTTATATAATTCCGCCATTTATTGGCTCTATGACCTTAGACAAGTTAATTAGCCTCCCTCAGCCAGTTTCTCAACTATAAAATAGGGGTAAGAAGAATACCTTAATTCATTTCTTTATTCAAGAATGTTTTATTGAGAACACTGTTTTAGACAGTGGGAATACAGAAGTGAACAAAATGAAGTCCTGCCCTTGTGCAGCTACATTCTAGCTGGAGGGCCACTAAGCATGTAGCAGGTTGGGGTTGAGGTGGAATGGAGAAGATGTATGTAGAGCAGGAAAGATCGGCGGAGGTGGGGTGCTGTGTATATTGGCTGGTGAGGACGGTCCCAATGAGAAGGGCCTAGGGAGACTAAAGGGGACAAGTAGTGTGACTGTCAGGGGAGGGAGGGAGCATCACAGGGGGAGGAGCAGCACTCCGACCAGCACAGCTGGAGAGGAGAAACTGAGGGGAAGCTATGCAGAAAACATGAGCAGATCACAGGGGCCCCACTTGTAGCAAGACATGGCTTTCCTTTGATTCAGATAAGTGTCATCATCTGACTGCTGTTTTAAGTATTATTCTGGAGTTTGGGGTGGATTAAATGAGTTAATGCAAGAAAATCAGCACAATGCCTATAACATGGGGAAAAAATAATAAATGGCCCCAACTGGGTGCCTCAGTTGGTTGGAACATTGTCCTGTACACCAAATAGTTGCGGCTTTGATCCCCAGTTGGGGCAGTATGGGAGGCAACTGATAGATGATCTCTCTCTTTTTCTCTCTCTCTAAAATCAATAAATATATCCTCAGGTGAGGATTAAAACAATAACAAACCATAAATGTTATTTCCAGGGGAAAGGGGACTATGATCACAAAGCATCAAGCCTTCAGAAACATATTTGTAAAGTTCTGTGTCATCCAGATGAATGGCTTTAGGGCCTAAGAAACTGGGGTTTTTCTAAAGGATGCTCACTCCATACCAGTGGAGTTTACCCTCTCAGGGGGGTAGACAGGGGCATTCATGGTAGAGAACACTTAGCTGTTGAGAGTTTAGTGGCTCAAAATGGTAGTTGTGTTTAAGGATGCCTTTGGAGCAGCTCAGGCACGCCCACAGAAGACTGAGGTTGTCCCGTGTGCATTTTTGCTAACGGCTTTGTAGAGACTAGATTTATTAACTGCCACCCATCTGCTAACCCCATAGATACCTGGAAAAGCCAAGGCAGATTCCAATGGCATGGAAGCATGAGAAAGCCAACCTGGGGCTGAAGCAGGGAGAGGCAGAAAGGGCCAAGATGATGGAGGGGGTGAATGCTCTGCTTAATTTAGTGTCAACACTGAACCTGAATGTAAAAATGAGTGTGTACTGAGAAACAGCAAATTAGAGCTTGCTCGAGAGGTTTGCAGAGAATAAGTGCTTTTGAGTGGATTAGGCTATAACTGGAAATTGAAAATGAATACTTAGAAAGAATTGAGCCCCGAAAAGGGCAACCCAGCAGCTCACCTCTGGCCTGAGAGACAGCCACCGGGAGCTGGGGAGGGGAGGGTTCCAGTTTGCAGTGCTAGTGAATTTTAAAGGCAGAGGATGAAGTGAGGCTTGGAAACTCACTCCTGCTGTAAGTGAACACCCAGAGGTGCTCGTGAAAGGGAGGCCCCGAAAACCGTGGCCCCAGGGCCCACTGCGTGCCTTGATGAAGGAGTTTGTGTGAATCCCAGGAAGTCAGGCAATGGGGCACTCATCTTCTCTGTGCGAAGAATGAAACGATCCACGAGGCATCGGAGAGCCAAGTTCTTTCCAGGCCATTTTGCTTCTTATAACAGCCTTTACTTCGGCGGTGGCCGGACAGACCTGGGCGTTTCAGCAGATGTGCAGTGTCTGAAAGCTGAAGCAAGCCAGCCAGGCACTACCTGTCACCCGTTCTTCAGGGCTCCCGTCCTGTCCTCACTCCTGCAGCTTTCCCTCACGCCTCCCTTTTTCCCTGTCACATGTTGTTCTCTCTTACTGGCTCTCCCGCTGCCACCTATTGTGCCAGTCTTCTCTTCCTCAATCACCTCTACGAAGTGTGCGAGGCAGTGAGCGATGTGTGTACAGTCAGCGATCGGTCCACACGCTGGTTGTTGCCGTAGCGCTACTTCAGCAGAGAAGAGGACAAGGCTTTTGTGTCCGCCCAGGGGAGCAGGTCAGCCTCCTGACGGGGTCTGAGTGTGGGACAAGAGGTTGATAGTTATTTAGAAAGCAGGAATTTGCCCTCCAAGCTCTGGGAGGTTTAGAGCAGGCTATTTATAATCCATCAGGGGATTAAAAAGAAAATAGGCAGGTTGTGGGATATTGCCATAGATCACCTCGACAAGATGAAAAGATAGAGCTGCTCAGGAAATGTGTTTACAGATAAGAGGCAAGTTTAAAACACTGGGCCACGATCACGGGGAATGTGACTGATTGCACCTACTAAATAATGTATAAATGAATGTTATTCAACAACTACGGATATTGACTGGCCAAATAACAGTGGACAAATGGAGGCATGAGCATGAGTCTTAGCAATGAATCTCTGCAGGGCAGCCCCTGCTCAGGGGGCTCTTTGGCCCTGCCCTCCCTCTTGCCTCTAACTAGTCTACTTTCAGCTCATTTGGGGGGAGTCCATTCATCACTCATTTGTTCATTCATTCACTGCCACACATTGAGTACCTGCTCTGTGTCAGATTGGATACTTTTAGAAGAAAAGATGCAGCCTTACCCTGAAGGGCCTTATGGGAGGGAGAGAGGAAACAAGCCCAGCTCCTGAAAAATAAATAATGAAATGTGTACAGATCTAGACAAAAGGTACTGAAAACCTAGGGGGCATACCTCAGTCTGGCAAGTATCTCAGAACTAGGACCTGGTGTTTTTACTCTGGGTTAGAAGAGTCTTGAGCTATTGCTGAATGATGGAGGCTTCCCCCTTGGCCCTTTCATAATCAGGATGAACTACAAGAGATGGTATACATTCCAAGTTCATTGAGAAACTAGACGTGAGTCTGAAATGAATCCAACCTGACCTTTTTATCTCCTAGCCCACATGAGCATTAGAAAAAAAATCCTTGAAATAAAAAGATCCAAGCACGCCAGACAATTGACAGCCTGTTACTTGTTTGTTAGATGGAGACAATGAGAACATGGCATAATTGGGAGTGGATTTTTCTGAAGTGGAAAAAAACATTGTTGATGAACAAGGCTGCACTTGCATTAGAGCTGGGTTAGACAATTCAGATTGCTTATATGAGTTAATATTTTAAGGCCATTATTATAAAAATAGTAGGTAATATTTGTAAGATGGCAAGGACAACTCTACCCCACAGTTAGACATACCTCCCCCTTTTGGGAAGGGACTCAAAGCCTCTAACTTTCAATGTTAAGGGAAATTCTTGGAAACCTCTCAGAATAAGTTCATAAAGAACAGCTGGTATGTTTTAGTTTCATTAAAAATGCCAGGCTTCCATTTGACAAAGAAGTTTCCCTTAATCTTCCAATTTCCGTTTAGGGCACTAGAGATGGCTAATTATTAAGTGGTGTCAAGGAGGGAATATAGGGACTGCATATAATTAGGTTGGGAGTTGGTTATAAGTGCTTATCTCTAAGACAATGAGCAGTAATTAGCTGAAATATTAAGAAGCCTAGCAAATATGTATTTTTAAATACCACCACCACCACCGCACCTCAGCACAATTAAATCAGAATCTTGAGTGGTGAGCCACCAGGCACCAGCAATTTTTAAAATGTCTCAGCTGATTCTAATCCGCAGCTGGGACTGAACACCACACCACTAGGGGGGTTGCTAAACTTGGACATGGAAAGACTATGTGGCCCCGTCACCGAGATACAACATGATTTATTAAGGTGATAGTTGTAAATGTTACTCAGTGTGGAAAAAACGGGACCGGGCAAGGTCCCCAAATGTCACCGATCATCCTTTGGCCAGTATGGCTGGGTTGGAGCAAACAGGGTGCCCTGGCTGGGAATCCGAGTGGGATGCTAAAGAGTAAAGGGCGTGACCCACCGCTGGCACCTTAGGCCTTTCTTAGTTTCTGTTGGAAAATCCAAAGCTGTCCTCCTCCCAGAAAGGCACTTGACGGGAGCGGAAAGGAGATTTGGAGAGAAAGCCCGAGTGAGAGAGATGTTTTCACCAAGTTGAAACCCAGTATCGCGTCTCGTGCATGTGAAAGCCTAATACGGGAAATCTGTAGCACATGACAGATCTAGATCCTGCGAGAGGGCAAGAGAGAGAAGCATAAGCATGAGCAAAGGCTTTGAGCCCATAGCTTTGAGCATTCAAGTCCCTCTCTATGGAATGTAAGTACAGTGACTGTGATGGTTAATGTAATGAGTCCTCGTGACTGGGCTAAGGGACGCCCAGTTAGCTGGTAAAATATTATTTCCGGGTATGTCTGTGGGAGTCCTTCCGTTAGAGACTGGCATTTGTATCAGTAGACTGAGTAAAGAGGTCTACTGTTACCTATGTGGTGGGCATCACCTGACCCACTGAGGCCCAGAAGAGAACATAAAGTCAGAAGAAGGCCAAATTCTCTCTTATTGAGGGGGGGCTTCCATCTTCTCCTGTCCTTGGACATTGGACATCGGAGTTCCTGGGTCTCAGGCCTTTGGACTCAGACCTGATTATACCATGGGCTTTCCTGGTTCTCTAGCTTGTAGACAACACATCTCAGCCTCCATAACCAATATCCAGAATAAATCTCTTAATGTCTATATATATATATACATATATATATCCTATATATGTATATATATACATGTATATATATGTATATATATACATGTATATATATATACACATATATACATGTATATATATATATCCTATTGGAAAATACTGACTAATTCAGTGACCATCCTGGATTTTCCAGAGTGGCTTAGATAGTGACTCCATAATCACTGTGTTGCATCCATGTCCAGTGCTTTGAAATCCCAGCACTTAATGCCCAGTAAATGTACATTCATGTTTGTCGATCTGAACTGATGGCCACTACCCCCTCCAAATTGCCTCTCATACACAGAACCAAACTCCAGCCACTGAAGACCATAATTACCCAATGAGCAGAGGCAGGGACACCCCTGGGATGAAGATCCATCTCTACGAGTCCCCCTGGGTGTGCAATGTGAAAACTGGCTTCTTTCTGACATGTAAACCATTGCCACCTTCCCTTCTGACAGCCCCACTCTATGTCCCCTTTTCCACCCCCCAGGTTCCTTGGGTCCCACACCTGTATCTCATAGTACTGATCTAGCTTTGGATTTCCCATTCCATGTGGGCACTGACATCCGCTTTGGGCTCCACACATCTGCCCCCGGCAGTACTAGATCTCTGCTCCAGAGCCATCATTCTCTAGCTGTCTTGCCACCATCCTCGGGGACACAACCACCTTGTCAGAGCACTCATGTGCATTGTTCATCTGGAAGAAAGGCTACATTATTCACCCACATATTTTGCTCAATAAAAGCAACTGTTTTAAGCTAAGCCAGTAGTTCTCAGTCCTGGCTGCACCCAGGTCTAGAACCCACACTTTGAGATTTCCTCAGCTTAAACTTTTTCTCTGTCTGGAAATCACATGAGAAGTGTTTGTGCATTTCAGGTGGGATCACTGGCTCACACAAAGGTCATCAGGGGCAGGGGGGCACCCAACTCCTGGAAGGCAACTGCACAGACCCCTTGCAGACACTCAAAGAGTCACAGGAGACTGGGGTAGGATTCCAGGTTCCAATGTTCTCTGTTTTCAGAGGAATCTCTCCCAAACATGAGGGTCCTCTGCTGGCAGTTCAGATTCTCTGTTAAGGCAAAGGATTCAGTTCAGCCAAGGAGAGCCAATTGCTGGAAGAAGAAGCAATTGTCAGCACGAAGACAGCTACTGTTGCTCTCTGTTTCTCTAACTTTCAGAAGTGTAGCCCAGACAGTTAAAGTCTCCAACCATTTAAATCACTTCTATCCCATTTAATTTCACAAAGAATCCAGGGTGGCTAAACTCTAAGTAATTTTAAGCTTTAAATGACCATATTTAAAATATGAGATCACATATTTTTGAGAGGAATTTTTTTATTCTAATTAAGATGCAGACCTGACTCATTCTGAGCTACAGCTCTCCAGAGTTTCCGTGTCTCTCTGCTTGGCTCAACACGTCGGGTTTTCTTCTGTATGGAACATCTTGGCTGGTGAAAGTCTGAACTGAAAATGCACAAGTATCTGTTAAGACAATCCTGTTAACCTGTTGTTACCTGCCAATTACATTGTTCCTTGTTTTAGAAATCTAGTTGAAAGAGACATGCTAAGAACTCCATTAGGAGTAGCCAGTATGGGTTTTTATAAGTATAGGTAGAGAATCTGCCTACAGCAAGTAGCACCAGTGCTGGCATGCTCAGAAAATTCCAACTGAAGGTGGGAGTAAGTGGCACTTGGCAAGTTGTCCTCTTGTCCTAATTGCCTAGTCTCAATTAAAAAATGTATTGTGTGTATATATTTTGGGGGAGAGACATTATGGTAAGCTTTTCAAAGCCAGTTCCCCCAGCCTTCTCTTCATCAGCTTAATTTCCTCTTGGGTTGAGGCTAACATTTGATGGTGTGTCCTGAGGGGTAGCTGGTGGGAGAAGACTTCGCCCCTCAGGAGCTGAACAGTCTTCAAGACTGAACCAACTGCTGGCCCTTCCAACCAAATCTCCTGAAGCTTAGCCACAGTTCAGCCAGTTCTCTCTGCCTTCTGATCCAGTGCGAGATGAGAACTAGAAACCATGAAGCATGTCCTAACTTCTTCCTATTGTGCAGTGAGGTGGAAAAAATCTGCCTCCACTTCCTTTAATATGTAGACAGATAGAGATATAGAGAGATAGACATAGCCACAGACACAGACTCACATACAGTCATAACACAGACACAGACACAGACACAGTCATAACATAGACACAGACATAGCCATAGACACAAACACAGCCATATACACAGACACAGACACAGACACAGACACAGCCATAGACACAGACACAAACACAGTCATAGACACAGACACAGACACAGACACAGCCATAGACACAGACACAGACATAGACGTAGATACAGACACAGACACAAACACAGCCATAGACACAGACACAGACACAGACACAGACACAGACACAGACACAGACACAGACACAGACACAGACATAGACAGACACAGACACAGCCATAGACACAGACACAGACAAAGACACAGACACAGACACAGACACAGACACAGACACAGACATAGACACAGACACAGCCATAGACACAGACACAGACAAAGACACAGACACAGACACAGACACAGACACAGACACAGACATAGACACAGACACAGCCATATACACAGACACAGACACAGACACAGACACAGACACAGCCATAGACACAGACACAAACACAGTCATAGACACAGACACAGACACAGACACAGCCATAGACACAGACACAGACATAGACGTAGATACAGACACAGACACAGACACAGACACAGACACAGACACAGACACAGACACAGACACAGACACAGACACAGACACAGACACAGACATAGACAGACACAGACACAGCCATAGACACAGACACAGACAAAGACACAGACACAGACACAGACACAGACACAGACACAGACATAGACACAGACACAGCCATAGACACAGACACAGACAAAGACACAGACACAGACAAAGACACAGACACAGACGTAGATACAGACACAGACACAAACACAGCCATAGACAGACACAGACATAGACACAAACACAGCCATAGATACACACACAAACACAGCCATAGACACAGACACAGACATAGAGACAGACACAGCCATAGACACAGACATAGACACAGACAGTGATAGCCCTTTCTCACTCTGACAGACTCTAAGCTTGGTGAGAGCAGCTAGAAGACAAGCCTGTGAGCTGTTATATCCAAATCCCTAGTCAGCGCTTGGCTCAAATTAATAATTGATCTCAATATTAAATTTTCTCTTTGTCCACAGTTGTCAAATTCATAAGTGTCTTGAGAAACTTCAAAGCATCGAATGAATATAGGTTGCCCTAAAGTGAACAAAGAAAAATGGCATTGCTCTGAAAGACCCATTTAGCACCCTGGTCATCACAAGTGCTCATTAGGGTTTTCTTTCTTCTTGAAGGTGTGCATTTGGCTGAGAGTGTGTAAGTGGGCTGCGAGCCTCGCCAAATGCCGTCTCTCTCCTGTACTTGAAACACTATTCTCCCAAGCTGAAGAGGAGATGACTACAGGGAAAATGTGACTCATGGCAAGTGTTGTTATTAAATCACCTTGAGTGTCTCTTATAGAAGATAACTCCCTGCATTGTGGAAATGTCTTTGACAAGAGCGGATTAGGGTGAAATTGCAATTACCTTGACATAAAGGAATGAATTAACTTTCCAACTTGCACTTTTGCAAGGCACAGATTCAAGCCGCTTGGAATATAAACATAGGATGCACTCACAATAGCTCGGGGCACTTGAAAGTTCAAAAGATGGGCAAGGAGCCCTGAGACGCGCTCGCAGCTTCAGAGGCATCCTCACCACAGAGGGAGTGCCTGCCTGGGCAGAAACCGCCCGCGGTTGGCAGTGTCTGCCCTGTGTCAGCCAGGCCCCGTGCCTGCAGGAGCTGGGGCATGCGGGGCACGGCTGCAGGAAGCAGAGAAATGCTCTTCCAAGACAACTTCCCAAACTGCCTGTTCACCTGATCTGGCCAGGATTGTGGGCGCACTTCCCACGTGTTGGGCCCTGAGTGAAGGCAGCCAGCCTTGGCTGTCGGGGATTAGGGAAGTCAGACATGAAACAAATCGAGTGGTCATGACCTCAGCCCATGATTCATGTGTAAAAATACACATGTGCGTTTATTTTCTTGAACTCAAAGTGGACTCTAAGCTCGCATCCTGCCAGGGCAGCAGGAAATTCCAACTCCTGGGTCTGCAGTGGAAGCCCAGGACTTTCGTGCAGATTCGGAAAACACAGGGCCTCTTGCTTCCAGTCCAGCGTAGCTGCTGCTGGCGCCCCTGCTTCGCCTAAGGCCTTAGATGGGCAAGGAGGCCTCTCCACGCCACTGTGGGCATGTGCGTCTTTGCCAGAGCTGGGGCAACCACGACCAGGTGACAGCTTCCCCAGCTGCACCCCTGGGCATCCCTCCGAGGTCTTCGCACAGCTCCCAGTGCTGCCACACACGGGCATCACTCTGAGACACAGGGTCTGCCCTGCACAGGGCCGGGGAGGTCAGCAGGACACAGCCTGAGCCACCCTCGGGTGGAGGGGTGTGGCTACTGTCCAATTTTTGATGTATTTTATACTCTCCTCTAACATCTTTTTATGTTTTTAACAGAAGCCATGTCAAGATATGACTTAAAATTGTTTAAAAGACTGACTTTTTGGTAAATGTACTTGGGCAGCTATTCTACTGCACTTGGCCACCCTTCTGTCCAGTGTTCACCAAGCTTCGCATCTGCTCACAGCCACCCAACCTCCCAGCCTCCAAGAGCCACCCTCTCCCCCGGCGCAGAGGCCCGACCCTCCCTTAGAGTTTCCATGAGGAGCAGCGCCATCATCTCCCTTCTATTTTCCTCTGGAAAAGTCCCCACAGCAAAGGAATAGAAAATCCTGGAACCTGGTCCAAATGAAGAAATGAAAAATAAAGGAAGATCACCCGTAAGTGAATAGTTCCATGGCTACCCCACCAGGCCCAACCATAAACTGCACGAGGCTAATGAAAGCATACCCCCGGGCAGGCGCACAGGAAGGCTGGTCTGAGGGAGACGGCCTCTTCAGGGAGTCATGACTGGGATGAGACCTCAAGGATAAAAGAGGAGTTCGCCAGGGGAAGTTCAGATGTTTAAAGGCCTGGTACTGAGCAAGAGGGAGTGGGCAGACTGAGTGAGCAGACTGGTCGGAGAAGAAAATGCCCCAAGGGCAGGCGGTGAGACAGAAAATAGTGATGGTGCCCCAGTGGTGGCTGAGTCTGCCCTTTTCCTTATAGAATGGCTTCCCCTCGAGGGTTGTTTTGTAAAGGGGGTGTCTGCTGGGGGCAGTACATATAGAGGAGAGAAGGAATTGGTGTGGAACCAGTTACTGAGGGGAACTTCAGCTCCTGTAACAACCCCATGTGCAAGCCCAGAAGAATGGGGCTGGAGCGGGTGATCTGGATGCACTGATCTACTTAAATTCCTCGTCTCAGCTCCCCAACGTGTAAAGTAGGACAGTAAGCCCTGCCTCCAGGTTGTCCTGAGGCTTCCGTCAGGCTGGTGCTCAGCAAGAGCGCCGAGCTGAGTTGGCTCGTCCTCACGCCACTCACTTTCCTGTCCTGCTCTCTCTGGGTGGCAGGGAGCCTTCCCTGCAGGCGCTGGTCTCAGCTACATCCCTGGCCAGCGGAGGCCTTAGTCCGAGCTTAGAGGGTGGGAGCAGGAGGAGGCCCAGCTGTGTCTCCCCTCCCTCCCTCCTCCTCCCCAGCGCCAGCTTCCTCAGGGCAGAGCTGCCTTGGTTCTGGCTTCCACTTGGAGAGTGATCACTGTATCCCTCCACTTTTAGTAGCTTTCCGCTTTTCCTAATCTCTGGGTTGTTCGAAGGTGCCTGTTTGGCATCTCGGCCTCTTCTATAACCTGCATTACCACTGAATCCCCTCTGTTTTAACTCTCAGAGGGGTTTGTTTCCCTCGATGAATGGACAGTAACCAACACAGTGAATGGCAGTAGTTCTCATCCTGAGACAGCTGCTATGGGTTCAGCCATGTTCCCCCAAAAATACATTGACGTCCTAATTCCCCACCCTCTACCTATGAATGTGACCTGCTTTGGAGATAGGATCTTTGTGGGTGTAATCAAGTTAAGATAAGGGGATTAGGTGGGCTCTAACCCAATGACTGGTGTCCTTATAAGAAGAGGGAATTTTGGACACAGACACACCCAGGGGAATGGCCCGTGGAGACAGAGACTCCGGGGAGACACCAGGGGAAGGAGAGGCAGAGACTGCGGTGGTACAGCTGCGAGCCACACATGCCAAGCACCGCTGGCCCCCACAGGAGCTAGGGAGAGGCAAGGGAGGGTCCCCCTCACAGGCTGCAAAAAGAGAGTGGCTCTGCGGACACCGACCTCAGACTTCCAGCCTCCAGGATTGGGAGACACTAAGTCTCTGCTGCTTTAAGCCACCCAGTTTGTGGCACTTTGTTATGACAGCCTGAGGGAACAAATACTACAGCCAGGGCAGGTTCTTGGGGAAGCCCGGATGTCTAGCTCTCCACACCCTTAAAGGGCCCTAACTCCGCTGCCCACCGAACAGACACTCTGTCCCCCGACTCACTAGGGTAGAGCGGATCAGCGAACCAGGCTTATCTTTAGGGAGAAGCATCAGAGCTGCTCTCTGACCAGATGGCAATTGTTTGGTCTGCCCCCTGTTGCTCTGTTCTTATCAAGGAGAGGTAGGCACTTACCCTGTTTTCAGTGTCTGCATTGGTTTGGTTGTTTTCCCTGCAAAGCCCCAAGCACTAAATTCATCCAGCCTATGGGAAAGCAAAAGGGCAGAGGACATGCAGTGTAAGGACCAGAGACATCTGACAAAACACAGACACGAATGTGACTGCGTCTCTGGAAGGGATTGGAATCAAAACTGGAAGTCCTCTGCGCCTTGCTCTTTCCTCTTTTTGTTACAGATTGTTCTCCTAACTGCAGCTCCCATATGTCATATACTTCCAGCCACATCGAGAGACTGGCTTCATCCTCTTTTAGTTCAAGTCCCATATTTACAAAGAAGAAAATCTGATTGGCTCAGCTTGTGTCAGGTGCCCGCACCTCATCCAATCGGCTGTGTTCCAGGGGTGGGAGCACACGCCTGTAGGTCAGGGGGGTTGTCCAGTGCTGAAGGGATGGGCAGGTGTTTCCTGCAAGGTCCACTTGTCCAGGGAGAAAGGTGTGCTCTGGGCTGGATGCCCCTGGGTTGAGGCTGGGATACGAGATGTGGCTGGAGGCCAAGCTCCGGCTCTAGCCTCACAGTTGGGGCTCTCGGGACCCCAGCTGGCTCTCACCAGACACCACCATCTGGATGTGCAACACAAAAAGAGTAACGGGAGAATTCTCTCCACTCTAGTTAAACCGCAAACGCAAACCTCCCGCTCACTGAATGACGTGTGATTCTGTTATGTAATCTGTAGGTAATAATAACCAACATTTATTGGACACCTAAAATGGGACAGGCACTCTGCTAAGTATTAAGAACATTCTCTCTACTGTTCATAATTCCACAAGATGACTTTCGTTAGTCAGTTTCCTCTCTGTTCCCCACACCGTACATTCTAATCTCAAGTCACAAGGTAAAATGACTGCTGTCTTCAGCTTTCTGCTAGTTAATTGATTTTTAAGAGATAATGCATGCATGTGATTCAAAACATAAGAATATGAAGTGTGAGAGGTAAGTCTCTTTCTCATCTCTATCCCAACCTTCAGTTCCTCTCCCTAAAGACAAGCACTGTTGCTGGTCTCTTATAGACGCAAGCATAGATGTGTGTATCCTTTGGTTTTGTTTTCACAGAAATGTTAGATTACTTTTCACATTGTTCTAAAACTTTTTAACACTATATCTTGCTAGTGGTTCCACATTCGTGAAGATAGTGCACATCTTCTTTGAATGGTTCCGGTTGAAACATTGTAAGGAAATGCCATAATCAATTAAACCAGGCCTTTATTGATGATCACCTAAGTTTGTTAATATAAACAGTGCCGCGAGGGGTTAATGGGGGGGATGAGGACACATTTGTAATACCTTAACTAATAATAATAATAAAAAAAAATAAAACAACAACAACAACAAAAAAAAACAGTGCCGCGAGAATGTTTTTGTGGCTATATCCTGGTATAGCATTAGGATAAATTCTCAGAAGTGGAATAGCAGGGTTGAAGGGTGTGTATGTATTATACATTTTTATATATGCCTTCAACTTGCTCTGACCTGAGGTGGCATCAATATTATTACACTTTGCAATAATACAGGCGAGTGGCTGTTTCCTAACACTCTCTCCAAGAGGACTTCTTCCAAGGGTTTGCTGTTTGCCAATTTGAAATATGAGAAATGTAGCTTATATTCGTTCTCTTAAATACGTTTTTAAGTGTTTTCAACCCATTTGGTGTGTGTGTGTGTACTATCTGTGCAGGTTCTTTGCCCATTTTCCTATTGTGATTTTAGATTTTTTTAATTGATTTATAATGTTTGCATATATTTAGAAAATTAGTCCTTTGTTAGATGTATTACAAATGGTTTCCTCAGTGTGTTGTTATTGTCTTTAGATTTTGTTGTCTGTGCACATGCATGTTTATTATACACAATTTTTTATATATTTGAGTTTATCCATTTTATTCTTTATAGTTTCTAGAATTTCTCTTCCCCCATACTTAAATATTTCCCTTTCTAAGATTATGAAATAATTCTTACATGTTTTTAGTGATTTCCCCCCTAACTAGACTTTATTTTTATCTCATGAGTAAATTTAGTAATCCTGTTTAATTTTTTTCTAAATGGCTACCTAGATGTCTCAGTATCATTTGCTGAATTATGTGTTTTTCAACCACTGATAGAAGATGCTGCCTTTCTCCTATTATACATTCTTGTATGTTTTGGAGTTTATTTCTGGATTTTATTTTTAAAATCAGTACCATGATATTTTGATTGCTCTTGCTTTATGTAATACCAACTGGTTGAACCAGACTTCCTCCCCCCCCCCCCCCCCCCCCCCCCCCCCCCCCCGCCAAAGCCTCTGATTTTCCAGGTATTCTTGTTACTATATACAATTTAAAATTAGTTTATTTAAAAAAAAGTAATGGATTTTCATCGAAAGCAAATTTTAGGTTGTTTCTAGTTATTTTATTCTTTGCACGGCTGTAAATAGGCTCTTTTCTTTCACTATACTTTTCAACTGATCATTGTTTCTATATTTAAGGCTATTGATTTTTTTATTGCTAATTTTGTTTATTGCTGCTTTTTTGAAATTTTTTGTTCATTTTAACATTTTTCTTAGTAGCTGTATTATTTTTTCCCGTTAGGTATGTGACCATATCATCTGCCTATGCTGATAATTTAACCTCTAGTTCCTTGTCTTCTCTAATCCTATATCTCCAGACCAGTGTTAAAGGGTAACAGTGAACATGCAAGTCCTTGCCTTGTTGTTGACTTTAATGGGAACGCGTTTTCATGGAACTTTGGTGATAGGCCTGCCTCCATGCCTATATATGTTGTTTTCCCTTCTTTATTTGGCAAACCTTAACCTTCAGGGCCCTTTTCAAATGCCACCTTTAGCCTGAGGTCTTCCTATGACCCAGGCTATTCTTCATCTTCTACTCTGTTTTCCAACAATGCCAGCTCATCTTTCCATCTTACACTGTTTGTAACCATCTGCCTGTATTTCTTCAGGCTGTGATCCCCCTTAGAGCAGGCACCCTGTTCAGGGCCTAGTAAAGGGCGGACCAGCCAAGCAGCTTCGGAAAAGCACTGATCTAACAAAGGACACCGATGCATTAGTGGATCCATCTCTGCCTACACTCTCAGCCCCAGGCTTTAAGCACTGCCTGCGGGGAGTGGGCTCACATGGACACCCCCTGCCTGCCCTGTCCTCTGAGCAAGTGCATCCAACTGCCAACTTGATGTATACAAATCCGGCCACACCACCAGATGCATCATGTCTAACACAGAACTTTTGATTCCTTGTGCCTCCAAATCTGTTGCTGATCACCCTCCTCTGGTGGTGATGCAGATGTGTGATGCAGTCAGTGGTGCCGATGTTGCCCTTGACACTTCGCATTCCCACATCTTACCCCGTACCATCAGCAAGTCCAGTAGGCTCCGTCTCCAAACACATCCTGAATCCTACTACATCTCACCACGCCCGATGCACAATTGTAATCACGGTCCAAGCTGCCTTTATTTTTGGCTTAGCCTCCTGCAATGTGCCCTAAGTTCATCCCGTTTCCACTCCTTTCCCCACAATAATCCATTCTCCACACAGTAACTGTCATGATCTCTTAAAAGGGTAAATGAGATCATGTCATTCCCTTCATTAAACCCTTTTATAGTTTCCCATCACATTTAGAACAGAATCTAATCTCTTTAATATAGCCTGTAAAATCTGGGTGCCCCCCCCTTCCTGCTTTTCATTTCCTGGGCACCCCTGGCTTGCTGTACTACAGCCCCACCAGTCCCCGTCTGCTCCTCCGGGCCACGAGCTCACGTGGGCTTTGCCCTTTGCTGTTGCCTCTGCAGGGACTGCTTTCCTCCAAGGTCTTTGTTTGGGCTGCTCATTTGTACCAATCAGATCGCAGCTCAATTACAAATAAAAACCGAAATCAGCTCCCCATTCTATGGTCACAAGACAGCACATTCACTGAGCTCTTGAAAACCCGGGACCCTCACTCTTTACCTCCTCTCCCTATTTGTGTATTAGTTTGCCCCACAGCTGACTCAAATGCAAATTCCAAGGAACAAGGTCATTATCTGGGTTCTTTGGAGTAGGCTCAGTACTTGGGACAGTCCTGGCACAGAATTAATATTTGTTGAATGAATAAAAAATTTAAAAAAAAACAGGTCTCATGCCAATTAACTCAGGAATTGGATATGATTCCTCACACGAATGACAAAATGGGAGTGAGCCCCTCTTCTGCTGTGGTTGACAGCATCCGGGGGTGGAAACACGAGGCGTCTCTTTCCAGGATCCACTTCACCTGCTGAGAGTTCTTGTGATGAGCACGTGCAGCCTCCACGGTGAACGGAGCGGGCAGAGGCCTGAAGCTGGAGCCACGACTCTGAACCCACACAACGCTGGTAGGCAACGCGTGAATGATTTTATTGCCTGAATTCAAACTCTTTAGTTGTCCCTCTGCCTAAGAAAGTTGTCTGATTTGGAAACAAATCACAATTTGAAACTGGGAAGAAAACAAAACCTCGGGAAAGTGGCAACATTTTTTGAACATTTTATTTTAGCTGATGGAGTGTAAAGTAAGGGAATTTCCTTCCGCATACAATGGTTATTAAAGCATTTTCTTCTCATCCCCACTAAATAAATATCAACAATAGTTAAAGAATATTTATTTAAAGTGGCACCAGATAATTAGGCCGTGTGATTCCCCCTTATACTGGCCTTCCCCGAGCTTGTCTCATCCACCTTCCTTTCCCCGCGTCACCCAGAGCTCTTGATAGAAGCCAATGCTCATAAAGTTTTGTGAAATGAAAGCGGTCGGTGAGAGTCTTGGATGTTTCCTTAGCCTCCAAAGAGCTGGGGTAGCTGTGCTGTCAGCAGAGAATTCTCTAAAGAGAGCCAGCGGGAGTGGGAGGCGCATTCGGTTCCTTATGGCCCCTTAAGAGTTTGCAGCAGAAAGAATCAGATACACAGAGCCCTGCCCCGTGTTTATGTTACCCCAGGCCCAGGCCAACAGAACAGTGTGGCCAGACTTCATGACAGCCTTTTCTCCAAAACTTGAAGTTTTCAGAACATCTCTCTGGCTGTACTGGAAATCTCAGAGTAGATGCACTTAGAGAAATTAGATCCGGCTTTGGTAACGCTGGCATGTGATGTAATTAGCAGAGCAACTAGTTGAATGCATTTGATCAGCCTCTCCGGCAGTCTTCCAAACAAACAGCCCCGTTTGGGGGAGGTGAGGGGCTGACACGCTGCGCAGGACTGGATGGCTGTAAACACTGTCTGGGCGGGTTGTCACAGGGAGGCATGCTCTCGTGAAGAGTGTGGAATGGCCCCTTCCTCCCGCGGAGATGTTCTCGGTGCGTTTTTCTTCTGGGACTGAACCTTTCCGGTTTGTGCTCCACCCAGAGTGGAATTTAAACTTTCTCTCGGTCTTAACATTTGGGAGGGATTGGGGGGTGGGACTCGGGACTTCTTGCTTTCAATGTGGGAGGGTTCTTTAAAAAACGAATTGAGCCCATAGAGCAGTTCTTCTCAATCTTGGCTGCACATTAGAATCACCTGGGAATCTTTTTTAAAATCCTGATTTCTGGGCCTCATCCTCCGGAAATTCTGTTTCTTTGTTATGGGGTGGGGCCACAACATTGGTAACAAAGAAACAGAATTTCCAGAGGATGAGGCTCAGAAATCAGGATTTTAAAAAGATTCCCAGGTGATTCTAATGTGCAGCCAAGGTTGAGAACCACTGCCATAGAGTATACAAAACCATGCTTCAGGATTAAATCATCAAAAACTAGAAACACCTGGGTGGGTGTTCGGAGGCCTGAAGGTGGCGATGATAGTGGGGATTTACCAAGTGTGGCAGGAAATCTTCCATAGTGTCAAGTTTTGCCATAAATGGCTGCTCAGGAGCCTGCATGTGGTAGGCCGAGTAATCCCCCCCCCCCCCCCCCACACACACACACGCAAGGATGTCTGCACCTTAAATCCCAGAAACTGGGGATATGTTAGGTTATGCAGAGGGGAATTAAGGTGCTAACTGATCTTAAATTAGGCAAATTACCCTGGATTATGCTTTAGACAAAATGAAAACAGCAAGGAAGAAGAGGATCAACCAAAGTTAGCAATGGCAAGGGTAGGAGGGGGCAGGCAGCAGGAGGCTGGTATGATGGGAAGAAAGACGTTTTTGAAAGAAGTTTGTGGGGGACAACTCTGGGAGGTAGGTTTTGTTTTCCTTGTTCTCCTGGTGAGCCAACAGGGCCCTCGAGAGGCCGAGTGACTTGCTCAAGATCCGCCAGCTGGGTAAGAAGGGAATCCTGGATGAGAACCATGCTCACAACAGTTGCAACAGTCAGTGTGGCAGCTCCCAGCTCTGAGCTTGAGGGCTACAGAGCTGAAGGATCCCTGGTCTGAAGTCCAGGGTGACCTTCTGGCCACAGTCTTTTAAGTGGTGTTTCTCAAAGTGTAACGTGCACTCAAGTCACCCGGAGACTGTTCATCTGGAAATTCTGAGCCCATTGATCTGAGGGGTTGGGAGGGATGTGGAGGGGGCAGTGTTGAGAGTCTGCATTTCTAACAAGCCCCCAGGTGATGGGGCTGGGAGAGGGCGGGGGGGGGGGGGGCGGATCTTATAAGAGCCAGGTTTAGAGGGTTCTCTGATTTGAGAACTGGGTTAGCTATTTGCAAAAAAAAGGCAGGAAAGGAAGGACCCGGTCAATCTTGTGGGCAAATCAGTTGCCACAGCTGAGCAAAGAGAGCAGCCCGTGGTCCCTCCTTCCCCGGGAGAAGCAGATGTTATCCCAGGACCCTCGGCAGCCTGGTCAGAGACAGTCCCGGAAACGGGGGTCTAGCATGTGTGTCTGAACCTAGGTTCGGTTTCCAGTTGTGTAGCACTTGGCTCAAGACCAATGACGGGGCTGAGCCAACTGTAGAAAGTCATCTCTTTAGCAGTAAGTGTTTCCTGCCCGCCCCTCCTCCCTGGGTTTGGATTGCATTCCTGGACTCCATGTGCAATTGTCCAGCTCTAAACTCCAAGTGAGAGGCTCGCCTCGGGTTTCTGAGTTTCAAACAGAGCCTGTGATTTGCTGGAATTTTCTCCATTTAGAAAAGAAGCGCACAGTATCTGCTCTGCTTCTATTAGATTAGAGGGTTATGGCGAGAGTGCTTTGAAAAGTAGAAAGCAGCATTTCCAAAAGGCGGTTGGAATCGGCTGTCTGTAGAACAAAGACCCCGAGAACATTGATCAGCCAGTGGGAGGGTGACTCCCTCTAAGTTTCTTTCAACCTTCCAAGTAACTTGGGAGAAAATCTCACTTCAGTGCTAGCGTGTCTCAAACACTTATTTTGCATTCCCTAATTTCTCTCTCTCTCTCCCTCTCCCTCTCCCATTTTAAACACAGAGAGGCAGCAAGCCACTATATATAGTTAGAATTTAATAACATTATTTTGTTTTGTTCTACTTTTCTTAATTCTTTATTTTTTATGTTTTTTAATTTCTTTATTGATTAAGGTATTACATATGTGTCCTCATCCCCCCATTACCCCCACCACCACCCCCCACTCATGCCCTCACTCCCCTGTTGTCTGTGTCCATTGGTTAGGCCTATATGCATGCATATAAATCCTTTGGTTGATCTCTCCCCCTTACACCCACCCTCCCCTACCTTCCCTCTGAGGTTTGATAGTCTGATTGATGCTTCTCTGTCCCTGGATCTGTTTTTGTTCATCAGTTTATTTTGTTCATTATATTCCGTAAATGAGTGAGATCATGTGATATTTATCTTTCTCTGACTGGCTTATTTCACATAGCATAATGCTCTCCAGCTCCATCCATGCTGTTGCAAATGGTAACAATTCCTTCTTTTTTACCACAGCATAGTATTCCATTGTGTAGATGTACCACAGTTTTCTAATCCACTCATCTGCTGATGGGCACTTAGGCTGTTTCCAGATCTTAGCTATGGTGAATTGTGCTGCTATGAACATAGGGGTGACTATATCCTTTCTGATTGGTGTTTCTAGCTTCTTGGGATATATTACTAGAAGTGGGATCACTGGGTCAAATGGGAGTTCGATTTTTAGTTTTTTGGGGAAACTCCATACTGTTCTCCACAGTGGCTGCACCAGTCTGCATTCCCACCAGCAGTGCACGAGGGTTCCTTTTTCTCCGAATCCTCACCAACACTTGTCATTTGTTGATTTGTTGATGATAGCCATTCTGACAGGTGTGAGATGGTACCACATTGTCGTTTTGATTTGCATCTCTCATATAATTAGTGACTTTGAGCATGTTTTCATATGTCTCTTGGCCTTCCTTCTGTCTTCTTTTGAAAAATATCTATTTAGGTCCGTTGCCCTTTTTTTTTGATTGGGTTGTTTATCTTCCTTTTGTTAAGTTGTATGAGTTCCCTGTGAAAGTTGGAGATGAAACCCTTATTGGTGATAACATTGGCAAATATGTTCTCCCATGCAGTGGGCTTTCTTGTTGTTTTGTTGATGGTTTCTTTTGCTGTGCAGAAGCTTTTTATTTTTGTAGTTACCTTTAATCTGGAGCAAAAACATTGGTTTTAATTTAAGACAATCATAGCCTTCCCTTTAAAGGTAAATGTGAATAAAGCATGTAAGATAATTTTTAGAAATAGTAAGTAAGTAATTTTATAGGCTGAATGTAGAGGCGGTAGAAACTATGATGTGCAGGTGAGTTCATCTCCGATAATAACACGTGAAGGGATTTAAAGGGTTGAGGCTTTTACTCATGGGGAGACAAAGGCACCTGGCACAGACATCTGGCCATGGCCTGCCCATCTGTGGGCCCTTCACATGACTGACAACCCCACCCTGGGGTCCTCATGCAGGACATGGAGATGAGTCATGATTCAGCCAAGAATATGCAGCTAAATCTGGACCATGGGCTAGTAAATGTCTGCAGGTCCTTTTCTATCATGGAGCCTTTGGGGGAAATAAACAATACAGCTCTATAAAGGCTCATCATCTGCCTTTGCCTGAAACAAATCAATCGCTGTGCTTTGGGCCTGGCTTTTTTTGTTCCCTAGGATTAAAAGAGCTATAGTGATTATAAATAGATAGTGTCTACTTTTTTGCTCCTTTTTTAATTCCGTGGGAATAGGCCAAAGGAGTTAAAGAAACTTTCTGAATTCTGAGAAAACACAGAGGAGCGGAAACAATATCAGTTCCCAACACCACAGATGAGGATCAGCATCTTGGCTCAGCCACTTGTTGTGGGCTGACTTGTGTCTACCCCAGCACCTCAGAGTGTGACTGCATTTGGAGGTAGGGTCTTTCAATGATAATTAACTTAAAATGAGGTCATTAGAATGGACGGTCCCTAATGCAGTATGATTAGGGGCGTTTATAAGCAGAGGAGACTAGGACACAGACACATAGGGGGCCGGCCATGTGAAGACACAGGGGGAAGATGATCATCTATAAGCCAAGGAGACAGGCCTCAGAGGAAGCCAATCCTGCCAGCACCTTGACCTCAGACTTCTGGCCACCAGGACTGTGAGAAAATCAATGTCTTGTATAAGCCACCCAGTCTGTGTACTTTGTTATGGCAGCGCCAGAAAACTAGCCCCAGTACCCATAAGCCTTGGATAGTTTGCCCAATATCCCTGAGTCTTCATGTCCTCATCGGTATACAGGGTGGGGCAAAAGTGGGTTTACAGTTGTTCCTTTGGAAAATAATAAAACAATAATAAATAATAATATAAGAATAAACTTTTTCACACACAACTGTCAACCTACTTGTGCCCCGCTCTGCTTAAATATGCTGATGCATGTAAAACACTTAGCACAGTGCCTGCTTTGCTGTGGATACTGAAGTCATTGATAACTATTTTATGTTTGTTTACTTATTCAGATCAATCTCCCTTCCCCTCCCATTTTAAAAAGGGCTTAAGGCAAAAAGTGAGAGCTATTATTAACACTTCTTGGCCTAAAGCTTGTTAAAAATGTTAGTTGCTATCATCATATAGCCCAGTGATGGCGAACCTATGACACGCGTGTCAGAGGTGACACGCGAACTCATTTTTTTGGTTGATTTTTCTTTGTTAAATGGCATTTAAATATATAAAATAAATATAAAAAATGTAAGTCTTTGTTTTACTATGGTTGCAAATATCAAAAAATTTCTATATGTGACATGGCACCAGAGTTAAGTTAGGGTTTTTCAAAATGCTGACATGCTGAGCTCAAAAGGTTCGCCATCACTGGTCTAGCCCTTACAAAGATAGGTGGCCACCTACACAGACCCTTTTGAAACTATTCAAATGGTATCTTCCTGCTTGATAGAGCCCTTTCTTTAAAAAGCATGTGTTCTCTGTGCCCAGGGAGCTCCCCCTGAGGGTGTGTGGAGTTATGGAAGGTATTTGAGGGGGCGTGGCATGTCAGTGGGCTCCCTGTGGCCTGGGGACGCTGGATAGGCAGCAGAGATGCTGTCAGTCACCGCAGTGACCCAGGGGAGCTGTAAGGAGCTGGGACACGTGGCCAGGGACTCTGGGATCACACCTGGGCCCACACCCTTCCTCTGTTGCTCAGTCTCTCAGAGATTTTCACAGGACTTCTTTTCTCTCTCTCTTTGACTTCGTTTCTTCCTCTGTGAAATAGAAGGATAAAAACAGTTCAGGGCTGTCTCATTTTTATAAGGATTGTGTTCCTGACAACCTAGGATAACTCAAAACTTAAAGGAGTAACTTATCTATAAGAATAAGCATATAGTGAGATGTGTGAGAGAACACCAATTGGCCCCCTTCCACATGAGCCCCTACGGGGATCGAACCCACAACCTAGGTATGTGCCCTGACTGGAACTTGAACCCATAACTGTTTGGTGGTCAGGGTGACTTTCCAACCAACTGAGCTACCTAGCCAGGACTGTATCTCGGTATTTTTAAAAAACTTAAAGCAAGTTTGAAATGTATTTAGTACAACTAGGTCTTCCTAAATATCTTCTTTTGCCTTCAAAAAAGAGAGGACATTCAGGCCAGATGATCCATTTTCCTCTGTGCTTTGTGGGTCTTTGCTGGACACACTTCCAGGGCTGTGGGCTGCCGGCTGAGGGATGGAGCTGGTACCCAGCAGAGGAATAGTTAATGTGCCTGTCACTTAAGTGGGGAGACCCAGTCTGAGGCACTCTCCTGGGAGGCAGTAACAATCCAAGCCAGGCCTTCAGAGTGGAATGAAGCTAGCCTCTTTAATCAGAGATTCCAAATCACTCAGCATCAAACCCAAGACGAACATATTCATCCCTGAATCTTTCACAGCCACGCCAGGGACTGTAGCCGAGGGTCTCAGTAGACTTGAGAACACCTTGTGTGCTCACTGTCCGTCAGGGACAATAAGGCTCAGGTGTTTCCTAAGTCTTGCTCCAACTCACCCCTCAAAGCAGAGGATGCCCAACAAATAATGAGCTGGGAGCCCAACTCCCTGTCTCCGCATTGGCTGCAGGTGGGATGCTAAAACCTGGGACACTGTGAGGTTATGCTAGTAAGCTCCCCCGCCCCCCCGCCCCATGTCTCTAATAAGGAGAAGGTGCGTTCTTTTGATAGCAGAGCTCAATTAAACTTGAAGATATGGCTACAGTCAGGTAGGGGGAAGACGAGTAAACTCTTGTAGGAGGGAATGATTGGGCAGCTAAGTGCTGGAAGATCTCCAAGGCTCGAGTGTGAATGTCCTTTTGCTTGATTGTTTTAGCAAACTTCCAGTTATTTGAACTACCCCGGACTCTATGGGCGGGGGGCTACCATCTTTTGTGGCCCCCAGATCATGCTGTTGGAACGTGGGAACTAGATTACTTCATTCTGCTCCTGGGAAAGGGAACAGGCTTGTGGGATTTTAAATGAATGCATTAAATTGGTTGATTATCAAAAAGAAAAGTGGAAAGAAAATAAACAAAGTCTTAGAAGATTTTGGCTGCAGTACAAGGGCCAAAGTTTAAATCCCTGTTCTCAGCCATGTTAGATTTTGCAAAAGACCCTGAGTGTTCCCTTCCGGTGCATTCAGGTGGGAGCAGGGGTGCACCCTTTGTTCGGGGCAGGGGGCCCATTTCCCCCAGGACTCTTTTCATGTAGATGGAAAGGCAAGAAGAGAGGTGGTAGCTGGGCTCCCATGAAGCCCGAAAAGGGGCAGCAGCCTCAAAATGTTTTTCTGCTTAAAAAAAAGTAGCTATATCTATACATCTTAGTAATTTAAAAAAGTGTGGTAAGATAGATTTTCTCACGTAGATATAGGACTAGAGTGGTGCAGTCTTTTGGGAGATCAGCTTAGCAAAATATATCAATTCTTTAAAAGCAGACATAGACTTTGAATAAGTTATTCCCTCTGGCGGAGTCTATTTGAAGGAAATCATCCAAAAGATGGACAGAGACTGATGTATCAAGATGCTCTCACTGCACTGTTTACAATAGTGAAAATCTCAGAAGCCTCAGTGTTTATCATCTGGGAAATAATCGGTTATATTCATGTTGGTCTAGCCCAGCCGTGGGCAAACTACGGCCCTCAGGCCGGATCCGGCCCATTTGAAATGAATAAAACTAAAAAAAAAAGACCATACCCTTTTATGTAATGATGTTTACTTTGAATTTATATTAGTTCACACAAACACTCCATCCATGCTTTTGTTCCGGCCCTCCGGTCCAGTTTAAGAAGCCATTGTGGCCCTCGAGTCAAAAAGTTTGCCCACCCCTGGTAGCCCCACAACAAGACCCTCTGTGGGTGATTAGAAACATGCCGTAGAGGGAAATGCTCAGGGTGTGGAAGTTAGCGGAGAGGCAGGAAATGCAGCGTCAGCGGTGGTACCCGTTTTGTGTAACCACACACATGGAAGGAGTGAAGTGCTTCCGAGTCACCTGATTCGGGCTCTGATTCATTCTTTCTCATATTTGGGGGGTGGGGGGGGGGAGTATTCCAACGTTTTCAGAATTGAGCTTACATTGTTTTTATAAACAGAAAAAACAATTTACTTCCCAAACAACAAAATGCAAACAAATGTTTGCCAGTCTTCAGCACGTGAGGCAAAGGTGGCTGAGTGTCTGGTTGCTTTCTGGGAAGGCAGGGCCTCTAACCAGGGCACCTCTGCAAGGCTGAGAAGCCCAGGAGGTGATGGAAGGGGCAGAGCAGAGAGCTTCTGTGGTCGGCTCTTGTGTGCCTGGGGAATAGTGTGCCTCTGTGGTTGGGTCTTGTGTGCCTGGGGAATAGTGTGCCTCTGTGGTTGGGTCTTGTGTGCCTGGGGAATAGTGTGCCTCTGTGGCCTCTTCAGTGGGGAGATGAGGTAAAGGAAATGCTCATCTAGTTTTAATCCCATCGGCTAATTACCAGACCTTTCTTGTGGTTTTACTGGGACTCTTTTTACTAAGTGGGAGGATTTACACTGTTTGTGTTTGTGTGTTGTACTGGGATTATGCCTTAATGTGTCACTCTGATGACAAAGGGGCTTCCAGCAGCGGGCAGGCAAGCTTCCCCGCTTTAATGGAAAGCACATTCCAGCGCTTTATTTTATCTGTAACACGTAGAGCTGCTAGAACAAAGCGTTGCCCCCAAGACATGATCCCCAAGAGTCTTTAATAGGGACCAGACCCCTGTGAATGCATTAATTAAATATTTGAAGCAGCATGGCTTTAGCCGGCTGGGGCATTTTTACGAGGGGAGGGAATACATTTAAAACCAGGGCTGTTTCTGTAACAAGAAGCTGTTTTGAAGGAAATGTTCTTGGGTGGGACTCTACGGGTACCAGGCTGTGAAACCACGGGGCCATCTCAATGTCAAAAACAGACGTTTTGAATGTTTCAAATGATGTTTGAGTTAGTCCTTGCTGTGGACACAGTGCTAAGGTGATTTTAACACAGAGGACAATGGTAAGTCTCTGAGTCTACCAGGCTCTGTTACAGAGTAGCTCTCAATGGCCCTGTGACCAGGCCCTTTTCCAAAAAAAAAAAAAAAAGGAACTATGTAAATGACCTTTTTCTAAGGTCGCAAAGTTGATGGAGGAGCTAAGAACAAAACTCGATTTAAAGTCTATCCATCCATTCTATCACCTATCATCTATCTATCCATCCATCCTCTATCTATCTATATATCTCACAATACTGTACCCTTTCTCAGAAAGTACTAGAAACAAAGATGAGCTTGTAGAGAAGATCCTGGTCCAATCGATGGGTATGGTCAGAGGTCTTGGAATAAGGTTTACTGTAGAAGCACAGAGTTAGCTGATGTTTCTGAGAGGCGACAATGTGAGGTACAAGAGAAGTGCACCTGGAATAAGAGGTCTCAGCTTGGGTCCTGGCTCTGCCACTTACTGGTTTCTGTGACTTTGAGCAAGTCCCTCCTGACAAGTTCCTTGTCTTCAGAATTAGAATCCCACTTAGCATCACTTAGGTGCCCAGTGAAGGCGAGGGAAAGCTGAATTTGGTCCTAGTGGTCAGGGTGAGGAGTAGAGAGAGGTCCCCGATGCCCTGGGGACCATTCCAGGTCTTCAGGAACCAGCAGTTCAGTGAGTTCCTAAGGAGCCTCCCCTTCCTGGCCAGCGATGGCCAAAGTGACAACTGCAGTGAAGACATGTCCACATTTGATATTAGAGACCGCTCAAGGGAGTGATCATGTTATAATGAGCTTGAGAACACGGCTGGACGTGGCTAATGCTGGTGTGGCTCCTTCTGGCATTCATTGCATTCCTCCCGGAGCCCATCCATCTACTTCCTGGCATGGCTGGGCCCTTGAGGACCACCCGCAGTGTGTGCCCACCTGCTCAAGAACAGCGTCCTTCCGTGTTCCCCAGCTACTCTCCCACAGGTCATGATGCCTTATGCATGACACCTTTGACTTTCCCTAAATAAAATATACGTTCATGACTATGAAGGTCCTTTGTGACCTGGAACCAAGGGCTACCCACATAAAAGGACTACTTTTTATTGTCCCTTTGATGGGTCTGAGGCTGCCCACTCTCCTCTGAGTCTTCAGAAACCTCCAAGCTTTCCCACTCAGCCATGCTTGACTCTTTAGTGCAAGACCACCCCTCACCCCCCCTCCATCCCTTTTCCTACCCTTGGTTTCTTCACTTTCTTTAGGGAGAAAATTTATGGGGATATATATACATCTCAACCTCCAAACCATCCCTCCGGCGCTCCAGTGCTGTACACCTCAGATCCCCCCGCTCCCAGCAGGAGGCTGTGGATGAGCTATAAAGAATGTGAGGTCACACAAGGAGAAGGGCAAACGAAATGAATGCGGCGCTTGGCTTTTCCTCACCTTCTCATGCCCGCCAACAGCAATGCCTCGGACTCTCATCTCGAAAATGAAGCCACAGCTGTATCTTCTCAGTGCTCTGTGGAAGGATTAAACAACTGAATCCATGCAAAGCACTTAGCGTGGTGTCTGGCCCTCAAGCCGCTGTGCTGTGACGACTGCTAATAAAAATAATTGGGAACAGAATGATTTGAGATGGAACATTGCATCTCAGAAAGAACATGTCTTTTGAATCTCAGCCGCCTCGCTCACTTCAGTGTTTGCGGGAATCAACCCCCCGGAGCCTGTGCCCTTAACCTTCGAATGGACAGGATGGAAAGTCTCTAGGACCGCGTCTGGCACGCACTGTGCACCCTGGGTATTAGTCACCTACTTTTGCGGTTGCCTCGCCTGATCTTGCCCAATGTTCCCGAGTGTGGGTAGCTGCTGCTTTGTGGAGTTTGCCTCCACCGGCACGTGGAGCGGGAGGTATGCAGGCCAGCAGATGGGGGTTAAAGCCGGGGACTATTGTGTACTTAAACTGACAGTGATTCACAACACATCTGCACAAATTGCTATGAGTCCAAGCATTTACCAAAGGGAGGGAGGCGGGAGGTGGGGGTGGGGCGTGGGGCGGTGAGCAAAGGATGTTCCATCCCTGGGAATATAAACACAGCGCTGTCTGTGACCTAAAAAGGCTCGGTTGGGAAGGCCGGGAAGGCCACGAAGTCTGCTGTCCATTGTTTGGGCTGCGCTCACCCTCCCCAAGGAAGCGCCCAGACAGCTACCTGTGCAGTGTCTGAGCTGTCACAGGCCAGATCCCACAGGGTGGGACTCTGCACGGGGCTCCTCCCCCAGCAGCTGCCCCTGCTCTGTCTTGGGTAAGTGGCTCTCCTGGCACTCCTTGCTGACGAGGGAAATGTGCTCGGGAGGTGCCAGCTCCCTCCAACAAGGCCCAATGAGAGAGCAGGCCAAGTGTCCCGGGTCTGACCCTCACCTGCCCCTGTCCCTCCGCTAGGCAGGCCCACCCACCCGGACAGTGACTAATCAGAATGAGCCTGGGACCCTGGCCTCACTCACACTCCAGTGCCAGATCCTTCTCCAGGCCCAGCTTACCTTATCCGCCCCCCAAGGTTTCAGACCCTGGCTCTCCCGTTACCTCCTCCACCAGGCCCCTCCATGCATTTACTTTGGTCTTTGTGTCTGGTTTCTCTCCTTGGTCAGAATTCATGTTGAAACTGTGGTGATGTTGACATGGTCTCTTGAATCCCAGCCTGGACCTCGAGGCTCCCTCTGGAACCTTCCTCCAAGGCTGACTTTGGGATGGGACGGCCCGGATTTGAATCCTTGCTCTGTCATTTACTGAGTCAATTGCTCTTCCAGCTTTAGTTTCCTCATTGGTAAAATGGAGAAAACTACACCTTCTTTTCAGAGTTGAGGTGAGGATTAAATGAGATAGGCCAAATACATGCATTAAATAAAAGAATGATGAAAAACATAAATGTAACGCTTGACACTAGCGAGTGCTCAAATGGTAGCTATTTGTGTGTGTGTGTGTGTGTGCTTTAAAATACTTATTTTCCTTTTGGTCTTTAAGCATAAAGTAGGCAATGGACTAAAATATATTCCGTTTTTCTTTAATGGTAATTTTTAAAATTTTATTTTTCCATTACAGTTTGCTTTCAATATTATTCTGTATTAGTTTCAGGTGTATAGAAAGTGGTTAGACAATCCTATACGTCACAAAGTGGTCCCCCGATATTTCCAGCCCCCACCTGGCACCATGCATGGTTGTCACATATTATTGACTATGTTCCCTATGTGGTACTGAACTCTTTTTAAAATTATCCTTCTTAGTAAAGATAAAATGCCTCTGGTTTCTCAATGTGACTTTCCTGGGCCATTTCACATTCTCACCGACTGCGAGTCAGTTTGGGCTGTGGGATGAGAGTGGTTGCGTTGAGACTGGTATTATTTTTGATTCCCACTTGGTTTTATTAAAAAATGCATAAACATACACACTATCTTTGCATATGTATATGTGATATATATATATATGTACAAATATGTCTTTTTGCTTTTATCTTATTTATTTACCCTCCATCTAAACTTGTTTAATGAGTGACACTGGAATTTTGCAGGTATCTGAACAGAGTAGTCAAAATGGGGTCTGTGGTTGGGGCAAGGAAGAGCTCGGGTTTGACCTCCTGGCCCTGAACCCCATGTCCCATGGCCATGTGTGTTGTGCTGTCACCAACACGCACTCCCTGGTGCTGAGGATGGCATCTTATCTTTCTTGTATTCTTTGTGTCTAAAACCTAACATTTGTCCAGCAAATGTTTATTGATGTAAACAGTATCCCTTGTATAATGACAAGCTTCTCTTTTCAATGAATACATGCTTTTTCTTTAAGAAAATCATAAAGTGATTTCTGATGTCTTTAATGGAACTCAATGGAGTCTATTCATTAAGGCTTTTCTCTTAATACCAGCACTGTTGCTTTCAGCGTGGACCTTAAGACAGAGCACTTGTTCGTCAGACCTGAAAGAACTGGGGCAGTGGGGGAAACGTTTGTAAGCTTTCAGAGACAAGTCAGAGCCCAGGTTTTACCCAGAATGCAGAGCAGCAGCTTGCTAGGCTGGTCAAGTTAACATGTGTCCCTTTCCAGGGTGATGTGAAGCAACCAGTCCTGTAGAAATAATTCCTTCCAGTGTGACCGGTGTCCTCGTAAGAAGCCGGCAAGAAGGCAGAGGCTCACAGGGAGCGTACCAGGTGAGGCCAAGGCAGAGACTGGCGATGTGCATCCGCAAACCAAGGAGCCCCAACAACGCCAGCAAACCGCCAAGCTGGGAAGATGATTCAGCCTCTGTGACCCAACTGGACTGTTTCTGCATTTCTCCCCTGGTGCTTCTCTTATGCTCCCTGCAGTTTCCACACATACCCTAGCCTTGCTCCTCCTTGGGTCCTTGGGGGCAGGTACTTTTTCATTCATTTTGCCTCCCTACTTCTGAAGGTGACGTCCTAGGCTGCCTTTGAACTTCTCTGTCCAGAGCTGGAGTGTATGGTCACACAGAGGCCATTTTTAAAAAGGGGCTGATTTTTTAAAATTCTCATGAACGTGGTGCATGGGCCAGTTCTTCTCGTGAGGTCATCTGTCCTCCGCCTTCCCCGTGCCCTCTGCCCTCAAGGTCTGTGTCCTCTGCGGCTTCCTCCCTTGCCCACCGTCTCTGCCTCATCTCCATCTCTGCCTCTGCTGGCCCCAGTGCTAGGCCCTCCGGAGCCTTCAGAACGTATTCCCATGGTCCCTCTTCCCATGGTCGCTGGTGGGCACCTCTGGGGCCGCTCTCTGTAGCATCAAAAACCATTTGTTCCTGTTCTTTCTTCTCACCCCCAGCACAAGCCTGCAGGGGCCGCAGGTGGTGGCGTCACCACAGCTTAGCATCCAAGAGATTCATTCCAGCCGCCAAAGCGCTAAGCTTCGCCTGTGATCACACATTTTTGCACCAGCCGGAGCCCACACATGCCTGCACAGACCGGCAGCCAGCGGCAGTGGAGATCCGTGACTGCGTACGGCGCTGGCCAAGGCCGGCCCGATGAGGGACGAGGCAGGGAGGGCCCGACGAAGAGCAAGATGAGATGCATTTGAAACAACTGACAAGAAACTGTCCGTCGGAAATCAGAACAGCTGTGGGCAGCTCAGCGCAGCAGATGGGTATGCAGAGAATGCTATGCAGCTTTAATCCCATTTAACACGCCTGTCAGAGAATTGGGTCCATCGCAGTATTAACTCGGGTTTTATGCATTGTGTGCTTGACAGAGTCCGGTCTTACCCTGCATGCTGCGCTCAGCATGGCGAGAGAGGAGATGATTTCTGGGCCCTGTTTCCAGCAGAGAGCCGCTAGCGCCGCTGTGCCGGCTGGGAAAGTGCCGAGCTCACACTGGGGCTGGGTGCGGGGCGAAGGGGGCTGTGAGTGGCTGAGAGGGCAGAGCTCAGCGGAGGCTGGGGCAGTAGCACTCAAGCAGTGGACAGCCAGCCCTGATTTACAATCGCTGTGGGATGGCACCCGTGTGGAGCTGCGAGCTCAAATTCTGAAGTTGTGAGTGCTTCTATGAATGCTAGATTCTTAGAAGCCTAGGGGAAAATTTAAATATTTCCATTGTGGGCCAAGCCAGCGCACAGCTTCTGGCCAGGAAAGGCAACTCCGCTGGCTGCAAGCCTTAAGAGGGACAGCATGATGGAAGAGGAGGCGGGGTTTGGGAGTCAACAGACCAGAGTTCGATTCCTGCTGTTTCCTCATTCATTTTTCCGTGAACGTCCACAGCAGTGGTTCTCAACCTGTGGGACGCGACCCCTTTGGCGGTCGAATGACCCTTTCACAGGGGTCGCCTAAGACCATCCTGCATATCAGATATTTACATTATAATTCATAACAGTAGCAACATTACAGTTATGAGGTAGCAACGAAAATAATTTTATGGTTGGGTTACAACATGAGGAACTGTTTTAAAGGGCCAGAAGGTTGAGAACCCCTGGTCCACAGAGTACCAATTCTGTTGAAGGCATGTTCTCTGTGACAGGGAAGAACAACCCTTTATTTGGTCAAGCCATGGTGACTTGGGTGCCAACCCAGCCTGTTCCTAACTGATACAACGCCAGGCACACCCCCTGGGGTCAGTGTCCTGAGGATAAAGGAGGCTGGTGGCAGCAGGAAAAGCACGCAGGGCCGGGTGGGAATAGGTGTCCGTGGATAATGGTCAGCAACAAGGTTGTTTCCCCTGCCTTCCCAGGAAAAGGGTGCTTCTGTTTCCTTGGAAAAGGTCCCCACGTGTGAACATGGTACGCCACCTTCTGCCCACCCTCCCAGCTCCGGGCTCTCGTCTGGGTAACTTCGGCCTGCTGGTAATAAGTAACTCCTTGTACTGTACCATTTTAAAAGTGCTTTGGAACTAAGTTTTGCTTATTTGGCTTGCAAAGAGTAATAGAAAAAGCTGGTTCTTAAACACAACCGCTATAGATTCATTCATTCCACATCCCTAACATTCCCTGTAAGGCATTGAAAACAGAAACCAAATGCCTGGAAACATATGTGTGCTGTCCTCAGGGAAAAACAGTGCTTTTGTTTCTATTTGATGGGACCCAAGTCCATGAAGGGGTGTGAAGGAGGCAAGGCTGAGACCCTCCCTGCTGCACTTCCATCGGGCCCTTGAGAGCTGGCACTGGGTCACGTGCTATTTTGCTTGGTTCTCTAGTTGCATCCTTACTTTCACAGCTATTGTAGCACTTTTTTACTTCAAAAAAAAAAAAAAATGTGCCCAGCCGGTGTTGCTCAGTGGTTGAGCATAGACCTGTGAACCAGGAGGTCACAGTTGGATTCCCAGTCAGGGCACATGCCTGGGTTTCGAAATCAATCTCCAGTGTGGGATGTGCAGGAAGCAGCGGGTCAATGATTCTCCCTCATCACTGGTGCTTCCATCTCTCTCCCCTTCTTCCTTCCTCTCTGAAATCAATAAAATATATTTAAGAAAGAAAAAGTATATCTCATGCTTTTAAAAAATCTCTTCTTTGCCATCTAGTTAGTATCCTACTGCAACACAGAGGCTGACTCTGCTGTCATTGACTTGACTAGGCCACCAGAAATGTGCTTTAAGCTTATTCACATGGCAGGTTCGAACCATCACATCTCGACAGGTCTCTGCAGCTGTGTATGTACCTGAGTGCGCATTTGAAATGATCTAGAATCAGGAGCTTCGAGTGAGGATGATTGCTGATTTGACTTGCAAAGGAATGGAGCTTTGGCTGTGCGTTTGCTGTTTCTAGGTGTGGAACTGGCAGAGTGGGATGGAGGTGGGCGGTGGTTATCACATTTAGTAGCATGCGAACTGCCAGCAGAGTGCTACAGGACCAGGTCCCCCCTCTGGCCCCCACTCCAGGGACTGAGTAAGGAGTCTGGGTTGGAACTCAGCAATCTGCCTATTTAGTACGCACCCAAGCAGTCTAATGCAGGTGGTCCAGAGACCAGTCTGAGGAACACTGATGTCCAAGGAAGAAATACAGGTGACCAAGAAGTAGATGCTCAAAACCACTAGTATTGAAAGAAGTTTAAAGTACAATAATATTTTTAACCTGTTCAACTGGAAAATATTTTTTTTAAGTAATAGCACCCAGCACAGGCAAAGACCCAGCTGGTGGCTGCTCTCTCGTGCTAAGGGAATGGAAACTGTGACCTGTCTCAGGAGCATGTGGCAAGAGAGAGGGCAGGAGGATTTGGTCCTGGGCGTTAAAGAGCCAAAACAGGTTTCCATCCCTTTAACCCAGGAGGATACTTGAAGGAATTTATCATAAAGGAGTAATCATACGTGTGTGCAAAGTTGTACTGATATAGATGCATCATTCTTTGAGGAGTTACCTATTTATTATATAAAAAATAGAAATAATTTAAGTGTCCAACACAAAATGTGTTTGGTTAAACAATCATGGTGGAAGCCCTAAAGGAGTATCTCAGTTGGTTAGAGCGTCATCCCATACGCCAAGGTTGTAGGTTCAATCTCTGGTCAGGGCATAATACAAGAAGCAACCAATGGATGCATAAACAAGCGGAACAACAAATCAATTTCTTGCTCTCTTTCTCTCTCCCTCTCTCCCATTCCTCTCTCTCTCACATAAAATTTTTTTAAATTATGGTAGATTAAACTGATGAAATACTATTCAGGCAATAGAATTATGTTTGTAGAGTGAAAAATAAATATATATTTAGAAAAATAATTTGTCTACACTTTTCTACATTTTTCAAAATCTCTATAATGAACATATCTTGACTATTAATAGTAAGATACTAATTAATGTTACTTTTAAAAGGGGAGGAAATACCTTTGGCATCTGTCAGGCCTGGATTTGCATTTCTATCACTGAAGGAGTGTGATTTGGGACATTAATTTCGCTGTTTCATATTTCTCAACTGTAAAATTGAGTAAATGATAGCAGCATATCGGTTTGTCATGAGAATTAAAAGAGGTAATTATGTAAATGCATTTGACACATAATAGTGAAAATGAATGTTGGATTTTGTCTCCCTTTTCAAACTTTTGAAATCAGTAAATATACTAAACTCTGGCCGAAGACCAGAAGAACCCATTTCTATTACGCAAACTATGGACTTTCAAGGTGTTGCGGGGTTTTTTGGATACTTTTCTGGGAAAAAGTTTCTTAGGGCATATTAGATACTGTTGGAAATAAAAACTAGAACTTGTCCCCGCCACCCTAATTGGCTAATTGCAGGCCCTGCCCCTATTCGTTTTCCTTTTGGTCAGCTTTAACAGTTTGGAAGATTTAAACAATTTTCCTCATACAATTTTAATAAACAAAAATCTTCTGATCCTTTTCTAAAGAGGCAGTAAAGCTCAGACTATTAAGATTTTCCATTTCCTTCAAATCTCACAGAGTCCCTGAACCATTTACAATAGCATCAAAAATGTAAAGCATGTAGGAATAAATTTAATGAAAGATGTGACAGAATTCAACAAAGAAAACTATAAAACCTTAGTGGGAGAAATTTTTAAAAACACCCTAATAAATAGAGGGATGTACTATGTTTGTGTTCTGAAAGATTTAATACTGTAGAGAGATCTGTGTTTCCCAGATTAATCTATATGTATGTTTGCCAAAAGATATAGAGTGTTTACAGCAGCATAATTTGTAATAGATAAAAATTGACAACAACCCAAAAACACATCAGCGGTAGAATAGATAGCCCAACTGGGGTACATTCCCCAAATAGAATGATATACACCAATGATAATGAGCCTCCTTGCCTTTCTCTGCGGGTCTGCTCTCTCATCACTTGCTTGCCGTAAGCCTTAACCCAACTCTATGCCTATGTTTGCTTATAGCTTCAGAGCCCACTGCTGAGAATATGTCTGTTGAAATTTCTCAGTTCAGGTTCCAGAAGGGAAAGTCCACGGGCCACCATCATCATCTGTTTGTGCCGGGCTGTGTCAGCATAGCTTCCTGGCCGGCCTTCGGATTCTGTGCCTTGAGTCAGGAGTCCACCCCTGATCCTGCCCTCTCAGGTCTGACTGAGGAAAAAAATCATTCAGCACAAAACATAGCTGTATCTGGCTGCCTCTTCACACAGCTGGTGGCTGGGGCAGGAGCAGGGACTGCTGTGTCTAGTGTCGCCACCCAGGTTTCCACACTGAAGGCTGCTCATCCCGTGGTGTGGGACAGAAGCCCACCAAGGGCAGTCTCGTTATCCCTAAGACATAGAAGAGGATGAAGACACCACGGTCCGACATCCTTTGGCTCAGGGAAAATAGCCCAGGCCCACATGGGAGGCCTGGTTCTCACCTCAGCCCTGGTGATGAAATGTACTAGGCGGTTCACATTTCTGAGCTTTATCACAGTTTTGACTAGACCCTCCCCCAGGTCCCCTTTGCATACAAACTCTTCCACTCTACAACTGTAGTGTTGCGGTCAGGAGAGAGACCTGACCTGCTCTCTGTTCCTCTTGTACCTCAAAAGTTGTTTCTTAACCCAGCAGGCCAAGCGATCCTGTTAAAACATTAGTTGGACCAAGCCACTCTTCTCATCAAACTCTCTGAGGGCTTCTTAGCTCATATGGGGTCAAAGCCAAAGTCCCTCATGTGCCCTGGAATGCCCTACAAGGTCTTGGCTCCTCACCTCTTCTCTAGTCTCACCATCTGCTTCTTTCTCCTCACTCCCCTCCAGCCACAGGCCCCCTGGCTGGTCCTCAATCGGCCCCATGTGCTCCTGCTTCAGGCATGTTACACTTGCCCTTCCCACGGCTCTTCCCGCACAACGCCACCCCCTCCCATCACTCTATGTGGTCTAGCAGCCCCCACAACAACTGCTATCTGTATTAATTTTTTCATTGTCTGCCCACTCCCACCCACACACTACAATATAAGCTTTGGACTTTGGTTTGCTCTCGCTCATCTGCTCAGGGCTCGGAATAGTGTCTTTAAAAAACAACAACAAGCCTGGCTGGCGTGTCTCAGTGGTTGAGCATCAACCTATGAACCAGGAGATCAGGTTTTGATTCCCAGGTTGTGGGCTCCATCCCCAGTGTGGGGCATGCAGGAGGCAGCCGATCAATGATCCTCTCTTATCCGATGTTTCTATCTCTCTCTCCTTCTCCCTTCCTCTCTGAAATCAACAAAAATATATTTAAAAATAAATAAATATATTTAAAAATAAATAAATAAAATAAAAAAACAACAAGATGGAGTTCAAGTAAATAAAATAATGTAAACCTACAGGAAAATGTGTGTTGTTTGGAGATGATTTTCTTTTATGTGCGACATCTGTGCCAGTCTCTTGCTTGAGCTTTTCTTTCCTAAGATGCTTCAGGAATAAAAGCCCTCATAGACCCACATCCAATTCTGTTTGTCTGTGGCACCTGGCAGTGCTGTGAGACAGGCCTTCTGCGCGCTGGCAATCTCAGCCAGTTGTGAAGGAACTCTTCACAGACGATCTGCTGGGATGGGCAGGAGAAATAAAAAAGGAAATGCCATAAAAGCAGCAGCAGCGTCTCTCTGGTGAAACCCACCAGCCGGAGGAGCGAGAGAATAAAGACACGCAGTCCAATGCTTGAAGCTGCAGGAGAGCATATTCTGGGCAGGATGTAACGCCCCGGACATCTGTTGGTGACATCTACAGTCAGACATGCATCCCTGGAGGGATCTGTAAATTATAGGGGGGACAGCTTAATGATCTGCAAAGCAGTACATCCAGCCAGCACAGATAGCATCTTCGAAAGAGGGTAAGGGAATTAATTTAGGTGAGAGAAGAGAGTGGTGAGGTGGATGAGTGGGCGAAAGGGCTCTACAGGAACAACCCTTAAAAATATTAACCTTGCAGGTGGGGTGGGATGGAGTGAAGAAGGTAGTGCTGCTTTATATGTTTCAAGGAGGATTAAACAGGAGACAGGAGGAGGCCAGCACAGCCTAGGGGAACAGAGGAGGAAATGATCCTTTCAAAAAGGAGAAAAATAAAAGGGGAACTGGATTCTAAAGAATAGAAGCCAGTTGCTTCCTCTAGCTCCCCTTCCATTTCAGAGGAATAAGCAGGAATAGGCAGCCCAATGTGGTTGACTCTAAATGCTTTTTAAAAACATTCTAAGACATCAGTTTTCAGGCTTTTATTGTGTTGGAACCTTTTTTATTTTTCAAATGAGGTTTTTGCAGAGTTCCATAGGATATATGCTCCATGAGGTCAGGGACTTTGTTCTACTGTTCAGTTTGTATCCCTAGAGCAGTGATGGCAAACCTCTGAGCTGGGCGTGTCAGCATTTTGAAAAACCCTAACTTAACTCTGGTGCCGTGTCACATATAGAAATTTTTTGATATTTGCAACCATACTAAAACAAAGACTTATATTTTTGATATTTATTTTATATAGTTAAATGCCATTTAACAAAGAAAAATCAACCAAAAAAATGAGTTCACGTGTCACCTCTGACATGCATGTCATAGGTTTGCCGTCACTGCCCTAGAGTTTGTTACCTAATAGGCACTCAATGAATATTTGCTAAATGGATGAATGAATGAATAGGTATATAGTTGAGCTGAGAAGGTTCTTTATCTTTCTAGCAGATATCAAAGTTCCGTAGGAAAAGAACCTTATGTTGGGAAATACTTCAATGAGTCACCGGGGAAAGAAGGCAACTAAGAGACAGCTAACGGCTTTGTGTAAGTAATGAAACTGAATTTGATGGTGGAGAGAAGGGTAGCAAAGGGAGAAGGGTGAGAGAAGGACAGAAAGGCTGAGTAACAGGTCTTGTCATGAATAGTCATGACTAATACTTTTCAATTACAAGCTGTGTGGTACTGTGTGGAAACTCCTTATCATGATCCCCATTTCTCCAGTAACAATACAGTCCACACATCTTCCCATGTGTGAGATTGGGGAGGTATCAAGAGGAAAGTGTCAATACCAAGAAGAAGATAAAAACAACAGTTGTGCAGTTAGATAGTTCAAAACATCAATCAGAAAGAATGTATGTACCCCGATGTTCATAGCAGCATAATTTACAATAGCTAAGATCTGGAAACAGCTCCAGTGCCCATCAGGAGATGAGTGGATACAAAAGCTGTGGTACATTTACACAATAGAATAGTATGCAGTGAAAAAAAGACGGATCTCTTATCCTTTGAGACAGCATGGAGGGACCTGGAGAGTATTTTGCTAAGTGAAATAAGCCAGTCAGAAAAAACAAGTATCACATGATCTCACTCATATGTTGAAACTAATGAACAAAATAAACTGATGAACACAGTGGATTCAGAGACATAGAAGCATGGAGCAAACTGATGAATCTCAGAGGGAAGGCAAGGGTGGGAGAGATTAATCAAAGGACTTATATGCATACATACATAACCCATGGCACAGACAACAGTGTAGTGAAGTCCTGGGGGAAGGTGGGGCCAGGGTGCAGGGGGTCAATGGGGAACCTCTGTAATACTTTCAACAATAAAGATAAATTTTTAAAAAAATGATAAAAACAACAATAAAAAGTTGTATGGCCCAGCAGTATGAGATAGAGGTGACTGGGAAAAGATAGGCCTCTAAGAAGGTGAAGACATCTTGAGGGGAGCTTGTATTGCCTCCTGGTTGTAGAATGGGCTTTGGGCCACCCTTGTCTGCTGTTAAGGGAGAGCTGATATTAGGGACCCAGAGGAAGTACTGGAAGCAGAGCTGTTGGGGATGAGAGGAGACAACCAGGACTCTGCCCCCTCCTCCTGTCACCTTTCTCACGGTGTCCTACCCACCCTTGGAACTTTTAAGACCTGACAGCCAGGGGCGGGAGAAGGAGATGAGCTGAGCTGAGGGTGATTTGGATCCAGAACCATGGGTTAGTGGGGACATTCCTGAGATAGTTATGTCCCCAATTCCCCAAATCAAGGATGCATCTCATTTCCTGATCTATACAACCTACCCCAGAGGGTGGTCAAAATGTAGTCACACTAAGAGAGAGCCACAGAACAGTTGCGATTTCATGTCTGGGCCCTTCCTTGGCTGACTCCGCACCAGCCTCAATATGTGGAGCCTTGAAATTCACGCCTCAGGCAAATTTACAAATGACTCTCCTCCCTAGTGCTCCATTGGGGTCACTTGCAATTGTCAAAGCAGCAAAGTTGAAATGTTTAGCTGCAAAATTATACCTAAAAAATAAATAACAGAAAACAAAAATTACCAGCTGCAAAGCAGCCATAGCGAGTGCCATTTTGTTAGCTGGTTGTTGGAGAAGATGTCCCAGAATGGCACTCTCCTAAGCATCCCTTTTTCTAATCCACCACCCCCACTCCCCGCCCCCCGCCCCCCAGCACCAAATTCTGGTCAGAGGCTGTCTACTATGAGGAAAGGACAGATGAGGAAATATCTGAACTAAGTATCTTCAAATAGGCCCTGGAAGGGGCCTGAATCCTTTACAGGCGATGTAAGGCCTGGTGTAAGAGGGGAAAGTCCAGGGCTACTGTCATTATCCATGAAGCAGCTCCCCTGTCCCCTCACCCCTGCTCCTCCCTGCCTGTCAGCTTCCCAGTGCAGTCTCTGGTGGTGCATTGTAAACCACCTCACCTGAGTGTGAGAGCTCTAATCCCCAAGTCCTGCTTCTCAATCAGCGTTAATCTCTTCAAGCAAACTGGCTGGTGTGCTTGGCTTGTACCCCAGGCCAGTCATTTCCCATTGCCTCTGCCTGGGAAGCGGACAGTAGGGCAAAGTCCCTGGCGGAGGGAAAGGAGTGAGTGGCCAGGCATGCCTAGAGGGATGGGGAGTTTAGAGGTAATCAAGGGAGGGTTGGGTGGTCCCATGTCTTGGCACTCAGCAGGAAGGACCAAGAAGAAGCTCAAAGTCATTACTTCATTCACTCAGTCACCCACCCATTTGTTAAGTCCATGAACCAGGCCCATTATAGATATTGGGCACACAAATGAAAAGAAATTGGATTTCCACGTAAGGAGTTCACAGTTGAGAAGCAAAGATTCTCCCATATATGGAACGTTGCTCTGCAATGTGCCAAGTGCAATTCATTCATTCATTGATCACCTACCATGGGCAGACACTGTTCTAGGCTCTGGGAATGTGAGTTCCAAGGGTGTTAGGGGAGCTTGGGCGGGTAGGGCATCCAATGCCTGCCCCTTTAAAGGCTGGAACCCCTGGCAAAAAGTGGGCACATTCTCATCAAGAAGATACTCTAACAATGGTGACTCCATGTGTCATCTTGAACTCAGAGATTTATGTATTTTAGAACCCATAGGCCCTCGATGGCCATTGATACCAAACTCTCTATTTTGCAGGAGTGACAGTTTACCAGTATAGAGATTAAGTGACTTGCCTAACTTCGGTTCCTGTTCTCAAGATTAGGGGGGAAATTCAAGCCAACCGTGCAGAGTAGAAAGATGCCTGTGACAGTAGAAGAATGTACAGACTCCAGTTTGGATACCAAGGAGGGGAGGGCCAGGGGCATGGGATGGGAGGAGGAATGGTGAGAACATTCCAGCAGAGAGAGTCCACTAAAGGGACAGGTGTGATTCTAAACAAATCCAGCTGGGTGGTCACCACTTTATACCGGATGCTGCCCAGATACAAAATGAGAGCATGCCCATGACAGGGCTTTGTAAAAGGAAAAGAGCCACGTTTGCAGTTTGGGGTATTGGATGATGATTTCTGTACTGCACGGAGGTAAAACACAGGTCCTTTTCTTGCAGGCAGCAGAGTGGCAGGTGGCTCAGGCATCGGGGGCTGAAGAAGCTATCAGAGAACCTGAAAGACCCTAGTTGATAAGTTCCTGAAAAATGACTTTTGGCCCAACAATGACCACGTTCCTTTATTGAGCACTAAGACTCCTGTGAGAAACGCCAAATCAAGATTCCCACTATGCTCATCTGACCCCAACAGGACCCTTCTCTTTTGAGAGGGTGGTTTTATTTCCTTACCAGTATGATTCTGAGCCAGCTTTGTCAGAGAATACTGGGACTACAGGGTTGTTTCTCCTTTTCCTTTGGAAATGCAATATGAAAAATGCTGTCTTTTGTTTGGGATGATTTTGAAAAGTGATTTGGTGTTTTCCATATTTTTTCATCATAACCAGGCTTTACCTTACCAATAGAAAATAGTAAACTTCACCTGAAAAAGAATACAATTATGATAGTATCTTAATCCTGACCTATATCTGGTAGGTTTCTGAAAAGAAAATTGAGAATTGGTACCTAATTGTATTTAGCTAAGAAGCCAAGCTCTCTAGTGGAACAAAAGATGCCTCCCTTATGCCCCTCAGCCTCACACTGTTAATTCCTCTTTAACCCTCTCAATGAGAAAGCTTTCTTGTGACTGACTGGGGATCTTTGGGATTATTAAATTACTTGAAAGGATTAAGTTTGAGTTCATGTCTCTAACATCCCAAATAGTAGATCTATGATTCATTCATCTTTCGATGAGCTTCCAGGGGCTTTTGTTCAACACCCATGTACTTGTGAATATATTAAAATCAAACTGCTATTTAAAATATTTTGGTTAATGAAATTTTAATCCTCCCGTGGTATGGCATTAATAACAATTTTCTCTGGGGCTGGAGTGGTTATTTTGCCAAAATAGTTAGAGTATCTGCATGTATTCGTCTTCTATTGCTACTATAACAAATTATCACAAATTCATAGGCATAAAATAACACAAATCTATGATTGTACAGTTCCAGGGGTCAGAAGTCTAAAATGGGTGTCACTGGGCTAAAATCCAGGTGTTGGCAGGACTGTGATTTGTTCTGCAGGCTCCAGCAGGGAATCTGTCTCCTTGCCTTTACCAGTTCTCAGAGGCAGCCCACTTCCTTGGCTCACAGCCCCCTCCCTCCATCTGCAAAACCAGCAACATCCAGCTCTCTCACTATTAAATATTTCATGGTCACATTCCCACTGACTCTCTTCTGTCTCCCTCTTCTACTTTTAAGAGCCCTTGTGATTACATGGGGACCACCCACATAATCCAGGATAATCTTTCTATCCCAAGGTCCTTCACATAATCACATTTGCAAAATCCCTTTTGTCATGTAAAATGACTATTCCTGGGTTCTTGGGATTAGGACAAGGGCATCTTTGGATCTTTGGGGGCCATTATTGTGTTTACCACACTGTGTGTGTGTGTGTGTGTGTGTGTGTGTGTGTGTGTGTGTTGGGGAAAGGGAAAGTACAGTGCAAATGAGTGTTAAGGCAAGGAAGCCATTGATTTATTCTCAGCATTCATCTTGCTCTTCCAAGTTAGGCCTTGAGGCTCTTTCTGGATGACTCCCTCTTCTTAATTACTCATTCCCAGACTCCATGATCTGAGGGCCTATGCCAGGGTCATAGTGAACAGTGATCGCTTCTCTGTGGTGATGCAGATCCAACGGGCCCACTCATTTTTGAAAAAGCAGAGGCCCAGGGGAAGAGAACCGTCATTAACTGAGGGTCTGCTCTGTGCCAGGTTATTTCCTTTATTTAATTGTCGTAACAAACTGATGAATTGGGTACTTTTGCCCTCATTTTTCAGATGAAGAAAAGAAAGTCAATGATGTATGTAAACTGGCTAAGTTAAAGGAATGGCAGAGCTAGAATGTAAACGCCTTTCGGTCTGGTTTAAAATCAGCTCACTTTCCGCATTTATGTATGTGTGATTTCCCAGAGGCTGAAGGCATATTGGTAGTTTAAAGTCAGGGGCCAAATCTCACACCAGTGTGTGTGTGTGTGTATGAGAGAGAGAGAGAGAGAGAGAGAGAGAGAGAGAGAGAGAGAGAGAGAGAGAGAGAGAGAGAGAGCGCTGTATTAATGCATCTGGCAATATCAGAAGGGTTCAACCACTGGTACAGATTAAGTCAGCTATAGAAGATGAAAGTGAGCAGGCTCTTCAATTTGGCTTACAACTATAAAGAGGTAGATTTTAATCTCAGGAGCTTAAAATTTCCAAAGGTGAGGTGAGTGTTTCTCTTATTTTTGGTGTCTGCTTCTATATCTCTAAGCCTTAACAAAGTGCTTTAACCTTACCATGTATCTATCACTAACTGTAATTAGGATCAAATCAGCCTGGTCATGTAGATGGCAGGCCAAGGGATTTGGGAGAAGTAGGCATTGGGGCTAAGCTGAAAGGCTAGACCTCAGAAAACCCACAGCCAATTTTAAAACCAGGTTGAGAATGCCTCTAATTTATACTAGTGGAAAGTGCTGAATCCTCTGGTTATCAGAAACGATTAAACTTTTGGAAACCAAAGACAAATAGAAGAATCTTTTTATTGTGCAAGAGAACAATAATACTGGCTGTGCGTGCTCATTCACCTTAGGGAAGTGTGTGTGTGTGTGTGTGTGTGTGTGTGTGTGTGTGTGTGTGTGTGCCCGTGCCTGTGCACACATGCTAGGGTTTTATTATTATGTTTTTCTTTTCAGTTTCCTTTCCTTCTTCCTTTGGGAGCCATTTTATGCTCAATGGACATGGCAGAAGCAAATAAAAATAAAAAGAGCCACAAGCTTGTTTGGAATCATTAACTCCAAAGGTTGCTTCCACTGTGTGGATAAGGTAGAGGAACCATCCCCAGGGTCCTCAGAGAGCCCTCCCTGAATGCATAGCTCCAGACAATCGGAGCCCATCTCCCCCTGCACAGCTGGATGTGGAAAGCACAGCATTTATAACGCTGATGGCAGAAGCTGTAAGCGTGGAAAAAGTGAAGAAGAAAAGCCTGGGGACCATCACCCCAAGAGGTGGGGATGGAGCAGAAGAAACAATATAGAAAATTTATGCCCCAGTTGGTAAAGGAGAGAAAACAAAACAAAACAAAAAATTATAAAGAACAGGCCCAACCCTAACAGGTTTGGCTCAGTGGATAGAGCATCAGCCTGCAGACTGAAGGGTCCTGGGTTTGATTCTGGTCAAGGGCATGTACCTGGGTTGCGGGCACATTCCCAGTAGGAGGCGTTCAGGAGGCAGCTGATCAATGTTTCTCTCTCATCGATGTTTCTAACTCTCTATCCCTCTCCCTTCCTCTCTGTAAAAAAATCAATAAAATATATTAAAAAAAAAAAAGAACAGGCCCAGAGACCCACCTCCTGGGATGACTGGCAAAGGCTCGGCAGGGCTCTCTGCCTTCACTGTGTAGCCTTTGGAGCTCTTGAGCATGTGCAGGAGAGCAGAGGCTCAGGGGGAAGGACACATCAGAGCAGAGCAGAGCTGATGGCAATGACAGGCCTCACATTCCAAACCATTCGTCTTCAGTTTCCCCACATGCTTTCATTTTAAAGTTAGCAAAACAGCTGAAGCTGGGGCTCAACTTGCTTCACAAACTAGAACAGTGTGGTGAATTAAAGATGGCCATACTTCTTGGACGCTCTTTCTGCTCCTTTTAACCTGAGCCAGCTCTGTGACTGCTTTGACCAATAGGATATGGCAGAAGTGATGTTGGGCCAGTTTCAAGAACTAGGTTTTAAGACACTAACAGCTCCTACTTGCCATCTCTTGGGACCCAGCCTCCATGCTATGAGGAAGTCCAAGCAGCCCCTGAAGGAGGCTCACATGGGGAGGAACAGAGGCCTCTGGTTGGTAACCCCAACTGAGCAGCCAGCCAATTGGCAGGACCCATTTACTAGCTGTGTGAATGAGCCATCTTAGAAACCCATCCTGCAGCCTTAGATGAGCTGCCCAGCTGATGCTATAGATATGAGCTGTCTCCTGGATTCTACCCAAATTGCAGATTTATTAGGAAAATAAAGGACTGTTGTTTTAAGCCACTGTTTAAAAGACTGTTTGGGGGGGAATGGTTTCTTGTGCAGCAAGCCGTAGATAACTAGAACAAAGAAAAGTGGTGCTAAGTGAAGGGTGGAAACTATCCTCTTTAAGGCGACCCCCAGAGCAGACATTAATAATCAGTCACCAAACTTATTGCCTCACTGAGCCCGGAAACATTATCAGCAGTATTCTGGGCAGTCATGACATGAAAAACGAAAGCATTTGTCGTCTCAGGACTAAGGGGTGACTGGCTGAGGAGTATGCTATCGAGATTAGATGTGCTAAACCCTGAATTTGGGAGTTCTTTTGGTCACATTCCATTCAAGAGAGAAAGTGACACCCCCACCCCTTCCAGGAGCCTGCTGGGAAGCCGATTGCCTCATGAAACTGAAAGTTGTCACCTCTGCCTCTTTCCTGGCTCACTAGGTGGTGGCCAGTGCTACTGGCTTAGTTCAGAGGCTCCTAGGGTCAAGCATGAATGCATTTACTATCTCCTTCCTTCACCCCTAGTGGATGCCTGACAGGTTGCACCCAGGTGACCCTACTACAATAATTGCCTGTATTCTTGTCAGTCTTCTAAGGATATCCCACCCCCACAGCACCTCACAGGGTGCCTGGAATGCCATTGCTGCTGAACATATTTATTGAATGGATGTGGCCAAGGGATGGGGTCAACCTTTCTCATCTATTTCTACTTCCTACCTCTTAGCATGGAGCCTGGCACACAATGGGTGCTAAACAAATGCTCATTAAATTGATTTCGATGGCATTATACCCAAAATAAGTTGCTTGATGAACAAGTGGAGTCTCTCCCTCCCTAAAAGATCTCAAGTCCTAACAGAAGCATAATAGAGCCAGAGCTCAAAGCAAAATTATTCACAAATTCCAAGTGCCTCAATCCACGGGGTTTAATGAAAGTCATTCTGCAATTGAGAATGTTGTAGTAATTACAGGCAAGTTAATATCTCCGCCATATGGTTAGAAAGCAGGTCTCAATTCCGAAAGCCACTATCAGCACTTTTATTTTCTGCTGCTGCTTCTCTGCACTCCACCCCCTGCTGTCTGTGTCTCTTTTTTTGCTTTTATCTCTTTCTTTCAATTTCAAATTCCCTCTCTCCCATATGATTTTCTTCCTCATTTGTCCCCTCTTCAAGCCCCAAGTCACATTTTTAAAGTCTTTGAAGTGAAACCTCTAAAGGTGGAGAAGTAATTGCAACGCCAGAATGGGTCATGACGGAGCATCGCCCGTGCTGACCCACTTGCCAAGAAAGAGAACCAAGGATGCTCTGACCCCTTGTGAATCGACAGTGTTGCTGCGTCCCTCAAGTGTGGTTGTGTGATTGAAGGAAAAAGACTCCAATTAATCTCTCTGCTGCTGAATGGCCCTAGTGCAGTGGTTCTCAACCCTGGCTGCAGAGAATCGCCTCAGGAGCTATTAAAAGGTACTGATGCCTGCGCCTCAGCTCCTCAGAGATTAGATTCTGAATTAATTGTTTGGGATAGAGTCCAAATAGCATAGTCTCTAAGCCTCTCCAGATGATCCTAATATAGAGCCAGGGTTGAGAACCCTGCCCTGGAAAATTAGCCTTCAATAAATAGCCATGGGATCTAGTCTTTCCTTTTGTGTCTACCTGTTACACTTGGAAGGGAGACAAACAATGACTTCTAAAGTGATGCCAAATTACAAGGCATCCACTCAACTAGATGCAACTATTTAATGAAAAAATAACATCTGGTTAGCTTAAAATTTATTCACAAATAATCTGATGAAGTCCTATGAAAACTCTGGGAAGTGGGCTGGACTGGAGGTCATACGGTAGGCATGTCTTCCTCAGTTCAGGGCCCTTTCTACTGTATCACACTGTGCCCTTTGCCCGCCTCTGTGATAGTTACAAGAAGAGTAGGCCTACTTATCCAAGGGCTAAGGGTTAAGGCTTCCCTGTAGCCTGCTCTAAAGTGCTCACTATTGGGATAGACAACAAAAGTGGGTGCCTCCTGTGTAAGATGCCATTGTTATTCTTCCCTAGAAGGCCAAGAGCCGGGAGTCTTTCCTTCTCCAATTAGCTGATAAGATTAACTGAAGGTCTCATGAAAAGTCCAGAGCCTTGAGGCAACAATAAAAGGGGAGATTTCAGGAGCTCACAGAGAAGCACCAGCTGCTTAGTCAGGCATAACAGAAGGCTGGTGGAACGGAGGCAGAGTGGGGATTTGAAATGGGGTCCCATGTTTTTTGGAGACATGCTTGCTGATGTAGGACTAGGTGTTCAGAGGTAGCCAATGACATATAAGAAGGAAATAACTACCACCTTGTAGTAAAAACAAAACCACTCCATTCACCTGACCCTGAGTTTTTTTGCTGTCCTCCTGCCTGAGCCTCCATATTTCTATCTTTGAAATCATTGCCCCTCCTCAGGATGTCTCATGATGTTCTGAGAATCAAGAGAGATTATGTGTGTGTGCACTTGGGAAAAATCAGGTTGCTCTGCCCTTTTTAGGCAGTTTTTGGAGGGAGTAGTTTGATGCAGCAGGAAGACCTGTGAACTAGGTGTCAAAAGGCCTGGCATCCTGGCCTCCTCCATCTCTAGCTAGTCATTAGACACCAGGCAAAATGCTCAACTGCCTCCTTTTCTGTCAAATGAAATAACAGTTGCCGCACTATCCCTGCAGATGTGAAATACCAATGAAGAAGCTTGTGGGAAAGTGCAATATAAACTATAGATTGCTATATAAATGTCAAGTAACGTTAGGATTACAACCCATATGCCTTTCCAGACATACCCTTTCAATTGAGTATTGACTTTTTGGTGGACTTCGAACTCTTCAAAACAACCTTTATAATGATCTTACCACTGTTCACATCGGTCTACTTTTATTTACCATGTGAATACAGTATCTTGTAGTTCTTGTTACTGGCTCCCCAATATCTGTTCCCTATCAAGCAGTTTGCCCACACTATTCACAGCAGTTTCTCTTTGCCACTGTCTGGTCTCCGAATCAGTAGGTGATCCAAGTTCTGGCCACTGAAGTCTGCTGGGGGATCTGGACAAGATGTCCTCGCTCTCAATTTGGAGACAGAGAAAGGAGAATCCCTCTCTGCCTCTGGACTGTGTGGTGCATGGCTACGATATTTGGAATGGCAGCAATATCTTGAGTCCATGAAGGAAGCCACTGCCTTGTAGTACAACTAATACATCATGAGTGGCAGAGGGAAGACTTAGAAAGAATCTGAAACCATTGAGAATCATTGAGCTGTTGATCACCCATTCCTGGAGCCAAACTGTTAGACCCCCAGAGCAAGGATGATGGGCCAGGGACAGAAACTCACCAGGGCAGAAAGCTCCAGATGTCTAACAACTGGGAACCTCACCCCCAGGCTAACCTCCCCTCCCCTAGCACATCACTGGTCATACAGTTTGGACTCCGGATCTTTCATATTGCTGGCCAGGCGGTTTAGACTCTCTGACCTTTTCCTCCTTCAAGATAACATCTAGGTCTCAGTTGTATTTCAGGGCCAGGCCCAGAAAAGCAGACAAGTGACTGTGTGGCCTCAGGACCAGCTTTCCCCTCCCAAGTCACTCAAAAATGAACCACACCCTAAAGAATATAACCAAACCATCAGGGGACTCATCTGCATTGGGACGGGTGTTGCCAATTGCCCAGCTTAGGATTAGAGTAACTCCCCAAAGTGGATTGGTTTGAGTCCCTACAAAATAATATATGGGCAACCATTTCAGGCTGCTATAGGAACAGATGCATATGTAGATCATGATGTTAATTAAGAATTATATGCAGCATCTTAATCAGAAACTGACTGTCATGAATGATTTGGCATGTGCTAGGGATTTTTCTGTCACAGGTCTGCTACATCCCTTCTTAGCAAGAGACAGAATTCCACTCAAAACATGGAAAACTGAATCACTGATCAACATGGGCGGGACCCCGGGGACTGCTTCTCACCACTCCAACAGCTCTGAAGCTGGCTTGGGTAAAGCCCTGGATCCATCACACCAGAGTGAAAAGGGAGCAAGAAGGGAAAGAATGGGTGACCATGAAGCATCCATCTTATATAAGAACTGCTGTTTGAAATTTTAACCCTGCATTTTGGCTTCTGTAAATGCTTGCTTGCTTAAATAATAAGGAAAATAAGACTACTCCCATTTCGGAGAGGCCATTAAACCTTCCCCAGACGAAGTTATCAGTGCTGGTACCAGGCCAAGCCTTTGGCTGAAGTCTCAAAGCCCCAGCACATAGGGGCTCTTTAAGAACTTGCAAAGGGGACTGGAACAGAACCCCATATTGGGAGACAAGGAGGGTAAAAAGGTATAAATATAGGAAACTTCCTGTGTGACTTCGCCCAGAATTCTAGAGACATTCTCTGGGCCTGCGAGTAATAATAATAATAATAATAATAATAATAATAATAATAAATGTAACTCCATCTCTCTATGCGTTGCTTGGTTCTTCTCCAGTCTTCTGTAGCAACCAAGCCCAGGAAACACCTCAAGGTCGTCTTTCAAAGGCAGCATTTGTTATAATTGCACTTTTGACCTCCGGTGGTCTGGCTGAAGGAGAACGAATTCCGTCCAGAAGAGTTAAAAATATTTGGGCATATTTAGCAAAAAATGTTCTTAACATCTCAGACTTTTGCCTTTCAGAAGGAACCTTTATATCTTGTCTAGTAGGTGTTGGGACACCTATTGCTAATATACAGAATTATATACTCATTTTGGGAAGAAAGTCACATACAGGGACCTTTATGCATTGGAACCCACTGTCCGGGAAAAGGATGCAGGGATGTTTTCTCTAAAGGTTGCTACAGTAGCTTCCTGTGGTGAATGTCTGGCTTTTTATTGGGTGTTCTAGCTATTGTCTTTCAGTATCTAATAACTACAATCTGAATTGTCCTGATGATTCCACCCACCCTTATAGCAATGCACATACTAAGCTGCCTGCTGGGTGGTTTTTGATTCCCTGAGAGTAATTACTAACAAATAGAAAGAGGAGAGAAACGTTAGGACTATAGGGCAGTACAATCCTTACAATCCTGAGCATTGTAAGTTTTACTACAGGAGGACAAAGACCAGGACACACTTGCTGGGCACCAGGAGTCAGACCACATAAGAAATTAAAACTGTCCTAAAGGCACTTGTTCGCACACCCGCATTCCATCCGCACTCCAAACCCACCAGCTCAGCCCCCAGACCCACCAATGACAAGAGCCTCTTCCTGCCAGTGACTGCCTATAAGATGAAACCCCAGCTCCTGGGGGCTGCCATCATCGACCCAATGTTCCCTTGGCTCTGGGCTGTGCAGCCCTTCCCTTGGGATCCCCCATCCCGCACCCCCTCCCTTAAATAAATTCAACTTTCTTTCACCACCATCTGAGATGGCTCTTTAGCTGCTCAGGGACCACCATGCTAACCGTTCACAAATATAATACATTTCCTTTTGAGTCAATTTGAGAAGGTTTTTAAAATTGCGGCAGCCAAAGGGACCTGAACAGATAGACCTTGTAATGTGACCAATAACCCTATATAAATCTCAATACTCACTTTTATTATTATTTTTTCTGTGAAAAATATCTCCCATTTTCCCTGTTATAAACGTGATGATTGTTAGTGACAGTAGCCTTGGCAAAGATGGAAATATGTAATGAAGAAAATACAAATAATGGCATCCCCAATTGGAAAAGCCACAGCTAACACTTTGGTCAATTTCTCCTTGGTGTTCACTGGAGCATGATTTGACTTATTAGAAAAGATTGGAGAGGAGGAGGAAGCTCACAATAGACTTAACTAGAAGTGTGTCCTTTTAGAAAAGATGCCAAAAAAGGGTGGGGCAAACCTGGGAGACCCTGTTGGGAGGAAATACCATCGTGTGGAAGAAGTTTGAGAAGGAGGAGTAGTGGAGAGGCAATTCTGAAAGATAAAATGCAACCTTCAAGATTTTCCCGCAGCTTAGCCAGCACGCAGCTTAGCCTCTCTTTGGCTGTCCTCGCCACGGTAAGGAAGAAAGGCCTTTCCTTTTTCACTATCTTCTCCTCCTCCGTGGGCTAAGCCTGACAGAGACTAACCCTGACCCTCAGCCTAGAGGAGGTGAGCACTGGAGCCAGCTGGCGCCTTGCAGATTTTAAGCAGCTCCTCCAGATGCATCTCAGTGTCTCATTAATGGAGGCGAGAGCTGCACTTCCAGGAATCAGGACATAAAACTTACGATGCACAGAATTCAGAGAAAGGCAAGAATTGCAAGACTTGGTTTGTGGCAGAGGTGACATGCTGACGGCCTCTGAGCTGTGTGTGACCCACACACACATACTTTGTGTTTTAGGCTGCATAGTATTGAATAATTGGGGAGTTTTATGAACATGCCCAGATTTTTTTCTTTTCTTTTTTTTGTTAACTTACATACAAACTATATATATTTTTTCAAACAGAATTGAAAGAAACTATTCAGTGGTTTCTTCCTCCTGACAAAAGGATTTCACAACTTTTACAGCCCATTGAACTTCTCCCCATTTAGATTAATTTTTTTTAATATGAAGATACAGCAATGTTGAACTTGCACTTCAACATAGGAAGACATTAGCTGGAGGAGACTTGCTACGCCTCCATCCAGACATAATGATCACATGTTTAGCACACACACATGAGGTGTGCAGATACTCACAGGCCACCTGCTTACTTATTTCCATGACCAGTCTGGTCCCTGTTGGAGGGAATGGAGTTTTCATTCTGTCAGGTCTAGTTACCTCACTTGCCAGATTTGATCAAGTGGCATTGGCTTCTGAAAGGGCTGTTGGTAAAGATCCTAGGGCTCATTAGAAAAGAGCCACAGATTGGTGTTGTCTGCCATGAGCACCCGAAGAGCTCATTGTCACCTGGAGTCAACCACTAAGCATTTTGAGAAGACATGGAGGACTCCTTAAGTGAGGTAGAGAGTTGCTTTCAGAAAATTTGGAAGAAATAGTAGCCAGGCTACCTGAGTTCTAGATCTGATTCCACCCCTACCCCGCTGGGCAGGATGAGTGATCATTCCAGTTCCCAGTTGCTTCGCCAGCAAGATGGGATCGGTGATCCTTTCTCTCCCTCCATCTCAGGCTCGCTATGGGAATAAAGTCTGATGCTGTGCCCACAAGGGCTGGGATACCCACAACAAATGTTACTATTGTTGTTCTTTGTATTTATTTGATTCAAAATCCTTTCGGCAGCGTGCTCATTGTTTAGCAAAATTTGGAAGTGGGCCTCCATCCAGGACAAGTTGTAGGTGTAACTTTGCTTTAGTTTCTGAGTTGCTAGGGAAGTTCTGTAATACACATTTCATTTTATTTGAATGTGGAGCTGGGGAAGAAGCTATATAGATCCATCTATGTCTGTGTAAGGCCTATTTCCTGATTTTAAGAAGTCAGTGTGGGGCATCAGCTCAGAGGCTGTGACCATCCGCTCCTCACTTTTCATTAGGCATAATCATCATCACAGTAATAATGAAAACAGCAGATATTCTCTCAGTGCTTACTAATAGTGAAGACATTTCAGATGAATTATCTCCTTTGATCTTTATAATAAACCTAGACAATATTTATTGTCCCCCCCCACCCCATTACAGATGGGGAAACTGCCCAGAGTTCATGGCTGTAAAATGGCAGAACTGTGAGAATTAGGATCACATCTAACATTTACTGAGCACTCACTGTGTGTCTGACACTGTTCTGAGTGTTGGTATGTGCCATTTCATTTGATCTTTGAGACCAACAGGTTACTTTCTTATCCAAGTGTTTATCCCTTGATAACAAACAACAACCAAGACTCAGAGAGGTGAATCAGTTTGCCCAGTCACACAGCTTTGGAGGCCCTACAGGAGCTTTGCCATGTCAGTGCTTCAGGAAAAAAGTGCCTACAATGCAGTTGTACCTCAGATTGCTGCGGGAGTCATTTTATTCCTGATAAGATAGGAAATAAATTCTCAGAATTCTGTTTGTGAGGCAGAGTCAATGAAATGCTCTTTCTTTTTTTTGGGCGGGGGGGGGGCACGTGGGGATTTTTCTCTAATATCTCTTACGCAAGACAGAACATTCCTGACCTGTAAGATACATATTGTAGGCTGGTGGGCATGCCCCTAAGGGCCCATTGCATTCACCCTGGTCCTAGCTGCAGCCATTTCCCAAAAAGCAGTTGCATAGAACATTCTATCCCATGTCAGGAATCAGCAGCTGAGTCTCAGTGAGGTCGAGTTTGTCAAGAACACACATCCAGTTGGTCTGAAAGCAGGGTCTAGCCTCCAGATTTTCTGACGTCCTCTTTTGTGCTCGCTTCACACACATGTGGACAGACAGGTGGATCTAATCAAGTCATATTTATTGAGGGCTTACAATGTGCCAGCCTCATCCAAGCACTGTGTGTGTAAAAACTCAATTCTCATGAGCATATTGGGAGACACTATCATTATTCCCATTTTACAGATGAGGAGACTGAGGCTCACAGACATTGGAAAACATTCCCACGTTCACACAGTAAATGAGTTTGGCTTCCAGCCCATGCTCTTGACTTGTATGCTTTTCGTGGCCCATGGTTCTTTGTGACAGTCACATGAAAAGGCTCTGAATCTGGGACCCCCTGGATGGTGAGAAACTTGGAGGTAGGTGGGAGAGGCAAGACTGTATGTGCTTGGAGTTTGTGGTGAGGGTCTGCAGCTGCCGAAGAGAGAAGGACTGCTCCATGCAACTGGCTTGAAATGAAACGGATCTTTTGATTCTCCAGTGGGTGAACATGTTGGTAACTGCTCTCACCTGGGGTACATATTCATGGAAATGCCTTGATTTTTATGCCACTGATGAAAAATACGTTTAATATTGAACACTGTGAAGATTTAATGAGATAATAAAGTCAGCTGAGGTACTTAGCAGAAGGAGCGAGTTAAGTTCAAGGGATAAATTGTCTCAAATGTTGCTTTCCTGTGAAAGGAATCTCACTTGATAATAATGCAGCACAGTGCAGAATGGCCTTTCGGCATGAAAAACAAGAAAGCCGTGTTCTCTGGAGACAGATGGGGACCCGGGCTGCTCTCCCTTTCAAAGGTGAGCTGGAGCAGATTTCTCTCGGCAGCTGTGTTGGGAGGGCAGCTGGAGCTGGGTGTGGTGTGAAGGCAGGGGACCCTCCTGGGTGCTCCTGCCAGGCCACCAGGTCTGTCTATGAGTGGCGGGACAGGCAGTGCAGAGAGTCTAACTGAGGCTCGGAGACCCAGCTGGGCCCAAAACTGGCTGATGTTCCCATCCTCCCAGTGTTCCTGGACTTGGAGAGTGAATTTCTCCCCTCTTTTCCTGAGGGGGATCTGCATTCTGTCTACCTGTGGGTAACCGTTCATTACTCTGGTCTTCCGGTTTAATTCCATGAACACAAATGACTGAGATATATTTATTTTATTATTTCCTGAGCCCCACACGTGCTGAATGGGTCATAAAATTCAAATGAACTCTTTCTTCCTGACTGAATTTTTACTCTTTGATTGGGTGTTTTGTTTTAAGAAAAGCCAATGTGAATGATTCCAAAATTGCAGACAGGTACTTAATGGGTGATTTGTTTTATACAAGGACCTTTCTCCGAGTTATTTTAAAGAGCATGTGTTCAACTAGGTGAGGAAAAGTATTAGCTTTACTAAAATGTGATACACACGCCGAAACCGGTTTGGCTCAGTGGATAGAGCGTCGGCCTGTGGACTGAGGGGTCCTGGGTTCGATTCCGGTCTAGGGCATGTACCTGGGTTGCAGGCACATCCCCAGTGGGAGATGTGCAGGAGGCGGCTGATCGATGTTTCTCTCCCATCGATGTTTCTAACTCTCTGTCTCTCTCCCTTCCTCTCTGTAAAAAATCAATAAAATATATTTAAAAAAATAATAATAAAATAAAATGTGATACACAAATACTTTGCATTTGGGTGCTCAGTAAATATTTTGATGATGTCCTAACTCCAGCCTGACATAGGCTCAGGTACCCAATAAACGCTCACAAAATATTTGTTGAGTGAATGAATCCTTTTCCAAATGCCAGACCTATTTCTCTAATTATTTATTGGACGTCTGTCTTGATATCCTGTAGCAACCTCAAAATTTACATACACACATCACCTCATTTCTTTCCCTGAAATATCATATCTCCTCTGTGAGAGTGGCGAGGGAGACATTTACTAATCTGTGACCTTAGAACATTTACCTCTCAGAATATAAACCTCCCTTTGCCTCATGTTCCTTATCTGTAAGATGGGTCTAATAATAGTGTCTACCTTGTAGGGTTGTTGTGAGGGTTCATTTGGAATAACTGACATGGACCTGGCACATACCTCACAGTCAATGGTAGCTATTGTTATTTCTGGTTTTAGCGAATACCTCGTTAGGAACTTTGCGACAAACTTTGTTGTTAAGCCCATCTCCCTTCCTCTCCCCAGAGCTCATCTGCCTCCATCTCTCCCAGTTTTCACCCACCCTAACACTGTCGTAGTTCAAGTGGTTCTTGTTGCAAATCTTGCTCCCCTTTCTCTTTCACCACGACCTCTGAAGACCAGGGTGTTCTTTCTAAACTGGTTATTTCCCTCCCCATTGCCTGGGAGTCCACCTTCCTTTGTACAGGAAGCCCAGCCTCAGGTGAACTGCCTTCTGGCTCCAAACCCACATGCCTCGCTCACCTTCGGCCCTTCCCTGCCTCTCCCAGTCTCCATACTCCAGCCACACTGGATGGGATTGCTCTGGGAAATATCACAGACTCCGTCCTCTTGGCCTTTATGACCTCTCTCTGGGGCTCCCGTATTTTTCTTGTGTCACTAATATCATCTAGGTGTAGTCTTCCTTGATCCAGTGAGAGGCTTACAGAAATAATTGCTCCTGTGTATACACCCCACAGAACCCGATTCCTAACTGGATGATAGCACCTATCGCTTTGTATTAAGTACAGTTATTGGTTCACTTGCCCCTCTCTGCCTTCCCCATGGATATGAGCTCCTTGAGGGCAGGAACCACAGACCATGGATCCTTATTCATGTTTGTGTTGGACTGGGGCCTAATATATGATTGTAGTCCAATATGTTATTTTTTCTATCAACATATTCTCATGACAAAATATATTTCTGTATCTGCCCAGGAACAACTGAGTTAGGATATGAAAGTCCCCTGTAATCACTGCACCCAGTGCTAACTCCTGCCACAGTTTATGAACGTCATTGCAGACATTTGCCTAGCAAATACACAAACAAATGTTTTAAAGCGAAATGGGAATAAATAATCATGCTGACACCCTACCAAAACACAGATTTTTTAATAAGAGAGGTAAACTCGTGCTGTGTTTAGATGAACTTCGAAGCAAGTCACATTCTCTGTTAAAAGAAAATATGGAAATGCTTGCTTCTGTAGGAAGTAATAATGTAATTCTGCAACACCTGCTTTTCTAGGCTGCCTCCTTCATAACCTCTCCTTTTCACTTGAAGGAGAATAGTGCGACTGCACAGAGAGACGCTGGGGATATTAATTTCTCTGTTGAACCTAAGGAGAAAGCTCATGCTTCTACCAAACTTCCATTTGGCTTTGAAGGCAGAACCATTTTTCATTCGGAGCCCAAGCGGAATGCCAAAGATGGTCAGCGGGGGTGCCCTCCCGGTGGCACCGCTAAGGGCGGGGTGTAAGGTTGGCAGGAGCTGAGGGCTGTGCGGCACTTCAGGGAGCGTGGTGCGCAGGGCAGGCGGGCCCTCTGGCTGGCCTGGGGCCGAGGGCCATCTGGTCTCCTTTATCCATCACTCAGGCTCCCAGGCTCCCTTTCTGACGCTGCTCCCTCCTTTCTGCTCTTTCCAAGGCTGAAATCATCTGGTTCTTCCCCTGTTCCCACTTCCCTTCATTGTCCCCTTGGCAGGTTATTTCGGCTCATTTTGCTGTCTGGCCCGCAGCCCTTTGAAGGCACATGCTTTAACCTGGTAGTTTGTTTTTCTTTCCTTTTCTTTTTCTACTGAGTTCATTGTTCTTCTAAACTACCTCGGCGGGACTGCGAGAGCCGGGGCGCTCCTCGGAGGCTTGGAGCCTCTCGCGGGCATGGGCCCAGGCGGCCGGACTCCCTGGGTGAGCAGAAGCCTCGGCGTGGGCAGCTGCAGGGTGTCCTGCTTCAGTTTAGCAACCCGGCCTGGTCCCCTTCCTCCCACTCCTCTTCCTCATGGCCCCTCCTCCGGCCCATCAGCAAGCAAACCTGAGAAATACTCTGAAAGAAGAGACCTCTCAGGCCTTGATTGTCACACTGGCCTGGAGCCAAGCCTGAGCTGCCCCCCATGAACCCAGGAGGGGGGCTGCTGGAAGGCAGTCAACCCCCCCAAAGTGACGTCATTAACCACCCCCACCCTCCACAAACTCGCATGTGCGCTGCCTTCCTTTTCATTTAAAGGTGAAATTAAAAGTCTTCTAAGACATTCTCTAGACCAGTAATAAAACTCCAGAACACTTGGTTCATATACATACAAACCTGAGAAAGACTATGTGTGTTCGTGTGTGTGTAAGCATGCTCAGAACCTGGCTAGCACAATTACCCTGGGTCAATGGTCTTTTCAGTTAGTGAAGGTGATGTTTATCATTTCTTAGCATGCCTAAATATGTATTTACTAGTCATGTATGTATGTATCCAAAACAGTATCATGTACTGTTTAGTATGCTATGCATCTCAGTGTATGTATGGACTGTGTCATAAATATAATCATAAAAACAGAGCCAGTATGTCGGCATTCTGCTCACGTGCTTTTCTGATTGGGACGGTCTCATGATAGGGGATCATTCTCACTTGCAATGCAGTAGGCACCAACCATGAAGAAATGAAGGAGCTAATTTATGGTTTTTTTGAAAATTGGGCAAAGGGAAAGTAAAAAAGAAGGTAAGTGCAAGTTTAGCAATAAAAGGGAAGTGAGACACTCAATGAGGGTGGGGGTGGGGGTGGGTGGGAGTGGAGCCCTTTCCCTGTAACCAAGGAGGTCTGTAAGGAACTACGGAAGCTTTCGCTAATTTAAAATTCCACCAGCTGAGGAATAAAACACTGCTGGTTATTGAAGAAAGGTCTTTGGCACCTTCAGCACCGGAAATGAAACTTTTCATTTTGCACTGACTTGTAGATTTGTTATAACCGCCTCCCTTCCTATGTTCAAAGGCTGAGGAACAGGCTGGTGTTAGAGATGTGATTTGCATACATTGCCTAGTTGACAGCAGTAGATCCACAGTGAAAGACTAATTAACTAAATGAAGGCAACAAAGAAATAAGGTTTTGGCAAATGACAAAGCCATTCATGGAGCCCTGTTTACTTCTGCTTCAGCAAAAACCTGTTTTTAATTCGCATCAGGATGTTTTTGTTGGATTGTGTAGGTGGAGGTTCTTTCCCTCATCAGGTGTTGCAACCTAGAGTCAGGTCTGGTGAGGGAAGAACACCCCAATACACCCACCCCTCTTCCTGGGATACCCCTCCCTTCTGTTTGCCCCTCAGTGCAGAGCCACCCTGGTCCTAGGGATAGTCCAAGCCCTCTACCAACTCTCTGGTAGACCCTAGTCATTTCAAATCCTGCTGTAATCTGTGCAAGCACAGAACCTGAAGGTCGTACTTGAAGTTAAAAACATTTCTACTCCCATTCAATCACTGCAGTTAAATAGCAAGCTGCTCAATTTGATCCCCAGCCAGTTTGCCCTCACCCCCTACCTTTCACTCTTGACTTTTAAGCAGAAAGACACCCATCCGAGTCAATCCCACAGGGCTATGGTTAGGAATGAAACAAATCAGGAGAGGAGTCTTGGCTTTCATGAGGTTCCAAGTTCATTTACATCTTTCCTCCAACACTCAGCACTTTGCTGGAGGCGAGCTTGTTTGGGCTGCCTTTGTGTGCACCCCTGCAGCCACCAGTTACAATAACAGGGATTAAACTCTCCTCCAAGCAAGGCTCCTCCCAAGAAGGACTAAAAAGTATGTGAACGAGGGGAATAACTACCACAAAGCACCTCAGGCCAGAGGAGGTGGTGGCTCTGCTCTCGTCCCCTCCACCATCTCCTTCCCTCCTCCTTCCCTACTTCCTTGGAAAGGAGAGGGCCCCACCTACACACCAGGCCCCAAAGACAGGTACGAAGAACAGTGGGGGAGAAAAGGGGAGAGAAAGGGGAAGGGATTCCTTGGCCAGAAGGTATCAAGTCCCCACTTCTCCTGAAATATTTAGCCCCAGTCTCTCTCCTTAAGCTTCCCTGGCAGCTACCATTGAACAGAATGACCCTTTTTTAACCCGGATGTGGGCAATGGAAACACATCAACATCTTTTCCCAGCTCAGCTGAGGTAGATTAACTCAACTGAAAACAGAAGGCAGAACAATTTAAAGCATTTTCCTACCATAGATCTCTCTTTCTTTTAAGGTCATAATGAAAGCTCTGGTGTTGAGTCCTATTAGGTGTTGAGCATGGGGCTAGTTTTTTGCAAATATTAGTCCATATAAGTCTCCAATTTAGACATAGTTCAGATAACCGAGGCTCAGAGAAATAAGGGGACTTTGCCCAAGGCCCATGGTGGAGCCCAGGTCTCTTTATTCCCAAGTTCAAGCTCTGTTACTCTCATGTCCCCCCTTCCAAATCTCTGGCTACCAGTACTGCCCATAGTCTGGGCAGGAGGGGTCCCTGCCCTGGGCTCAGAGCTTTAAGTGACCAGGAGGCTCTGCCTACCTAGGGCCTACCTTCCCCCTACCTGCCCTTTTACAATTAGACTATTGTAAACCCAAATTCCCAAAGGAGAGACTTTAGAAAAGGAGAGACTTCATTCTGGTGAAACAGCTTGTAAAACAGAGAATGGCAACCTCCAGTGGAAACTCAAAGTGTACTTCACTGGGGAGGCTGCCATTTATAAAGTTCCGGCCCATGTTCCCAAATGATCCATTTTTTTTGCAAATGAGGTTTCCAAATTCATATAGTTCTGACTGATCTGAGTCTGCAATTCAGATTGGTCAGTATCTTGCATTCTGATTGGTCATTATAGGACAGTTCTAATTGGTTGGTATAGCTGCACATGAGGGTTCTGATGGGATGGGGCAAGTCTCAATCCATCTGCTGAAAGAAGAATGCAGCAATTCCCTGCAGTGGTTGATTCAGACTGTGTAACCAAGGAGGGCATAGAGCAGGAACCTGAGAGTTCAGTCTGAAGTTGTTGCCAGTATATTGAGTACTTGAGGAGCCCCTGTCAGCAAATGGCTCCAAGACTCTTATTTTTTTTTAAAATAAAATTTGGGCCTTTGGTTGACCATGGGAATTCCATCTCTGCAGATACATTCATTCTTACATTCATTCTTGGGGTTCACATCAAATGAATTTCTCAGTGTCCACACTAAATTCAGAATACTCAGGCCCTGGAACACTCTGACTAGATGACTCAGCTGGGTTGAAAAATGTAGCAAATGAAAATACAGCCTGCTCACTTCAATTTGAATTGAAGATAAACAGCAAACAATTTAGTGTTGCATGAAAACTTAGACCCTACTTAATGCCAAAAAAGTATTCATTTATCTGAAATTCAAATGGAACAGGAAATCCTAAGTTCTTCTAGCAATCCAGCCCCACCCACTTCCAGAACCTGGTGGGCTTCTTCCTGGTAGCTGTTTGGGTAGGATGTGCACAGAGCTCAAACATGTATACTAGGGTGTCCAAAGGCATGCAAGCAAGGCCCTTTTCAGGAGTAGAAGGAGCCCAAAGAGGGAGAGAAGGGGATCTGACTGATCCCTTTCACATGTGCCTGTTAGGGGTATTCCTACTTCCCAGATCCCACTTAAAGCATAGATTATTTATTTCCTAACTAACTAAATTTTCGTTTGTGATTTCCGTAGTCAATTTTGTTCACAGAACATGACCCCTCTTATTTTTCTCACTTCCAACCTGATCTGGGATGAGGTTGTGGGTGCTAAAAGAAGCTACTCGGAATTGCCAGTCCAAAAGAAATTTAAATGTTAAAGCAGATGGCTTGATGGGTTTCTCAATCTATGAAATGGGGGGGGGGGGGTACTTCTGGATGTGAGGGTCAAAGTTTAAAAAATATATATGTTCTTATTGATTTTAGAGAGAGAGGAAGGGAAAGGGAGAGAAAGAGAGAAAGATTGATGTGAGAGAGAAACATTAATCGGTTGCACACCCCCCAGCCAGGATTAAACCTGCAACCCTAGCATGTGCCCTGACCGATAAGTGAACTGGTGACCTTCTGGTAAATGGGAAAATGCTCAACCAACTAAGCCATACCTGCCAGGGCAGGGGTCAAAGTTTTGGGCTCTACTGTGTAATAAGGTACCTGACCATGAATGAGATGCTTCACTTCTCTGACATCACCTTTTCCCTCCATATGGAACATATCCCAATCCTTTGGAGTGTGTGGGAGGGTGAAATGAAATAACACATGAAAGTATCAAAGTACTCGGCAGGTGTCAAGCCCCATAAGTGCATTTGAGTCTGAATAGGCAGAAACAGACCGCGGACATTCTCCTTTAGTCCAGGTCAGCGGGACTACCCACACAGGTCCAGCCTGGGGGCTCCTGTATCTTCTGTGAAGCCAATATGAGATGGCTCTGAGGCATGGAGCAGGGATGTCACCTTTATCCAAGCTCTCTGGTGCATTTTGGATAAGTGAACCCAGGGGTATGTCCTTTAAGAACCTTCTGATTCTAGGTCTGCCACTCAAAGTTACTCTATAACATGAAAGCAATGAGACTGATTCTGTCTAGAGGGCGAGAAGGACCCAGCCCACCAAGATAGGGCTCAACCATTCATCAGAACAGAAGTCTGAATGATTGCCCTGAGTTTTATTGAGACTGCTAAGATCCAGTGATACTGAGAATTATTAAACAAACAAAAACCCGACTCCTCTTCAGTGCCAGGTGAATGCTCCTTCCTTCATCACAGACAGCAAATGATGGAAAGAGAAACGCAGATCATTCCCAACACGTGGCACGACAATGTGCTCGGCGCTTCCCCAGCCTCCTCTAGCCAGTGTTTACAGCTCCTTCCTAATTCCTCTCTCCGTTCCTTCCCCGCAACAAGCTAACTTCCAATCATCTGCCAGCAGCCCTCAGGAACAGCTTCCAGAGGAAGGTGGTGTGTCGTGATCCAGAAAACATGGACTCCGGTGTCAGAAACACTTGGGTCCCAACACCAGCCCTGCCATCTCCTGGCTACGCAGTCACAGGTAACATACTTAACTTTTTTGAGCCCCAATTTCTCTTTTAACAGTGAATTACACAATCTGCCTGGCACCTGGAACGTGCTCATTAAGTGGTGGCCATTATTATTATTGCACATGATGATTTTATATATATAAGTGAGATTATGCTTTATGCTCAACAAATGAATGGGATACTTTCTGAAAAGTTCTCTTTGCAAAAACTACAGTTTCACAAAAGCAGACATCAGGCAAAGGCATAACCTGGGCATTTTCTCTTGCCCTGAGCTCCCAGCTCAGAGGGCTCCTACGAGTCTCTGGCATTTGCCATTCAGCCTCCGGCTTGGCTTGACAGGGTGAGACACACCTTGCTGCTGCTGGCTCACTCTGCTTGTCTGTCCCCACCGCCTCGACTCCTCATTGATTTGGGTCACGTTTGCCTGTAACCATGCCTGAGTATCTGCAAGAGCAAACAAGTAGGCAGCAATGGTGAAGAAAGCGCAGGCACATACCTTTCAGATAGCATCAGGGCCCCACTGGCTGGTCCCAGTGCCCCGACATGCTACCTGCCGCCGTCCACTGTCCAACAGCTCTGCTGTTCACAGCCGGGGAAGCCTGATTCTGTGAAGTAGAAGCCTTTCAATTAGGCAGGACGCCGGTGTCTTTTTTTTTAGCTCAGGGGTTTCTGAGTACGTGATTGTAAATTCAGCATGTGTTGGTCCTTAAAGCTTAGGCTTGATTGGTTTAGATCCGACCTGCTCAGTCTGTCTCGAACGTGACAGGAAATATGGACAAGAGAAATGGACAGCCCTTTAACAGAGAATCTATAAAAATTAAAGGGTAATATGCTAATTAGACTGGATGTCATTCTGTACATCCTTCTGGATGAAGCTGGGGCTGGAGGGAAGCCCGGGTCGGCAGCCGGGGGAGGAAGGCCTACTCTTGCATTGGGCCTCTCGTCAAATATAAAGGAAAATTCATCTTTGAAAATTTTTGAGTCACAGCCTTTCACCTCTATAAATGGAGTGCTTTCCTTTTACTTTCAGGATGACCCTTCCCTTTAAAACCAACGCTGGCAGCAAGAGTTTTGAAAATCAATTAACAGCAAATTATGGCTCATGAAAACATTCATTTCAGGTAAACTGCCCTCCCTATACCCACTCAAATAGTCTCTAGGTTCCTTTCTTGAGTATTTAAACTTGAGGGGAGGCTACCTGCTTGCTAACCAGGATGCCATGTTTTCCTGTTTCAGATGAGAAATCAACCTCGGGATGTGACCTGAAGTAAAACAAGGCATAAAGAAACCGATTTTATCAGAGGCTAATTGACAGATTCCTATGGCATATTTCTGGTCACAAAAGCATCACCAAACTTCTGAATAAAGAGCCAAAACACTGCTAATATTAATCATTGAAATAAATGTGAGCTATATATTCATTGAATAAAGATTAATAAAAAAATGTGAGATGAGCATTTCCAACCCAGTTCATTCCAGTTCAGGGTTGAGGGTGGCTGGAGCCTTTCCTGGAAGCTCAGGGTCCCAGGTGGGAACCAACCCTGGATGGGACGCCCTTCCATTGCAAGGCACAGACACAGACACTCACACACACACACACACACACACACACACACACACACACACACACTCACACACTCACACTCACACACACACTCACACTCACACTCATACACACACACACACACTCACACTCACACACACACACACACTGGGACAGTTTAGTCCTGACAATTTAGAAACAATATAAAGTCACATCTTTTTGTTGTGGGAGGAAACCCGAGTCCCCCTGCAGAGAAGGGTAGAACATGCCAAGTCCACACAGACAGTGGGATTCGTATTTTTTTTCTCATGGGCGACTTTGAATAAAATGATGTTATTCAAGAACCTGCTGTATTATAGATTCCATGTTCTTGGAGAAATGATTTCTTCAGCACAGGGAAGCACATCTTGACTACTGGTGGTAAGATTTATTTAACACTCACCACCTGTCTCTTTTGCTGTGCTGAATTTTAATGAGATCTTTTAGAAAGTGATACCTAGTTATTTCTCTTGGTTCAGGCATTCATTCACTCAACAAATATTCATTGAGCATCTACTATGAGATGTTGGGTTGAGCAATGGGATAAAACAAGATAAAGAAGTCAGTCTCTGCACGTGTAGAGCCTACAGTCAGGTGCAAGAGATAAACATTAACTTTTTAAAATCACAAAAAAATCCAATTTTACACACTGTGATCAATGCTTTGATGCAAAAAATAAAAGCCTAAAAGGGACATTGATAAGGAACCCAGGATAGTAAGCTGCTGCAAGGAGATGTTGACAAAATCATGAACTGGGTAATGTTATTAATTATTTTGTACACTCAGGCCCTCGCCCAATGCCTGGAACATTGCCAATTAATTCTGTAAATTAAATAATCTTATATGAGGCCCTTTTTTTTTGCTCAAAGTCTCTAATTTTAATAAGTAAAAGCTTGTGCATACTGTCTATTAAGTGCCTAGCGTGGATCAGGCATTGTTCTAATTCTTTGTGTATTTTAGCCTACTCCTCCCTCAAAAATCTGAAGTAGGCATGAGTACTATGCCTTCATTATGTAAATAAGAAAATCAAGGCACAAAGAAGTCAAGGCATTTGATCAAGGTCACACAGTTATTTGGTGGTAGAACTTTGGATTTGAACTTTGACCACCAGACTTTAGAATCCCATCTTCAACCACTGTGCTACACAGCTTCTCAAGAGTTAATGGGCTTTGCATTGACTAGCAGTGATGGGGAACCTATGACACTTGTGTCAGAGGTGACACACGAACTCATTTTTTTGGTTGATTTTTCTTTGTTAAGTGGCATTTAAATATATAAAATAAATATCAAAAATATAAATCTTTGTTTTACTATGGTTGCAAATATCAAAAAATTTCTATATGTGACACGGCACCAAATTTAGGGTTTTTCAAAATGCTGACACGCCGAGCTCAAAAGGTTCACCATCACTGGACTAGAGGGATGTGCTGAACTGCGATGAAATCAGAGAAACAAATGGAAATAGAAAATAGATAGCATGTATTTCCCCAGGGATGAGCACGCCTGTGGTTATAAGAGAGCAAGAGAATACTAATGCAACTATATCACAAATCACCACCTCTCACCTGCCCCCAGCTTTTATAGCTTTGCTAAGTCCCTTTCTTTGACCCAAAGCAGGCATTTTCCTCCATGACTCCACAGATGTCCCTGTTGCCGGGGTGACAGGTCCTGGTTGGTGGCTTTTAAAGCTTCTGGGAAAATCCACCTGCCGTAGTCACCACAAGGCTTCACCATCCCTTTACCATTGTCAGGTGCCCCTCCTCCAGAGCCAGCAGCCTTAGCATCACCTTCATCTCTCCTTTCTCTGCTGGGGCTCTTCTCTCTTCTACACGCTTCGGGCTACACAGGACATGGGGATACAACAGGCTGGATTGTACCCACCTTGTGGTCATCATAGTCTTTGCTTTTCTTCTGGGCTCTACCTCTTTTATCCTGAATCTGGGAGAATATGGGTTCTCCCCTCCTTCCCTCTCAGGGCAATAGAGAGAGCTTCTGAGAAAACCGTCACGCACCTGCGCACCCTCTAGCACTCCGGTCTCCCTTCCACTTAGAGTTACCCCAACCTCCTGCTCTTTAGACTCAGATTGGTTTCCCTTTGACTTTTTTGTTGTTGTTAATTTTGGGTGCCTACTTCCTTACTTGGGAATTCATGCTCCACCATCAACGTTTCTGCTCTGGGGATATATGTAAGTCACCTGAGTTTACTGTAGAAGGCTGACAGGGCTGGGAGCCTCCCTTTGGAGCCAGCGCTCTGGGCCTGACAGTAGGGCCTGGACAAAAGCTGTGTCTTGAGCAGGAAAAGAAGAGGAAACATGACAACTTTGACCATGAGCCCCAAGGTCTGATCCTTGGAAAACACCCTAGAATCTCTTCTGGTTCTGGAGATATTACATCCAAGTGGGTCCAGATTCCATTTGTCGACTCATGTGAGAAGAAAGCTTTGTTTATAATATTTGGAAGTTTAGTAAACTGAGAATATGCAAGTGAAGAACTGTGGGATTTCAAAACTTCTAATACATCTTGTGCTGCACGAGGTGAAGATGCAGGGGAAACTACAGCCTGTTTTATGGACGACTGGCCATATCGGGCCTTCTGATTTTGCAAAGGGAAGTGAAGCTCCTATTCTGGAAGAAAGAGGGTCCAGACTTTAACTCCAAGAAACTAAACTGGAACAGGTTGTTGTCAGGGTGATGGGATGAAATCTCTGCAACTATATTTCCTTCAGCGAAAAAATATATGTGTTTCATACCACACGGTCCCTGAGCATTACTGCTAGTTGGTGGGAGATGCGTGTGACACCTTGTTGGGCAGTTATCCCAACGGAGAAGTGGGAAAACTTTAGGCAGCAACATTAAGAGACCAAGCCTTTGGGCCTGAGCGCAGGTAGTTATTGAACATAGTTGGCTGCCTAGACTGCTCTGGAATGCCCCAGGCCGCACTGAGACCTGTGTGTGGAAGGGTGCAGGAGGCGCTGTTTTTGTTAGAGTGCCTTACAGAGCCACAGCTGCCGCATAGCACCGGTCCCCTCCAATTCATTCTGCTCGGGCTTTTCATTAGGGTGTGTAAGCTGGCATAAGAGAATGCTTTTAGGCCTCCACGGGGCCTTCAGCTAAAATGGTTGAGCTGTCATTAAAGATTCTTGTGGCTGACTCGGTATTCAAACACCTGGAAGATGATGCAAATAGGTATGGACCACTTTGCCAGGTTGGTACAGCTTCCCAAGCCTGGAGGAAAGGGAGGTTATACACCATCACATAACAGAGAAACCAGAAACAAACCAAAGATTTTCATTGGCAAAGTGTACTTAAAAATGTCATCGAATTCAGCAGCAAAATCAGCATATCAGATGTACATTTTAGAAGTATTGACTCTGTGAGTCATAGCATATATGAAAATCTGACCACTTGCAGAGAGGCAACATTTCAAGACCATTCAGAATAAAAAAGGGCTTCTCAATAATGCCAAAATGAAGTTACTACTGATGTTGGATTTGTAGAATGAATAATGCCATTACTCTATTAAAAAGATTTGGGGATTTTGCTTTGATAGAAGAGCAAGGAAGGCAGCTATCCAATTAGGTCCTTACTATTATGTCCCCTGCCACCCCATTCATTCTGTTAACTCAAATCAGAACAAATACTCAAGTCCTCAATGATTTCCTTTTTTAAAAAAATGTATTTTATTGAATTTTTACAGAGAGGAAGGGAGAGGGATAGAGAGTTAGAAACATTGATGAGAGAGAAACATCGATCAGCTGCCTCCGGCACACCTCCCACTGGGGATGTGCCTGAAACCAAGGTACATGCCCTTGACCGGAATCGAACCCGGGACCCTTCAGTCTGCAGGCCGACGCTCTATCCACTGAGCCAAACCGGCCAGGGCTCAGTGATTTCCTTGATATTAATCAGAGCCCATCTCACTGGCTACATGTACCTACTTGCAAATGGACAGGTTTACCCACAGGGGCTGTAAGACACACACGTGGTTGATAGAGATTATAAAGTTGCATAGGCCCATGCAATATATAAACATGTGTCTGTAATGTGTTTAAAATAAAGACAGATGGAAGAATGTGCCCACTAGATGAGGAGACAGGAATATGTGTGTGTGTTGTTCCAGATCTTCATCAGTATTGCTTCAGCTCATGTCAGGTATATATTATAGCCTCCAGAAAGCGTGTGCACACCCCCCTCCCCAAGGGAGCCCCAAAGAAAGGAAATTGTAGTAGGCACACAATTCATCTCTCGACACCCACCTGCCAAATGTTGGCAGACTACTCCGGATCACAACCCACATGTTGTGAACCACGATTTCACCTCCCTGGGTAGCATGTGGTTTTGAAAGGCAAAGGCTGGGAGTTTACGTTCCCAGATGCCATATGTATGCAGTTAGCGGACAACTATGGTCTCTTTATATGTACATGGCCACAAATCACTACAGATTGATGCCTGGCTGATGGACTCGATCTCCTGCAAATTCCCCATATGCTTCACTTTATTCCAAATGAGTTGGAGGAAAATATGCAGTATTTTGACAGAAAAATGGGAAGCCTCTATTTTCGGTGGAACTGTGGCATAGGAAGCTACAGTGGGTGGTGGAGGGACAGTCAACTTTTTCTTAATTTCCTCACACATTCAAAAAGCAAATAGAAAGAAAGAAAACAACCTGCAGTCAAAATATCACAGCCACCGGGGCTTCCTCTGACTGGAATGGAAAGGAATGGCCATCTTCACGGTGACGAACAGCGGGATTTCCAGTTTCGTTTAAAAGTTTCTCACTTTCCTTTTGTTCTCTCCCATCCATCTCTTTCCCCCTTTCCTCCTTCCTATGCATGTACATATTATTTTGCTCACGTCATAAAGGATTTGAGACAGTCAACAAGAACAAGTGCAATTACACATTACCCTCAGCACCATGGCAATTAAGAGCACAAGCTGCCCATAAAACCGATAGAAGTTATTATCGTTGAGCCTCACATAACATAGTTCTATGAGTGTCCTTAAAATAAAGACCAAAAGAGGGGCACATACCTTACACCCTGTTTTATTATCAGGGAGGAGGAAACAAATCGCTCCCTCTTGTATATGTATCCATGGGAGTGTGTGTGTGTGTGTGGGGGGGGGAGGGGACAGTTTGAGTGAGGATGGAGGGCCCTCGTCTCTTGCTTTCTTTCCCCATGAAATATTTCAAACAAACAGATAAGTAGAGAAAGTATCAGAAACCTCCAGTGTATACACTCACCTCCAAGGTTTAATAAAACCTATAATGTTTTCAAGTTTCTTCAATATTTCAGATGTAAGTGAAAATTCCTGCCTACTCCCCTTCACCTCTCCCACGGTGATTATGAATGTGGGATTTATTTTTCCCGTAGACACTTATGCATGCTCCTTTTGGTTGACATGTACACGGTTTCTGTTTCCACCACAACAACCTACACTGTTGTACATATCTCCTGCACATTTTCAAGAGTCTCCCTAGAGCAGAAACACTCAAACTTTAAAAAACATATTTTACATTATAACCCGCAACACATACACAAACAAACTGTTTACCCTTCTATCTCAGGTCAGATTCCCCAGCAGCAGAGACCCAGTCAGAACTGCAAGCCAGTGAGGGAAGTGAGAGGGGAAGCAGCTAAGCATGTGGTTTCTGGGGAACGCTAGTCTCTGCCTGGCCCCTTAGGGAATTCTGGGCTGTGAAGGGCACCACAGGTTTTCCCACGAGGGCAAAGGGCTTGGCTTTCATACCTCTTATTGTCAGCCATTGGTTGCTCGCCACCTGGGGTAGAGGTGGTGGGCCTGGGGTAAGGAGAGTGTAACCTGCCAGGCATTTCCAGTTGGAGTGGCTCCTATCAGCCAGTGATAGCGCTCTGGAAGGGAGTGCAGCTGTGAGCAGTTAGCAGCTAATACAGCAGTTGGGGGTGAGCACACCAGCTCCATAAGGGGATCTGGGCAGGGCAGGGCGTCACGAGCATTGACCACACCTTCCAACAAGTGATACATTCTGATATCCACCCCCCTACTGTGTCCCTCCTCTCCCCTCTATCCCCCCACTTCCTTCTGTTCATTGCCCACTAAATCAATTTCATTAGTTTAGTGAATTAGTGAGGATAAGATGGATGATTCAATAAATGGTGCTGGAATGATTGGCTATGTATGTACAAAGTAAAACAAAATTATATCTCTAATCTACACACACACACACACACACACACACACATCAAATCCTTAGGTGAACAAAGATCTAAATGTGTTGACACTTCCCTCTCCTCTCTTTGCCCTGCCCCCCCTCCTGTTCATTACCCAGTCAATTTGATTTTATCTCTTAATGGGTCACAACCTGAAGTTTTAAAAACACTGTTCTAGGATATATTCAGAAGGGGAATTGCTGGAGTAATTAGTAGATGTTACCACATGGCTCTACAAAGCATCAATTTTTTTGCTGCCAATACTATGAGGTTTCTAGTTTTTATCACCTTCAGTAGATACTTGCCATTGTTTTCAGACTTTAATTTTTACCAAAGTTATGGTTGTGAAATGGATATATCATTGCTGTTGTAAATTGAATTTCTCTGATAACTACTCAAATTGAGCAACTCATATTTATAGTTCAATAAGGTTTCCCTTTTGTAACTTGACCATTTATATTTATTGTTCTTTGTTATTGTTGATTTCTAGGAGTTGCAACATAGTGTTGCAAATACATTCTCCCTGTGTATGACTTGACATTGTGGTGTCTTTTTTAATTTTTAATATTACTTTAAAATTAAAACATTTTCAATTACTATTGACATGAAATATTATATTAGTTTTAGGTGTACAGCATAACTTATGAAATAATCACCCCATAAGTCTAGGACCCATCTGACTGTGTTTTCTTTTGATGTGCAGAGTTTTACATTTTTAGAACATCAAATTGAACTGTATTTTCCTTTAGGTTTTATGCTTTTTTTGGTATAGTTATTATGAAATTATTCTCTAGCTTGGAGACATAAAGACATTTTGTGATTTACCTCTATTTTGCTCTATTTTCTTCTAAACAATTTAATTTTTTTTTTATATTTAGATCTTTATTCATTAATTTTGGGTGGGTTGTAGATTAGGGAATATATGTTTGTTTTATTTTCTACATAAATAGCTATTTATTGAATAACCCATCTTATCCCTGGGATTTGTAATGTGTCAGTTTCTCCTGTATCCATCATGTGTGAACTTTTCTTATGCAGTGGGGCCTTGACTTATGAGTTTAATTCATTCAGTGATGGAGCTCGTAACTCAAATTACTCGTATGTCAAATCAATTTTCACCATTACAATGACATGTGATGCTGGGCTGATGTTGTGGCGTTCACTGTGACATTCTCTGCACCAACTAGCAGTGGGGATCTGAAGCTGGCTCGTAACCCAAATTTTAGCTCGCAACTCAAAGCAAAAAATCGGCCGAGAGACGGCTCATATCTCAAAAAACTCGTTAGTCAGGACACTCGTAAGTCAAGGCCCCACTGTATATACACGTCTACTTTTAGGTCTTGCTATTCTATCCTATTAAGCTGTTTGTCTATTCACTTGTACCAATATCATACTCTTTTAGTTATCAGAGAGGAGGAAAAAAATCGCTCTCTCTTGTATATGTATCCATGGGAGTGTGTGTGTGTGGCGGGGGGGAGTGAGTGTGACAGTTTGAGTGAGGATGGAGGGCCCTCATTTCTTGCTTTCTTTCCCAATAAAGTATTTTAAATAAACAGATAAGTATAAAAAGTATCAGAAACATCCAGTGTATACATTCACCTCCCAGGTTTAATAAAGCCTAAAATGTTTCCATATTTCTTCAATATTTCAGATATAAGTGAAAATTCCTGCCTACTCCCTTCATTTTGATCCCCTCCACCTCTCCTACGGTGATTATGAATATAGGATTTATTTTTGCCATACATGCTTTATGCATGCTCCTTTTGGTTGACATGTACATGGTTTCTGTTTCCACTATAGAAGAACAACCTACATTGTGGTATGTATTTCCTTGTGCACATTTTCAAGATCTTTATTTGTTCCCTTTTCTCCCCTTTTTATTCTTTTTTTATATTGAATTTATTGGAGTGACATTGGGTAATAAAGTTATATAGATTTCATGTATGCAATTCTATAATACATCGTCTGTATTTTGTATTGTGTGTTAATTGTATAGTTTTATGATAAATCATGACATTTGATAGGGCCAAACTACCCAGTTTGTTCTTCAAAAATTTCTGAGTATGTTTGTCCTTTTTTATTTTATATAAATTTTAAGACTAGCTTTTAAAATTTAATGAAAATGTATTTTGTATTTGCTATTTTATTTCTTTCTTCCAGTTTCTTCTTATTATTATTGAGGTAAATCACTTAATAGTTCCCTTTGTGAGGGTCTGAAGGTAGTAAAGGCTCTAAGTCTGTATGTGGTGAAAAATTATACAGTTGAAAGATTAGTCATAAAATTGTAGGTTGACAGTTATTTCCTATCAACCCTTAAGATATTCTGCTATTTTTTTGTTTAAGGAAAAGGCTGCTGAGAGCTTTAAAAGTCTTCTTATTTTCCTTGGTGTTCTACAGGTTCATCATAATGCATCTACATGTGCATGTATTTTTACATATTCAGTTCAAGACTCGGGGATGCACTTGCAACCCAAGGATTAGTGTTTTCTTTCAATTTTAGAGAACAATTTATTATACTTTTAGATCTTTTTTTCTTCATTCTCTTCCTTCCTAAATTACTATTTCATACCTTCTCCTCTTTCTTCAAACATCTAATACAGTGATGGCGAGCCTTTTGAGCTCGGTGTGTCAGCATTTTGAAAAACCCTAACTTAACTCTGGTGCCATGTCACATATAGAAATCTTTTGATATTTGCAACCATAGTAAAACAAAGACTTATATTTTTGATATTTATTTTGTATATTTAAATGCCATTTAACAAAGAAAAATCAACCAAAAAAATGAGTTCGCATGTCACCTCTGACACAAGTGTCATAGGTTCGCCATCACTGATCTAATACCTCCTCTACCTTCATCATCCAAAACAAATCCTTCACCTTTTACTCCAAGTTAGCTTCTTTCAGGTTAACTCTCTTTTCTTTCTTTCAGATTCAATCCATTAACAATCCTCTTGGCTCTCATTTAAAAATAAACCCCAAAGTGATCACTTTTCACCACCCTATAAGCTACCATTATCTTTCTCCTTTTCCTTTGTCCTCCCTAGTCTATTCTTAGCATTTAAATTTTAAAATTGCATCCCCACCCTTGCCCTTATCTTTCATTTTTCTCCATGGTGCTAATCACAGTTAACATCATATATAAGTAATCTTTTTCTTTTTCCTCTATTCACATTTTCACTGTTTCCCTTTCTCACTAATATGTGAGTTCTGGTTAGATAAGAATAAAGATGCTTAGAAGAATAACGATTTTTGTCTATTTTGTTAACTATATGCTCAGTACCCAGAACAGTGTCACACATAGAATACATTACACATTTGTGAAATAAATGCATACATTTAAAGGGAAATTTATCTTAGATTTATCACATCTTGGGCATATCCTTTAAGGCTGAAATTTGTGGTGGATGAGAGATGGAAAGCTAAAATACGTGTTGAGAAATATATCTCAAATAAAGAACATGAGACTGTTTCAGAGAATCAGCATTCCATCCTGGATCTTAGCATGCATGTGAATTTTAACCCTTTGTGGTCCAATTTTATTTTTGGAATTCAAACAGTCTGGTCCAAATTAATTGACGGGATTGAATGTTGAACTTACTGACAATGCATACAATCGCAGCGGTTGGCGGTGTTGACCTCAGCTCCATGTTGGACCTGCTCCTAGCGCCTGGTCTGTTGAGTCAGCCTGGATGTTGGACCAAAAAGGGTTAAAGTCAGGGCATCATGACTGCATTCTAAGTGAGGAGATGGTGAGACAGGCAGAAGACAGAGAAATAGGAAACTTTGCAACCACCTGCCCAAGTGAAAGCTAAATAAACAAACAAACCAGCCAACTGTCCTTCTGGGCTTATGACCGAGGTGCTGGAAATCACAGGAGACTTTCCTGGAACATGTGTTGTGTAACAAGTCCTGACAAATACATGGATCATCAAAGGGATTTCTATTTTATATACTGAGAAGCTTTATGATCCAGGAAGTGGTCAGGCCATCTGGGATCTCCTGCTTCTCCATATGGAGCTCTGATTGAATATGTGAGAATAAGGGGAAAGCTCGATGTTAGTGAACATGAGCTGTGTGGAGTCAGCATGGGGGTGCATCAAAGGTGGTGGTGAAACAAAGGGGTTACTTTCCCACAAAGCCCTTGTAGAGGAAGACAGAAGGTAAGCATTCCTGACAAGAAAGGAAAGATGAGCCCCATTTCTCCCAAGTGATGATGTTATGGGATGCTGCCACAGACAAAGAACCAAGCGTTTTATTGGGATGGAAATTAGTGAGAAATTCATGGAAGCAGCATGTCACCAGGAAAACAAATTGTTTTTAACTATAGGAACCAGCAGGTATTCTTCAGGAAAAGTAATAATAAATTGCATGTATATAGCATGTTATACTTTTTTCAAAGCATATAAACCTCCTAATTTGATATTTTCAGCCCTCTGAGGTAGGTAGGACAAACCATTTGAAAAGCAGGAACTGAGCCATAATTCTTTCACCACAGTCTCCTGCCCTCCTCACCCTACCAGGATCTAGTATGTGCTGGATACACAAAGAGCTCTTAATCCCTCTTTATTATAGTAAGTCCCATTTTATGGTTAAGATTGAGAGAAATCGTGAAGTTATTCCTTGCCAACTATCACATGGCACAGCTGGACCCAGGAGTACATTTAATAACTTTTAAGCCTTGTGCACTCAACATCCCAGCACATGCCCTGCCAAATGCGCCAATGTCCAAAGACCACAGAGATACAGGAACAGGAAATACAAGTGTTCTTGGCAGATATCTTGTGCCAAGGGTCATGGACCTTCTTGATGAAGAGCTACTGTTGACTTACCTACAATTTAATAACCTACCAATGAAGTCACTATTAAGAGTTGCTCAACATAAGCACAACTTGCCAGCTCCGAGAAGCTTGGCACAGCCATTGTGTTGGCTGGAATGTTCAAATTCATTCATCCCAGGAAATTTTATTAAAATATCGAAGATTGGCCTAACCTCAAGGAATTAGTGCCAAAGAGGTTCAAGAAGAACAAAACAGTGTTTTGTTTTGTTTTCCAGCACAAGGTGACTGACTCAAAAAGCCTCACTCTTTTTTTCTCTTAAAGTCAGTGTCCAGCTCCAACGCAAACATAGGTAACAGACCTCCTCACCACGGGCTTTCCGGTGTGCGTCCTCTATCTCAATGGAAACCCATCCCACATTGTAGGCATCCACCTGCTAATGGGAGACTCTCGCTCAGTTCACTTCACCAGCGAGTGTACGCAGTCTTCTCCAGACCCTCTGCCATGCATGTTAATGTCTCCAGACACCTACCAATCATGGTAATATACGGGGCCTACCAAACCCCACTGGATGAAAATGTAGGTGTCTCTAAAATTTCTTCTCTCGCTATCTCCCTAATCCACATATATACAACAACAGAGGTAATAGCTGTCACTAACTCTTTTTCTTCCTCAATTCCCTAACCTTTTTATTTCCTTAAAGTGAATTCAGTGACTAGCATGTCATCATTAGGATCCCGCCATAAACAAAGTCACTTTCCTTGTGTCCCAAATGATTCTGGGTTACGTTGGCTCCACTAAAACTGTCAGCGGTTAAGAGTTGTTGCCACTTTTCACCATGCATTTACATAAAAAGAGCTAGGGTTCTCTATCGCCCCATCCTTTCCCTTTTTATCCTGCTCTGGAGGGACCCATATGTTCCCATAATGCTATTTAGTGATTTTGGACAACTAAAGGGCTCAGTGGTGACTATCTTCCCATTAGCAGTAAAGAAGAGACTGGCTTTGGACTAACTTATCTCAAAAAGTGAGAATTCTAGATTGAGAAGTTGAGCCTTGCTTTATCTCAATGGCCAGCTGACATTGAGAAATCTTTTAAATGAGAAGGCAATGATTGATAGGAGGGATATATTTAGAAAGTTACCAAATTAGTTTGTTTCTAGATTTTTTACTTTGCCTCCTACTGAAGCCTAGAATTAAAATATTGAGTTTTATTTATTTATTGAAATTTTATATATTTTACAAAAGGAATGTGAAGTTGTCTGCCACAAAAGATGTATTAGCTTACTAATGAAATTAATATAAAAAAATAGATCATGAGACGCTTTTCAAATCAGGGTAAATGTGTTAGAAGAAACAGCGTATCTATGGTGGCAAGAAGTCAGAATTATAGAAGTATGGCTGAGGTTTCTAGAGCCTGAAGGAGAAACGGTTAACTGAACAATAACTCAAAGATTAGATGATGAAAAAGCCAGAAGCAGACCATGGCCTGGAGGATACCAGAGGTCTGTTTTTTGGTAGTGGCAGTTTCTTCGTAAGGAGGTGCCTTGGAATGTGACATTCCTTTGTGTAGGTTTAGCCAACACTGTGCTCTGATCAAGCCAGAGATTTGGCTCTGAGTTTCCTGGCTTCCAGAGAAAAGGGACAATATGGTCAATTATCCAGCTTTTGATAGCAGAATGGAGGAAGCTTAATAGGTCCTCAAGCTGATACATTTTTATTTTGGCAAAGAAATTGTCTCTTCTTTCACTTGCAACATGAACAAATTCTGGGACCTAATGTATGATTATAGCTAATAATACTATTTGCTTCAGAATTACTAAGAGATTAGATCATAAATGTTCTTACACCAAAAAAAAAAAAATAGTAATTATATGATGGAATGGGGGTTTAACTATTTGATATATTGATTACCGTAATATATCAAATATATCACAGAATATTAAGTCAACATATATTATACAGTATTATATATCAATTATCTCTCAATAAAACTAGAAAATAAAAAGGAAAATGTCACTTTATTGTTGGCTTTGAAGAAGAAGGCTATTATATTATATATGCGTGCCCATGGCAAGAGCCACATGACAAGGAACACTGAGCATCTTCTCAGAGTTGAGAACAACTCAGCAAGATGGAGACCTTAGTCCTACCACTGCGAGTAGATGAATGTCAAACCCTGAGAGCTTAGAAGCAGATCTGTCCTCAGTTGAGCCTCTGATGATACCGCAGCTCTTACCGACACCTGGATTACCACCTGATGAGATCCTCAGGTGGGGAGCCAAGTTTACTCTGTGCCTGAACTTCTGACCTACAGAAACTGTGAGATAATGTGTGTGTGTGTGTGTGTGTGTGTGTGTTGATTCAGGTTGTTAAATTTGTGGTAATTTGTTCCACGGCATAGAAAACTAATACATCCGGGCATTAAAAGACCTGGACACCTATCCTTGAATCAATCCTGTATGAACATGAATAGGTTACTTTACCATACGTAGCATCAGAACTAGAACTTCATGGGATATTAGAACTCTCGGAACAATCTTATAAAAGTTACTCTTGTTTTTGTTTATCTACGGATCCATAAAATCTTAAGTCTAAAAACCCCTGGTTTGAGAACATTCTAAATATGGAGTACAGGTTTTCTGGAGTGGTTTTTAATGCTCCCAATACAAGCTTCAGTGAGTGTGTGTGTGTGTGTGTGTGTGTGTGTGTGTGTGTGTGTGTGTGTTTGCGGTGGTGGTGGTGGTGGTGGTAAAGCAACTTATTTAATGTGACCAGAATAGATGGACAGGGCACTAAAAATCCAGAGGAGTGCAGAGTGGAATAACAAAGTCTAATTATAAGTGACATGAAAAGGGTTCTATTACCAGCGGTCAAATCAGAGACACCAGTGACTAAGTAGACAAATATGAGAGTCAGAGTTCTTGGAGGTTTTGATGTGACAATCAATAGGAACAAATGAGTGGATAGATTTGGAAATTCATAATTTAATGATGGTGGCCTGCAGTGACTTCCTTGTTTAGAATTAATTTTTTCCTGAATACCTTTGGAAACTCAAGGCTCAGCATTGTGGGTACTCCTCTGTTGGAGAGCTAGGAAAATGGTGACCTCAATCCACAGATCATACCCAGAGAAGGCAAATTGCTTGCCTACAGCCACATAACATCATCTCAGGGAATAAGTCTGTTGTCACTGAGGTCATTAAAAAATGGATAGAATGAGTTTCACAAAATGCTTGGAAGATGCAAAAATGGGAGGTGGTGAAAGTTCTGGTGAAGATAGAAAAGCAATACAAAAGCAAACTGAGATCAGGAATGTAGGCAGGAAATAGTCAAATGTGGTTCAGATTGGAGGAAGAGAACCCGAAACATCTGGGGAACAATAATTTGAAACAGATACTCTCCAGGAAAAAGCAATCTGGAAAACAGTTGTACGGTGAGAGACCTGGGTAGCGCTGTTAAGATAAATGGGGTCCCCAATGCCTGTGCAGTGGCCACATTGGGTTGGAAGTCACAATTAGGGAGAGTCAATGGATAAGGAGGAAAGATGTAATTCTGTGGGTCTAAGTATCTGAAGCCGCGCTCTTCCAGCCCTTCTTGGCTGTGCACTCAGATTCCTCTGGCTGAAGGAAAAGTCATAGATAATGCACTGCTAATGAAGACAAGGTTCTGACAAATGAATCTTGTTACCCCTCAAGGCAGCTGGAGCCCCTGGGCCAATTCTTCAGGCTTTCACCAATCTATCTCTCTCTCTCTCCCTCTTTTCTTTTTTTTTTACTCCAATGTGCATTCAAATATTACCATGGTCTCTGTGTGCCATCAATTAAAACAGGTTAGGACCCACAGACCTATTAGAGTAGGCTACCCCATTCTCTGCCTGTTCTTCTTCCTAAATACCATCAATTAAAAAAATTTTATACCTAAGTATTGCACAGGTACTCCTTACTGAAAAAAGCAAACACTAGGTTTTCAGCTTGATGAATTGGATAGACTGAACACACCTGTGTAACTAGAATCCAGAGCAGGGGTGGGCAAACTTTTTGACTCGAGGGCCACAATGGGTTCTTAAACTGGACCGGAGGGCCGGAACAAAAGCATGGATGGAGTGTTTGTGTGAACTAATATAAATTCAAAGTAAACATCATTACATAAAAGGGTTCGGTCTTTTTTTTTTTTTAGTTTTATTAATTTCAAACGGGCCGGATCCGGCCCACGGGCCATAGTTTGCCCACGGCTGATCCAGAGTGATATGTTGAACATCACCAGAACTCCAGAAGCACTTTCCTGCCCCCGCCCCAAACGCTACCCTCCTCCTGATCACTACTCACCCCTTAACAGCATAGATCACTTTTGCCTGAACTTAGACTTGCAAATTTTTATGTCTGGCTTCTTTTGCTCAATATTATGTTTGTGAGTTTCTTGTATGTTGTTGCACGAAGTTACACATTTTCATTGTTGCATAGTATTTCATTGTTGCATTGTTGTGTAGATATATTTATTCATTCTATTTGTGATGAACATGGGCTGTTTCAGTTTGGGACTATCATGAGCATTTTTGTTTTATTGGTGAGCATATGTACATATTTGGTTTTGTCTCAACCAGCTTCTAAGAGTTTTTTGAGATAACCTTCTCCAAATTGCTTTATATGACTGAAGTTCCCATGAGCTTAAGACACATTTAATTATCTTTTTCTCTCTCTCTGTCTCCCTTGGGAAAGCTGGAAACAATCACTTGTCATTATTAACTACTAGAGGCCTGATGCATGAAATTCGGGCAAGGGTAGGCCTTCCTTCCCCCAGCTGCCAGCTTCTGGGCCCACCCCCAATTCGCACCCACTTTGGTCTGGCGCTGCCCACATCCACTGCCACACCCCCCTGGTTCCCCAGTTCTGCAGATCCCCCTGATCAATCGCCTGGCAGAGGGTGCCTGGGCCTCCCTCTGCGGGGGGATCATGGAGCAATGGTTGGGTCCCTGGATCAATTGAATCGCCAGTGTATGTCATAGCATGGTCATCCGGACAGTCGTTCTGCTGTTGGGCTGTTCGGACGATTTGCATATTATGCTTTTATTATTATAGATTATTCTCAACTAAGTCACACCAAGATATTCATTTACTTTTTTCAGAAGCATGATTACAAGTGAAATATGAAATGTTTACAAGCATTCTGTGAGAAACCTTTGTTCAAAAATTGAGCCAGCTTTCTGCTCAATGGCTACTATAAAAAACAGAAGGATACCTGTCTAGTGAACCTACCACGAAAGAGGCATTGGATGTCATCACTGCCCCAGAGGAAACAATAAAAAGGGTCAGAACCCAGGGTTCCTACAAGGATTCCCTTTTGAGAACTCCATAATCTACCTCAAAGAGGTTGACCAACCTCTGTTTACCATATGTGTATTCAAATATTACCATGGTCTGTATACACCATTCTATATAATAAAAGCATAGTATGCAAATTGTCCCCTGGACTGGGAGTTCATCCAGGAGTTTGACCAGGGGACAGGGCTGGCCGGGGGAAGGAAGGGAGGCCCAGGCCGGCAGCCGGCAGCCAGCAGCCGGCAGCCGGCAGCCGCTAGGGACACTACCAGTGCACAAATTTTGTGCACTGGGCCTCTAGTAAAATATAAAAAGCATGCTCTTTTTTTTTTTTGATGCTTTAATATAAACACTTGATAACTTTTCCTTCTCTGATAAAGATAGTAGAGATTTAATGCCTAACTAATGCCAAGATTTGTATAACACAAGTATCTTAAATACTCTCCCCACTACCACTTCTTGCCTTAGAAGAAATTTGTTCTGCAAGGAAGGCTAAGGGTGCTTCTCTGTTTCCTCTTTGGAAGAGGAGACAGAAAGAACCAAAATTCAGTTTAATCTCTGACAGGTCAGCCTGTTCTTCTAGTGCTGGCATTTCCCTTGAAGCAAGCATTTTCCTGAGGTGAACTGGATACAATATGATGCATTATTTAGGGGAAACATTTTGCAGTGGACTTATGCCCAAGGCATCATTAATAGGAGGAACTATTCCTAGCCAGTTTGGCTCAGTGGATAGAGTGTCAGCCTGTGGACTGAAGGGTCCCAGGTTTGATTCCCACCAAGGGCACTACCCGGGTTGTGGGCTTGATCCCCAGTAGGGGGTGTGAAGGAGGCAGACGATCAGTGATTCTCTCTCATCATTGATGTTTCTATTTCTCTCTCCCTCTCCCTTCCTCTCTGAAATCAATAAAAATATATTTTAAAAAAGATGAGGAACTAACATGGCGGTAGAAAATAAAAGAAAAAAGAAGTCTTGTTTTGTTTGAATGGCTTTATGATTTAACATTGAAAGGTGGTTCTATTAATGTCCCCTCCCCTGTAAATAACAGAAATGAATACAGATGAACTCGAACAACAGCAACAAAAAAGATTTACTGGGAAGACATGGAGAACATCACAGACGTGAAGTAATGGCTGAACAGTAGGACTGGAACATGCATGAAGAAACAGCATGCTTTCTGTCCAGGGAGAAGGACCACCCAGTTTGCATTAGTGCTCCTTCCCTAGGCCAGGCAATGTGGCTGGAGTTGGGGTGGGCTGCAGCAGGCTCGGGGTCTCAGCCTGGGTCATGGGCTCGCTACCTCAAGGGCAGGTCTGTTACCAGAAAGGAGTCAGAGGAGGTGCTGGCAGACATAAGCAAGGGTGATACAAGGGTGACAGCTGAAGTCATCAGCTTACTGATGGAAATAGTAACAGAAAAAGGAAAAGTGGTCTGATAAAAGTGCTAAGGTTGGTAAGTGTATGTAAAAAGTCCTGGACTAATGACAGTATGCAAAGATACAGGGGAAGGCTTTACTTAGGCATATGTCATAATCAGAGGCTAGATTAGCTCAGTGTATCTGATTGTTATAGCTACACATTTTTTTCTATTTAAAATTATTATTAAACTTTCTATAGGAAAGTAACTTGTTATTGTAAATCTTCCCATTGAAATACTTGTTTTTTTAACATAATTCTCAATAATATGAGGTTTCTTCAGAAGCTAACTATTATAGCTGGTTGGGTTTCTTTTTTTGCAGTATGGTGCATGAGATTGATAAAATTTGTTTTTATGTAAACATTTATGTTCTCTCAATACATTTATATCTTCTCTTTATAAACATTTGTTTATAAATATTTATAAATATATGTATTTATGCACAATTTATATAAACACAGTCTTTGACATTATTGATCTATCTAAAATGGAGAAAGGTTTTTTCATTTACCAATTCTATTTTATTTTTGTCACTTTCTCCTGATATTTCAAACATTTTCCCTTTGTACAGTTGCATGTGATGAGTTTTTGGTATAAGAAATTTGTTAACTTTTATCTTTGTTATGAATTGAACCATTTATCAACATGAAATTATACTTTTGTCTCATGCTTATTGCCTTGAATTTTTTTATATAAGTATTGTGACACCTCTATTTTGGGGAGGGGGGTAATATGTTTAATATTTTTATATCTTTTTAAATATAGGTTTATCACTTTTAATAAACTATCATTGAATTTTGAAAATCTATTTTGAAATCTTTGCATTTTAATTGGGAAGGTCAACCCATTTATTGACATAACTATTTTGATTTTACTTCTAATATATTTTAATTATCCTCTCTAGGCTCCTTTGTTGTTTCCATTTTCTCTTCCTGTATAGACTATAATATACTTACTTTTATCTCCTACAGTGCTCTAGGGGGTTTATTTTCTATTTTAATTTTATTTTTTAAGTTAAAAATTGTTCTTTGATCAGTATCTCTTTAAATAATAATCATCAAAAACAAACATGAATCTTTTGAGAATCCTTATTTAAACTAGATAAAGAATTTAATATTCTTATGTATTTTTTCATGCTCTCTTCCCTTCTTATTTTCCAATTTTTGAAAATATTATTTGGGGATGGGGGTTAGCACTAGCTTATTTTATTTAATTATTACTATAAGAATTAATTTTTATATCTTATGTCTAATCTTTTAAGAATAATTATGGAAGCACTTGCTTTTGCAAACATATTTAGTACAATTATTTACTTAATTAATTTTTAGGGTTAGAGTTGAATTTCTTCAATGCATGGATTTTTTCATCAGCTCATATTGCCTTGTGGGGTTGACTTTTCTGATTGTTTCCCTAGAAACTATCCCGATTCCTTGGACAAAGAAGTTTACTGCCTCCCACTGCATCTCTTTTTCCCAGACTTACTTGCAGCTATAAATGACCACGTGACCTACTTGTAGCCCAGGAATTTACACCTAATCCACTGATGAGGATTATAAAACTGCTTTTATTTTCTTTTTAAAAAAACTTCCTTATAGAATTTGGGGGGGAGACATTGGTTAATAAAATTATGTAAGTTTCTGGTGCACAATTCTATAATACATCTTTTACATATTGTATTATGTGTTCACCACCACAAGTCAAGTCTTCTTCCATCACTCTTGCCTACCTTCCCTGATCTCCCTTTCCTCCTGGTAATCAACATCTTAGTACAATTATTTAGATGGACATGTCTAACTGGCTTCAATACTCATTCTGAGTCTCTTAATTTTGCAATTAACATGTGTTATTATTATAACCGTTATTGTTAGAAGATATAAAAAACAAGTGGCAATAACAATCAGGATAGCAAATACTTGTTAAAACTGTGTCCACTGTTTTCTTGACTTTAGCCCCAGCAGCTGTTTTTGAGGGATGACTTAGAAGCAGGTGTAGTATGTTTAATGGCCATAAGACGGATTTTTTTTCTTTTCTTTCTAATACCAAAATCAAGCTTCTCTTCATAAAAGTTCCACCTGCTCTGGAACACACTCTAGATGCAAAGGGTTTGTGCTGTTTTGACTAAGAGGAAATTGAAGAATCCAGCCACAGCAATGTGAGAGCGATGATAACCTTATTCTCATTACTAATATGTCCTTTGCATGGCAGCCTTCAGAGGCACGATAACCTTCTGCACGGAGATTTGGTCCATATTTTCTTCTCTTCTTTATTGCCATGTAGCGAATGTTTGTCTTTTGTCACTGCTTTCTATCACCTGGCATATTTTTTAAGAGCCATTTGTTTACTGTCAGAAATGACATTTCTGGTTCCCAGCACTTGCCTTGCATTCTGTATGTGATGTTAGTGGAAACCTAACCTCAGGAGGCCACTTGCCCCTCTGCCATCCGACCAGCTTCTGGGTCTGCCTGTGTGTGTAGGGTGATAAACCTGCCCCTCAAAGCAAACCACTTCAGGTATTGTCTTCTTTTAATGCGTTGGTGGCTTTTTTTTTCATCCTATGTGAATGAAAGCTTCAGAGCACTTGGTTCTTGGAATTCAGGAAGAAATAACACTTGCTAGAAACCTCTGATGACGAATTGCTCACAAGGCCCCTTAAATGAAGCTGTCCACAGATTTTAAAAAGTGTGTCAAGGTTTTAAGTACCTTTTTTCATTTGAGATATTAAGGTGCTCCTATGAAAAGACCTCTGCAAAGGTCAAGGGTGTCATTTTAGTTATTTCATAGCTCAGGCATGCTTGGACCAAATGTAGACTTTTGAAAGTCTTTCTCATTTCTTACCGAGCCCAATCTTAATGTGGCTTCCAGTGATCCTTGTCCCACTGCGGGTTAGGTAAGAAAGGGTCACTTTCTCTCACGGACACATTTGACCTTCAGGGTGGCTTGTGGTCAGGAAAATGTCAGTCTGTGATCGCCTCACGCTTTGCCCAGTCTTAGGGGGAGGTGGCAGGCGTGGTTTCAAGGTATGACAGGAGGACTTGTGAGAGTGCTTGGGGCTGGAGGGGACTTTGGGGGCCTCCACAGGGGGTGTTGGTGGGCGACAGGACGGGAAACTGCTATTCTCAAAACTGCAGTATCCGTTCAGAGCAGGAAAGAAAGCAGCTGGCAAATTCTGTGAAGAGAGGGCTCTCTTAGAACGGTGTTTGAGGTTTAATAGAGAGGGTTTCTTAGAATATTTTTACAGGATACAAAGGCTCTGAACAATAAGGAAGGGAGAAGAAGGTAATTTTCTTACATGGCTGGTGGGCTAGGGTTTCAAAGAATGAGTGCTATCTGCAAGAAAACTAGAAACAGGGTGACTCATTACAAAACTGTGTCCTTAAGATGTCAAATGAAGGGTCCTAGGTGGGGGTAAAACAGGCGGTTAAGCTGGTCTTGAGGTGTGGCAGGCTGAGACTTTGAAACACTCTTGATTGGTTGATTGGTTGTGGACGATCATGATAATGAGAGCTGACATGCAGTGAATGTTTTGCTGAGCGTGGGCTTCCATTATCTCATTGAATGAGCCCAGCGGTTTATAAAATAGCTATTACTTTATCTTGCAGAGGAGCATACGAGTGACAGGCCTAATAACTAAGTCACAGAGGTGGTAGATGGTTGAGTCGGGCTTGGAACTTAGGCGGTGACCCTTAATTCCCCAACTGGACTCACGTTGCTGATTGGCCGGCCTCTCTTTCTCCCGCCCCATCGCTAACAAAGGAACAAGAAATCCTGGAGCTTTGCTAGTATTTCTCCCAGTGAGGGGTCAGCCCTTGAGGAGGAGCTGGTCTCAGCTCCAGGAAAGGTGCTGCTAGCGCATTGCGTGACTCTACTGAGTTATGCGCCCGGGCAGTGATCTGCATAGGGGCCTATCTACTCGCTCAGGAAACAACCATCGCTGGGCTATTTTTCTTTATTTATGGTTTGTGATCACTGCCAGAAAATCCCTCGAGGAGCGCATTTAAATATGCCACATTGGTATTACTATATGCGTACTCTGGGTGAAACATTTATGATAAATCAAGTTTTTAGGTGCCCTCTGAGGGAAGTGCTGATGGAGAAATACATCTGAAGAAAACTTTTCTCTTAGCAGTAGTTACTTGAGGAAACAGCTCCATTTATCTTGCGAGGGCTTGTGTGAGGGGAATACAGACCACCCAGAATCACATGTCGGCATCATGCAAGAGGAAAACCAAATATCCAAATTTAGCTCTAGGCTTCTTCAGTCTTCTGTGCTGTGCCGTGTTAGTCCCTCTCCCTTTCACCCAGCCCTTACCTTCTCTACTGGCAAAATGGGCAAAAGCCTACTTTCTGTCAAGCCTTCTACCCCAGCCAAAGTACCACCCTTCCCACAGCCTGGAGGCTTTTCTCAGCACTCCTCCTGTGGTTAAATCCCACACACGCCTGCCCTCAGGTGCACAGAGTCACTTCCTCAGAAATACCTTTGCTGATCCCTTTCCTCTCCCCAGCCTAAGGTGGTATCTTTTCACTATTTTTACTTCCTGACCCTGCTCATCATTTGTATAGAATTACTTATTTGTGTGGCATTAGTTTAATGCCTATCTTCTTTACAAGACTCAGAGTTTACTGAGAGCACACACTTCCATTAACGGCTCTCACAAGTGTCTTCTTGCCACATAGAAGGTGTCTAAATATTTGTGGGAAGAATGTACTTCGCCTGGGCCCTTAGACATATGGGCACATAGCTTTGCTTCTTAGTATGTATGTGTATATATATATTCATCCTGTTGGATTGTAAGCTCACTGACATAAATAATTGTAATCCCCAATGCCCACCATAGTGGAACATGAAAGTGCTCAATAAAAGTGAGTGACATATGTCGTAGCAATATCTTTACCGATACAGATCCTAGGAAAATGGAAACTAAGGAGAAAATAAACAAATTGGACTACATCAAAATAAAAAAGCTTCTGCACAGCAAAAGAAACCATCAACAAAACAGCAAGAAAGCCCAATGAATGGGAGAACACATTTGCCAATGTTATCTTCAATAAGGGTTTAATCTCCAAAATTTATAGGGAATTCATACAATTTAACAAAAGGAAGATAAACAATCCAATCAAAAAATGGGCAAAGGATCTAGACACTTTTCAAAAGAGGACATACAGAAGGCCAAGAGACACATGAAAAGATGCTCAAGGTCACTCATCATCCGAGAGATGCAAATCAAAACGACAATGCGGTACCATCTCACACCTGTCAGAATGGCTATCATCAACAAATCAACAAACAACAAGTGCTGGAGAGGATGTGGAGAAAAAGGAACCCTCTTTCACTGCTGGTGAGAATGCAGACTGGTGCAGCCACTGTGGAGAATAGTATGGAGTTTCCTAAAAAAATTAAAAATGGAACTTCCATTTGACACAATAATTTCACTTCTAGGAACAGATTCCAAGAAAACAGAAACACCAATCAGAAAGGATATATGCGCCCCTTTGTTCATAGCAGCACAATTTACCATAGATTTGGAAACAGCCTAAGTGCCCATCAGCAGATGAGTGGATTAGAAAACTGTGGTACATCTACAAAATGGAATACTATGCTGCTGTAAAAAAAGAGAAGGAATTCTTACCATTTGCAACAGCATGGATGGAATTGGAGAGCACTAGCTAAGCAAAATAAACCAGAGAAAGATAAATAACACATGATCTCACTCATTTGTGGAATATAATGAACAACATAAACTGATGCACAAAAATAGAACCAGAGACATAGAAGCATCAAACAGACTGTCCAATCTGAGGGAAGGTGGGGGGTTGGGGGTAAGAGATCAATCAAAGGACATGTATGCATGCATATGAGCATAACCAATGGACACAGACAGTAGGGGGGTGAGGGCATGTGCTGGGGGGTGGGGGCGGTTGGGAAGAGGTTGGGGAAAAAGGAGACTCATGTAATACTTTAAACCAGAAGTTGCCAACCTTTCAGACATCATGGACCACCAGACCACTGGTTGGCGACCACTGCTCCAAAGGTTTCCTAAGAATTTAAATTTTTAAAAAAGTGAGTGAAATTGAATGGGACTTGCATGACTTATACCTAAGCTTTAATGTGATGGATAGCAAGCATTTCAGTTCAGTCTAATTAATATTTATTAGGCACCCTTTAAATGTCAGATTGTATGTATCTATGTATAGTACTGAGGATAAAAATTGTGAGCTGATGATCTAGAAAGGAAGACAGACACACAAATAAATAATTAAAGACAATGAGAAAGATATGCATAGCATATTATGGGAACTCAGAGAATAACAAGATGCCCCATTCTTAGCCTGATGTGAATCTTCAAAGTTAGAATTGTGAAGTAAGTGTGTGTGTGTGTATGAGAGAGAGAGAGAGAGAGGGAGAGAGAGAGAGATTCTGGTGCTAGGGACAATGATAAAGAGCATGATATAGTAGTTGCTTAATGCTGTTGAAACATGAAATATGACGTAGGGAGTGGTAGAGGTGAGGCTAGAGGGGTAAGTCATGGATGATCTTAGAAGACATACATAATAATGTGTCTTCGTTCCTTTATGTTTTTCTCTACAACCTGGGCATTGAAATTAATGGTATTTTTCTTGGTCACTGAGACCAAGGCTGGCATTACGGAATGCAGGAAAATTTGAAATACTGAAGTTGAATAATTTATTCATTAATTCCTTCATTGATTGTTTACTTAGTATCTATGAAGAATCAAGCACTGGGGATGGTTACAGATTCAAATAAGGTACAGTGTTTACTCTTAGGGAGTTCAGTATAGTATTTTACTCTTGTTTATGCAATGAGTTAAATGTAACAGTGTAAGTTAGCATTTCTCAAACATTTTGGTCTTATGACTCCTTTATGCTCCTGAATATTATTGAAAAACCTAAAAAACTTTTGTTTATGAGGGTATTAGATATGTAATTTATATGTACAGGTGTCCTAAAAATGTATACACACACTTTGAATAATTACAATGGCAGTGTTTATTAAAATATATTTCATTTTCAAAATTGAGCTATCCTTTGTTAAAGTGCATATACGTTTTTGGAGGACATGCTATATTTATACTATGAGAGTATTATTTACATACAGGGTGGGGAAAAAGTAGGCTTACAATTGTGAGGATGCAAAACACAGAGTTTATTAATGTATTATTATTTATTAATTGTTGTATTATTTTCCATAAGGACAATTGTAAACCTGCTTTGCCCCACCCTGTATATGTAAATTAAAATAGAAAATTTAGAAATGATTTATTAATTAAAATAATAAACAAATTAAATATTAACATAAATAACATATTTTCATGAAAATAACTATATCATCATTATTTTCCTTTCACACAAAAATTTAGTGTAAAGAGTGCCAATGTTTTACAGTTTTGCAATTCTCTATGCCTGGCTTAATAGATGTGGGATTCTCATATCTGTTTTCTGCATTCAATCTGATGTTTGGTTAAAGTCCCTGATGAAAACCCAGCCTCTGCAGTTATGTGTTTGGGTAAGGGTGGAATATTTCAATAGCCTTTTTAGATAATCATGGATATTCTTCTTTGGCACTACACCAAAACTTTAAAAGTGGTAATTTCTTAAAATTTAGTTGCAATGTGAAATCTGAAATTAATTAATAAACTTTTTCTATCTGTCACATAAATATTTATTAGTCTCCCTTGCATTGTGAATGAATTTTTTAACTGGGCATGATTTTATAACATCAGGGAGTAGTCATTTGGAAAATACTGAACGAACCATAAGTACATTTCATTATAAAACATGAAATAATAATATAAATATGCTATCTATATCTATAAAAGCCTAAGTGACCAAATGACCGAACAACCAGTCGACTGGTCGCTATGACGCACACTGACCATCAAGGGGCAGACGCTCAGCACAGGAGCTGCCCCTGGTGGTCAGTGCACTGCCACCGCAGGAGCGCCGCTCAGCTGACAGGCACCAGACGCAGGGCTCACGGCTGGCTGCCGCAGCCCGGAGACTGCAGCAGAGTGGCAGTGAGCCTACCAAGCAGTGGCCAGCGGCCAGGATGAGCAGGAGCAGCAGGCAGCGTTGGACTGCTAGTTTCACCCAATCCCCACAGGCCACGTCGAGGGACCTCAACGGTGCATGAATCCGTGCACCGGGCCTCTAGTAGTATAATAACAATAAAGTATCATAAGTAAACATAAATAAAAATTTATTAATATCATGACTGACCGCATCAGAAGAGTATAACTACTGGGAAGCTGTAAAGCTCATGGTGACAAGTTTACCAAAATTCTAAGTTTTGTTTGAAAGTTCAACTTTCATCACTGGCAGCAAAGGGTGTCAGCTGTTTCTTTAAACGGACAAGCTCACTTAATCCACTTTCTAGAAAATGTCGGACAAAAATGGAAGTCTAAATAGTCATAATGTTTATGTAAGTCATCCTTTCAAGTAACAATGACATTCCATGAAAACAGTGAGTACTTTAGCTTGTAATTCAATCACACTAATGTTTTTTATCAAGACATCCATAGAAGTAAGCCAAGGTCTGTACTTCAATACACAGAAGTACTCTGTGTGTACCTACCACTTTGTCACAGAGAGTTTAAAAATGTGTACCGAAGGGTCAAGTTTAATAAAAGTAATACTTTTTATTGCTTCCTCGGGATAACCTTAAGTAAAACAAGTGTTTGATTTTACTTTAACTGTGTGGTGGGGAAGAATACAATAACTCTTCAGTCTGGTACTGTTGCCATGATCTGTGCCAAGAAGAAAGCGGTTTGATGCATCAGCATAGTGTCAACACAGTTGCTCCAGGATTAACCAATCGATTTTTCAAAGGTATTGAATGCTGAACATTTTAGTGCTGCTCATGTTTGTCACCAAGCATTCACATAAAAGATAATCTTCTTTAATGATTTGTTGATACTGATATTGGACAAATAGAAGCAAACTAGCCATCCATATCTATAGATTCTTCCCTTGAAAGGTAAATTAAGTACAATTCTGCAAAGGAGATAACAGGTTAGTCTTTATGTTTCCAGCTAAATCTTTAATTCAACAAGTTGCTGTATTGTTGGAAAGGGGCAGTGCTGTGAATTCATTTACTGACTTTTCATCCAGCAGGCATTCCATAATGGAACTACCTAGGGCCTTATTGCTCTCATCTGCTGTATGTGTGTCTCCAGCCAATGCAGCTCCATGGCTTACCCTGTAAGGTGCCTCTGGGTTTCCTTATTTCTAGTCAAAAGGAGTAATCAATAAGTTTTGGCTTTTAAGAGCTTCCTGCACCTATGTTTAAAACATTTTAAGTCCTTTATCTTTAAACTGCAAACTTGCTTTTCAACATATATTGTTGAATTTTCTTTTAATTCAGCCAAGGGGAGTAACTTAATAATGTGAATCTGTTCCTGAACACAGTTTTTTTTCTTACTAGAAAAAGTTTCTGTCCATCTCCACTAAATACACGTTGAATAAATATTCAAAGAATATTGACTTCAGGGGTACCACACGTGGTTCTACTAACATGTACATACCACAGGTCATCTCAACAAATGTGAAGATGAAGCACCATTGCCCCAGAGTTGGAGGTGGGATATATATTCTTTCCAGTTAGTGATCATGTCTTTGCCTGTTGTTACCTGAGCCTCACTGGGCCCCCAAATCCAGGATCACAGGTGTCTAATGAGAGTGGCAGGAGCAGCTTCTGGCCTCAGAATGGAGCCAAGTTGGCTGTCCATATGCGGATGATCTCTTTCTACCGAATGACCCTGCCACTGACCTGAAAGATAGCACACAGGTACACAGTTAAAGCACAGTGTGATGCTATCAGCCTAAAGGTGAGGTTTTTAATTGTAGCAGCAGGAACTGTTAGTGCTGGAGGCGATTTAGAAGCCATCCAGTACACAGACAGATGCAAGTGCAGAGAGCTGAAGTTTCTTGCCTTAGTTCACCTGCTAATTAACACTACGGCCGAGCCAACAAGTAAATGCTTTGATATACAGTAGAGTTGAATTAGGAGCAAATTTACATGCCAACTTTAGGGGTAACTCCCTGCCATCAGAAGGAACTACACTACCTGGCTTAATTGTTACAATGACAAAATCATAATATGCACTAAGGTATGAGGGCGTCCATGCTGAGAGGGATAGAAGTAAGGCCTCTTGCCCAGCACTATGGGATCTCGCCCTGGCCCCATTCACAGCTGGACTCAATAGTGCTGTTAGGAGAAAATGACATGCCAACGCAGCCATTCTTTTTTCATTTCTCCCTTTAGGTCAGTGGTTCTCCAAGTGTAGTGTGCATCACAATGATTATTCAGGGATTGTGTAATTAATGGGAGACTTAAGAATGTTCGAGCCAATTTTGCTAATAAGCAATATTTGCCAACTGGGAAACCAAGCTCTGGGTGAGATGGAAATCTACTTTACTCCGGTGCCTTAGAAATGTAGTATTTAACACATTTGAGTTGTTTTCTATATTAAACTTTTAAATATAATTTTCAAAAGTGAAATTGAAATAAGTGTTTTGAGGAAACCTTGACAATTATTGCTTTAACATCTACTAAGAGCATTTCTGGTCTCAATGGCAGTTATCAAAGGGTTCTATTATAATTATATCCTTTCTCTTCGTTCCCCCCCCCTTTTTTTTTGCAATCTAGTAAGATAGCCTACTTGCTTTTCTCTCCTTTTCTTTTCTGGCCCCAAACACTTTTTTGGAGCATTCGAATCCCAGAGCGGAACTGTGAACACTGACACCAATCCAAGCCAATTTTTAAAACATCTTGTTCTGTATTTTTATATGCAGACGACTCCTCTCCCCCCATATCTCCTCTGCCCCCAACCCACACTGTTCCCTCCGTCCCCACCATCGCTGCGTTTTCCCACCTGGAAAACAGCCTCACTGAATTCCGGTCGGCGGGCATTGACCAGACTTCAATACAAATGCCCCTGTCGAAAATGGCACCAACTTAGGTGAAGAACAAAGACACTCTGGCTTCAAAGCGGAAGCTCCAGTTTCTGCACAGAAGGGGTTTCACACAACCCCGGTTAACAACAACAACCACCTCGGGGGAAGAAAAGTCCCAGACTACAAAGAAATGCCAAACAAGCAGCCATCGGCCCTTCCTTTCTTCCTCTGGCGCATTTAGCACAAAACCTGTTCAGGAGAGCAATTCTTTGATAATCGTTTGGACCATGACCGTGGCTAGAAGCCCTTCTTCTGCCTCATAGAGCTCAGCAGTTCGTGGAGATCTGAGTGTTCTGTGCTCAGCCAGGCTTGGAGATGTTGTGTGATGCATACACACACGCACACACAGACTTATGCTCATGCGTCCACACACATGCTCACACAGACACTCACATACACACACACACATACACACACACACACACACACACACACACACACACACACACACACACCATGGAACAAAATTGGTTTGCTAGGAAAGGATTCTGGCAACTTCGCAAAGATTACAGGCCAAATCATGTTTTTCCTTTTTTTTTCTTTTTTGTGGTCCCCTCTCTTTTTTTTTTCTCTCCCCATTCTAGTGAACCACTGAGGTGTGGCCTTGGCAAATGCATACTCACTGTAATTGCTATGTTTTTGAAGAAAAGAAATTGAGAATAGTGGGAGAGTATGGGGCAGACTACATAAGAAAAGAGAAAGAATAAAAATTTAAAATAATAGGCAATTTTTAGACATGACTTTCCCCTCTCTCTAAACCCAAAGAAGAGACTGAAAAAGAATGTTTGGCTTGAGATAGCCCTAAATTGGAAATAAAAGGGGATGTCAGTTCTTTGTGGAATGAGGCAGGCATTAAATACATAAATAAATCAAACAATATGCGTAAGTTCCATTCTTTTCTTTAAGATCCTTCTCCCAGTTGGTACCATGTTAGTTCTCTTTTCTCCCTCAGTCCCTTACATCCCCGTTCTCTCCTCTAGCCCAAACTGCCAGGAGGTTTCTGTCCCCTCCATCCCCCTCTTGGTCTCCATCAGAGAGGTGGACAGGAGCCAGGCTTAGCGGTGGTTCTTTGCCATGTCACTAGCTGCACCAGTTGTTGATGAAAATCTGGCACAGAAAGATGAGGCCATCTGTGGTGAAGTTTAAACCGATTTACCTCTCTGGCAAGCTGGTTGAAGTCTCTCTTTCTCTGTATTCAGTGAAGCCAAAGATGACAAAGGCAGTGGGACTAAAGCTGTGGGGTAGTTTGGGCAAAGACATCGCACGATAGCTGTTAGCTGTGAGGGTCATCTCGGGGTCTGCAGTGCACAGCCAAGGGGCACTCCAGTCCTGGTTCCACTCTGTGCACTTGAAGTCGCCAGACCCTGGGCCCGGTGTCCATGTGGACATTAGGTCTTAGAAGATGCAAACGGGGACCTGTCATTTCCTGTTGGACGTTTCTTGGAAAAATCCTGGGCTGAATTTTGTGGTTTGCAGGGAAAACACCCCATTTCAGAGAACTCTTCTCAGGCACAGTTAATGAGCTGCAGAAGAGAACCACCAACTCGGACTTCAAAACACGACTCCACAGCTTGACCGATTACCTGAACCACAACACTTACGTCCAAGAGACTTTGGTTGTTTCCAGAAGTCCCATCAACCCTTAAAGCTACCAGTGAGACTATTCAGTCACGCGTGAAGTATGCTCTGAAGTCAGTGCCAAATGCTTGGACAATGGCAGGATCCCGAGGCAGAGGCCAATTTACCATGAAGCCAATATAACTTAAGCTTCTGGGCTCCCGTTGAGGCCTTGAGAGGGAGCCTTAGCAAGGCTCAGATTTTTGTTGTAAAACTTGCAAAAATAAGATATTTTAAGCCCAATGAGTTGCCTGCTGTCTCCCTTTCGACTACCCCTCTATTGTATTCCCCTCCTGTGGCATGGGGCGGGAGTGATCCAAGGAAGTTGAGTTGGAGATATTTTGAGTTTGGGTTTAGTGAGATAGAGTTAACAGGATCAAAGTCAATTCCATGGATGGTGACTTATTCTGGTCATCTTGGTATGGAAATGGTTTGCAGGTAAGTACCTACAGCCCACTGATCTGCCTGAAAACAGGACACAAAGAGGCAGGGCACGTGAGAATGTCCCTTGGTGCTTGGCACTGGAAATCTGTGGGCAGTGGAGGAGGAGAAACAAGCTTAGAAATGTGTGGTGCTAGAGACTAGTCTGTGAAATGTAACTTAAAATTAGATTTCTATGATTATTATTATATATTATTTTAATATTACCATAATCATATAAAATATACTGTGAAGTTATTATAAAGATTTAATAAAATAGGTTAATAAAATAGGAAGTGTCAACTGGTGTCTAGTACAAATAGTTGGTAAATAAAGGTACTTTTTTTCTTACTTGAAGCATCTTAGTATCCATCACTATGAGACCAGATATTGGAATTCTTGGGAGTTTCTGGTAACCCTTGAAGCATATTATTAAAAAATAAATGTCCGATGTCACTTTTTTCTCTCTTTTTGCTTCTTTATTCTGCAAGGGAGTTGCTGGAGAAAATATTGAGGATTCTGGTTATTTGGTCTCCAGGTATTAGAAATGCTCTCACTCTAAATGGTTAAAAATTAAAAACATCCTTTAAGTTGTTTCGTAGCAACACTAATAATAAGAATCTGGCCGAAGCCAGTTTGGCTCAGTGGATGGAGCGTCAGCCTGCGGACTGAGGGGTCCCAGGTTCGATTCCGGTCAAGGGCATGTACCTGGGTTGCGGGCACGTCCCCAGTGGGAGATGTGCAGGAGGCGGCTGATCGATGTTTCTCTCTCATCGATGTTTCTAACTCTCTATCTCTCTCCCTTCCTCTCTGTAAAAAATCAATAGAATATATATTAAAAAAAAAAAAAAAGAATCTGGACCTTCCAAATGCCCTGATAACAAGCCAAATCCATCTGCTATATTAAGCAGCTCACTGCTTTATTGGGTGCTAGAGGATAGGAAGCACATTTGGTGCCCGTCCCACGACATAGGTGCTCTGCAGTAACCATTATGCCTCTCTGACTGTTCTTTTTATTGGTTCATAGTGCACAGCCTCTATCCAGTCTGAGTGTTAAAGATGAAGTTGAAATGGGCCACTTACTCTCCATTTGGTGTCATTTCTAAAATAATGGCCGAAATAATCTCTAACTGGAGAGATAAAAAAGAAAATGACACCTGACACATTCCTGTCAGTTAATAAGCAATCATCTGGCTAGAAACAAGCTTTTCTCTGCTGAAAAATAGGCCATGCGCTTGTCCCCAGCCTGGGCTACCTTCCGTTACACTCTTCTTCGCTTTCTTCCCCTTGCATCGTCCAAAAGAAACAAAGGTGCCTCATTTAACGGAAAGCAACACCCCTCACATTGGAGAACCAGATCCCCGTCCCTTTTAGCCCCGGCATCACCTTGGTGAAACTTCAAGAATGTGCCCATACACAAAAGCGAATTACTCCTCCTTCTGGGAAACTGCTCCCTGGGGGCCCCGTCAGGTTTGCCAGAGCCTGTTGAAAGTTCAGCGATCTGAACTGTGTGCTTCAGGTCAGATCAGCCAAGGTCTGGGCTATTCGATATTAGCTTTTAGGGTGAGAGGGGGAAAGAGAGGAGAGAGAGAGAGAGAGAGAGAGAGAGAGAGAGAGAGAGAGAGAGAGAGAGAGAGAGAGAGAGAAGAGGATCCCATGTGTCCCACAAAGTGTCTCTCTCCTGCACCCAGCCATGAGTGTTTGAAATAATTCCTCCTTTGTCCGCCAGCTGGCTGTCAAATCTATTGGGATGAGCCTGCTGGACCTGTCTGGGAAGCTTGTTAAACTGCTCCAAGTAAGTCAGGGAGAGGGCGGGGTGGGGAAAAGATTAAAGGGCGAATACAATCTGTGTGAGGCAGTGGCCCTGACTCTAAAGAGGCAGATGATCTAAGAAAAGGAAGAGCTTCCCTCTAAAACCAGAGGCTGTGTGCAATGTAAATGACCCCGTGTGCAGCTGCCTCTGGCAGGCAGCCACCCGCCTCCCAAAGAATAAAGTCAGAGCAACAATTCCCTCCTGAACCCTGAAGCTTAGTGACTTCAAACGAGAAAAAAGAAAAGTGACATGTTTTTTTCTTCCTTTCCCCAGTGAACTCATCCATTCCCCCAAATTGTGCTGATGACCTCATCATCTGCAGCTGTGTGCTCCAAGCGCTCCCACCCGTCAACTCCCAGGGGGTCACATCTGGTGTGGGGCCGTGGTACCTGGGGCAGGCACATCTGGAGGCAACCGTCTTTGAAAGTGGAGTGTTTTGTAAGCCCCTTTTGCTCTGGTTGATGTGGCCAAGTGGCAGGGGAGTCTTCAGCAAATTTGTCCCTGGGGAGATAGCTCTCTGGTTCATACAGTAAGGATTTGCAGGGAGGGCGGTGAGGTCAGGGTTAGTGTTGCCGATACTGTTTCATTTTCCAGTGTTATATTCATGAGCAACCGCAGCCTTGACCTTACAGATGATATTGGTCTTTGAACCAGTTCTGCCTGTGTTTGTTCTATGGTCCTGATTGACAAAGGTTATTATGATGTTAACTGATATGGATAATGACTCCAATCAACAGAATTAAACTGGTTTTAGAAGCCTTCATGTTAGAAATGGCCCAAACGTGTCTGGGTCTAGGGGATACAAATGTGAGAAGGAGCCCTTTCTCCTATTGTGAGAATATAAATTGATGCAACTAATCCTTTGGAAAGCAATGTGGCAATGCAGTGTATATCAAGGCCTTAAAAGTGCTCACATGCTTTGACCCAGAAGTTCTATTTCTGGGAATATCTTGTACAGGCAACACAGAAATGCTTTAAACTGTTGTAAAAGACCTCCACTCCAGCATTATTTATTACAATAAAAACAAAAACAAAACAAAACATCACCCCCTCCCACACAAAACACAAATAATCTAATGATGTTTCTACTAACACCAGCTGTGTAAAAGTGTTATAGCCATACCATGGAATATTATGCGGCAATTAGAAATGATGGAAAACTGTTTTTGATGCAATGCCTTGGACAGGCAATGCTGGAAAAACCAGAATATAAAAGATGATTTCAAGTTTATATAAGATATGTATACATGGACAAAAGAATTTTAAAAATATATGCCAAATTACTTTATTTTTTATTGTTGACACTATTATGTCTCCATTTGTGCCCCCCCCTCCCCCCATGCCTTTGTCCACCTCCATTCAGCCCCCAACCCCCTTCCCTCTGGCCATCACCATACTATTGTCTGTGTCTATAGGTTATGCCTATATGTTCTTTGGCTAATTCCTTCACTTTCAGAATTTTTATTATTTTAAGTGGAAGTTAATTTTGTTTAGGAGAATACCTTAAGGAATCAGATTATAAATAGTGAAGGTGAAATTCACACAGAAACAGTAAAATGAAGAAACAGCTAAACTCAGTGAAATGCTGGCAAAAGACACAATAAGAAGAAAGAAAGGTAGAAGAAAATTTTTGCAACACATATAATTGACAAAGTATTAATATTCAGTGTATAGAAAGAACTCCAAAAGTTGAGAGGAAAAAAAGCAGACAACCACCATAAAATATGGTCAAAGATTTAAACAAAAATTTCACAAAAGAAAACATCCAAATGAACAATAACTATATTAAAATTTCCTAAAGCCTAACTATAATCGGATAAATCTAAATTAAACCATCAATATAAACACACATCATATATTTATTGCCATCAAATGTTTTTAAGGATGCAGAATATTAATAATTCTTATAACTCACTGGTGGTACTGTTCAGCCTTTTGGGAAAAGTTTCTAGTGTGAACACAAAATCCTATGGCCCAGGATATATTTTTATCCCTAGAAAAATGCATGATTTTCTATATCAAGATATATATATTTACTGAAGTCCTGTTTTTCATTTTTCCAAACTGGAAACAACTGAAATGGTCATCAATATAGAATAGAAAAATAGATTGTAATATGGAAAACTACACAGCTGTGAACATAAACACATTAAAGCTACATGCTCCAGCAAACACAAATCTTACCAACATGTGTTGGGAAAGAAAAGTGAGACATACAGAACATATCCAGTATTATTCCATGTATAGAAAGTTCAAGAAGAAACTAAATTATATGATTTAAGGATGTATGCTTAGATAGATAGTAAAACTAGAAAGAAAAACAAGGTCATGATTACTAATTAATACAAAATTAAAGACATGATTAATAATTAAAATATTGATAATTATAGAAGGTAGAGTGGTGATTATGATGGGAAAGAATGTATGTGTGTGTGTGTGTGTGTGTGTGTGTGTGTGTGTGTGTGTCTATTTTGAGAGGGGTCCTAGAGTGCCAATGATGTGGTCTCTTTTTTTGTAAACCTAAGTCTTTGCTATTCAACTTTTATGCATTTTAATGCATTTTATATTTAACAATAAAATGGAAACCATGGGGAGTTAGGAGCAGAGAAGTGGAGATGGGATATAGGGGGTGAAAAGAAACACTATTAGAGAAAGGGCTAGATGACATAACAGGAGTCTAAAATCTGCAGAGAAATATTGTTAATTATTTACTCCTACTGTTGGAGTGAACAAAGGAGTTTTTAGGAAAAAACTATTCAATATTCGGCTTCATATTATTAGTATATTTCACCTCACTCTCGCTCTAAACTTTCAATAAATTTTGTTAAACATTTTGTCTGAGCTTTTGGAGAAATCAAAGCAAAGTAAACGGAGTTGGCATGAAAAAGAGAAGGGGGGGAGTGGATTTACGTCGGGGATTCTTTGGGAAAGGTGAGGAGTGGCCATGGGAATGTGAGCCTGGATATGTAGAGAAATCTTGGAGAGTGAGTCTCACAGGATCTGGAATGGGGCTTAAGCCAAATGGAACTCAGTCTCCAAAGAATGATGCCTTCACTGATGCCCATGGATACTGGTTAATGGCAGGATTTTCTCTTCTTGCTCCTTCTACTTCTTTACATACAGAAATTTAAAACTTACAGATAATCAAGTTTATCAATCTTTACTTTTTAATTTCTGGTTTTTAAAATATACTTGAGAGACATTATTTGACTTTAAAATATTTAAAATTAGATTTTCCTAGAATTTTACTTAGTGTAAGGATGAAGGAAAAGCTCCATTCCCACCGCCCACCTCCCCCGAAAGCCAGTTCAGTCTTTTTCTCTGATAATTTAAAATGCCTCATTTAATCATATATTAAATTTCCTGTTTGTATACTCTCTACTCTGTTCCATGGATTCTATTTCTGTGCCATCTTTAAAACTAGTATAGTTTTATGATAAATTTAGAAATTTGATAAAGTCTTCTTCATCAGTGTTTCCTTGGTGAATCCCATTTGATAATTCTTTTAAATCTTAGAATCATTTTGCCACTTTTGAGAACAAAATAAAACAAAACTCTGCTAGGACTTTGATATGGAAGTCAATGACTTTATAGATTGCTTTCATTAGCAACACAGAGTATTCTTATCCAAGATCCTTCTGTCTCTAATTATTCAGTTATTTCTTGTATGTTAGGCTATTGGATTTTAATTTTTATTTATCAATATTCTAAATATTTATCATCTCTAAATAAGCTATCTTGTTTATCAGATTCAGCATCCAGCATTGACTTCAGAACCTATTTTGATAGATATTTGTTTACATGAAAAAAATGAGCTGCCTTTCATTGGGAGATGTCACTGGGTTTTAAAAAATACATTCTATTTCCTTGTATTTAATGGAAAGTCTCAGATTCCACCACTCAGTTGACAGTTTTTGGTTTGGGTGGTGTGAGTTTTCAAGTTTTCTTATGTTTCTCTGTTTCCATAGATATGTTAGTGGGCAGCTGAGGGGCATATACCAGGAAACTCTAGCCAAGCACTATTTTACATAAGTCTGTTCACTGACTAATCCTATATAATAAAAGTGTAATATGCAAATCGACTGAACAGCTGAACAGCGGAACGACCATCCAGACGACTATCCGGATGACCATCCAGGACCATGCTATGACACCCATTGGCGCCAGGCCCAACCATTGCCCCATGATCGCCCCGCAGAGGAAGGCCCAGGCCACCAACTGGCAGGCTGCGGTGGGTGGGTAGGGCCTCCCTCTGCAGTACCGGGTGCCAGTGGCTGGAGAGAAGCCCGGGTCCCGGGTGCTGGAGGGAAGCCAGTACTGGCAGCCAGGGGAAGGAAGGCCTACTCTTGCACGAATTTCATGCATCGGGCCTCTAGTCCCCTATAATAAAAAGGTAATATGCAAATTTGCCTTACTAGCATAGACCAGGAACAGCTGGTCACTATGATGCACACTGACCACCAGGGGGAAGACACTCAATGCAGAAGCCACCCCCTGGTGGTCAGTGCGCTTCCACAGGGTGAGCTCCACTCAGCCACAAGCTGGGCTGATGGCTGTGAGCACAGCGGCAGTGGCGGGAGTCTCTCCTGCCTCCGTGGCAGCGCCAAGATATCTGACTGTGGCTTAGGACGACCCCTAAGGGCTCTTGGGCTGTCAGAGGGATGTTTGACAGCCAGCTTCGGCCCAATCCCCCGGGGCAGTGGTCCTAAGCCGGCAGGGGGACATCCCCTGAGGTGTCCAGGACTGTGAGAGGGTGCAGGCCGGGCCGAGGGACCGCCTGAGAGCACGAATTTTCATGCACTGGGCCTCTAGTAAATAATAGATTCCAAGTAACAACTCATGTGTCTTAGTGCTGCTCAAGCTTACATATCTAGTTTGTTGTTTTCTATATTTCAAACCTACTCTTGTCACCTTAATAGATATATGCATCTAATATCTGTATATGATTGAGTTTTGAATGTATATGATTTCAAGGTGTGTTTAGTATGCAACATATGTGGCATGTTTTACCACCTGTCACTGTTACTTTTCATTGGACCAAACCAGAGCAAGGATCTTGCTGCTTTTATTTAATTCCAACTTTAGTCCTTTTTGATAATCAAATGTCAATTGCTCAGGACCAGGGATGGAAAAGTACTATACTGTGTGCCTAGGGGGTCTCTAAATAAAAGGTTGGGTAATTTATGTTTTTAATATAAGTGATTTAGAGCCTGAGGCTTTGATCCAATTAAGTAGAGAATCAAATTAGCTGGAGATTAAATGAAGGTGGGATGGGGGGGAGCCTTGCTGGCCCCTGTGTTTTCTTAGGAAGTCTGGGTGAGATGCAGTGGTTCTCAATGTTGGAGGAGTGTTTGAATTCCTTGTAGCACTTTAAAAAATACTGATGCCCAGACCCCACCCCCAGGGATTTTAATTGAATTGGTCTGATTAGCAGTCTGGGTATCAGAAGTTTAAAAATCTCACCAACCCATTCTAATATACAGCCATGGTTGAAATGACATAGTTCTCAATCCCCAATGAGCAAAGGGTCACACAGGCTAATTGGAAAATGTAGAATTCATTCTACTTCTACCTAGGTAACCTTCTGAGGTAGTGAATTGGAGTAAGTTCTAGGAATCTGCATTCCCAACAAAAGTCCACTTGATTGTGGTATAAATGATTCCTGCTTTACACAAAGATGGGTCTTTCTGACATTAGCCTCCTCTATCCCCATCTACCTTTAACTTGGCTCTCAGAATGTCTGTCTTAAATACATATCTCTTCCCCAATTAAAAACATTCACTGGCTGCCCAGCCAGTATTGCTCAGTGGTTAAGTGTTGACCTATGAACCAGGAGGTCATGGTTAGATTCCCAGTCAGGGCACATGCCCCAGATGCAGGTTCCATCTCAGGTGGGAGGCAGCTGATCAATGATTCTCTCTCATCATTGATATTTCTATCTCTCCCTCCCTCTCCCTTCCTCTCTAAAATCAAAATATGTTTTGAAAAAATTCACTGGGTTCCCATTGTCTTCAGAGTACCATCTTTAGTATGGCTTTGAAGGCCTTCCTCCTCCAGCTTTCTTACATCTTCTTGACCTTCTCCATCATTCCAGTGCAACCCCTCTCTTACATATGTATTGGGTACTTTCTGGAGTTGACTTCTGCCTTCTTCTTCCAATGTCTTTGCTTACACAGCTACCTGTGCTTCCAAAGGCCTTTTCCACCTAAATTCTGCTCTCCAGCAGCTAGAATGCCATGACTTCCATGAAACTATGGTCTTTCTAAATTAGGATAACTCATGCTTTTCTCTATGTGCTAATTGCAAGTGATGTGCATCTTTCCTTCTTTTGTTTGGTTTGGTTGGACTCAAGCTAAGTTTATCATAATCACTCTGTGCATAGATATTATCTTCACTGTCAATGCCAGGCCTCTCTAATATGTTTGAACAGTAGATGTGTGTGAATTCTTTTAAAATAAGCCATTTTTTGCATGTAGATGCCTTTAAATTACACAAATGGTTTTGTGCTCCTTACTCTTTCTTTTCCACCTTAGATTTTTATGATCTATCCACATTGCTGAATTTAAATCAAATGCATTACTTTTACTTGTTGCATTATATTTCTTAGGGGGCATTCTCTGCCACATTTATTCATCCATTTCCCTCTTAATGGATGCCAGTTTCCCCAACTCTCTATTGTCTCAAGGGGGCTGCCATGAACATTCTTGTGAGTGTCCCCTGATGGACCTGTGTGAGAATTTCTCTGAAATTCGAACTGAAGAATGGACTACCTAATCACAGCACAGCTGGTCTCTCAGTTTCACCAGATACTACCAGCAGGCCCTGCAGTTGCTCCTCTCCTCGGATCTCAGCCACTCACCTTTTATAATGTACCTCTTCTATGTCCTCATGAGCCACTCTGGCAAGGACAGGCACGTTTAGGAACCCAAGATCTTGTAGGAAAAATTGAGTCAAGATCTTGAGATTATGTTTTCACAAAAACTCTTTGAGATATTTTTCTGCTAAAACAGTAATTATAAAAACCATGTATTTAGGAAGGAGAGCATCAATGATATTTTATAAATTAAGAGCAATAATAGATACTTTTATGAGCAGGAGTAAGAGATCCAAATGTCTAATCTGTCACAAGAAAAAGTTGCCTAGAAAACATGGTGTCTATAGCTTGATTAGGCCAATTTTATGAGCTTGAGTAACTCAAGATTATGCAATCTGAGATTTTTTTCAATTAGAAAAATAATCTGAAAAAGTCAATTCATAAATATTGAAATTTTAGAAAAGGGAAAATATGTTGGTGAGGGAATTACTATCAGAGAGTAAGTTCCTTGAGAATAGAAAATTATCAGGTATAATTAATAGTTTTTAAGAACTTATAATGTACCCAGTACTTTATTAAACAATGTTTACACATTATCTTATTTAATTCTCATGAATCCTATAAAATAGATATTATTTTTATCATCCATTTTAAAAGATAAAAACAGTAAGACTTAAATAATTTGGCCAAAGTCATGCAATTACTAACCAGCAAAGCCAAGATTTGAACCTAGGTTTTTTGTTTTGCTTTGTTTTTTAATTCCAGGTTTCTAGATCATAACTATTGCAGTAAAAGCACAGGCTTGGAATCAGACAGACTAGAGTCAAGTTCTTGCTTAGTCCATAGCTTATTATGTGATACTGGGTAAATTACTTACCTGTTCTGAGCCTCACTATAAAATGGGTCCAGGAATCAACTCTCTCTCTCTCTCTCTCTCTCTCTCTCTCTCTCTCTCTCTCTCTCTCTCTCTCTCTCTCTCTCTCTCTTGCACACACACACAGAGATGGAAGAGCCCTAAAAAGATTATCTGAGAAACCAGCGGCAACCCTCGTCTATTTGGCAGTTTCCCTGAAGACTGCCCTGACTGTTGCCCCTCCTAAACATAGTCGGTGAGTTACCACCTCCGGAGATGGAGAAACCAAGATGCCAATAAGCAACAAGCTCATTTTGCCTCCTTCACTAGGCCTCATGCAGGGGTATTGTGGGTCCACACAGCTATGAACCAAAGCACACTCTCCCAGGGAACTGCTGGAGAGGAATTTAATGATCCCCTGCCACAGCTTCCCGGTGAGCCAGGAATTAAGTTGTCATTCCCCCTGGATTCCTGGATGGGCCCCTCTCTGTAGCTGCCCATCTCCTCTCCCCTCTCAGCTGCCCTTGGACTGAGAATGCTGCCCGAGCATGTAAGATGGCTTTCCCTCTCAGAGGCAGAATTGGGCAGTCACTGCCTCTTGTTTCTAGGCTTGAAAACTCTGGAGAAACCTCTTCCAAGGGGCTCAGCATCAGTTACCCACAGCTAAAGTAATGCGATTTGCAGAGATCTTGAGAAAGTAGCTTTAGCTGTGGACACCAAAGTGACAATTCAGCATTTGGGATTCTCCGGCATCTAGACCATTGTTAGCTCTCCAAAGGGAGGCTGCTGCCCTGTGAAACTCAAAGGGGCTGAGAGCTCCACTTTCAATGACACCTTTCAAAGGGGGAGAGCTCAAATGGTTCATAAAAATTATAATGTCAGGTGAATTTCATGGTCTAGACAGATCTGACATGCCTCCCACCCCCCGCCCTCTTTTCCCTTTAAGGTTTCCCCATAAACCAACAGTAATGAAAAAAATCTTAAGTTCTTCTGGGAAGGGATTGATTTATTAATAGGAGCTACTGTTTTTCTGCATTGATGGCTACAGGGACTTTCTCTACATGGTTATGAAGGCTGGCTTTCCCCACCAAGCCTCCAGAGCTTCTAGCAGCCAATTCATCAACACAGGATGACAAGTTCATTGTTGTTCTCTGGCAGCTTTGGCTCTCAAGAACTACTCGAGGTTTTAGGCTAGGAAGATGCCCCTGGGAGAGCAGTATTGTGTGGAGTAGTACATCTGCTTGAAGAATGCTGGGTCTTTTAAAATTGAGATAGAACCACACCCTGGCTCCATCCCCTCACCCCTACCCAAGGGAGTATGGTTCTTTCTACAGCTTCCCAAGAGCCAGTCAGCTAGAAATAAAACCAATTTCTGGCAGCCCAGGGTTGTGGGAGTCCAGCTTGAGTAACCTAGACTTTACCACATGCCCCAGCTTGTGTAAACAAGGGAATTCACATTAATATGAATAACTCAGATTCCTTCTTGTACTAATTTTCCAATGCTGCTGTAACAAATTACCACAAATTGTGGAGGCTTGAAACAACATGCATTTATTTTCTCACAGTTTTGTAGGATAGAAGTCTGACACAGGTCTCACTGGCTAAATTCAAGGTGCCCCGGGTCTGGTTTCTTTAGGAAGGTCTAAAGGAATATCTGTTTCCTTACTTTCTCTAATCATTCCTCATTCCTCGGCTCATGGCCCCATCTTACATCATTCCAGCTACTGCTTCTGTTGTCATATCTCTTACTCCTCCAACTCTAATTCCCCCAGCATCCTTCTTGTAAGGACTGTTGTGATCCCATCAAACCTACTTGGGTAATGCAAGATAATCTCCTGTCTCAAGATCCTGAATTTAGTGACATTTTCCAGTCCCTTTTGCCATGGAAAGTAATAGTCACAGATTCGGGGAATTAGAACATGGACATATGTGGGGGGTCATTATTCTGCCTCCTCCACTATCTTGATCCCATCTGCTTATGCAGGACCACTGGCTCATGCAGTTACTCCTAAAGTGTTATTTGGAGTTCCTTAAAGTATCGCCACTCCATTGCAAGTGCTCAGGACAGATTCCCCGGGTGAAGGTCTGCTGATACTCAAAAAGCTTCACCTGAGGAACCTTCACCTTGGCACCAAGATGAGAACTGTGAGGCCTGAACCTGGAATGTGGACCTCCAAGGCTCCCAGGAGATCCATGATCCAGCAGCGCTGGATTCCCACAGGGTAGATGTGACGAGTGATCCTTGAGTGATCCTTTCTCTGGTTCTGGGCTGTCACGTGGGCCTCACAAAACATTGTTAGTGACTGGAGTTCTATTAGGCCTTTCTTGAAAATAGCTTTTGGCACTAACTCCCTCTTGGCAGGGATGCTATACCAATCCGAGAGTCCAGGTGGGGTTCAGGTACAGGCATGGGATGCACTAGGTACCACAGAATTTACTGGGGATTCAGAGATGACAGTGTTACCCCCCAAGGCTCCCCACAAGTCTGCCCCTTATGGAAACTTTATAACACTTCCATGAGCATAGAAATCACCTGGGATCTTGTCAAAATGGAAATTCTGAGTCGGTTGGGTCTGAGATGGGCCTGTACATTCTGCACTTCTCACACTTCAGGTAGCAAGGGCAGGGGAGACTGGCCCTTAATCAGTGATTAATTATGATATGGTCTCATAAGCTCTTGACTGGCAAATCCACAAATGTGAGCACAAAGGAGTGTGCCTACCCAAGGCTGGGGGAGGGGAGGTACGATTACTGGAGGAAATGACAAGTTTGAATGGAAGTTTTCCACACAAAGAACTGGGGGAAAGGGTAGAGTAAATACAAACGGAGAAGGTGAGAGAGTTCTAGAACCCCACGTGTCACCGAATGACAGTGGCAAAGAGCTTACCTGTGGGGAGTGGCATGAGATGAGGCCACTGAGGTCGCAACATGAGTCTGTAGCCTTGCACCCAGGCTAACAAGTTTGGGCTCCATCAAGTAAGCAAAGGGAAAGAGTTTTTCAAGCTAAGGGAAAGGAGAACATGGAGGCAGAGAATTATCTCTGTTACTACCCACTGTGGGAAATGTCCACCTTGTTTTGGTTGGCAAATTATAGGGCAATCAAATAAATGACAGGAAACTTTGTCTTTAAAAACAAACCTTATTTAGGACCCAGTGGCATAGCAGGGCAGGGCCATAGCTGAGGTCAGCCAAGCTCGGTTGCATTACATGGTGGCAGGGCTGAGCCAGGTCTGACACATTGGAAATAAGCCTAGGTGCATGGGTGGCATGGGGTGGGGGAGAATAGGACCCGCCCTGCTGCTTGGTGAGGACACTGTCCCAAGCTCTTCCTTTTACACTGCTTTCCCTCGGGTCTTCTTATCTTAGCCTAAATAGTGTAGTCAGCCTGTCACCTTTTAAAATTTGTGGGGCCCGGCTCAGAACTCAACCCCCATGCCCCACCCCTGTGCCTCCCCAAAGATCAGCATGGAAGTGAAGAAACAGACCTGGATGGAGGTGCTGAAAGAAAATTACAGCCTGGAGGGCAAAGATTCCCCACGATGGATAGAATGCCTCTCACTGATTGATTATCTATGTGCCAGGCTTTCTGCTAGGAGTTTAAAATACACCATCACATTTAATCCTTTATGACCTGGTGAGACAGGCATTATTATTCTTTTTTTTTTTTTCAAACAGAAAACTACAACTCAGAGAGAATATTAAACTTTCTAAGGTTATGTGGCTGGAAATGGTAGCAACTAGGATTTGAATTCAGGACTGCTTGACCCCACAGCCAATTCTACAAAACCACCAGGATGGCCCTGGCTAGTGTGGTTCAGTCGGTTGGGTGTTGTACCATGCAACAAAAGATTGCCAGTTTGATTCCTGGTCAGGGCTAGATCCCTGGTAGATGGCGTGCAGGAGGCAGTTGATCAATATTGTGTTCTCACATCAATGTTTCTCTCTCTCCTTCTCCCTTCCTCTCTCTCTAAAAATCAATAGATTATTTTTAAAAACCCCACCAGGATCAACAGGTTGTAGTTCAGGGGATCAATGGGTTTGTTGTTGTTCAAGTAGATAGTTGGCAAAGGATGGGTTCAACAGGAAGAAGTAGTGAGGTGGTCCAGGCATGTGATTGGGAATCTGGGAGTGGCCGTCCATATTATTCTAGTCAGGGAGATGGTGAGAAGTAAGCCAGTATCAGGCAGGTCAGTTATTCAGCCAGCAAGACCCCAGTTAGAATCCTCGTTAGAATGGTTAGAATTCAGAGGCAGTACCGAGATGATGCTGGTGGCCAGGGATAAGCAGGCAAACAATAAAGACAAAGGTCAGTGGACGGGGGCAGAAACCCACTTACCTGGAGTTGGGTCTCAGGAATAAGTCAGAAGCCAACTTTCGAAAACTGGTCAAGCAGTCAGAGGCCTATAAAAAAGAAGTGTCTTAGTTAACCATTGGATGTAAGCCCACGAAGTCAGGGACAGGTGTTGTTCCAATCAAAACCACAAGGTCTATCCAGGGCCTGGCATGCCGTAGGTGTTCGATATGCACCAGATGAATAAATGCCTGGGTGTGGGGATGTCTGCTCTTTCAATTAAACCTCAGGTTCCCATGAAATCTATTTTTCTCCCTTCCCTAACTAGTTTCCAACCTCTATAAACCTTCGAGCACTTAAGAATCACCTGTTTTAAAATGCAAATTTTAAAATTGCCAATTTTCATGACCCACCTTCAGTGGAACCGATGTTGGAACTGAGGACTTCTTAACAAACATCTCAGGAATTTCGATACAGGTGGTCCTACGCTCGCATTTTCAAAAACCATTGCTTACAGCAAGCATGCCAAACTCAAAGGCTAACATGGGCCAAATAAACAAGGTTTAAGTTTATGTGGACCGCAAAAAAAACCACAAAACCAAAAGCTTCAATTTTCATAGCAACATAGGTTTATTTTGATGGAGACATGCTGAATACAAAGGGCTGAAATAAATGAGTAATCGTTAACATAAAATGATAGAAAATTTTAATAAAAATTAATATTTTTTCTTGAACATTAACTTACCAGACACTGAATAACTGCACAAATAAGCGTAACGCAAATAAACCTATTTTTCTTGTTCTCTGAAAGAGAAATATTTCCTGTTGCGCACACCAAACAAGTCAGTGCAAGAGTAATGACACGGCAATCGGCTGCTAAAATATTCGCTGCTAGTATTAGTGGAGAGAAATGGTGTGTCGGCACATAAGAGAAATGAATGCAACAGGATTATAGTAATTAAGTTATAAAATTTTTATTAAAATGTTTCTTACATACCGTTATATTGGCTGGGCTGCAAAAATATTCGTTGTGGGCCACATAAGGCCGAGTTTGAAATGTTTGCTCTACAGCCTTCTAATCCTTACACCTGGGGCCACTTGACTCTTTCCCTCCTCCCTCCAGCCTGTGTCTAGCTCTCCTGACCAATCTCGGTCCTCAGCATGATGTCTTGAATCTTTCCGTCCTCTGAAGCCACCTCCATGCTCTGCTCATCCCAAAGTTATCCATATTCAAGGCCCAGAGTAAGTGCGTATCCTGCATGAATCTGTTTCTGATAACATCAGCTCTAGGTTGGGGCAATTCTACAAGATACTAAAGGTATTTCCTGAAAAAGGAGCTTCTAGTGTCAATACACTTGGGAAGGTATAGTTACTCAAAGTTAAAGAGCTCCCTTTACTTCAGACTTCTCAGAGCCTTACGGTCGGTGGCACATGACGGTATGTTACAAGAGAGGGAAGAAGAAGCAATGCACTTAAATTTTCATCTGTCTCTTCTTCTCTATTCAGGAAGATTATCTTTAAACTGGAGGGGAGCCATTCAATATGGTTGAGAGGGTTGTGTTTCACTGGATGTGGAAAAGAAAAACAGGTTAGTTGAGAGTGAAAATGATGGTGATAATTATGCCCTAGTCTTTAAGGCTCTGATTATTAATCTCTCAGGAAACTTAAAAAAAACTTTAAATGTGACCATTAACAGGGCCAATTATTTCCATGGCATCATGGAGAACTAGAGAGATGCCAAGGGAGTCCTTCTCCGCACCATCCCCCCAAAGTCCTTTTATTCAATCTGCTGAGTATGAAAGGACAGAGGACTTCTGAAAGTGTCTTTGGCAAACTTTTTGGATAAATTTAAAATGTAAATGATTTATAAGTACTTGGAAAATTATATGGAGATTTCCAGGAGCCAATATAGGTTTATTACAAAGACATATTTTAAGTCAATAATTTCTTATTAAAATAAAATTTAAATAAATCTGATCCATATATTAATAGAAAAAAACCAACATCTGTGTCATGATTAATATGTGACCTCAATTGGTTCACATATCTTCAGATCGTGTCTTTCAGTCAGGTATCATTTATAAATTTGACCCTCATTTTACAGATTCTTGGAGAAGTTAAATAATTTATATATTCTTCCTCACCTAGTATATTGTGGAATTTAAAAAGATTCTCTAACTCCAAGGCCTCTGCTTGTTTCTTATATCATACATCATACTCTCTATAGATATTGTGGATCTTGATTTGAGCCAGCAATGTCTCAAATCTTTATTGACATCTTCCTGGAAAGTTCGGGCATAATGGATAACTGCAAATATATTGCATTGTGATTGGCTGACCAATGGAATCAATTAATATTGATTTATAAATTGATGTCATCTTCAAATGAATTATTCAGAAATGTGTGTGCCAAGCTCTCTTCTTTGTCCAGTTCAATAATTTTAAGTAATACATAAAAACGTGAACAACATGTATACCAGGTAATATTAGCACATCTGCAACTTAGCTGTACTAAAATGTAGCTTTCTCCTTTTTCTATATGTGAATTCAGCTTTGCTCTTAAGTCCTAGAGCTCACAATCTATTCCATCCCATTTTATTATGCTGATTTTTCTATCAATATAAATGTTATTATCTAAGTCTTAATCCATTCTCTTTGAAATAAAGCACAGTATTTCAGGACTCCTTCCCCTTCGCTCTCCTTCTTCCTTTTATCCAGAAGACATCTGTGCACAGAGGGAAGCTTCCAAAATAACATCCTGGCCACAGGAGGAGGGCCCTCTGACCTCTGCGTCCTTGTCCAGTCTCTGTATGTGATGGAATGGGATCACCTGGCCTCTGGGCACAGCGCAGCATCTGCTGACATTTGAAAATCCTTCAGTTGTGATGCCATCGTATTCTGGGTCTCATGTCTGTACACCAGGCCACTGCCCCCCCTCTGTTCTCTGACTGGGGCACAGTGAGCTTCCCAAGCTCTCGTGTGCTCTGCTCAAGCACCACCTGTTGTATATTCCACTGCCCTGCAACACGGGACAACCTGTGAGCAAGCCACAAAGCCTCTGTGCCCAAGAGCGTTTTCCCACCTACTCAAGATTTCTATGGTCTCCTCTTTCTTCCATCTGCCCCCAAACCTTGAGCTTCTAAATGGAGATATTAGAAAACCTGGCAGGAGGTGAAAGAATGGAGGTGGTCATGATAACTCTCATCACCTAGTTGAAGGTTTACCATGTGGAATTTTTAAAATTGTGAAGGAAACTCCCTCAAGTGGTACAGATAAAATTTTGGTTGCAAGTCTGTCCAACCTCAAAGTTGGTCTTTCTGTGTCAGAGTATTGTATTACTAGTTCAACTTTGAGGATAATTAAGACAATATATATAAAGTAGCTGATTTGGTTGATCCTCAATATTTGGTCCCTAGTCTGAGTATTCTTGGAAGTATTTGGATTGAGAATGCACCTACCAACCACCCTAAGTTTATCAAATTGCTGGAGAACCTGAGCCATACCCAACAATCTCCTAGTATTTATATTACATAAAAGAGTTCTGGAAGCATCACCTGATTCTCTCTTATGAGTGATTTGATGCCCATGTCCCTGGCCGTCAGGAGCAGGCCTGGTCAACAGTACTGAAAAGTCAGGGGCAGGGTCAATGTCAGTCAGGCTGGGAAAGCTCTGCTAAGTTTCCCCTCTGGGACTAAGTCCATTCCTCCTTATCAACAGTTTTTCATGTTGCTTGCCATTTTGCAAAGGACAGCAGCAAAAAAAAAAGTGAGTTTGGGAGGGGTAAGGTATGGAAGATGGATTAAGGAAGCCCATATCTTTTGTCTCATTAAAATCTGTCAAAGTCAGAGGAACAGAAGGCAGCAAAGAGCTAAAATCAGATGTCAGTAGCTTTCAGAAGACGTTGACACATCGGGGAGCAAACTGCCGTGACAATGTGTCCTTCATCTGCCTTTGCTCTCAGCTGGTCATAATAATAAAGCCCTTTGCAGGCTACTCTGGGGAGGCGGACTGCAGACTAGACCCAAGGACAGGAGGTGCCAAGGACAGTTACAGCTGATGGGCTATAGGACCCTTGCAATGGACCCTTATTGGCTTTTAGGAAACGTTTTGTCTTGACAAGATTGGCTTAATATGATTTTATTTATGGATCTGGACTCATCATGATCAGTTTAGATCATCAACCTTTTTACCTATAAGGATGAAAATAATCAAGCTTATATTAGAGAAATAAACAGAATCTTATCAATCCAGACTCTCTAATTAATGCTAGATGCTATAAATGATTGACTAATTACTTAAAATAGATGAGGGAGAATACTGGCTTGCATAAAGGTAATTTGGTATAGGGGGAAAAGTAGGGATTCTGGATGCAGACAGATAGGAGTTCAAATCCAGACTCTCCATGTACTGAGTATGTCTCCTTGGGCAATTAATGTAACTTCTCTGTGAGTCAGTTTCCCTCAAAGGAGGGATGCTGATTTCTTTTTCAGGGTTATTGTGAACATTTATTGAAATAATATATAGTATACTGTATATGGTTTAATTGGTACTCAATAAATGCTAGCTTTCTTGTCTTGCATATTTTCTTTATATTTCAGAATATATTTTAAGTAATTATTTGCCTGAAGGTTAAAGGATTAATGTAGGACTTGGAGTTACTATGGTTAGAATGTGGTTCTCCAATTTTACATCTTATTCTGTATGTGCTAAACAAACCACATGCTTCCTCTCAAGACCTGATCAGGTCATATACCCAGTGTTGACAGCTCTTCCCGAACGCCTGCTCCTCAGGAAAGAGGGTCATATGTACCTCTTTGCTACCCTGATCGGAATCTTTAGAGTAGGTATTGTTCTATTGCTGCAGAGAAGACCAAGTGGCTCCTCGGGGAGAGATCATTTAGGGAAAGGAAATGAATATTTCCTTCTAAAGACGGTGAGCAGGGAAATAGGCCAAGTAAATATGATGCTAGCACAGCTTTTGGTGACCATTTAAAAAATCAGAAACCAGGAAATATGATCAGATAAGGTGTTTTATATTTTTTAAAAGTCTATATGAAAACGTAAAACTTAAATTCACACATATATTTAACAACTGGTCTATATTATGAAGAATGAGAGTAAGTGAAAAGAGAAAAGCACTTCACAAAAATAGAAAAAGTAATACCAGTTAATCTAATATGTGCTATGGAGATATATGGCCAAAGTAATCATGCTAATGGTTTAAGATAGAAGTTTATATGAATTAGTGACTCATTTTTAATGGTATATTTACTTCTTTAAAGTGAATACACATTTTTCTTTGTTTTCTGAGCATACTGGTCAGGATCAAAAGTTGAAATTTTGGGCCCCAAAGATAAATATCAAAATGGCTCTCCCGTTGATTTAGCATGAATTTGTTGCTATTGTTACATGCAATAAGCAAATGACAAAACCACTTAAAACCCAGGTCAAAATAGTAGAAGCAAGAAACACAAATGGACTGGAAGGATAATGGAGGGAATCTAGTGAGTGAGTGGAACAGGCAAGCTGTGGGGGGTTAGGCTTGCAGCTGGGCCACATCCGGGGACTTAGGTGTTCCCTGCCCAAGCTCTCCCTCTCCACTATGTCTGCTTCTTGATGTGTTTCTCACTCATGTGCATCCTCCACTGCATGGGAAGCGTGGCTGCTGTGGCCCTTCTGAGCCTCACAGCCCTTGGCTCCCATCACCTGATAGGGGCTGCCATGTCCCTCCAGGTCTAGCTGAAGAAGTCTGGAAGGACAATGCTGATTGGACAGCTTTCATCCTGCCCTGGGCTCAGCCAATGGTGATGAGGGTCAAGAAATACAGTAGCGGCTCCCAAATGAAGGGAGGTGGTTCTGGGCAGAAGGTCTATGCCCTGCCCCAGCCGGCATTGATCTATGAACCAGGAGGTTGTGGTTCAATTCTGAGTCGTGCACATGCCTGGGTTGTGAGCTTGATCCCCAATGTGGGGTGTGCAGCAGACAGCTAATCAATGATTCCCTCACATCATTGATACTTCTATCTCTCTCTCCCTCTTTCTTCCTTTCTGAAATCAATAAAAAAGCATATTTAAAGAAGTGTATGGCCCAGATAGATATTTCTTTAAAGGGATGCCAGGTTCCTTTCATGAGCTATAATTTTACTTCTGTCTCATATTGTGTTCTTGAAGGTAGAGCATAGTGGAGCTGTTCTACCTGGGAATGAATGCTGGCTCCTTGACCAACTACGGGTGTGACCTGAGGCAAATTGTTTCACTTCTTTTGTCCTTGGTTTCCTTATTGATAAAATGGGGTAATGGTAGTCCCTTCTTCATGAGATTTAGGTGAAGGTGACATGAGTTAATGCATCAGAAGTATACTTAGAAGAGTGTCTAGTGTGTACTAAGTGCTAATAAATAGTGCTAGCATTAAAACACGTGCCAAGCAATACATAGTAAGGCAGTTCTCTCTAATTTTCCCCATTTCTCCATTCTCAACACTCATTTCCCGCTTTAGATAACCATTGAAAGTTTGGTGTATATTTCTCCAGGATTTCAAGGCTTATATTACTAGATTTCACAACTTGCTTTTTTCCATTCAGCATCTTTTGATTTCAATACATTATAGATTCAGACTAGTTTTTTTTTTTTTTAAACTAGCAAGGGAAGAATAGACATGGAGGTAGATATTTATACTAGAAGTAGACCTAAGACCCATAATTATCAATGTCTACAAATTCTCTGATTTATATCCCTGGATGAATTTCTGGAATTAAAATTATGCATGTTCAACAGTGTCTATGGCATTTACTTCTCATCTGCAAGGTAGTATACTGTGTTCCCAAGACATTGCTGATTCCAGACTCTTCTAGTGTTTATTTCTAGTGGAAGAGATTACAGAAGTTATTTTAATGACTATGTTTTGAAGGAGGTTTTTTACTGCTCTTCAAAACTTTTATTGACCACTCTTTTTATACTTACAATTATAGTTAGAATTTTTTCTGATTGATCCACAGGCTGTTGGTTTGTTCTCTGTGATTAAAAGATTTTTTAATTGATTTGAGAGAGGGAGGAAGGAAGAAAAAGAGAAAAACATTGTTTTGTTGTTCCACTTATTTATGCATTCATTGGTTGTTTCTTATATGTGCACTGACCAGGGATTCAACCTGCAATTGGTGATAACTATCCTTAATAGGAAGTATCTTTCAGTTAATAAATTTTTGGTATTTTTTATTTCTTCTGTCTTTCCTAGTTATTTCCCAAAGTTGTGAGTACTTAGTAGATGCTCAATAAATGAATTGATATAAGAAAATTATAGTGAATGTTTCTAAAAATAATTTTATTGTCTCTTACTTTGGATAGAAGTGATAGTGGATTTAGTAGACATCTTAGTCTTAGAACCAATCATTTCTCACGGTGGCCACTCTTAATTGAAAAAAGCAATCACAGGTTTGAATCTGGTGAATAGAAGCATTTCCCTTCATCACCTTGGTCTTGAATCTTTCTGTTACTGACTTGGGAACATGTGAATGGAGATCTTACAATACTGTGGCAATAGTAACCTTTTAGTAGGAATGACTTTCTTATACTTACTGCTAGGAGAACAGTGCCAAGATGCAAGATTAGAATTCAAAGATAAACTCTAGACATTGGTGGACCATTAGGTAGGTGAAAGGGTGTGTGTAGGATTCAGTGTGATCAGGAGAGGAGAAGGAAGCTGTAATGCCACTGTCTAACCAAAGAAGTTTCCTTGCTTATGAATTACTGGAAAGAACTGAATTCAGCAACATGTGGGCCTTGGGTGGAGAGCTGATGAATAAAAGATATCATATGGCTCATGGTTTCCACGAAGACAAGTAATAAAGATGTCACAGTGAGGAGCCAGCAGGGAGGTGGGCCTGGCTCTTGGGGGTTAGCGTGATGAGGATGTCACTGGAAGGGAGCTGATGGGAACTCTCCTGGTTCATTTCATCAGGTCTCTGTATGATATGAAATCGTGGGGATCGATATGAGGTCAAACACAGAATCAAATGCTTCCTGCGGCCTTTTCTGGAGAGGGAATGTGGCACTGAAGTCTGTGAGATACATTTGGTTTGCCTAATTAGGTCATCTAGGAATACTTAAGGTCTATATGCATTTTGCCCAAACAATGTTTGACATGAATATTATACAATATTTTCTGTTAATTACACTTCTGAACATAACATTGTGGTAAGAGTTCTTGTATTTTATGAAATCTGAGGAGTAATCATGAAGGAGAATGCCATCCAGCAATATTTTATAATACTAATTACCTGAGGGAATTCAGGAATATTTGTGCAGATGAATGCACTATACAAGTAATGAGCTCTTATAAAAGATGAAGTGCTTTAATTACAAAACAATTATTATAGTGCACGACAATTTGAAATTGCTCTCCTTATTTTGTCTTGCATTTAGTGTTTTTTTTTTTAATGGAAAGCAAAACAAAAGAGATAAGAATTTGTCACCTATTTTTAGTTTTACTTTTAATTATTTTAACTTATCCAAAGCAGCTAGCTTTTGATTTCAAATACTACTCAGAAACAATTTCTATATGTTCAAAAATGAAACTATGATGAATGTCTATCCCTTTTGGTTTCTTAAGTGACAATGTTGGTGCATCTGAATTAGTTCATAGAAGCTGCTCCAATGATGCACCGCACTTTTGTGTAACTTCTATTTTGCTTAATTTTCTTCCCATGCCTAAGGACACACCATGGTCACCATTTACTGTATGATTTCAAACATGTTTTAAAATATTTCTTCCAAACTTTACAGAAAAAAAGTTAAACATTTGCAGAAGCCGTATATTCTTGGCCTCTGCTTTTTGTCGTTACAATTCCTTTCATTACACCAGAAATCTTTTTTTAAAAGAAAAGTTCACAAAAATCCAAAAGATAAGATGCAAATGCCATCTTTTGTAATTTTAAGATGATCTTGTTCTGTAGTTTCAACCAAGATAGAAACAATGTTGGGTATGTAATGAGAAAAAATAAAAGCAGAGGCCAGTATTAGGAGTGCTTGCTTTGGTGTGTGTGTGTGTGCGTGTGTGTGTGTGTGCGTGCGTGTGTGTGCGTGTGTGTGTGTGCGTGTGTGTGTGTGTGTGTGTGTGTGTGTGTGCGTGTGTGTGTGTGTGTGTGTGTGTGTGTTTTGATTGGGTGGGTATAAGGAGTAGTACAAGTACTTTCATTTTAAGCAAAGCCTGCTAAGCCCTAACTAGTTTGGCTCAGTAGATAGCCCGTCGGCCTGCGAACTCAAGGGTCCCAGGTTCGATTCTGGTCAAGGGCATGTACCTTGGTTGTGGGCACATCCCCAGTAGGGAGTGTGCAGGAGGCAGCTGATAGATGTTTCTAACTCTCTATCCCTCTCCCTTCCTCTCTGTAAAAAATCAATAAAATATATTTTTTAAAAAACCTGCTAAAATAATTAACACAATGGAATCACTTGGTGAAATAGCAAGTTTTACGTAGGAATAAAGAATTTGTGAGCAAATTAACTGAAGAAAGGCATTTTACTGTATTTGAAAAACAATAATTGTATTGCCCATTGTTGATTCTCTACACAACAGTTAATTGCTACCCCTTTTTGTTGTTGTTTTGTTTTGTCTTGTTTTGTTTTGATGTGGGAAGAGACAACAGCCCATATTAGGAATTGAAAATGCAGACCCTTGCTTTCCTACCTTCTTTGATGGGGGTGGTCTTTGGACATAATTGTGGCCATTGAACATAAGGGGGACTTTGTTGGTGAGCTTATGGGAAATATCTTTCTCCCTGATAAAAAGAGAGAGAGAGAGAGAGAGAGAGAGAGAGAGAGAGAGAGAGAGAGAGAGAGAGAGACACTTGCGGAAAATTTCCATGCCACTCTGGCTTTCCTTGCCCCATCCCCCCACCCCCCCCCCCAACAATTCTTTCCTGCTATCTTGGAGGTTGTATGAGAATATGATGCTGGGAATGGCTGCAGCCATTCAAGGCGCCCCAGCACAGAGGATGGCAGAGAAACACATCTGGGAGGGTCTGCATCTTGATATTGTTGAGTCACTGAGTCAACCTAGGGACCACCCAGCTCTGGGCTTTAATTATTCAAGTCACTTCAGTTACACATTCCACTACTAGTATATGCAGCCAAACTCATTTTAATTAAGTAGGGTATCCAATTTTTCACATTACAAATTACTGAACTGGCAGAAAACAAACAAGCACATGATTATAGCTGCACCATAGGCAATTCTGATATCTGTTGACATCTGTAGTCACAATTCTCCATTTTGTAACCCAGGGTCTGTGAATTTATAAAGATTATAATTCCAGAATCCTGCTCTCAATACCCCTTCTCTACTGCATTTCTCCCATCCCTAATGAAAAGCCTTTAGCCATTTCTAATTTGCATGTTAACCTTCCCCAGGTTCTCTACTCTTTTGCCATCTCTCCCACCCATCGACATGAACTACTTCACAGGATCCAGGGGAGTTCCCGGGACCCTAAACATACCATGCTGTCTGTACCCAGTGTGACTTCCCCACTTACTGTCTTGCAATATGTGCTTGCTCTCTGCTCAGACATTACAAAGTTTGATTTTATTATTATTTTAATATACACACAGCACTTTCTAAGGACCTAAGTCCCAGATAGTTAAGATTATGTGTACTTTCCCTAATCTGATATAGCCTTTGATATATACAGTAACACATGGAACAGAATATCCACTTTTAGAACTCTCCCATGAAATCTGGGGTATATGTTGCATGACTTATATATAGCAACCTGCAAAGGACTGCTTAATAACTACTCTACTGATTACTCCGTATTTATCGCCTTTTCATTCTTTTTTTTTCCTGTCAAAAATATACATTGAAATATCTACTAGTAAAAGCAATACACGCTTATGTAGGAAATTTGGAAAATGCAGACAAAGAGAAACAAAAATCATCCAAGTCCCTGCACTCCAAAACGATGTTGCTAACCTTTCGGTGTTTACTTCCTAATGCTTTTTTTTTTCTTTGCATAGATTTCAGTGGGGTGTTCTGCGTGCTTGTTTGCAGCTATTGGTCAGACGGAACTGAGATAACAGGAGAAACTGAAGGCCTGTGTGTGAGGAAGGGCGCCCGCCAGACTCCTCCTGCGCTCCTATTCATCATGGAAGAACAATTACAATTTTGATTGCTTATTGTATTCCCGATGTCCTTTAGTCCTCAAAATAACATAATTATGAAACAATGCTATTATTTACACTTTGAACATGAGGTACCTAGGTCAGGGAAATTGAGGAATTTGCCAAAAGTCAGACAGCTGCTGAATCCTAACGCTGGAAATGAGGCCCATGTCTGACTGGACTTCAGAGCAGGCCTTCCTTATTCTCTTGTGCTTTCACCAGCAGGCAGTGGTTGGTCTCTGGGTCCCAGGCTTTTATTTTATGGAGGAGGAGACTACCAAGAAGAGCCCTTTGGAAATGAGTGCTCTAGCTTGCTCTTCCTGGGCTCTTGTGAAGCTCTATTGACCACTTTGTGCCTTTTCCCTCCATGCAATCATATGCATTTGTTGAGCCCTTATTTATTTTGTTATTGTTTAATATATTTGTATTGATTTCAAACAGGAAGGGAGAGGGAGAGAGAGATAAAAAATCAATGATGAGAGAGAATCATTGGTTGGCTGCCTCTTGCATGCCCCACTCTGGGGATCCAGCCTGCAACCCAGGCATATGCCCCGATCGAGAATCGAACCCTGACCTCCGGGTTCATAGGTCGATGCTCAACCACTGAGCCATGCCAGCCGGGCGAGCCCTTATTTAAATGGGTAGGGCTTTGTTCCAGGTGCCAGAGAAATCACTCTAAATGATGAACACCAGTCTCTGAGATTCCAAATGCTAAGAGTTTGGAAACACTCCTTGATGAAAGATAATGTCTCTGATTTAATGTTCCCTGCCTCAGGTGCCACCTCTAAAAGCAAGGCCGCCCTCTGTACCCCTTTCACCTTGGAAATAGGGTGACCCTTTCAGAGCAGAGCAAAAAGGAGATTCTAGAGCTGAAGGCTGACAGAGGACAGCCAAGATCAGTTTTATTTGGTGTGTGTTTGCTTTCTTAAGCCCAAATCTTAGTCAACACTGGACACAGCTGTCCTTTCTCAAGTTTTTACTCCTGGACAGAGTGTTTGGATTTCAGCTCATTGTTTAATAGTTCTAGAATTCAAACGGTCACCTTGAGGCAGGAAGGTTAGCACTCCATTAAGATGGATGGGGTAAGTTCACACCTCTCACTTTTACTTTATTTCTTTGCTTTTCTTTCCATTTGCCTGAGAGCTCAGCAAAGCTGAAGCACATTTACTACATAGTCTGTTTTTATACCCACTGGGCTGAAAAGTTAATTTACTGAAGAGCTCGGATTTTCCAGGAAAAGGAAAAGTCCACAGAGAGTTCTAACCTGTGTAAAATATGACGGGATTATCAGAGGAATAAGAAATCTTATGCTGGATCCTTTGGTCCTTAAATCAATCTCCAAAGAAGTTTTAAAGCCCATATGCTTTTTGGATGGTTCTTTTGGAGCTCACTATAAATGTCCTTCATATGATATCTGCTAAGAGGGAGCGTTTAAACTATCAGTATTTATGTGGAACACTGGAACAGTGTATTTTGGTTCAGTTAGCTTTCACAAATATCGATTGAAAGGCAATGGGAGGGAATTAACTTTTGGTGAGGGCCTACGATGTGAACACATCATGTTGGGCACCATGGCAGCTCATGACGATGACACCAGGTTTTTTCCTTCACTCTGATGAGGAAAAAAATACACCATTTCCTCTAATACAATCCAGACTGTGAGAATGAGAAGGGTTATCATGGAGATTCGTGTGATAGAACCATCGAGAAAGGGACAACTAACTTCATTCTGGCTGGAGCATTTAGAAAGCTCCTGGGAGGTAAATTGAAAGCCAGCTTAGGGAGCTGGAAGGAGAAAGGCAGCTGAGTGGGAAATTCTTTAAGCTAAGGGATTAAGGTGAACCAGAATACATAGTATTGGGAGCCAAGAGCACCTCCCGGTTACCTGTAGTTAGCATGGCAGAGATATGCTAGATGCTCCCCAACCCCATCTCCTCTTCTTGAACATACAGAAAGACTGCGTTCCCCAGCCTCCCTGAGGTTACATGTGGTTATGTTACTGTCTCTGGCAAATGAAACGAAGGTAGAGTGATTGCATGCCATTTCCCCCTAAGTTTCTCTCTTTGCTTGTTAGGCTAAATGTAAAGGATCCAGCAAAGTCGTCTGAGGAAGCCCGGGCAGAGAATGGTCCCATAAAATCATCAGACAGAAGACCGCTCACCAAATACCTGATTAGACTGTGAAGTGAACAAGAATTATTATGTTAAGCAACTGAGATTTGTTGTTATAGCAGCTAGCATTATGGTGAGGGAGGGGCTGAAAAGTAGGTTTTAAAGGCCTTTGAAATCCTAAAGAAAGTCATTTACAAGAATTAGGATAATAAATTAATTTAATCGGGAATAAGGTTCGAATTAATACAGGCCAGCATCAGGAAGAAGGTATAGCTCATTCCAAGTCATGATTTGTGTGTGTGGTGTGGAGGGGGGAGAGTATGGGGGGGGGCTGGTTTTATGTTGACAACTTAATTTAGGGCTCTAAGTAAAAATTTTAGAAAGGGGGGACTTCTGCAGTAAAGAGGTACTTGGGCATTTTATAGCTTGTGGAAAGAGGAACAGGACGTGGTGTGCTCTGAAGGGGGGTCTAAAGCTGGCTGGCTTGGGATTACTTTAAATATACATTTTATTGCTTTTTTGATTATAAAAGTAATACACACTCCTTGTAGAAAAATCGGAAAATATAAAAATGTCAATGGAATAAAATAATAATCATTTGTAATCCTACCGCATTATGGTGTATTTTATGCCAGCTCTCCTCTCTCTCTCTCTCTCTCTCTCTCTCTCTCTCTCTCTCTCTCTCTCCCTCCCTCCCTCCTGTCTCTGTCTCTCTACATATATCATATGCAATGTACATATAAATGATTGGATTATACTAATTGTAACATATATATTATATAATCTGTTTTTGTCATTAAAATTTTTCACAAGCTTGTTTTTAAATGGTTGAGTAATATTTTCATTATATGGATGTTCCATAATTTTTGGCATTTCCCATGTAGCTGGATATCATAATTTCTAGGATTTTAAAAATTATTTTACCAAGAATATATATCATTGTTCATAAATATTTGCTTGGATTCTTGATTTGTTAAGGATTAATTCCTACTAGCAGTAGAATTTGTAGTAAAGAGTTTGAAAATTATAAGAGATCTTAATGGACATAGGAAAATAGTTTCTAGAAAGGTTGCAGCAAGTTATTTTTCCACCAGCAGAATATGAGACTGTCTGTCTTATAACACTTTCATCTGCATTGAATAGAATAATTAAAAATATTATCTATGACATTTATCATTTTATCTACAGTCCAGAGACTAAAGGACAATAAACCTCTCATATGTTTGGGAACTGATTTTCAGTTGGCAAAGTGGCTGTCTCCTGCTAACGTGGGTATAAATGTTTTATTTTAAGGAACCACAGGCATCCCCTGATCATACTCTGTAACAAGCCAATTGCATTTAGTACAGGGTGGGCTAAACTGTGATAACAAACTACCTCAAAATCTCAGTTGCTTAATACAATAGAATTTTATTTCTTGCTCTAGCTTTTTGCACTGTAGGTCAATAGTTGGTTCTTTTTCATTCATAGTTGCTCTAATCTTGAGAAGAAAATATAGTATATCATGTAATTTCTCATTAATTTTTTTACCTGGAAGGGACACATTATTTCTACTCAAATCTCCTTGGCCAAAGTAAGCTATACTGAGTACAGAGTGTGGGAAAGGACAATGCTACCGTGAGCCCAGATACAGACCAGGGAATAGGCACTGGACAGCATACCTGAGTGTCTAGTAACTGGCATACCTTAGTGACCTTTAACCCTTAAGGAAGGGGATGCTCCCATAGCTAACTTCCTACAGTGACTCCTAGAAGTGTCCCTTGGCACTCTCTTCCCTCTGAGCTTCTAAGACAGTGGTCAGCAAACTTTGGTTCATGGGCCAAATGTGCCTTTGTCTGTTTTTGTATGGTTTGCTAGTTAAGAATGGTTTCCACGTTTTTAAATAGTTGCAAAATGTGCAAGAAAAATAGTATTGTGTAATATGAAAATTTTATGAAAGTCAAATGTATGTGTATAAATAAAGTTTTATTGGAACACAGCCATGCTTACATCTATATTCTCTATGACTGCTTTTGTGCTATGGTGGCAAAGTTGAGGAGTTGCAACGGAAGCTTTTACTCTCTGGCCTTTTTCAGAAAATGTTTGCCAACTGCTGGTGCTAGGCATGGACCTGAGGAAAAGCATGGCCATTTCAGTATGGCTGCCTGGGAAACAATGATTTGCTACTAGTAGATGTTTCAAATCCAACTCATTGGATTGAAGACAAAAATAGTTTGAAATCTCATGGTTGATGTGCATAGTTACTGTGGTTATTATAGCTGTGCCATGGAGAGAAGCAGGATGAGAGTTGAGACCCAACTGCCAAATTGGACTGGAATTAGAGAGGAAAGCTGTTATCAGGAGCTCACCTGAATTAGATACTGCCCTTGAAAGCCAGACCAGATGAGTTTCTCACCAGGACCTTTCACCTCCTTGAGGATTTGTTAGACAAACCTACTCAATGTTTTAGAGTCAACCTGGGTGCAAACATAAGTCCTCCTTTCCTCCTGTTAAAAATAAATAAATAGAAAGTAAAGGAAGGAAAGATTGGCTCCCTAAATGGAGGAAAAATCCCGAATTTTGCCTTAACTTTCCTAGCTTGTTACTCTTGGAAGTCTGTAGTGCACTTTCAACTGATTTTTAAAAATGTTTTGGACCTCTTTTCAGAGGTTTCATTAGCATTTAAATAGAAGTGGCTTTCTGGGTGATTTACCAGCTGTGCTGTGTGAGGTTTTCAGAGTATATGCTCCATCCGTTGTCAACACAGTCCTTGTGTTAAAACTGGGATTTCTAAAGTAACTAACATGTTGATCCAGTGACAGAAGGCCATTTCTCTCCCTGTAGTGGCTAAGTAATAATGCACCAGTTAGTAATGTCAGGAATGAGATGGGAGACACATCGCATACATATTCCAACTGAGGTCAAAATCTATTCTTCTTAAATGTCAAAAATGACATTCCTAATACCTATGTATATAGATTCCATTTATTTGTGCACTTAAATTAACTCCTTCCTAATCCAGCTTCCACAGCTGCCAGAGACTTCCTCTGAAAGGCATTTTCTTCTAAATTAGTCATAATTCACATCCACCTCTCTTGTGGCTCTGGGCCATAGGAAAGGGTAAAGGAGAATGGTTTTATCTAGTTTCCAAAATTAACTTGTTCTGTTGTTTAGATACAGATGCCTCTGGGCGCTCTTTTCCCTCTTGTCTCCTGAGCTAGTTCCATTTTGCATTCTCTTTCTTTTGCACTTGGCCAATTTTCTTATAAGACTTTAGCTCTTGAGTATGCCATCTTTCAGAAGGATATTATTATTATTAAAATATTGTTTGTGTGCAGACTTCTAATTACATGACATATATTTACATAGCTCATTAAAAACTAAGTTGATGTGATTTCCAATCTAAGTGAGGACACGCGATGTGATAAGTGTACTCTTGAGGACAGGGGGGCAGAACTGTTGGAATCTAGGTCATCCAGGAAAATCTAGGACATAGAGTTGCCCCGCCCATTTAATACTCTCAGACTATATAGAACACTGGAGATGATTTGGAGCTAAAATAGAAAATGATATTGTGAGAGGAACCCTGATGAGCATTCTCTCATACATTATTTCAGTCCCCCTCTGAGACAGGGAAAGCAAATGTTATTACCCACATTTCACCTATAAGAAAATTAAGCTCCGAAAGACTAGTGACTTGCCTAAGGAAGTCATCACTGGGTAGAGATCAGATCTAGTTCTCTTTGCCCATGGTTAATTATGCTCTTTTGTGATGCTGTCTCCCCAAACCTGGTAGGATAGGTACGGGCCACAGGCCATCCTCTAAAGTTTGTAGAGGGAGTTTGTGTTTTGGGTTTTTTTTTTTTTTTTTTTTTTAGAAAGAAATCCTTAACTCAGATTAAGGCTTGAATATTTTGATCACATATTTATGGCACATCTGTACTGGACACTTGCCAAACTCAGGACTAACTCTTATCTTTAGCTTTGACCCCATTTTTATTTATTCTAAAATAAGGTATTTCCAGACATCATGAGATCTAAAAATCAGTCAAGTCATTATTATATTGCCCATTTATTTTCTCAAAACTTTATTACACAATATTCACATGTCACCACATAGTTTTCAGTCCTTTATGAAATTTTTACCTTTTTCATATGTCTAACAGACCTAGATATCCCAACCTACAGGCAGGGTATCCAGAGAATTGGACATCTGATTCCAAGGAGAGAGGTGTCTGGATCTTTTTATAATCTTTCTTGGGGTAGCACTGATTGGCAGCAAAGCTATCTGAGCATAAGCCTGTCCTTTATTGGAAGTGGGTTCATAGTTAAGTCTCTCTCTGTTGTTTATCAGCAAGATAAACAGGAAGTTGAGGAAACTTTTAGACAAAGATTTATTCTTGGAACTTGGAAAGAATTACATGTTTCCTATATTATAATAAAGTAAAATAAATCTGTCTAAGAACTGTGCTTCAGATCTTGAATTGCCTTATATTAGAATAACATTTAACAACAATGTTTTATAATTTCTATGGTGTTTTTTTTTTCAAGAAAAAGTTAAATTTACAATCAATATTTATATAGAGAACTTGACCAAAGATTTTATAAAACAATTTTATAAATGATTGCTTGGTGGTGGTGGTAAGTAACCAAGTTCAAAAAGAAAATAAACATCATGTTGGTCAATTTTAGAAAGAAATAGTATTTTTCCTCAACAAATAATTCTTTTTGTTCATTACTAAGAGACAGAATTATGTCAATCCAACAAATACATATTTAATTTTTGAGGTTCACAGCATTTCTTTTCCATCTATGTCACCCAAGAAAGATTGAGATATAATGGCAACAGTGTACATGAGAATAACTCAAAATGGACAAAAAAACTTACATGTAAATTTGAACCATAAAAATCCTAGAAGATAACATAGGCGGCAAAATCTCAGACATCTTGCATAGAAGAATTTTCACTAATACATCACCTAGGACAAGAGAAACAACAGGAAAAAATAAATAAATGAAACTACATCAAACTAAACAGCTTGTGCACAGCAAAAGAAACCAGCATGGAAATGAAAAGGGAGCCCACTGTATGGGATAACATATTTGCCAATGATACATCTGATAAGGGCTTAATTTCTAAAATATATAAAGAACTCACATCTCTCCAAACTTGGAAAGGAAGATACGTAAAGGGGGCAAGGTATTGACCATGTTAATGACAGACTGTCTTTCAAAAGGCTCCGCAGAGTGGTAATTCTGTAGATTCAGAACCATTTGTGAGCATGTTGCGAGGATCCAGGTCTTAGGGGTGGATTTATAGAAACCCCAAACTCAGACCAGCAGAGAGCTTACTACCTACATTTTTCCCATCTTCAACTTTTAATTTATACCTTTGGAGAAATCATATTGTATTCAGAATGTTCCTTAGAGCATAGAATATGAGTGAGTTATAGGAATCAGATACCATTAAATTCATTCAATTATCACCTAAAATTAAATTACCACCTAAGAGAGCTGGAGGCAAGTCTCTCCTCAAAGAGACAACTTGCCAATAGAACAAGATAGCAGGTCTCTGAGCCTCGGACTTCCCTTTCTCTCAATTGCATGTGGATGGGCCCCATCAATGTTTGTCTTCTAGACTCTCTGCACTTCTGTTGTCAATGATCCCTTCCCCCAACTTTAGATTCTTTCGTTTGTAAATTAATAATTAAAGGCAAGTTCCAGTTATCAGCATAATATTTCTGGGAATTGATCTTTCAGGAAATAATAGTAAAACAAATCAGTAAAAATATACAAACAAGGATGTTAACTGTAGCCTTCTTTTAATACAAAATGAAATATGGCAATGACTTACTTGTTTATCTGTTGTGGGATTGATTAAATAAAAGATGGTATCTTTATTTATAGGCATATCATGCAACCATTAGAAAGAATGCATAGGACAATACATACTGGCTTGACAAGATATAATAAAATGATATTATAAAAACAAGCTGTATATCACTAGTTATAGCAGGATTTCACATGCACACACACACACATGCAGTGAGAACATGGGTGCAATTTACTTTGTTTTGGTTTTTTTTGTAAGGACCTCTTTCTCCTTCTCTTGTTCAACAGCCCCTGAAAACCTGAAAACATTACAATGTTAAGGAAATCACTATGTTCTAGGATCAATTACTATTCACTATAGAACTTGATAAATGCTATAAAAGAAGCATAAATTGATATGGGCTCCTAGGTAACTGAGAAATTACTTCCAGTTGCATAATTGTGGAAGTCTGGAGACAGTGAAGAGATAGGAAAATTTTATATCGCCTCAAACTACAGGGACCATACGCTTTCCTTTTGCAAGCAAGCAGTCCACCTTTCAATTGTCTTTAACACTGTTCCCCTAAGTCATCGGAATGACTGTAATTCCAGTCTCTGAAGCACACACACTCCATCTCCCTGGCCGCCTCTGGAGTTGGAACCTGCCACAGTCCTTTCACATGAGACTCTGAATTCCAATTTTTGGTTCACAAAATGTGTTCACTCCACCCATAAATCCAGGCACAGCACTTTGCATGTAACAGTTACTTGATAAATAGTTGCTGCTTTGTGGATTATCAGCCCCCCTGAAGAAAAATAATGCTACCTGATGATGATCTTTGAATTCAAGTCTTTCTTTAGAAGGACAAATAATTGCTTGCAGCCTCCTCAAGCCCTCCAATCACCAATAGAAAACTACCAAATGAGATGAACTGCCACTGAAGGCTCCCTTTCTTGCCAATACTACCAAACAGCATTTACAGAGGTGTTTCATGAACGAATGTAAACTACCACACTGAATAAGGCAAAACCCTTCCTGTAAGGATAATCATAAAGTTAAACCCCAGCATGCATATTGAATAACCCCGGTGGGTCATCCTTGAACCATGTTACAAACAAACGGGACCAGGAATGCGGTCCTCTCACACTTGCCGGGAGACGGCTGCACCCACCACCTCCCACCATCCATCTCGTCCTTCCCCGATTTGTATGTGTTTTGTTAAACAGTGAATCTTTCCATGCTTTTCAGAAAGCTGACAAGAAGCAAACGGAAAATTAAAAATGGGTGCCGAGCGGCTTCACGGGAGTCTAAATAAACAGCCCGACAGGAAAGACGTGTGGCAGGCTTAGGTTTCAGGCTGGTGGTCAGAGAGCGTTAACAGGCATCCGTATAACAGAAGGCTGTGTTTGTTTTCCCTGTCTCTGCGCTAGCAAATTTATTGGGTTATCTGTCTTATTTTGACACTTGGGTGTTTAAGGTTTCTGTTCTAGGTGTCTAAAGACATAAAAAAAATTATTGTACAGTTTACATTCCTGGCAGAGGCTTTGACATGCGCTAGCTGAAAATCTCCTACCTGCCAGTAATTTCAGAGAAAAACACCTTGCAGAATTGGGTTTCCATAGGGGGTCCAAGAATCCTCTGCAGAAAGCACCGAGAACAAAGGGTTGCTTATTTTATTTCTGACCATATCATCCTCCAGTCTAGTGAAGTGCTGCCGCGAAGCCATTTCCTTCTCCCTGTACTGTTTCTATTTACCATGTAACATATCAGGAGCATTATCAGTGTCTTGTAGAGGGAAGGACTACTTCCGTCCGTGGAACTTGCACTCAACATAGATCAAGATACAGTTTGATTTGCTTTTGAGATCAGGAGTGCACAGTAGTGTTGAGTGAATACTAGGTGTTATGATAATGCGCCATCAAAATATTATAGTCATATGTGTGGAAATATTGACATTTTGATGACTGATGTACTAAGCCACCCACAAGCAATGTTGACATATTTCTTATTTTCAGCATACAAATTCTAAAATAATTTTATTCCTAAATGCCTCGTTTCTCACAGTTATTGAGGCTGCAGTAACTAGCTATAGGGTGATAGGGAACTTAAAGTTCTCTGACATAAACCTATTTTCATTCAATCATTCATTCATTCAAATGTCATTCCATGAATACTCATGTATTTAATTGTTAGGAAGTGAGAAACACACACGGTGGGAACTGTAAAACACAGCCTCTAGTGGAAGCTTATATTTTCTTCTCTGGCCATCTTCTGTAGTAGAAAACCTTCCTGGTATAGTCTAGTCAAAATTTCTTATATCAGGTGATCAGCACTAAGTCAAGGCAAAAAACCCAACAGTTTACAGTTTATTTTTCCCTAAGGCAAATAACGTTGCAGCAGTTCAGGCAATCTGAGCACATTATTGTTTGTTCCTCTGTTCAGTCTTCCCCTTTGTGTGTGTGTGTCTGGGGGGGAGGGGGGGTTCCTCCGTGGCTTAGGACTGGGACTTGGCAGCTGGTAGCTATAGTCCCAGTTCCTCATAGTGCTTTTAGTAAAGATTTTATCGCCCTAGCTAGGTGGCTCAGTTGGGTGGAGCATCGTCCTGGCCACTAAAAGGTTATGGATTTGATTCCCAGTCAGGGCACATACCTAGGTGGCAGGTTCCATCTCTGGTTGAGGCACATACTAGAAGCAACTTAGTGATGTTTCTCTCTCTCTCCCTCTCCCTTCCTCTCTCTCTCTAAAAATCAATAGAAACATGTCTCCAGTGAAGATTTAATAAGAGAAAGACTTTACCATTCAGACCACTGGACAATGGTTGTCTTTTCTTGGACTCCCTCCATTTTCATCACCTACATTTGTGTGTCACTTGTCATCTCACTTTTTTTAAAATATATTTTTATTGATTTCAGAGAGGAAGGGAGAGGGAGAGAGAGATAGAAATATCAATGATGAGAGAGAATCATTGATTGGCTGCCTCCTGCACACCCCCCCATTGGGGATCGAGCCACAACCCAGGCATGTGCCCTTGACCAGAATCAAACCTGGAACCCTTCAGTCCACAGGCCGACACTCTATTCACTAAGCCAAACCGGCTAGGGCTCATCTCACTTTTTGTAAAGGCTTTCATTGTGTCCTAAGACCAAAGATTTTTTTTGAATCAGCATACCTGTATTTGAATACAGACAATGCCACTTAATTGATGGGTGACTGAGCTTCAGTTTATCATCAGTAAAAATGTGCACACTCTTATCTGTTTTACAGGGTTGTGAAGTTCACATATGAGCAGGTACTTGAAGGTGCTGGCTCCTGGCTCTAGTAAGTGGAAAAAAAGCCTGCTCCCCCTTCCTTCTTCAAGTCATATAGGATAAGGAAAAACGAGGCATTGAGAAGGTAAAAAAAATCATGTCATATAAATTATATATTTCATTGCTTTCCTGTTCATTTTAGACAAATGTGGAATAAATTAAAATTTTAAGCAAGAAAAATACATGCTTTTATGCTGGTGATGGAAAGCAACTTAGCAGTCCTGGTTATATTGAGCATATACAATGTCAAAGTCCTAGAACGGGTTCTTGGAGGGATATAAACAAATAGATAGCACAAAGCCTATAGTACCTTAAAAACAACTTGAGATAAGATTTGTACAGTAAAAGTCAAATGGTAATAAAAGTATTTCGTGGATATTACTAAGCAATAGGCAAATATTTATGGAATACATTTTCTTTCCTGTAGTACTCCCCCATAGAAGGGAATAGTAGACAAAGTTTTCTACACTTCTTTGATCATGAAATTATTTAATTTTGTCTTTATGGCAATATTCGGTGTAGCAAAATTTGGGTCATGGAAAGGGAATGCTATAGTGGAGAATCAGAACTTTACCCTAAAGGCACTGACATTTCTAGAAAGGGAAGTTTCATAATTCAAGAAGTTAAGTAATGGTTCAGGAAGGGTGATTCACTGGTGTATACCAGGCCATTGGTGAGACTCAAGAGAAAGGTCTTTTTCAAGTAGAATGTCAGGATATAAAGTAGATTATAGTTAGTTAAGGAGATTGCTGGCTGTGACAATAGAGTCAGCAGGTAGCAGAATACTCTTTAAGTGATCATTTTGGAAGTGAAAGTATGAGATCTAGCCCAGATAGTTGTGGCTCTTTAGAGGATTTTAGTCAGGATAGGGAAGGCAGGGCTTGTCAAGGGGAAACCACGAGAGGCCCAGGGTAGGTCCTGGAGGGAGGGAGGGAGGACAGTTGTGGGGTCAAGTCCTGGGCACGGTGAAGGGAGTAAAGTAGAGAGCACAGATGGGAAGGGCAGAGGGAAGAAAGGAATGCTCCTGACTCCGTAGTGCAGTCTACTGCATGTACCGAACCAGGTCCATCGCATGCTGTATTCATTCTCAAGCCAAGATCCACACTAGATGCCTGAAACCATGGATAGTACCAAACCCTATTTATGTTATGTTTTTCCTATATAAACATACCTATGATAAAGTTTAATTTCTAAATTAGGCATAGTAAGTGATTAACAGCAATAACTAGTAATAAAATAGAACATTATACCAAGTGAAATAAGTCAGAAAAAGCTAAGAACCATATGATTTCACTCATATGTGGGATATAAAACGGAAGCTTATGCACACAAACAGCAGTGTGGTGGCTGCCAGAAGGAAGGGGGGAGATTTGGGTGCTGATATAAGGTGACAGGAGATTTGACTTTGGGTGGTGGACATATGGTACAAATACAGATCTTGTAGCATTGAAACCTACACATGAAAACTATTTGTTCATGTTGACCAATGCCACCCCAATCCTATATAATATAAGCCTAATATGCTAAGTGTCCGACCGTTCTTTTGACCGTTTGACCAGTCGCTATGACATGCACTGACCACCAGGGGGAAGAAACTCTGACCAGTAGGTTAGCTTGTTGCTGGGGTCTGGCTGATTGGGACTAGGCAAGTTGGGCCGGACATGCCCTGGAGCCCTCCCGCAGTCCCTTCCTGGCCCCAATTGTGCACCAGTGGGGTTCCTCGGCCTGGCCTGCACCCTCTCGAAATCTGGGACCCCTCAGGGGATGTCGGAGAGGTAGTTTCGGCCCAATCCCCTCAGGCCAGGCCAAGGGACCCCACCGGTACAAGAATCAGTGCATGGGGCCTCTAGTCAATTTAATAATTTTTTTAAAAAAGGGATGAATGAGCAAAGGTTGCTTTATTGTAGGTGACCTCAAATCCCAAGCTAATCTAGGCGGGAAGGTGCAGCCAGAAGCACCTGCTGAGGCAGGAGTGAGTGAAGGAGCAGGAGAGGAGTTGCCTTAGAATGGGGACATGGGCCAAGGGAAGGTTGTAGATGGAGAAGACAAACACTATGCCCTTGGAGGTGGAGCATTATCATGGGGTGGCTCAGGCTGAGCTTGGTAAAATGAGCAGCTCATATGGGAAGACATGCAAGAACGTGCAGAGCAAAAGGTGAAAAATTCGAGGTCAGGGTTTAAATGGCTGGTTAACTGAGTGCTGGAAAGAGGGGCTCATATTTTTCTCTTTTGCCTGCCCGTGGATACCCAATAGCTGTGAATACACTGGTCTGTATTTTCCATTGTGCCTTGGTCCTCATAAGGGAATGAAAAGGTCACCATTGGGAAAGGCCCAACCTAACCCACATCCAGCTGTTTCCAGCTGTGCCCAGCTGTGAATTCACAATTGCAGCAGGCATCACAATCTACCATGTCACTCGACCAGCGTGTTTCACCCCTGACAAGTGCTTTTCAAAACGGGCAGAGGCAGTATTTGAAAGGAAAGTCTGTCACTCTCTTTGCCTACAGATGTGGGGTTGAGGGAGACGAAAAGCCAGGAACACCTGAGTCAGCCTCAGTAGCTGGACATGTAGCAGTTTCACAGCAAATAAAGGCTGTCCAATGACTGGGGAGTCAAATTAAATTCTGAACAAACAACCCTCCAGCCCCATCCCAGTCAGTTTTAGAATCAATGCAGGTGATTTATGGCTCCTTAGGGTTGTATTCCCTTTTCAATGTGCTGGGATTTACACACGTAGCCACCATTTACTCCTAATGAGCAGCACGCATCCGTCCCTGAACACCTGGCAGGGAATGCATCGCTTCGTCTCATTCGGCAGCGTGCGCTCTTTCCACACAAAAGGGGTCAGGAGCCCGGTCAGCTGGGTGGATGCTGTTAACACAAAGTGCTGATATTTTCCAGGCTTTTCCTCCCAGGACAATCTGTGCTTTGTAATTTCATGGTTCTCTGGTGTGTGAGAACCCTCTGGGACAGTCTGGTTCTGCAGCCTCAGCTGATTCAGACAGGAGCTGGGTGGAGGCAGACAAGAGCATTTGGTTTTCTTTGTTACCGTCCGATGAAAGGGAGCCTTGGGTCTGTATTTTTATGGGGACAACCCAGAGCCTGTGATCTGGCAAGAGCCCCATTGATACCTGTGGGATACACGGCAGGTGGAAGCACACAGAGTGTGCATCTCTTGAAACAAATGTTTGGGAATTCTCTGAAGAGTATCTTCTAGCTGAGTGAGGGGGCCATTCCTGGGGAAAGATCCTGGTAGAGCCAATGTTTTGTGAATGTTTGGCATTATGCCAGGCCCTAACTCCTTAATTTTACTCATTGCTCACAATGATCTTTTTAGATCAATGTCATTGTTACCCTCATTTATAGATGAGGAAACTGAGACACACAGGGATTGATGTGACTTGCCCGAGGTCACAAAGCTAGTAGGAGGTGCGCTGGGATTTTCACAGTCTGCTTCCAGGGCCCTACATCTGATCAGATGTCAGAGGGCATTCTCTCAGGCCTCTTCTATTTGGGCAGCAGTTTTTATACCCAAGGCGGTTAGCTGTACTCTGAAATGACAAGAAAAACAAAGACATATTTGCAGTCTCTGAGTCCTCAGCTTTCAGAGCAATTAGCAATATACAAGTGGATTCATTTACATAGTTGGTTTCAGACCAACAAGAGTGGAGGGTGACCGTCAGGCAGGGAGAAGTGGGGGTGAGAACAGATTTCTTTGCTGTTCTTGAGGCAGATTTTTTAAAGATAAAAGTTGGCAAAAAGGAGGGGGGGAAAGGCAGAACCCCTGAATTTGCATCATTGGTGAGGCCTTCGCCTGGGAGCTAAGTGACTTCTCTGAGGCTAGAACTTGAGCACATTCATTTTGGAGAATTCTTGCTGAGACAGACATGTCCCTCATGTCTGCATGGGGTGAGTTTATCTTCCTGGGCAGTAGAATCATGAGAACATTCTGGAAAAGGAATGTTCTAGATGGAACTTTATTTCCCTGGGAAAATATAACCCCTACACCAGGAAAGAGATTTAGGATCTTTCCGTTAATTCCTGTGATGGGGGGTTTTCTTTGCTCCTGAAAAATGTGTTCAATGGGATCCAATTGTTCACATTCTTTGGTTTGTCCTTCTTCCCCTCAAAGAGACTTTAAGTTACACACAAAGCTGCCATGGAGTAACCACTGAAATTGATTTCAGAACAAATAGTCTACAAACAAAAGAATAGGCAACTTTTTCCCTACCCCCGACCCCCCACCCCTACCCCGCCCCCCCACCCCGCCCCAGGCATGTTATCATTAGCTTCCTCACTCCCAAGCTCCAAGGGCCCCTCCTTTACCTCCATAACTTGTTTCCTATGCCCTTTTCTTCTAGGAATGACTTCTACCTCTGTGATTTACTGAATGAATGTTTTCTTACCAAAACAAAAAATAGGCAAAATGTTTGGAATCTGTTTTCCAACCCAACCTAATTTCAGAATCCAGATTCCATAAGGAAAAGAAAGCTGCCTGTTTGAAAATTTGATTTTAAAACAGTTTCTAGAAAAGGATTTGATAAGCCCCAGTACCTCCTGGGAAAACAAGTGGCTCTTAAAAACCTTGAACATCATTGTACAGATTTTTATGAATGAGCAGCATATGGATTAAATTACCCATCTTTGAAAAAAAGAAATCAAAAGACAAAGCACACTCGGCAGTTTTATTGAGCCTGAATTATTTGGAAAACAGTTCCATGATACCTTAGAAATCCCAAACGGAACTTAGTTTATCAACCACCTTTGAAAAATGAAATTTAGTCATTCACATAAAAAGGGCTGTCTCCATGACACTGTATAGAGGTTAAGATTTTTTAAAAAAAGTTCATTGCTTTTCCTAAGTTTTGAGGGATTCCAAAGATGAGTGGACCTGAGACAGTCATGGTCATACATCTAACTTCCGGGAACTCTCTGGGCTGGAGCCGGTGGAGCAATGCGGATTCTCAGGTCCTCTGTCTGGTTCAATGTCCCTCTTTTCCCTTCCTCATGGTACTGCTTTTGGCAGATGGGCTCACAACTTGGCTCTTCACTCTGTTCCCTAATTTTGAAACTCAATCATTGTCAATGCCGAATGAGACTCGTTTTCTGAAAAAAGAAAAAAAAAGTCTGTGGTCAATTTACTGTATACATTATGATTCCTGTGGCTATCTTTCTTTTCATATATGAAGCTATGGGGAAACTTATTTAACTCTGTTTTAAAATTGCATTGCAATTTAAAAACAGTCAGCTGTAAAAATAGTCTAAGCATTTATTGAGCAGTGAATATGAGAATGAGTGAAGGTCCCCAGGGAAATAAAAAGGTCCCTGATTGATTTTTATTAAGAAAGGGATAGAAGTGGCAGGTTCCTGGCTGGGTGGCCAAGGGATCTTTACTCCCAAATTGAGTACTTGGTGCTTACACATCGAAAGACAAATATAGACAAGATTATCCTGACACTTTGCACACATATTACAAAGGTTTGGACACCAAAGGTGTCCCCTGAGACTTATAAACCCTTGGTCCCTCTTTATCAGCAAGTGACAATGGTAGGACTTGACCCAGGTCTTCTGACCCCAAGTCCAGTGATCTCTCTGCTGGAATGAATTCCTTAGGCCTGTAAAAATCATAGGCTCCTGGACTAGCACTAAATATTGAATAGAAATTTACAAGGTGGAGACCCATCACATGTTTAAGTTTTTTTTTTCAACCATACAAATGCTCTTTTAAGTAATGAACATGAAAATGACTTAAATTTTATTTTGCATGTGTGTCATTTATTATAGACTTTAATTATTGCATGCATTGTACACTGATACACATACAATACGAACAGAGTTGTCAACACAAAACATTCATATTATTCTTTGTGGATGGCCTATGGATGTTCCAGAGTATTTTTGACCATACTAGGTGCCTTATATCTAAGCCTCAGAAACAAACCCTGTATGAGATCTGAGTCCGATTATTATAATATCTATGGGCCAGAGAGCATTATTTCAGTTATCATAAAACTGATATGATACCCTTTTCACCAGTCATTCTCAATTTGCCCATCCCTACTTCCTGCCTTTAATGCAACTGGAAAGTCCCCAAGACGAGGTGATATGGTTCTAAGGGAGAAGATGTGTAGCCACACTTTGAATAAAGGTTCAGTGCTGTTGGTTCCTCCATTAACGTTTATCTTCTGCCAGACTAACGTGGCCAAAAAAAATGAATGCCTCAGGTGACGCTCTGTCTCCCTGCTCTTCTGAATTGTAGCCGTTGCTCTGTGCTCTTTGGAGAGAGGCCACAGTCAAGGAGCAGAGTGGTAAATATGTTGGGGCACTTCCAGACTTAAGGCTTCCTTTCTTCTCTTGTGAGAAAATTGGTTTAAATTCACCTAAAGAACAATCCAGAGAACATAATGTACATGTGAAGTGCAGAGCGATTGTTTCTGGCTGTCCACAGTCACTCATGCGGTTTCTTTGCCTTTGCATTGCCTTTCTTTCTGCTTGGCCTGACTCCTCTGCTTTTTTATCCAGCTACTGTCATCATCCTTCATGATGAAGTTTCGGCACTTCTTCCTTCAGGAAGCCTTCTATACAGACCAGTCTGGTTTAGATACCTCTCCCCCAGGCCCCCACAGTAACACCAGGCATAACTCCATGATAGGATTTATATGTTCTGTAATAATAGATTTGTCAGCAAATACCAGAACTAGATCCCCTGGGGACAAGAATCGCATCATTTCATTCTGAATGCTCAGTCTCCAGCCCAGTATTTAGCCCTTAGTAGATCTTCCACGAATGTTTATTGAGCTGCTAATAAATGAGTGGCTAATGGAGTGGTGCGGAATACCCAACCCCAATTATGCATGGAAACCAGGAAGCGTTGCTCTTTCCTTATTATATCTAAAAATGTGCTTTGCCTTTGGAAAAAGAAAAACAATCACAGTTCCCAACACAAGAAAATATCCTATCTAATAAAAGAGAAACATGGTAATTAGCGTATGACCGCTACCCTTCCCATTGGCTAATCAGGGCGATATGCAAATTAACTGCCAGCCAAGATGGCGGCCGGCAGCCAGGAAGCTGGAAGCAAACATGAGGCTTACTTGCTTTAGTGACGGAGGACTCCAACATTCCCCACCTGCTGCTGCCGGCCTCTGAGCTGCAACTCTAAGCAACTATGTTACCAATATAGAAGCTAAACAAAACCCCCAGAAACCTGCTTTAGTCACTGGGCTTCAGCCAGCAGGATCGCAACATTGTTTCAAATACAGAAGGTAAACAAAGGCCAGAAACCTGCTTTCAGCAGCAGAGGCCTAAGAGCTGGAGCCTCAGAGCTAAAGCTGGCCCAGAATAAAAAAAAAGAAAAAAGAAAAAAGGAGCAGTTGGGAGCTTCAGTCACCCACCCAGCCCTCAGCCCCCCACCCAGACTGGCCAGGCACCCCAGTGGGGACCCCCACCCTGAAGGGTGTGTGACCAGCTGCAAACAGCCATCATCCCCTCATCCAGGCTGGCCAGGCACCCCAGTGGGGACCCCAATCCTGATCCAGGACACCCTTCAGGGCAAACCAGCCAGCCAACACCCGTGCACCAGGTCTTTCCTATATGGTAAAAGGGTAATATGCCTCCCGGCACCGGGATCAGCGTGACAGGGGGTAGCGCCCAAACCCCCTGATCACCCTGCAGCTCTGTGTGTGACAGGGGGCAGGGCCACAACCTCCCTATCTGCCCTGCTCTGTTCGTGACAGGAGAAGGCGCCCCAACCTCCTGATCAGCCCTGCTCTGTGCCTGATAGGGGGGAGCTCCCCAACCCCCTGATTGCCCTGTGGCTCTGTGTGTGACAGGGTGCAGTGCCCTAACCCCCCCGCCCCCCACGGGCCCTGCTCTGTGTGTGACGGGGTAGAGCCATAACCTCCCCATTGGCCCTGTCCTGTGACAGTGGCAGCACCCCAAACCCCTGATCGGCCCTGCTCTGTGGGTGATAGAGGGCGACGCCCCAACTGCCCCCCACGGGCCCTGCTCTGTGTGTGACAGGTAGAGCCATAACCTCCCCATCGGCCCTGCCCTGAGTGTGACAGGGGGCGGTGCCCCAACTCCCCTATCGGCCCTACTCTGTGAGTGACAGGGGGGAGCTCCCCAACCCCCTGATTGACCCTGCTCTGTGCGTGACAGGGTACGGAGCCCCAACCCCCCTGATGGGCCCTGCTCTGTGCATGACAGGGTACGGAGCCCCAACCCCCTGATGGGCCCTGCTCTGTGTGTGACAAGGAGTGGCGCCGCAACCTGCCCATCGACCCTGCCTTGAGTGTGACAGGGGGCAGTGCCCCAACCCCCCAATCGGCCCTACCCTGAGCATGACTGAGGGTGGCATCGCAACCTCCCGATCCGCCCTGCTCTGTGCATGACAGGGGGCGGCGCCCCAACTCCCCAATCAGCCCTGCTCTGAGCCCGACCAGGGGCTGCACCTAGGGATTGGGCCTGCCCTCTGCCACCCGGGAGCAGGCCTAAGCCAGCAGGTCGTTATCTCCCGAGGGGTCCCAGACTGCAAGAGGGCACAGGCCGGGCTGAGGGACCCGCCCTCCCCCCAAGTGCACAAATTTTTGTGCACCGGGCCTCTAGTATTAATATAATTCAGAATCTGGAGCTCAAAGTTTCATCCACACAAAAAATTGTAGGACATTAAAAAATATAAAACAATCCAATAATCATATCACCTTAGCAAAATTAATTTCAGCACCTATTTTTTTCAGTCTTGTTTGCATGTTTACAGACTTCTATGTGGTTGTAACTCCTCTATAGTTATCACTTAAGGGGAGATATGATCCTTTCTTAAGCCTCTTCCATGTCCCAGGCACAGTGATAAACTCTACTGATGTTATCTGTTAAGACCTACAATGACCCCTGTGCTAGAATCGTTATGTTCATGTTACAGCAGATAGAGCGGCCCAGGGGCAGCTGAGTAACAGCCTAATACGTGGTAGAAACAGGATTCGAGCTGACATCAGGATGACTAAAGCTTTTACAAATTAAAATGATAAATTCAGTTGAAGTTAATTAAAATAAAATTTAAAAATATTTCATTTAGTCAAATTTCTGAGGATAGATTTATTGGGTTGAGTGAAATTTCTATTCTTTTTAATAGCTGTTGCCAAATTAATTTCCAAAAGGATCGGGAGAGTCATTTCACGGGCTTGCCCGCCAGGCTGCAAATTTCTCGAAGGAAGGGTTTGTGTCTTACCTCCCTGACCTCAAAAGCTAGCACAGAGCTGAGCACGAGGCCGCTGCTTCACACGCGCGCGTCTGCTGAATGAGTTGTTGAATAAATGGTCACTGCCACCAGCATTAGAAATTGCCTTTGAATCCCACGCAATGTGGTGCCCGAGACGTACATAAACCTACAAAGGGCAGGTAGATTTCTTGCCCCTGAATCTGAGGAAGGAGATGATGGCCCTTGTACAGCAGATTGCTCTGTCAGAAAAGCACCTGATAGCTACTTTTGCAAGCAACTAAACGTATTCTTCACCATTTCCGCGTCTAAGAATTAGTGAGCCACTTTCCAAAATATGTGATTTGACTTAATCCCAGGCTGCCTCGTGGCCCAGACTCAGCATGCTGGTGCAGTTAGGCACACAGTCCGGCAAGCAAAAGGCATCAGGATGCAGTCCGGGGCTTTCTTTGAAATGTTCAAAGGAAGTTTAAGGGAATATAATAACTCTTGAAAATTGTCTTCCTTCTCTTATTTTCTTACATCTCTGCTGTTCTCATCTCTACCAGTCTCTAAAACCCCATTTTCAGAATGATATGCAAAATGTTACTGCAGTGTTTAACCCGAGCGAGGCCTCTACTTGCTTCCTTTCTCGAGGAGAGCCAGCACGGCCATGGCATACTCAGCCCCACACTGGGTGCTTTATGTGCCGCGCCCGTTCAGCCAGGTTCGGTGGAGGATTGAGAAAAGACAGACAAGAGAAGAAAGCTGGGTCTGGGTGGGACGCTGTCCTTTTTGATGGAGAGCCACTCTGATGGAAAGCTAGCGACAGCGCCACGGACTACAAGCCGTGTCTTTATTTTATAGCCAGATTCCACCAGGCAAAGTAAGGGTGTGGTCAAGATGTTTACAACATTCTCGTTGGTTTCGATCCTACTCAATTACATGCACTTGAACTCTATCAAGGCCACATCACTCGGACACGTGGGACCACAGTTTCGGACCCTAGGTTCAAGCTTACAACTATAGCTGTTGGCTATAATTGTGCTGGGAGGGCTCTGCCCGCCAAGCTGGTACTTGCACATGGCCATGAGAGGACTGTGCCCTCTCATTAGTACAAGGCTTGAACCTGTCCAAACACTGTAGCCCAGTAGTTCTCAACCTTGGCTGCACATTAGAATCACCTGGGAATCTTTTTAAAATCCTGATTTCTGGGCCTCATCCTCCGGAAATTCTGTTTCTTTGTTATGGGGTAGAGCCACAACATTGGTAATAAAGAAACAGAATTTCCGGAGGATGAGGCCCAGAAATCGATTTTTAAAAGATTCCCAGGTGATTCTAATGTGCAGCCAAGGCTGAGAACCACTGCTGTAGCCGCTCTCCACACTTTCTGGGAGTTCCAATGGCTTCACGATCCAGGAAGGAGCCGTGGGCCGTCAGCCTGTGGTTCCCTGGCCTTCACGACCCCAGGCCTTTCCTCCTCTCTTGCTTACCCTTAGAAGTCTATTTCTTTTTCTGCTTACTTTTTCACTCCTCTTTTTTTAAAAGGGACATTCTCCTACAGAAGTTTTGCTTTAATTTTTTTTTTCATCCTATATAATTCTTTGTGAGTTAAGTTATAGGTAGTACAGAATCAATTTATTGACCTGAAGCATTGCTTCTCAAATTAGACTAAAAGTTTCCTGCAGCCTCACCAAGCTTTGCCAGTTTTCCTACAGGATGTTTTCTTGAATTTCCTTCATGCTTTCCATTCCCACAATTCAACTCTATACCATTGTTTTCTTGAAAACTATGACAAGTGCCTGTCCATCACTGGGCCCGTTCCCTAAGGTCTGGCCTCTTATTTTCTGTTCCTGTTTTCTTTTATTGTTATTCCTGTCTCTTCACTTCAGACACCTCCAGGTTTCCCCTATGTCAACACAGGGAAGATTAAAATAGAATTTACCTTATCAGATTAAACTGAATTTCACATGCTCCTTATAAGTATTTGTATTTAAAACTTTCTCTGACACATTTGTAAAAATTAAATCTCTTAAATGTATTTCCAGTTGTGAGGTTACTGCTCAGTGGTCTGTACCATTTGCCTAAGTTACCAAGTTACTTACCCTGATTCAAATTCAGTTTTGCCTGTCTGACCTTTAGAGAGTTGGGAAATGACGTTATAACTTAGTGATGTCATAGACATAATGAAGTAACTTCAATCTATAGTTATTATATTGGCTTGGGGGGGGAATTAAAATAATTGTCATAATATATTGTGTTGTTATTTGAAACATGAAGAAAATTTGACAGCTTAGAGAAACTGGTATATCAGCTTTGTGGTTTTAATTATTATTAGAATTGTAGTTTTTAACTTGGAAAAGAATGTGATTAGTTTTCAAAACAGTGTTGCATATTTAAGAAAACTGATTTTTAAATATTTACAATTTCTTTTAGAAGATCTACAGTTTATCTTGTAAGGTTTATAGTCTGCCCTCCCAGGTATTTGAGTTTGTGAGGGAACCAGCTGTACCAAATTTGAAAAGTGTATCAGTCAGAGTTCAATCTGAGCAGCAGATCCAGTTGATGTGGTGTGTGTGTGTGTGTGTGTGTGTGTGTGTGTGTGTGTGTGTGTGTGTGAGTACGCACACGTGATCTGTGATTTATCACAAGGAAATCGGCTTATGAAATTGTGGAGGTTGGCTAAGCAACTCTGAAGTTTGTAAAGCAGGTTGTTGAAGGGAAATTACGAGGAGACCGACACTCCATAAATATGGGCCAAAGCTTTGTCCACAGGAGGAATTTCATTTTTTTTCTACCCGGAAAGTCTCAGCCCTGCTTTTAAGACCTTTCAACTGATGAAGCCAGGCTCACCCAGGAAAATCTCCTTTAAAGTTAGCTGGTTAAAGGGGCTAACTAACCTTTGACCTCTGACAACCCCTTCACGGCAGCACCTGGATTGATGTTTGGTTAGTTAACTGAGGACTGTAGCCGAGCCAACTGGACACATCAAAAACCATCCCAAAATGGTTGAGCTATTTTAATTAATTTGTAAATCGGTTGTACCCTTTAGTGCAGTGGTTCTCAACCTTGGCTGCACATTAGAATCACTGGGGAATCTTTTTAAAATCCTGATTTCTGGACCTCATCCTCTGGAAATTCTGTTTCTTTGTTATGGGGTGGAGCCACAACATTAGTAACAAAGAAACAGAATTTCCAGAGGATGAGGCCCAGAAATCAGGATTTTAAAAAGATTCCCAGGTGATTCTAATGTGCAGCCAAGGTTGAGAATCACTGCTTTAGTGGGATTTAATCTGTTAAATTTATAATTATGCAGAATACAAAGTAAAAGTTATATTTTTCTTTTGAGATAGAAATGCTAGTTTTATAAGTAGAATGATGCAGTTTACAAATTGAATGTACAGACACGAGAAAACCTAGGTTTTAATACTTATGGCTGTGGCTGTGGTAATGAACCAAATAGCTGTAGCCTTTTTCCACGTGTGTGCAGAGAGAACCTTCAGCTGATGAAGACAGGCAGAGTAGAATTGGATAGTTCACCAGGGTCCTCAGGCCTGACATAGAGAATGAGAATTACGGAAAATGGAATTTGAACAATTATGGAGTGAGATTTGAGAGCTTTAAAAGATATTTGTATCAGTGCTTGATAATGATGGTGTTTAAAACACTTATAATCTCGCCGAAACCGGTTTGGCTCAGTGGATAGAGCGTCGGTCGGTGGACTGAAGGGTCCCAGGTTCGATTCCGGTCAAGGGCATGTACCTGGGTTGCGGGCACATCCCCAGTGGGAGATGTGCAGGAGGCAGCTGATCGATGTTTCTCTCTCATCGATGTTTCTAACTCTCTATCTCTCTCCCTTCCTCTCTGTAAAAAATCAATAAAAAAAATATATTTAAAAAAAAAAATTGATTTCAAAAACAAACAAACAAAAAAAAAACACTTATAATCTACAATCCATGTGGTCCAGTCCCAGAACTGCATCATGGTAAAAAAAAAAAAAAAATGTCCAATAATATCCAGCAACCAAAAGAAAATTCAGAATAACTTGAAGGTTTTACTTGCATTTCCTGGTGCAATACTAGATCACAGTAACACTTCTAAAAGAATCCCTCTTTTGTCTATTGTCTAACTCCTTCACACAGCACGTCTCCCTCTGCAAACTTTCCTCTAATTCTCAGCCCTAGTCCATGTCCCGGCTTTTCTTTTCCCCTTTCTTCTTCCGCATGGTAAAGCCCCAAATAACTGTGCACCCAAGAAGGACCCTCCTAGGAAGACCAGGGTGATCTAAGGGCTTAGGTGTAGGCAGAAAGGAGAGGCTGTGAACATTCCTACACTAATTGGTTTGGCTCTTCCTTACAATGGTGACAATTCAGTGTTGGTATTAGGGAACTTCAGCCACACTAATAGCAGTGTGGATACCGGAAAGCTTAAAGTGAGGAAAGAAAAGCTAAAACGTGTTCAGTTATATAAAAGTAACACCAATTACACTTAATTACATAAACTGTTTACCATTTATGCCTAATTACCCCAAAGTCATAATTATGCACTCCATTAGTGATGGAGGGCAGATTAACCTGGCGGTAAATTCTATTGCGACACTAAACCTGTGTGTTCGGTCCGCTTCCCTGACTGCTTCTACACAGGAGCCCACACACAGGCTGTCTGCAGATCTGCTTATAAACTTAAGGACTCTAGCCCAGTGATGGTGAACCTTTTGAGCTCGGTGTGTCAGCATTTTGAAAAACCCTAACTTAACTCTGGTGCTGTGTCACATATAGAAATTTTTTGATATTTGCAACCATAGTAAAACAAAGACTTATATTTTTGATATTTATTTTATATATTTAAATGCAACTTAACAAAGAAAAATCAACCAAAAAAATGAGTTCACGTGTCACCTCTGACAGCGTGTCATAGGTTCGCCATCACTGCTCTAGAGAGACCCTGGTCCAGGCTTTAGCTGCCACAGCTCTGAGCTTTTGCAGTCGTCCGTTGTAGCTCTCCAGCTTCCAGCCTCCCCCCTAACATTCTCTTACACCCAGTGTAATAAGAATAATCAAAAGCCTCCAGTAGCCCCCAGCTTTCTCTCATCACATGGAAACTCCCGAGTCTTGCTCTTTAGGCCTCTGGCTTCTTGTTAACCAAACTATATTTTTCGTTGAACAGGGAATCCGTGTGCGGCATTTTCCTTTAAGACATCAGGCCTTTCCTAAGGAATTTGAAGCATAAAGGAGTTTGGTTTTCCAAGGCGTATCTTGACAGGTGTCATTTTCCCTCCATTCAAATTGTTTGTTGACTTTGGATTCCTAGTCCACTTTCTCTGCCTCTGGGTTCAGCCCCAAGCTAGTCCTCAAGGATGAGCGTGGCGGGGAGGGGAGGAGAAGAGGAGACCCAGAGTTGGGCAGTTTGAAGGGCAGGATCTCCCTTCATAAAAAGGAAGTGTCTGGAACACTGTGCTTGTAACAGAGCCCATAATCCGGAAAACAGAAGAAATCTCAGGCTGTTGTTCTTCCTTGCACTTTTCTGCTGTTGTTCATGGTGCTCTCAGACCTCTGGCCCTCTGGCCCTGCAAGGTAATCAGAACGGGACTGGCATGACACGGGCTGGCAGGACAGCCAGCCCTGCGGGAGCCAGGTACTGAGTACTGGGTACTGAGGCTGAGTTTAGCACATGATGTCCAAAAGGCAGGAGCATCCAAAATGGCACGCAGGGGATGGGGTGGAGAGTTGTGGGTGCTTTCCCACCTCTGCTGCTCCCACACAGGTCGGAGCCACCACTGCCTCTCCTGCCGAATCCAACGCAAGGGTTTCCTAACTGAGCTCCCTACCTCCACTCTGCGCCCCACAAAGCATGCCCCACACAGCAGCCTGCACGGTCTTTGTGAGGCACCAGTCAGATTACGGTTTCCTTTGCCTAAAACCCTCTGATGGCTTCCCAATGAACCTACAGATCTTACAGGATCCATTCATGGCTACATTTCCCACTTCCTGTGCTGCAGCCACTTGGGCCTGTTCCAAACAAGCCAAAGCCTTTCCTGTCTTAGGCTGTCGCACGTGCTGTTCCCTCTCCCGGGAAGACTCTTCCAGCAGCTCCTTCCTGATTCAGCATCGCAGCCCAAGGAGCTTCCCCTCTCGTCCTCTCTGTCTCCACCAGATCACTCTGGCTTATTTTCCTCATAACACTGGGCACTTGTGAAATTATCTCTTTATTTATTTTCTGTCGGTCTCTTTTCTGTGATTTAAGTTCTTTGAGAGTAGTTTTTCCAGTGTGTCTAATATAGAGGTTGCCACATTAGCAGGAGTTTTGTAATTATTTAAGAAATCAATAAAGTATTCCTGGTACACAATTATAACTATTCTTAGTGTGGAGAATGGCTACAGCGTTTGGACAGGTTCAAGCCTCAGACTAATGAGAGGGCACGATCCTCTCATGGCAAAGCCACGTGCAAGTCCCAGCACAATTATAGCCAAAAGCTACAGTTGTAAGCTTGACCTTATGGTCCCAACCTGTGGTCCCATGTGGCTGAGTGATATGGGCTGCGGGAGGTGCAGCAAGTAAACAAAGCTTGATCAGGTGCATGTAATTGAGTAGATTCAAAACCCACCATACAGTGGTTCTCAACCTTCCTAATGCCGCGACCCTTTAATACAGTTCCTCATGTTGTGGTGACCCCCAATTTCATTGTTACAAATTGAACATAATTAAAGCATAGTGATTAATCACAAAAACAATATGTAATTATATATGTGTTTTCCGATGGTCTTAGGCGACCCCTGTGAGAGGGTCGCGACCCACAGGTTGAGAACCGCTGCACCAGAACATTGTAAACATCTTGACCATGCCCTTACTTTGCCTCGAGGAATCTGGCTATAAAATTAAAGACTCAGCTTGCAGGCCATGGCATCGTCTCTCTAATCAGAGGGCAGCATCTCACTTAGCCCTAGCTTTATTCTCTTGTCTGTCTTTTCTAATTCTTCACTGCCTCCTCCCCACCTCAGGTTCACCCATGACCTTGCTGGCACGGCACGCTTAGAATTACACACAGGAGAATGGAGTTGCCATAATGATGACAAAGGAATGTAGCTGAGGACTATGTTGTAGAATCAAAGGAAAAGATTCTTTTCTCAGCAGCTTCAGATTGAAGAGCCTGGGAATTGCATACCCCCAAACCAGTGCTAGGAAATCTTAGGTTTTTGTTCATTGTGCTAACATATACATTGCATAAAATTTATCCTTGGTGACACTTATCACACTCAGTGTTGTGCAACCATCACCTCTATCTAGTGTCAGAACATGTTCAGCATCACCAAGGATACATGCCCCGTGAAGCGCTCACTCTATTCCCTGTCCATCACCAACCCATAGCCAGCACTAATCCGTGTTCCCTCTCTGGATTTGCCTATTCTGGATATTTCATATAGAAGGAATCGAGGACATGTCACCTTTTGAGACTGGCTTCTTTCACTTTGCATAATCAAGGTTCATTCATGTTGTGGTATATATCAATACTCCATTCCTTTTTATGACAGAATAATACTCAATTGTGTGGATATACCACATTTTGATTATCCAATCATTAGGTGGTAGACATTTGGGTTGTTTCCACCTTTGTCTCTTGTGAATAGTGCTGTATTGATATTTTTTTTGTTGTTGTTAATCCTCACATGAGGATATTTTTTCCATTGCTTTTCAAAGAGAGTGGAAGGGAGGGAAGGAGAGGAGAAACTGAGAGAGAGAGAGAGAGAGAGAGAGAGAGAGAGAGAGAGAGAGAGAGAAAGAGAAAGAGAGAAACACCAAAATGAGAGCGACTACATTGACTGGTTGACTGCTGCATGCACTTTGACTAGGGATGGGGAGTGAACCCACAACCCATGTATGTGGCCTTGACCAGGTATCAAACCCATGACTCTTTGGTGGCCAGGGCTATATTAATATTCTTGTACAAATGTTTGTTGAGCACCCTTTTTTAAAATTATATTTGTATTGATTTCAGAGAGGAAGAGAGAGATAGAAACATCAATGATGAGAGAGAATCATTGATCAGTTGCCTCCTGCACACCCTACACTGGGGATCGAGCTCACAACCCGAGCATATGCCCTGAATGGGAATCACACCGTGACCTCCTGGCTCATAGGTCGATATTCAACCACTGAGCCACTCTGGCTGGGCTAAACACCCATTTTTAATTCCTTTGGTTAAATATCAGGAGTGTAATTGCTCAGTCACTGGGTAATTCTGTGCTTAACTAGTGACAGTTAATTTTATTTTCCAACTTGATTGGATCTTGGGTTGCCCAGATATGTGCCTAAATATTATTTCAGAACGTGTCTGTGAGGTGTTTCTGGATGAAGTTAGAATTTGAATTGATGGACTCAGTAAAGTGGTTGCCTGCCTCAATGTGGGAAGGCATCCTCCAATCTGTTGAGGGGCCTGTATAAAAGGCGGAGAAAGGAAGAGTTGGGCCCTTCCTGCCTGACTGCTGAGCTGGAACATTGATCTTCTCTTGCTCTCTGTGCTCCTAGTTCTTCAGACCTGGACTGAAATCTACATAATCCGCTCCTTGTTCTCAGGACTTCCCACTTGGACTGAATTACACCGCAAGCTTTCCGGGGCCCCCAGCTTGCAGACAGCAGCAGATCATGGGACTTCTTAGCTTCCATAATTGTGTAAGCCAATTCCTTATAATAAATTTATCCATATATATATTTATTTATCATATATATATTTATTTATCATATATATACATATATATGTGTATATATCTATATAAGTATATATATATATTCTATTAGTTCTGTTTCTGTAAAGAACTCTAATACACTATTCAGAAGCCAAATGTTTTTCACAGCAGCTACACCATTCTACATTTCCACCAGCAGTGTATGAGGAGTCCAACATCTCATCATTTTACCAACTCTTTTTTTGTAGTTTTTACCAAATTATAGCCATCCTTGTGGCTGTGAAATGTCATCTCATTGTAGTTTTGCTTTGCATTTCCCTAATGACCAATGGTGTTGAGCATCTTTCATGTGTTTTTTAGCCACTTGTATGTCCATTTCTCTTAGAAGAAATGTCTACTAAAGTCACTTGCCCATTTAAAAAAAATAATTTTTAGAGAGAGAGGAAGGGAGACAGAGAAAGAAACATTGATTGGCTGTCTCCTGCATGTCCCCTACCAAGGCTCAAGCTGCAACCCAGGCATATGACCCTACTGGGAACTAAGCCAGCAGCCTTATGGTGCCTGGGATGATGCCCAACCAACTGAGCCATACTGGTCAGGGCTCATTTGCCTATTTTTAAAATTGGTTATTTGCCTTTTTGTTGTTGAACTGTAAGTGTTCTTTATATTTTAGATACTAGATCCTTATCAGGTAGTTGATTCACAAATATGTCCTTACTTGTGTAGAGTGTCTTCATTTTCTTGATGAAGTGTACTTTGATGCAAAAACGTTTTTAATCTTGATGAAATTTATTCTATTTTAATTTTGTTGCTCATGCTCTTGGTGTCATAACTAAGAATCTTTTGCCACTAAAGTCAAGAAAATTTATCCCTATGCTTGCTTTCAAATAGTTTGGTCCATTTATGTCTTTAGTACATTTTGAGGTAATTTTTATATGTGGTGTGAGGTAAAGATAAAGCTTCATTCTTGCATATGGACACCCAATTCTTTCAGCATGATTTGTTGAAGAGACTATTCTTTTCCCATTGAGTAGTTTTTACACCTTTGTTGAAAGTCAATTCACTACTGATGTACAGATTTATTCCAGGACTCTCAATTCCACAGAAAATCTAACATTTTTAAAAGAAGACACTACTGCCTGGCCAGTGTAGCTCAGTAGTTAAAGCTTCTGCCTGCACACCAAAGGGTCACAAGTTTGATTCCTAGTCAAAGGCATGTACCTGGTTAGAAAGGTCGAATCCCACCCTTGTTGGTGCAGGAGGCAACCAATCAATGTGTCTCTCTCACATCGATGTTGCTCTCTCTTTCCCCCTCCCTCATTCCATTCTATTTTCTCTAAAAATAAAAAATAAAAATCAATGGAAAAGATCCTCAGGTGAGGATTAACAAAAAAAAAAAAAAGAGGAGTCACTACTAACACATTTTGAGGTCCTGTGGACAGAGACCTTTGAAAATTTAGGCAATCCTTTGAATGTCATTCTGATTAACCTGGTTTTAACATATTAGAGGAATGAAGCCCGACAGCTAAATTAATTGTACTTACTGTAATTTAGGATCAAAATCTCCTGGTGATCCCTGGCCAGGTAAGCTCAGTGGGCTAGAGTATCGTCCGGATATCTCCAGTCAGGGCACATACAAGAAGGAACCAATGAATGCATAAATAAATGGAACAACAAATCAATGTCTTCCTCTCCCTTTCTCTCTCTCTAAAAAAAGAAATCTCCTGCTAAGATGATATTAACATTATCATTAGTGATACAGGAAATTCTAGATAGTTCCTATGATTTAATAATAAATATTAGCTTAATGTTTCTCTCAAGGCCCGAGTCTCTTATCTAGCCATATTTGAAGATGTCATCTCCTCCCATCACTCCTTCCACAATCCTAAGAACTGAAAAACAGACAAAGGGGAGAAAAATATGTGATATATAATATGTAATCATCTCTAAAACACACGAATCACCTGCCTTTCCTACCCTTTCTTTGACCATGAAGACTTAAATGGCTCACTGGACCTTGTTGATGTTGGGTTCTGCTGAAATCAATCGGAGATCACATGGCTCACTTTCCATGGTTTATCCATTTAATCCTATAGCAGACATTATTTATAGAGTTTCAGGCCTTGGGGTGCATGCATTCTGGGATTGCAAGAATCTAAGAGCTACTCTTTCTTTTTGAGGCATTTACTTTCTGAGGAAAACATAGGTACATAGGCATAGAGCAATGCTATAATGTGCTGAAGGCCTCACTAAATATTATGTACAGAATATTTAGATAGCCTGGAGAAGAGAGTAATTAATCCTGCCCAGGTTTACAGTTCTTCCATTAGATAGAGCTCCTGGAGGGTGAGAACTCTCTCTCTCTCTCTCTCTCTCTCTCTCTCTCTCTCTCTCTCTCTCTCTCTTCATCTTTGTACCCCTACTGCTGAGAAGAATTTTTGAGCATTCTGTGCTCTAAATGTTTGCTGAGTAAATAAATAGACAGGCTAAGACTTGAGGGACGAGTAGGAGTTTTCCATGTAGAAAAGGAGAATAGGAGAATTCTAGGCATGCACAGGGCATGGAAGTCTAAGAGCGTGTTTCATCCATTGAATGACAAGTGGTGGCAAGAGTCTGAGGGTGCATGGATAGCAGGAGGGGAGGATGGAAAGCAGGCTAGAGTTCATTTGTGGGGAGTATCAAATTACACTAAGAAATTTGGAGATTACCCTGCAGGCTATGGGGGAATCATTGGTCATTAATAAGCCCAGTTTGGTGGCAGAAGTGGGGAGACACAAAAGGTTACATGAAAATCAATCTCTATTTTAGAATATTCAGGGAGCACTGTAGAAAGTGGATTGGGGTTGGTGAGGCAGGCAGGGTGACCATTTGGGAGAGCTGTTATAGTCCAAGGGAAGGTTGAGGAAAGCCCTGTACTAGGGCAATGTCAGTGTGAATTCAGAGAAAATGATGAGCCCCAAGGATATTTTGAAGGTAGAATTGGCAGGATTGCTTGTTAGGGGTGGAGGTTGGGTTGTTGAGGAGTGAGGCCAAGGTTTTAGTTTGAGAAACTGTGTGGATTATGATACCAGCAGTGGAAACAAAGAATAGGAAGAGAAACAGGACCCACCCTGTGGATAGGGAGAATGGTAAGGATGATGAAGGAGCAGTGAAGGGACTTATAACCTGATTGACAAATTCAAACCCCAGGTCACTTTATGTTCTTATTAATTGCAGGCCCAAGAAAAAAAACTATTCAGATAATCTGGCTAAAATAAGACTTTATATAATTTATGGATTTGACTTTCCTGTCCTGGGGTTTTCCAATAGTAATGATAGCCACCTGAGCCTTGTAAAAAGATCATGTGCATTTGAAGAACGATGTGAAATGACCATATTTGGGTTTACTTTTCTCTTTTTCTTCCTATTTCACAGTCTTTATTCTTTAATTTCAATTACATTCACCATTAAACTATTTATTAAATATTTAATATTAAAATCACTAGCATTACTGTGTTATATACTTTTTATATATCATTTTGCAGTCATTTTAGGTAGAGGAAATGGTTTGCTATGACTCCTATTTCACAGAATCTGAGTCTCAGAGAAGGGAAATAATTTGTTTATGAGCCCACAGAGCTGAGTGACAGAGCCAGGTCTTCAATCTGGGTCCTCCCAGTGCAGAGTCCGCATTCAGCTCCTAGGCAATGTTTTTAAAAACTGTCACAACTCATCAGTGAATTGTGAAATTAATTTAGCATCAATCAACACTGGAAAATAAAACTATAAAATTTTAAAATTTCAACATGCATCACATATTAAGGCCAAGTATTGTTGTGTAAGGCCTCTCTCTCTCTCTCTCTCTCTCTCTCTCTCTCTCACACACACACACACACACACACGCAAATAGCTAGAATTGAACATGCATGTGCCCAGTATTGGAGTGAGTGTGGGCTGTTTTGCAAGAGGAAAGCCCTTCAGTTTGAGATAGGGGAAGCAAGTTTCATGGAGGAGGTGATGTTTTTATTGGACCTCAGAGCAGTGGTTCTCAACCTTGGCTGCACATTAGAACCACCTGAGAATCTTTTGAAAATCCTGATTTCTGGGCCTCATCCTCCAGAAATTCTGTTTCTTTGTTGCTAATGTTGTGGCCTCCCCCCATAACAAAGAAACAGAATTTCCAGGAGATGAGGCCCGGAAATCAGGATTTTAAAGACTCCCAGGTGATTCTAATGTGCAGCCGAGATTGAGAACCACTGCCTTAGAGGATGGTAAGATTGAGGCAAACAGAGAAGAACCAGGCTATCCCAGCGGAGTGGCTGTTATATTTCACATGCAGTAGGTATGTCTCCTGAATCTCAGCCTAGGGATTATAGTTTGGGGGCTTTAAGCAAAATCAAAAGAGTAAAGATTGAAATTAGCACTAAGGACATATGTAGGGGCCATTGGTTGATTTTTTGCCATCTAGCATCCTCTTCCCCTTCCTAAGTAAATTCCCATTTTCTTTGGGCAATTAACTATTTGACTGGGGGGAAGATTTGGGTGTTAATAGGCTGTGCATTTCTCTTTTGGTTAAAGAACTGCCACGGATTTGAAAACGGTTTCAGTGTATTCATTCCCAGGCCTGCTGCCTGGTGTTACTGTGGTTGCTGCTTCTTCATCCTTCAGGCCCACGTGGCTGGTGCCCCTGGGGATGGGTGATTCCTAATCTGCTCATCTCTCAGCTCCCATCACCCTCCTAATAAATGTCCTTCACCTTAAGTTAGAACTCTAAGTGGAACAAGGAGCAAAGTGTTTTCTTACATTAGCTTATTGAAAATCTCTCTAACACACCTGCACAGAGAAGTAAACTGAGGCTCAGAGGGAAGCCCTGCCTCTGGGAAGAGATAGAACTGGGGTTTGAGCCCCGATCTTAGTAAGGAAATGTTCTTTATTTTTTCTATCATTGAGGCCGCTTTTCCAGAGCTGAACAAACTTTTGGGCTTAGAAGCTTTTATGATTTTAGAGAGTCCTCCGTTGTTGTTAAAATGACCCCAAAAATGTAAATGCCTGCCTTCATATAAAAAGGATGTTTCTTTAAAAGATGTTAAACTTAAACCGAGGTTTCCTGGTTAAAAAAAAAAAATCCAAACCACTCAACAAGACTAAACCCTCTCTTCTCTTTCTAAATATTTATTAGGGATTTAGGCAGGGGCCTAGATAATTGAGAGGATTAAAGGGAAAGAATGAAGGAGAAAATGTTCCCTCAGGCAGAATGGGAACTAGAGCAAGGGGAAAATGTTTCCCGGGAAAGCAGAAAACGTGTACAAAGCAAAATTAATTTTAGAGACATTAAGAAGAAAGGGGTTGGGGTAAGGTAGAGAGAATGGGGAGAAGGCAAGGAAATTCTACAGGAAAAAAAGAGAGAAAAGGAATGAAATTTGGTCTGGTTTTAATTTATGTCAATTGGCAAATAAATCCTTGAAAGCTGTTCTCAGCATGGATAGTCCCTCTGTAACGTAAGTAACTGAAACCAGTTCAGAATGCATTTTTTTTCCTCCTAAAATATGATACACCCTATAGACAGAGGCAACATCAATAAAGTTCCCTGCCTCTGGCTCCACATTCTCCCCGCCCTCCCCCCAAAACCTTGTGATTCTGCCTACAATTCAGAGCTGGGATAATTAGGGGAATTAAGGATATTCATGAACATAAAATACATGTGTGTTTAATTGTACTGTCAAACCAAAGAGATCAAGATGAACAGTGAATGAGCAAAATTCCTCTTCTAAGATATTGTTGAAAACTTTTGATCCTTAAAGATTCGCCCGTTTCCGGTACTTTCCCTAACTTTGGGGTGAGGGTGAGAGAAAAAGTATGTTTAATTGTATCAATTATGTTCAACTGCTTTTTAAAATTTTTATTTGTTGAATTCTCAAAAGAATTTTGAGACAATTAGATAGGCATGTATGGTGAAAGTTTCTGCAGAAAGTTAACCTTGATTGACTGCATGGATAATGCAGTGGAAATGGGAAGATTAAGGGCAATTAACTGAGAGTACTTTAGCATCTAAAAAAGAACTTCTACAAGCCAATAAGAAGAAGAACCTAGTAGTGAAAAGGGTGAAAGGTATTATCCAGCTTTCACGAAGAAGAAATGCAATTGTTTTCATAAACATCTAAAGCAGTGGATGAGGCCCAGAAATCAGGATTGTAAAAAGATTCCCAGGTGATTCTAATGTGCAGCCAAGGTTGAGAACCACTGATCTAAAGCGATGCTGAGCCTACTCAACATATTGCCATTTGAAAACATACAAATGTGTTTTCTTTCCCACCAGCTTGCCAAAAATTAAAGATTCATGCAATATTAAGAGTTGTTAAAAAAAAAAACGTAGAACAATAGGACCCTCATACAATGTCCGCAGGAGTGAAAGGGGTTGAATTACTTGAGGAAGGAGTTTGGTATTGCCTAGTGAGTAGCACTGTCTACTTGATTCTTTAGAGCCCTATTCATATTAATCATAAGCATTTTAATTTCCCAGTCTGATAATCCCAACACTCCCGCCATATCTGAGTCCGGTTCTGATGTTTGCTCTGTCTTTTCAAATGTTGTTTTCTGCCTCTTAGCATGCCTTATCACTTTTTCTTGAGGCAGGAAACCATGCACTGGGTAAAGGAATTGCTGTGAGCAGACACTTAGGAATGCCTGATGAGCTGTGCTTGGATGGAAGCACTCCATAGCCCTATGATTCGGCCTCAGTCTTTTAGTGAGTCTGTGCCTCTTGGACTGTGAAATCCACAAGTGCTTCTCGGTCCCCTCTGAGGTGGGACAAATGGCTAGACTGGGCTGGAGTCGGATAAATCCTTTCCTCCCTATGAAAGGTCAGAGCCAAATGGAGTTGGGGTTCAGGTCGTTAGGTTCTGATAAAACCCCTGCAGGTTAGGCCCTGGAAGTTTCTCCTGAAGGCAGACCTCATGAGGAAGAACAGAATGCTTTGGTTACTTGACCCTACCCCTGCAGGAAGCAAGAGGAGCTTTTTCTCTGATATGAGAGCCTAGCTGAGCTTCTGGAGGTAAATCTCCCACAAACTGAGTGTCATCCGCACTCCCCACACCGTGACTTGGCACCCCAAAAGTTTTGGCTCTCAGACTTGTCCAGGGTGAGCCACCAGCAATTCATCAATTATCATCTGGTTTCCCTACTCCAGGCCTGGTTCCCACAGGGACTCCTGCTCTGAAGCTGTGATTCTCAGTATCTGCCTATCAGTCTCCCCAGTTTTGGGGGCATCAGTTTAGCCTGTGTCCTAACGTCTCTTCGAATCTAAGAAGAGTCATTCCTTTTCAGTTTCTCCAGCGTTTTCTTGTTGTTAGGATGAGTTGTGATTTTCAAGCTCCTCACATGCCAGACCAGAAACTGGGAGTCCCACCATCTTTTTTTAAAAAGGAAGTTTTAAGTCAATAAATCACGGAAGGCCTGCCTGAGGATCAAGTGAGACTGGTCAGACCTTCAAATCGATGTAAGAAGAAATTTCTGTTTAATTCCACTATTGGCCTGTGTGGCCACTGGTATGAGACCCAGAGGCCCTGAATACTCAACCCGCTGCCTGGCCACCTGGTAGTAGTAGCAGCCGTGCTCTGGGGGAACTTCCCTGGGTCTGGAAGTCGTGGCTGAGGAGGCATGTGGGCTGTATGAGAGAGAAGGCCCTGCCTATTGGATGATGGGCTTCCCTTCCTGCTTGGGCCTCAGTGAACATCACCGAATTGGTGGAGGGAAGTGTTGCCTGTCTCATTTTTTGAGGCTTTCAGAATAAAATAATAAAATGACAGAATAAGGTTACAAAAATGGTGGGATGTTTTATCAACTTAAATTAAACAGATGAACATTTTTAACCCTGAGAAAATGCAATGTGATATGATATTGACTGTGTAAGCAACCTTGAAAACTAGCAATGGGACTTGTTTGAAGTCGTGTGATTAAAATGTTCACAGTGTGTCTCTGTGACTACATGGATAGTCTCATTTGAATAGGGGGGTCAAAAATTTAAATTTGAGGCCCTAGATATTCTGACCCAATCCCCAAACCCTTCCTGTGTTAAGTCATGATCTAAATTTTAGACAAAATTTCAAAATGGGATCTGCAGTTTTGCTTTAGCAAGATGATATTTGCTGGCATCAAGGGTTAGTCAGATAAGCAGGTTTAAAAAGGCAAATGCCTATGTTGTATAGTGCACTGCACTTTTGGGTTCAGATGCTGGCTTTGCAACTTTCTACCTGTGTGACCTTGGTCAAGTCACTTTCCTTCCTCTGAGCTTCAGTCTCCTCAACTGTGAAATGGGTATGTGTACATGGATCTTAATGAGTTTTTAAAAGTCAGTATTATGGTTTTTTTATGTGTCTTATCTATTCTCTTATTTAGTAAGCTTTCTGAGGACATGAATCATGTCTAATTCATTTTTTAAGAATTTTATATCACTTTGCACTAATCTTTAAAGGAACTCTTATGGACCAAGTTTTTTACACTCCTTATTTATTAAAGCTTCATGAAAAGCTTATGAAGTTGGCCTTACCACTTCACTGAGACTCAGAGAGGTTAAATTGGTTGCTTGCTAGTGAGTAGATTTTTAAAAATCTAGATTTTTAAAAAGTTTGTTTTTTAATTACAGTCACATTCAGTATTATTTTGTATTAGTTTCAGATATACAGCATTATGATTAGATAATCATATACTTAACACAGTACCTCTATTTCAAGTACCCATCTGGCATCACACATAGTAATTACAATATTACTGACTATATTCCCTATGTAGTACTTTTGTATCCCCATGACTAGTTTGTAACTAGCAATTTGTACTTCTTAATCCCAGTTCCCCCAAACCTCCCCTGGCAACTATCAGTCTGTTCACTGTATCTATGAGTCTTTTTCTATTTGTTTGCTCATTTATTTTGTTCCTTAGATTCTACATAAGTGAAGTCATATGGCATTTGTCTTTCTCTGACTTATTTCATTTAATACCCTCTCCGTCCATCCATGCTGTTGTAAAGGGTAAAATTTTATTCACTTTTATGATGAATAGCATTCCATTGTATATATGTACCACATCTTCTTGACCCAGTTGTCTATTGATGGGCACTTGGGTTGTTTCCATTTGTTGCCTATTGTAAATAATGCTGCAGTGAACATGGGGTACATACATCTTTCTGAATCAGTGTTTTGGATTTTTTTTTTTTTTTTGGATAAATACCCAGAAGTGGAATTACTGGGTCATATGGTAGATTCCATTTTCTATTTTTTTAGGAACCTTCATAATGGTTTCCATAATGGTTGCACCAATCTGCATTCCCACCAGCAGTGCACAAGGGTTTCCTTTTCTCCACATCCTCCCCAACATTTGTTGTTTGTTGATTTATTAATGATAGCCATTCTGACACGTGTGAGATAATAGCTAATTCATTGTGGTTTTAATGTGCATTTCTCTGATGATTAGTGATGAGCCTCTCTTCATATGTTATTGGCCTTGTATGTTTTCTTTGGAGGTGTGTTTATTCAGGTCCTTTGGTCATTTTCTAATTGATCACATTGTTAACCAATTCATTGTTTAGTAACATGTTACTTAACTTTCACATGTTTGTGTGTTTTTCAGGTTTTTTCCTTGTAATTGATTTCTAGTTTCATACCATTATAGTTCAGAGAAGATGCTTGCTTGATATGGTTTCAATCTTCTTAAATTTATTGAGAGTTGTTTTGTGGCCTACATGTGGTAGATTCTGGAAAATGTTCCATGTACACTTTAAAAGGATGTATATTTTGCTGCTTTAGAATGAAATGTTCTAAACACATTAATTAAATCCATCTGGTCTAATGTGTCATTTAAGGCTGCTGTTTTCTTGTTGATTTTCTGTCTGGAAGAACTATCTGTTAAAGTCCCTAGATTTGTTTTTCTTTTTTCTTTTTTTACTGTACTGTGATGCTCCTTCCAGATGTGCTCAGTAAATACTTGTTTAATACATTTGATGGTCTTACCTCCACTAAATGGCTCTTTCATTGGGCTACCTGAAATTCCAACTCTCTGATACCTCTTCTGAAAATAATAAGCTCTGTGGAGTATAGTTACAACCATAAGCAGGTGCTTTAGCAGGTTAATTTAAGTAGAGGGCTGAACCCAAGGAAATGGAACCCAGGTCATTTAAAACTTCTATAGAGAGTGAGAGAATTATGAGAAGTCTGATGTATGGGTCAGATTTTCATACTGGGCTACAGCATGAGGGGTATTGAGTGGGTTAATGAATAAAAGATGGCAGGAAGGCACTAGGTATGAAAAGGAAGGAGGAAAGAAGGGACAGAAAGCTACATGGAGAGACTTGGTAACAAGAAGGCACCTGAAGAAAAGCCATTAGAATGTAACTGACTTTGAGGGTAGAAACTTGGATGATTTTTTTCTTCTAAAATTTTCTATTTTTTCTGGATTACCCCCAATTTTTGCAGTAAGCAGTGTTTTTGTAATTACAAAACCCTGATAAGTAGTATTTAAAAAAATAACATGCCTGCCTTTTCTCTCTACAGGTTTTCAGTACAGAGTCACAGATTTTGTTTTGAAAATACTCTGGTCCAAATCATTTCTCCCTTGCCCATTATAATCAACCACCATATCTCCCGGCCTACTATATACAGAGCTCTTTGCCAAACACGGAGTTATAGCAGAAAAAATAAAATAGGATCGGGGCTCTGATCTCACTACCCCCTGAGAAGTGAAGATATAAAGAGAGGAAAATTATATTAGGAGGTAACATTTGCCAGGTATCTGCCATTGTGTCAGGGGTGAATAGAAAGTATTGTAAAGTTAGCTATTAACTTAAATGAGCTGTTAACTTCTTTAAGTGCGTCCATAAGACAACTCTGCACACTTTTCTATGAGTTAAAGATACTCTTGGTATTTTAAGCCTAATAATCAGGAATAGGGAAGAAAGCCAACGCTTTTAACAATTCAGTATGGTATTTTCAATAGGTTAGTTGCACTGTATTTTGTATCTTCTCCAATATTTGCAGGTAATAATTTATTTTCCTAGCCTCCAAGCTCAGCTTGAAGGTAATTGATGCTTATTACTTTGTCTTTAATCCATGGATTAGCTAAAATAAGAGTGAAAATTTACCAATGTTATCTTCAGAGAGGGAGGGGAAAAATCTGAACATGACTACTTACCAGATGTGACTTTAATGGTAATCACCACTGTTTATTAAGTGTTTTATCTTGAACTTGGAACTTTACGTATCTCAATCCACATGGCAATCCTATGAGGTTGATAGCATTCTCCCTATTGTACAATTACAGAAAATATAATTCACAGGCGTGTAATAGTTTTTCCAAACTCTTATGTATATAAGTAAAACATGAGATTTGAACCTAGATCTGTCTGATTTTGAGTCCATGATCTTAATTACTTCTCTGTACCCCCTACTTGTACAAGTTTTAACCTCTCTGAGCCTTAGGTACATCAGTTGAAACAGAGAAAAAAGATTTCCCTTATAGTTTTGTTGTTAAGAGAGGATCAATAAAATGCATTTAGTGGTTACTCAGAAAATGATGCTTCTACTTAAGACAAAAGCTGAAAGCTGCAGAAATGGCATTTAGTGGAGCTGAGAGAACTTCAAGTCCTCATCTCAGATTTTCCAGTTTTATGGGATTGCCCAGTAAAGAAAACTTGCAACATTAAAAATATCTATGCCTACCCAAAACAAGAGCAGCAGAAAGGATGACTACATTTCAAATGATTTCTCTAGGAGTCAAGAGGGGATAAATAAAAATTAAGAACTAAAGAATTGTTGTTATTATTGTTGTTGTTGTTGTTGGTGGTGGTGGTGGTGGTGGTGGTGGTGTGTGTGTGTGTTTACATAACCACTGGGATGAAAATGCTACCAGCTGCTTACTGCAGGCCTGATTACCAGCCAGTGTGTAGAAGTGCTGACTGTAAGAGAGCACGCTGGTCCTCAGCTTCATGGAAAAGTACCCCGTGCTGTCCCACAGGTCCCCGTGCTTAGATAAATGCTTTTTTCGCTTTGAAATACTTCATACTTTTTGAACAAGGCACCTACATTTTCATTTTGCACTGGCCCCCAAATGACATAGCCAGTCCTGCTAAGAACCTTCATTGTCCCCCAGTTCACCTTGTCGAAATGCCTTCAGCCCAGTGAACACTCTCCCAGGAGACTGCTGGGAATGCTGTTTTAGCAGATTTCCTTTTTCCTTTTGTTTTTGTTAGCAGGCAATTATCCGCCCATTCTTTGAGGTTATGTTTAATGTGTGCTATGTATAAAGTTCTAGGTGTATAAGGACGAAAGTGATACAGTAAAAAAGGGCCTGGATGTCTTTTTTAAGAAGGAAAAAATAACACCACCACGGCCAAAAGGAACGTGTTGACAATAATACCTTGGAATGACTTCTTTAGAGGGAAGTTTTGAATTTCTGCTTATGAGTAGCTTTGGGTGGGGTCTGGATATCTGTATTTTCATAAAATATCATAGGTCTTTCTAATGTATAACCAGAATTAGGAACCACTGAGTTAAGAACTTGCTGGAAGAAGGGGAGACTGGTATAATGTTTCCCAAAACCCCCAGAGAGGATTAGTATGTGATCAACTTTGCATTCCTGAGGCAACTAGACTTTCATGTTGTAGATACTCAGCCAACCTTTATTGACTGATGAGATATTAAATGATGTTACTTTCTTTGTTAAAGCACATTCTAAACACAAGCTACGCTTAACTTCTTTGGCCTCTATTGAAAAAGCTTGCTGACCTCTCTGGACAATTTGTTGCTGGAGGAATTAGTGGGCCAGATTGCTCCGTCACTCAGAGGCGTGTGGTTCTTGGGGTATCGCCGAGATAAGCATGTTCAGACGCCCTCACAAGAGAATGAGATGTGGAAAAAGACTTTCTTTGCACGGAGTTACATTCTTCAGTTTTCAAAGTCCCATGCCTCTTAACCCCGCCCTGGAAAGGGGAAGCTGTGGATTCAGCAAAGCCAGAAGCAGGGCCAGTGTCCAAAGTGTCCTTTCCATGGTGGAGCTGGGTCCTGCAGAGCATCAGGTTAGTTCAAGTCCATTAGTCCATTGTGTGGAGTCCACATGGCCATGGTCCATGTGGGGGAATGCAGGGGAGCACGCCTCCTGCCACAAGGGAGACAGGAGCCCAAGGTGCAAGAAAGGGAGAGGCTGCTTTGTCCAGGAGTTTAAATATTCAGGTTTTGTGCCCTTGCAGTGACCATGCCTCTTCTGGCCATTGACTCACTCCCAGGTGTGACTGACAAGTAGGCACCTCCCCACATAACTCAGACCTTATTGGTCATGCATCTACTCTGCCTTTGTCTAGTCCCTTTCCCCATCATCAGTAGGGAACAGACTTGGAGAGTGTGAAATTATAGCTTCCTGTATAAATGGCATGCCTGTATTATCTAGTCTCCCCTTTACTCCTTTCCTGTTAAATATAATAACCAGATTATCACAATAGTATCATTATAATTATAAAATTCAATATAGAACATCATCAAATAAATCTAACAAAAAGGTAGAAGACCTCTACACTGAATACTATATAATATTTCTTGGAAAAATTAAATTCCTAAATAAATGAGAGCTATACAGTGTTTATGAATTAGAAGACCGTATATTACTAACATGTCAATCATTCCCAAACTGACCTATTAATGAAATTCCAGCTGAAATCTCAACAGATTTTTGTGTAGAAAGCATCAAGGTGATTCTAAAATGTATAGGAAAATGAAAAGCACCTAGCATGGCCAAAACACTGTGAGAAAAGATTGAGAAAGAACATAGTTGGAGGAGCGACACTACCTAATTTGAAAATTGTTCTGTAACTTTAGTAATTAAGACAATATGATATTGGTTAAAGGATAGACAAATAGATGAAGGAAATAGAATAGAGTCTGAAAATAAACGTGCACATATGCAATCAATTGATTTACAAGAAATGTTCCAAGGCCCCTGGCCAGTTTGACTCAGTGGATAGAGTGTCAGCCTGTGGACCAAAGGGTCCTGGGTTCTATTCTGGACAAGCATGTGTGCCTCAGTTGCAGGCTTGATCCCTGGCCCTGGTCAGGGCACGTGTGGGAGGCCACCAATCGATGTGTCTCTCTCACATCGATTTTTCTCCCTCTCTGTCTGTCCCTCTCCCTTCCACTCTCTCTAAAAATCAATGGGAAAATGTCCTCAGGTGAGGATTAACAACAACAACAAATAAATATACAAAGGTAATTAATTCAATAGGAAAAGGCTCATCTTTTCCACAAACGATCTGGATCAACTGGATGATCAACTTGACTCCTTTCACACCCCATACAAAAATTTTGATTTGAAAGGGATCTGAAAGTGATCGAAGACCTAAAAATAAAAGTTAAAACTATAAAACCTCTAGAAGCTATGCAGCCTTGGGTTAAGTAAAGACGTTAAATAGGACATGGAAAAGCGCTAACCATCAAAGAAAAACATGATTAAATTGACCTAATCAAAATTCGAATCTTCTATTTTTAAAAGACACCACTAATAAAAACTAAAAGTTGAGGCACAGACTGAGAAAAAAATATTTGTGTGTGAGGGATGGTCAGAGAGATGCAATATTGCTGGCTATGGAGACGTGGGAAAGCAGGTGATAAGTCAAGAGATGTGGGTGGGCTCTAGCAGTTGGTGAAGTCAACAAGACAGATTCTCTGCTATTGACTCCAGACACACAGCCCCGCCAACACTTGTCATTTTAGCCCAGTGAGACGCATATGGGACTTACAACCTACAGAACCTGTGCGAATAAATTTGTGTAATTTTAAGCCATTAAGTTTGTGGTAATTGTTACAATAACAATAGGAAATAAAAATAATTCCTTAGGGTTATCTAGGTAAACAATCATGTTGTCTCTGCATAGACAATTTCACTTCCTCCTTTCTAATCTTCATGACTTTTTCCTTCTTTGTGTTTTTTTTTTCTTTAATCCTCACCCAAGGATATTTTTTCCATTGATTTTTTTTTAGAGAGGATTAAAGGGAGGGTAAGGAAGGGGAGAGAAAGACACACACATCAATTGGTTGCCCCCTGCTCATGCCCCAACTGGAGCCAGGAATCTCAAACTCTCTACTCTGGTCCGAGGGCCGATGCTTTAACCATTGAGCAAAACTGGCAAGGGCTGTTTTTCTTTATTGCACAGAATAGGAACTCCAGTACAATGATGAACAGGAAAGGTGAGAACAGATATCTGTGTCTTAATCTTTGGGGAAAGCTTTTATACTATTCAGTGTGATGTTAGATGTAAGTTTTTCATAGTTGCCATTTATCACATTGAGGAAGTTTCCTGCTTTTCTCAGTTTGCTAAGAATGTTTATTATGGAGGTGTTAATTTTGTCAAGTATTTTTAATAAAATTATTGATATGATTTTTCCCAATATGGAAAATTATTTAGTAATTTTTGAATGTTGACCCAACTTTGCATTTTTAAAATGTTCTTTTCTGTGGTTTGAGTTGCTAATATTTTTAATTGAATTTATTGGTTAATGAAATTATATAGGCTTCAGGTGTAAAATGCTATAATACAACATCTGTATATTGTATTGTGTGTTCACCACCCAAAGTCAAGTTTCCTTTCCTCACCGTTTATTTCTCCCTCTTCTTCCTCCCCCCACCCTGCTTTCATTCTGGTAATTACCCTCCTGTTGGCTATGTCTATGAGTTGTTGTTTTTTCTTAATCTCTTCATCCTTTTCACCCAATCCCCAAGGCCCCCTCCTCTCCGACAACTGGCAGTCTTTTTTCTCTATCTATGTGTCTGTTTCTATTTTGTTTGTTAGTTTATTTTGTTCATTAGATTCCACATATAAGTGAAGTCATATGGCATTTGTCTTTCTCTGACTGGCTTATTTTACTTAGCATAATATTCTCCAGGTCCATCCATGCTGTCACAAAAGGTAAGATTTCCGTCTTTTTTATGGCCAAGTAGTATAAAAGTGTGTAAATGTACCACAGATGTTTTTTATCCACCAACCTACTGATAGACACTTGGGCTGCTTCCAAATCTTGTCTATTGTAAACAAAGCTGCCATGAGTATAGGGGTTCACATATTCTTTCGAATTGGTGTTTTGGGTTTCTTCAGATGTATTCCCAAAAGGGGAATCACTGGGTCATAAGGCAGTTTCATTTTTAATTATTTGAGGACACTCCCTACTGTTTTCCACAATGGCTGCACCAATCTGCATTTTCAACAATAGTGCACTATGGTTTTCTCTTCTCCACATCCTCATTCACACTTGTTTGTTGATTTATTGATGATAGCCGTTCTGATTGGTGTGAAGAGATATCTCATTACAGTTTCAATTTGCATTTCTCTGATAATTAGTGACAGTAAGCATCTCTTCATGTGTCTATTGGCCTTCTGTGTGTCCTCCTTAAAGAAGTGTCTATTCAGGTCCTTTGCCCATTTTTAAATTGGGTGGTGTGTTTTTTCCTCTCTTAACTCAGAGGCTCTATAATGGGGTCAAAGCGGCCACATCTGAGCCACCAAATGCCTGTTAGACCCTTGGGTTAAGAAGGATGACATGCTCTTTAGCCTAAGGCAAAGATTGGGCACTGGACATTCCTTACGTAACTGAAAAATAATTTAATCTAAAGATGTGCTCATGATTAAGCAGAGGGATGGGACTTGTAGCTCTAGAGTTCATCAGACCACAGTTTAAACGGTGACACTGTCTCTTACTAGTTTTATGACTTTAGAAAAGAATTTTAGTAAATCTCAGCCCCTTTCCTCATCTGCAAAATCAGTGCAATAGTAGCATCTATTTCAAAGAGTTGTTGAGGGAATTAATGAGGCAATTCATGCATGATGTTCAATAGAGATTTTGATTTACTAGCTGTGTAATCTTGTGTGAGTTACTTGACTTTGCTGAACATCAGGGTCCTCCTTTCTAAAATGAGAAATATGGTAAGTATTTTCTGGGATTGTCATCTAGCGTAGCACCTGTTGCATTGTAAGCACTTTAAAAAGGTGCGCTTTCTTCATCTCTTCTCCAGTACTCTCTGAGACACTTTTTGTCACCTAAAGAACAAATAATAGCTAAGATATAGGCGAGGTCACTGTTACAAGAGACCCTGACATAACAAAAGTATCCCTCTTTCACGTTAGGGCTCGTGTATAGCCTAATATCAGGGAGGCAGCCTCTTTCCCTGCTGCTGCTCTGCCTTTCTCTTTGTTACAGCCTCTGGGAAAGGCATAGAGGGAAAAGGGAGATCATGATTCTTCTTTTTTTAATTTTTTTATTTTATTGATCTTTTACAGAGAGGAAGGGAGAAGGATAGAGAGTTAGAAACATCGATGAGAGAGAAACATCTATCAGCTGCCTCCTGCACACCCCCTAACTGGGGATGTGCCCACAACCAAGGTACATGCCCTTGACCAGAATCGAACCTGGGACTCTTCAGTCCTCAGGCCGACGCTCTATCCACTGAGCCAAACCAGTTAGGGCCATGCTTCTTCTTTTAAAAAGATTGTCCAGAAGTCGTGTGCCTGACTTCAGCTCATCCCCCATCGGCTGGAACCTGGTTATTTGACTACACCTCGCTGATAAGAAAGGAGGTGTTATCTTTGCCTCCGCATTATGGTGGGTGGTAGGTGAGGCTAACAGTCTCTGCCAAGATATATTTCTAGCCTAAACCTACAGGTGAAATGAGATTAAGATACCTAGTTTCCCCCTAAAGTGGTGGCGGTGAGATGCCTGGGGGGTGAGAATAGAAAAAAGGCTGTGTTCCATTGTTCAAAAGACAGAGACTGGTATGCTTGCATAACTGGTCTTAATTTGGGGTATTAACAGGGCTTAACACGACAGTGGTTGCTTTTGTTTCTCATTTTTCCCTTTATTACAACTTATGAACAAGTTACTTATTATCTTCAGTTTTCACCCAGCACAGAGAAAACCAGTCCTTCTGCTCTCGTGGCCCAGAGTCAATGAATTGATCAGCAAGTAGTTACTGAGCTTCTGGAATTCACTCATTTGTTCATGCATGCATTTATTCCCTCTCTCACTTCTACGCATTCCGTAAGGATCCGTTGAGTTTTGACTTGGTACTATGTTTTGGAAATGTTAACGCCTGTTAGCCTTGACCTCAGGCCTTCATGAACTCTTCCTTAGTGGTTGAGAGAGACCAGCATTGAACAGACCAGAGCACATGCCAGTGAGACAGCTGCTGAGAAAGAAGTAAGCCCAGGATCTATGAGGGCCCATTGGAGATGGCTACACAGGGAGGAGGTGGCCCTTGAATTGTATTCATTGCTATGGTGGATGTGGCCCTCGCCATTAAAACCCTCAAAAAACAATGAATGCTCTTTTTGGTATCACACCTCATTAAATGCTTAAGGGTTCTAAGATGGGCAGGTAGGTAGAAAGGGAGATCCTTGAGGGCTGGAGCAGACAGCTTTTGGATAAGGTGAGTTTCAAGAACATCGTGGGTTGATTTAGAGATGTGAGAATGGCATGCATTCCAAGGTGGAGCGCTTTGAACAAAGGCATGGCATGTGCTGAGTTCCTACCATGGGAAAATGAACTAGACATCACTAGGTGTCCTTCAAATGGCACACGTCTCATTCTTTGGTTTTGAGACAACTGCAGAATAAATCCCAGTAAGCTCCGCCTTGTCCTGGGCGGCTCTTCACCAAACCCAGGCTCCAGAAACAAACAATGGCAGAGCTGTGCTTAATGCTGCTAAGCTTTCCATTCTGCGTTGGCAGCCCCAGTGTATAATTTTCTGAGATAGAAAATCCCCTGGCTTAGGATTTTGCCAGAAATAACTTTCCCCCAATTAGATTCTACTTTGATGCGATGATTGCTTTAAAATTGTCTCAATTTGAAACCATCTAATAGCCAATTTTGGAATGAAGAAAATGGGAGAAATGCAACATGTCACAGGCAGTCCCTTCATTGAGTGTGTGATCCAAGAACAGGAAGAAAAAAAAAAAAAAAAAAAGCAGAACTCTCCGTTTTCCCTGCCTCAGACATAGAGTGTCAGTGAGTTTCATGACAGGGTGGTCTTGACCAGCAGTTCCTTTTGCTGGCTTAGCACAAATCAGATCAGGCGTCCTGAGGAAGGGCAGTTTGAGCATATCTTAGGAAACCAGATTTGATGTGTTCTTCAGATGCTGTCTTTCTTTTTATCACACAGGCGTATTCCAGGGAGGCTGGCCAGACTGCAATGGAATTGGCCATCTTCTGTTTCCCACACAGGGACTGAGCACCAGCTCTCTGAATGGATTGTGAATAAGGAGGTGACTGTACAAATCGATGCTAAAATCCAAGGAGGCTCCTGGTCCATGGTAGGTGCTCATTATATACTTGAATGAATGAGTAATTAATGAACATTAATGGACCAGAATATCCCTTCCTCTCCTACAGGGCGGCTTGCCTCCTTCCAAGCATTTCTCCTTAGGAACAGGATGGCCCCTTGGTGATGAGGTACTGCATTCCTCTGGGACTTCTCCCTGATTTCCCCAGGAGCAAATGCTACCAGGGGATGCAGGTAGGTTCCCTGGAAACACTTTGTCTTTTGTGGTCTTTGCTTTTAGGCGTTATTAGGTGGAGCCAGAGTAGCCATTTATGACGAATTTTGCCCCACAACTGAGGTGATTGCCTCTGAGCACTCTTCCGGATACCCCAGGTTATATGAAGCTTTTCCGGTGGGGGTGGTTATTGGGAACATGGACTCTTCCTGGCCCTGTGTGACTGCATGGGCATGCCATCTGTTCCTTTGGCCTCAGAGAGTTTCCTCACACACTATGCAGGAAGGAGTGGGATGGAGTTCCTGTGCAGATCTCCTCAATATTCTTTCTAAGAGCCCATCTAATAGTGCACCACCTTAGAGTTCTTGAAGTCCCAAAGCCATCTCTATAACCAGGATAAACCTTTGACCTTTGCCTAGGTTCTCCCTTCCTGGAATGTGGTCTATTATCTCTTTCAGGTGATAAGTTGGGGACAATCTTGGGACTTCTCTCATTTGTTTCCCCACTCAGGGATCACTGTGTTATGCTGCCCGTTTCAATGTCTGAAACCATTGTTTCATATTTTCTCTCATTGTTTTAGTCTTTTGATGTGGGAGTGTAAATCTGATCTCTGTTTTTCCATCCTGGCTGAAAGAGGCAGTCAGTGCATAAAAATTTATGTACAAGAACATTCATCAAAACAGTGTTGTTTCTGAAGAGTAATTGGAAATAAGCAAAAAGCATGACAAAAATAGAAATAATGGGATGTGTGCCATGTGGTATTCATATAATATGTATGGTGGTGTCCACATAATGTGCTACTATATAACCATGAAAAACCACATTTTCAAAGAATATTTACTAACACAGGGATATATTTGCTATATTATATTTATTGAAAAGGGCATATGTATATTTATTTTTATATTTTCAATTTGTAAAAAGATATTTATTATATACACTGTAACAAAAATATTCACTTTATATATAATTTAATATGTTATATTCAATATACAAATTACATTATAAATATATGTCATAATATCACATAAATATGTACAATATATACTATCTATTCTGCTAATATAAATAATAAATATGTAATATACAAATACATATGTGTGCCACATTAAATATATATGAAAGTATAAGTACTTATATAAATATATACATATATATATTTTAATATGTGTGATACAAAGGAACATATATATAGTCTTTAATATAATGGACCAAAAACATGTTCAGAGAAAATAAGACTTGAAAGCAAATACATTAAAAAATGGTAAGTGCTATATTTTCCTAACTTTTATAATCAATACATAATAATTATCAAATAAAAAAATTAAACTTTTTTAAATTAGGGATTTCAAAAAAGAACCTGCAAAAAATATAGAAATTTTACTATAAATTGAGATATTTACTAGGGAACCTATTTATAATGAACATAATAATCATAAATATAAATAGCCTTCTTTTATTTGACAGGCACTATTCTAGGTGCTTTTTTATATTAATCATTTAAGCCTCACAACAACCCAGTAAAATAGTAATAATTATGTCTCTATTGAGGAAACTGTGGCACTGAGAGTTTAAGTCACTTTCCCCAGCTATTAAGTTGCAAAGCCATTGTCTCTTCCATACAACCATGCTCTTCTGCCTTGCTGGTCCAGTCTGTTCCTTACCACAACGCATTCTGCCTTGCTCCCTAGAACTATGGGGTACAAAGGGCTAGAGAAGCTTTCTTGGCCAAACCTGGGAAAGACCTATAGGTGCCTGGAATACTGAGGCATCAGCAATAAATAAGACAGGGAGATATTCAATCGTAAGAGAAGGCTCTGTGTCCCTAAAACTGGGGATTGAGCAGATCTTGGGGTTGTTGCCAGACATGCCTTAGGCCAGTGGTCGGCAAACTCATTAGTCAACAGAGCCAAATATCAACAGTACAACGATTGAAATTTCTTTTGAGCGCCAAATTTTTTAAACTTAAACTATATAGGTAGGTGCATTATTATTAACTTAATTAGGGTACTGCTAAGGCTTAGGAAGAGCCACACTCAAAGGGCCAAAGAGCCGCATGTGGCTCACGAGCTGCAGTTTGCCGACCACGGCTTAGGCCAAACAGATAATATAATAGAGCCACGACTTGAACTCAGAGCTGCCTGTTTTATCTGTGCCTTTGTGATTCTAACCAGGTGCCTCTCACCCCAGGACTGTTGGCTTGACATTTGGAGGTTGAAGGCCTAACTTTTGCTTGCACCCTATTAACTAGAGAGAAGAAAGATGTAGCAGGTGGAGGTGGGCGGTGACTGCGCCTCACCAAATGTAGTGAGATGGTTCGCCTTCAGCCAGGTTCTCTCCCAGAGCCCCAGAGACCACACTTCCCAGCAGCTCTGAGCAGGGAGCAGAGGGCTGACACATACTCTGCAGAATGTCCATCAAGGAGCGCTTCCCACCCGCTGACACCCTGCGGTTATTATTGCTTTGGGTACATGAGATCACTCAGGGTGGAATGCCTCATTATAGGTTTAAACCCAAGCTATAAATCAAACTTTTCTCCTTTAATATAAGAAAGTTTCCGATGATTTTCAAGAACACCTGGTGTAAAGTGAGGTAATCTCATATGGTAAGAAGGATGAATAACTTAAACTGCATTCCCATAAATTTCTTTAACCTGGAAGGAAGTCTTTAAGGCTTTCTGCGTACATGGTGTGTCTGATTTTCCTCGAATGATGTGTCAAGTGTTTAAACAGACTGGCAGGTTCCCAGGGCTCTAAAGCTTCCCTTGGATTCTGCCCTGCTTTTTCTCTAACCAAGTGTCAAAATATCGAGGATTGCTTTCTTAGCTTGACAAAATATTCTCTTCTTTTTTTCATCCAGAGAGATCTTGCTTACAATTATTTCTTCATTCCGCATCCCAAACTCCCAATTTGCAGAAGTAGAAAAATCAATATGAATAGCTTAGTGCTAACAAATGAGGCTCCAATTACCAAGAGTCGTATGTCATATGGTAAAGATGTTCGACCAGTGAACCCTAGTGTTTTATTTTAATGTTGTTTGGCATAGGTGAACCTAGTTATTATTCATAATTATATCTGTAAACACTGTTATTTTCTGCTTTTCCTTCCAAATGCTCTACTGACTTTAAAGTGAAATTATTTTGAGATGAAAATCAATAACATTTTACATAAGATTTATTAGGTTTGCCACGTAAGGACATTTTCATTTCAGATATTGCATTCTCTTTTTGGTTCAAATAATAATAGAAGAGATGGAGAAGTATCCTTCAACGGACACTGAGGAGCAGGTAATAAATAGTCTCTTAATAAGCCATTAGAATTCTGATGCCAGATTGATTATATCCACTGATGTGTTAAACCAGCACTTTTCAAACTTTAATGTACACACAGGTCATCTGAGGATCCTGTTAAAATTAAGATTTGATTTCAGTAGGGCTGGGAGGGGCCCCAGCATTATAGTTCTAAAACACCTTTGGATCGCAGTTCAATTTCTCCTGTAAGGACTTACATTCAAAACCAGAGCTCTGATTGTAAAATTCAACACCTCACCTGCTAATGGAATTGTCAGCATCTGAACAAGGTGAAGTATATGCAGGATTTTCTCAAAGTTCCAGAAATGAGATCATGGCTCCAAGAAATCTCAGTCTTCCACACCCAAATGTGTCACCTCTATAGACTTATACCTGTTGGATAGTTAGGTTCTAGAGAGACCACGATATCTCCAGGAAGACTATGAGAATGTTGCTTCTTTCTAAAGAGCCAGGAGGATGGGTGGCAGTGGGAAGGAATGAGAAAGAGAAGAAACAACAAATCAAAAACAGAAACCAGCCCCGAAGAGAGAAAATGATTAGGGCAGAAAGAATTTTAAATAAATACTAATTTTGAAATAGAATATTAAGACTGAAAACTTAAATATGTGGTAATAAAAAGAAGTATTATTAATCTTTTTGAGTATTAATAGTGGCATCAGTATATTTAAAATGTACCGATGAATGAATAAACTAACTTAAAATATTTGTTGAATACTTACTAAGTTTTGGGCACTGTATTAGATGTTGGAAATAGAGAGTGAACTTGGGCCAGGTTCCCACCTTCATGAATTTTGAATCTAGTGAGACTTAGACCTTGCATAAACTCTGCACTTCTGACCAAAGATGTGCAAAAAAATGCAACTGGGTATGGAGCGCGTAGCAAGGGCACTTAATCAAATCTGAAACATGGGGAAAATTTTGCCTGAGACAGTAAGGCAATTAGTCAGCACAGCACAAAACGTCTTCATGACATGCTCAGGGGTGAGCGGTTATTTTAAAGGAGACTTACGGAATTGTCAGGAGTGTTGGGATGTGGACAGACATGGGTAGGAGAGGACTTGAGGAAAAAAATTCCTGTTAACTTTTTACCATTATCAAGGCCTTATATATCACAGCTCTTTTCTACAAGAAAATAAAATAAAACAAATCATAGGATCCTCGTACCTTGTCAGTCTAGTTTGGAGACAGAAAAGATGGTAGCTCCAACCTCTGATTGTTTTATGTAGGTTTGATGTTTGCTCTGACCCTGGAAAGAGTCTGAAAAGTATCTTTGAAAAGCTTTTGGGGCCTGGCCTCTAACACAAGTACAGAACAGTCTGTCTTTATTTCATCCTGCTAAAACCTACTTGTTCTTTCTTTCTTTTGTTTGTTTATTTGTTTAATGGAAGATTTCTGGGATTTCATTACAATTAAAAGGCCTTATGCGGTATACACATTTTCATCAGCTTGATAAATGAACGGCAAAATCAGGACAAAAAAGCAACCCATGAGCAGATTTCAACTTGGAAAGGGTAATGATTTAATTGCTTAAGGGAGAAGGAAATAAAGGAAAGTGTCCTTTTCCAGGTGAATGAATTATTACAGTTATATGATTTATAATCATTGATGGCAAAGGACGGGCAGGGGACGATGAACAAGTACTTTCTCCTATCTCTGGATATTTCAAGAAATATCATTGTTAACCATTTCTTTCAAAAACCTACTGGGGCAGCTAGACAATCTCCCTTGGGAAACCTACAATACATTATTTTCATCCTTTGATTAGTAATGGCTAGTTTCCTCTGGTGCCTACCCTACATTTGTCTGTCTGCTGCTACATATACCATTATTTCTTTCTCTGTTGGCAGCAGAAGCAGCGAATGCATTACCATCTGCATAATGATGTGCTTTAAAGCTTTTCTCCCTCTTTGGCTTTCTCTTCATTAAATTGCTCATATCCTAAATTGATGTCTAAAAAGGAAAGCAGCATCCAAAATCAGGGGCAGGGAAACCAAGAGAATAAGCTAGGAGCACCTCTGAAAATGCCAAGTCAGAGCTACTCCTTGTGTAAGTAAAGAAATAATGAGCGATTTTTCCAAGGGAGCTTGACTTGGATTGAACTGCATCTTCCCCTTCATCCTGCCTTTTGCTAAGAGACAGTCACAAGTGGAACATAAATTCTCTAAAAATCACTTGCAGACAGACTTATAACCTGACATGTTTATTCAAGGGATATAATGTGCCTCCATGTCTCTTCCCACTTTAGGGACAAAGAGAATGTAGCCAGTCAGTATCTCTGGGAAGCTAACCAGAGGCCTTTTGGTAGAACCTAATACCGTGTTCCTTAGATTTAGACCATAAGGCCAGTTTCTTTGTTGAACAAATTGGGTTTGTTCCAAGCCCATTTAGCTTTAATAGGAGATCAAAAGGGGAGATACATAAGAAGTGTATTATGCCATTGAAATATTTCTCAATAACTCTTTTCATCCTGTTTCTTTAAAATGAGAAAACCCAGCACCTGAGAAGAAGGGGTTTTGGCTATCATAGCCTTAATTCCACAAAAGTTCTAGACCTTCCCCATTCACTTGATTCCTTCTTCCTGCTTGATTTCTGCTTTTCCTTGGCTTGAGCAATAATAGTATAATGTTTACTCACTGAATATTAATGAATGACCATGAGTGTCATTAGCCATATTTCTTGGGCTAAGTAGCTGTCTCTGCCTTGAACTTTGAGCTTCTCCCCCAACAATAATACTTATATCCCCGGGCTATCTGCTTTAGACTGTTCATTCAAGACCCTGAAAGCCTGGACCCAATCTTGCCAATTGTCTACTTAGTTGACATTTACATGGGACTGCCTCAGCCACCTTAAAGAGGAATTAGATGTCCCATTTATCCTGTAAGAAGTTTGATCTGTATTCTCAGTAGAAGAAATCATGCACAGGGCTATTCGTAGGGTTCACAGAATTCTAATAACTTAGAGATTGGTTTAATATCACTAATGAACTCAAAGTGGCAATTGTCTACTAGTCTCCATTACATTGTCTCCCAACATCCAGATACAGTATTTTTAAAGATGCAGGAAAAAAAAAAAAGAGGAAAATCATATCAATACTGAAAAAAACCCATTGCCAATATCTGGCAGTGAACCTTTGCTGACTATAAATGTAAGTCAGGTTGAGTGTACTGAAAACAAGTTACCTAGAATTCACCTCAAGGTATGACGGATTATAAGGTAACATGAGCTCTCTGTTCTTCTTCCTAGTTCCCAATGGTCAGATTACACCTATCAAAGATAAAGGTTAACATTATGATCTGGACAAAAAGCAAGTGGAGCATAATGGTAAGCCAAGAACTATAGTTTTCATGTATTATATAGGTTCACAGGTACAAGAATCAAGTTGTGGAGAAGAGAGAAGATATTACCATGGTAAAGTAGATTTGAACTAGGTGAAAGCCCTAATGAACTCAGTGCATGACAGTCTATCTCCCAGATGTAGCTTTGGAAAGAGGAGGGATTGCTACACTAGAGGCAGTGAGCAGGGCCAATGTCCTCTTACAACAAAATAAACAAATTTGAAAAGAATTTTCTAATTAAAAGATTAGCAAAGAAACATTTAAAAAGAAGAGGAAAAGAAGAAAATCCAGCTAACACCAGAGAAGTAATACTACATAATAAGAAAAGACTTAGAGGAAAGGTACATTTCCAAAGTAACATTTTCCTGTCAATCCAGAAGAAACTACCAGGAACCCATTTGGAATGAGCAATATAGAAGAATGCACCGCCTCTGTGAAACGGAAATAGAAAGCCACGCGGAGATGAAATGCTAGGGCAACAGAACAAGCTGCAGTGAGAGGTGTATAAAACACAGAAGGATTACAATAACAGAATTAAAACCCACTGAATAAAATAAAAAAGTAAACAAAACTGATGAGAGAGAAGATGATGGACAGAGGAAAGAGAATGAAGAGTCAACATGTGGATAGTTGGTGTTTCTAAAGCAGAGTAAATAGATAACAATCAATAATCAATGCTACATATATAAGAAAATATGCCTGAGAGAAAAATGATTTATGGATTAAGGTGGCTCACCCAGGCAAAGTCAATAAAGAATTCACTATGGTCACACATTGACAATACTTTTGTTATAAGGTGTATACTCTATGACAACAGTCTTCAAACCGCTTGGTATCACAAGGCCTTTACACTATTAACAATTACTAAAAAAGGACCCCAAAGATCTTTGTTTATATAGATTATATCTATCAATGTTGACCACCTTAGAAATTAAAATAGAGAATTTAAAGAAAATATTTATGTATTCATTAAAATATTAAAACCATTACATATGAACATAGCATATTTTTGTGGGGGGAAAATCCTATATTTTCCAGAACAAAAAATGTGGAAAAACTAACATTGTTTTTACATTTTTACAAATCCATCAGTGTCTGTCTTACTAGAAGGCAGAAGGAGTAATATTTAGATATTATAAATATTATTTCTGCATTCAATTTGTTTTAATATGTTATTTTGGTTGAAATATATAAAAAATATAAACAGAACTAAGACAGTTATTAACAATGGCCATGGTTTCATTCTACAAAGAAGGAACTGCTTCTCTAGACCTTTATGCATCAAAGATATTACACAGTAAAATGAAATATAAACAGGCATACTAATGCAAGTAGAAGTTGAAAGGACAATAGTACAAGGGGTAACTTAACACATCTTTTAAAAAAATCTTTCTTAGATCAAGTAGAAAACAAAGAAAGGCAGGTTATAGGGCATCCAAATAACGCGCGCGGACTTTACATCTACTTTACCTCCTGCAGAACAAGACGGACTTTAAGCTGTAGGAACAGGAAACACTGTCTTGAGACTTGAGCAGTGGGGCCCATGCTTTGAGGGTAAGAGATTTATGTGAATGGTTTCCTGAGTAGTGAAGTGAATATTAAGGCCGAGATTTCACATGTGGCCTGACATATGAGCCCCAGAGATCAAGTGTATCCTGTAAACCAGATCATTTCAATTTCTTGGGTACTCTTTATTTATGTCCCTGTTATTAACATCTATTCTTATGTAAACATTCTATTCCTGTTTCAGTTGAACTATGTGGAAGCCGAAGAAGATTGAGATTATTTTTTGATGTCGCTAGCATTTAGAACAATATCTGGCATATAGTAGGTGCTCAATGAACATTTATTGAGTGAATGAATGTCCACATTTGGGAGCAGAATGAATGAGGATCTCCCTCTAAGTTCAGATACTTAGACTAGCATTGCAAGGAGGGGGCAAAGCAGTGAAAATTGACACAAAAATCCATACAAGAGCCAGACATCTGTGGTCCAGCTACCATTTTCCGCGTGGGAAATTTAATCTCCATAGCCACCCTGGGAGGTGTAATTTATTCAAGAAGGTGGCCATTCCCTTGCAACATCACTCCAGGGAAGAGCATACACTGGGAGAATGGTGGGGGGAAGAGTAAGGCTATAAATCAACTACTCAAATAACCTTCTGCAAATGTGGCACATGCATATCACAACCAAACCCCGGCCAGTGTCTTCCCAGCTGTTCCATGGCATGGTTCTAGGGATAAGCTGCTCATGGGCATGAGTAAAAAGATTAACATAACACTTGTCTTAAATAGGTTAGGACTATTTAGGCTTTAGGAGCTGTGTGGCACAAGGAAGCTGAGAGGCACACAAAAAAGGAGGGGGGTGAAAGAGGAGCAAAGACTAGAAACAAGAAGACAGTGCTTGTTGCTGAGACAAGTCTGAGGCTGTGACAATGGAAACAAGGGCTGTGATGGGAGGTCTCCCAGCCACAGAAAAAAGTTTAGCAAGGGGTTGAGTACCCCCCCTTCTCCCGACCAGGAACTGTTCAGAGGCAAGTGAATGCAGAGAGGGCCCTCGGCAAGATCAGGATCCCACCCTTTTGTCTTCAGTCAGAAGTCAAAAACAGGCAAGTGCCAGACAGTAGTTCAGACTGGAGGCTGGACTCACGGTGAATTGTGATGAATCTCAAGTTTCAGAGACGTGGGAGACAGAGGTGAGAGGCCCTGAAACAGATGCCATGTGGTCCAATCAATGAAACAGTGGAGCATTTGAGGACACTAACCAGGAAAGCCAGGCCATTGATGTTGCTGGAGGGGAGGGGAATGGCGAGGAGGGGAAGGAGGCCGCCTTTGCAGAGCTTTTGTGAGATTTGGTGGATGTGACTCTGCCCAAGAGTCCCTTACCCTAAGAGGGAGGGGCAGCGTGGTGTTTGGTTTTCTGAGTCTAGCCAGCTGTGACATAGGAGGACTCAAGAGGCAGGCAGGGGTATTCTTCTGGCATCATGTATCTTTCTAGGCAGAAATCCTGCCAGTAGAAGCTAAGTCAGCCTTGGATTCTCACCTCCCAAGCATTCTCTTTACTGTATTCAGGTTAAGTTGAAAAAACAGCTCCAAAGGGAAAGCAGTAAAACCACAGGTTTCTGTCATTAATGCAGCAAACTAGCCATGTTTTTAATATGAATGAGCATCATTTGATGTTTGTTTGAGTACAAGCATATTTGGGGGGAAAATTTAACTTTTGTGAAATGAACATGTAATAATCAATACAGTGTACTTAGCATTTGAATATACGATTCTAAATTGGAAAGGTGCACAATAAAATTGTGCCAATAACTAACTACAAACAGCGCGATAGGGGGGCTATGTGGGTAGGGCTATGTGGGTAGCCAAGTCCACCCAGCATACTACTCACCTGTTTCAACGTCCGGTGCTCACCGAGTTTAACTCTGCACCGTTATCTTCCTCCGGTGAATCATGGGCTTCTGTGCGCCATGAACACCGGGGTTTTTTTTAAAATAAAATCTCCCCATTCCTCAGTGAAAAGCCCAGATCTGCTGCTTAATGAGGTACTATTTTTGGAGGCAAGCAAACGAGCTCTGACCATTGGCTTATTATTTGCGCCATTGCTCTGGGGACCCGTTATCAAAGGAGCCATAGGAATAGGGAAAGGAAAGGAAATTACTTTGGCTCAGAGCAAACAATGTAACAGCGACACCGAACCGAGGGAGATGGGGTGCAGGATCCCGTGCATCAGCTGCGGGTAATGAGGGCCCGGGCTCCTACAGGAGAAGCCCGCGGCGGAGCCTGCAGGAGCGCCTGCCGGTTTACCTCCGGCTCCAGTGTAGGCAGAGCGGCTCCTAAATGAGTGATCGCCGAAGGGGCAATGGGGGGAGTCGTCTTTGCAAGAGATAAATTGTATTATTTTTTCCCAGGCCACTGCAAAGATGAGCTTAATAATCCTTTCCATGGGTCCTGCGTTATCATAAAATAATCTAAATGCTCCCAAATGGTATTTTAAATGATTCCCAGATACTGGCAGGCGCGAGTGAGTGGCAATTCAGCGGCTAATGCATCTCTCATAGAGCGGTGATCAGGTCACATCGCTGGGATCAAAATCTCTGTGATTCTCCTCACTTCCATGTGGGACCCCATCCAGTTTGGGGTACTCGGCTTCACTTCTCACTGATGTTCCCCTTTTTCCCCAGCCCGGACCCAGGCTATGGTGTGGAAAGGGTAAGGACTGTGTGCCATTTCCTCCCAGTTCGGCTGGGTCAGGGGAGAGCTGCTGGGAAGGGGACATCGGAGACAAGGCAGCCTTCCCTGGAGACCAGGCTGAGGGGCGCATCGGGGAAGAAGCGGTTTGGAGTCACTTGGTCCATTTGACTCTGTGTGCTCCTGTGGTTGCAGGGCCATAGAAGGGGAGGTAGAGGGAATCCAGAGGAGAAAACAGCCATAACGCCACTGTAACCATGAGACAGGTTTCAGAAGCTCAAATGCATGACCTAAGCACGCGCTGCCCGAGTGGGATCCAAAGCACATGCCAGATCCCGCCACACCGGCACCGGCTACATCCCGGGCAGCTCAGCAGCCACGGGGAATCAGGGAATCGGGCCAAGGAGAGGCGGGGTCCCCCTCATGTTTCTCCACCGACACATTCACATAAAGCAGAGGAGACACCCTTTGGTAAACGTCTTTGTAGGTGGCTTTGGGGGAAGGAAAATTATGGAATGCTCCCAGCTCTTAATCTTTTTTTTTTTTTTTTGGTGTTATATATATTTTTTTCTTTATACTGTGGTCAAATCTGCCTAACACACATTTTTTAATTTGTTTTTAGAAAGAATTAGAAATTCATCCCAGGAGACAGCCTGCAGCCCCCTCTCCCTGCCCCACCATGGGGCCTAGAGGTGGGGAATTCAGAGCATCTTCCAGATCATAGCGAAATGTCAAGAAATGGAGAAGGCCGCTGGAAGCACAGGGGCGTTTGCATCCTTCGCTGCGGACAGGCCGCCAGCTGGTGGCGGTGCCCTGGAGCAGCCCTGAAGAGAGAGAACCACCGCGGAGGGAGCCGCGCGCTGCTGGGATCCCAGGCTGCAGCTCCTGGCCAGGACGCGATGAGCGCTGAGAGCGGTGGGTTTGCAGAACAGCAGATCTGCTGCTTTGGGTGTCAGTCACAGAGCTCTGCACACAGATAGCAAATTAACTGGGATAAGAAGGAGGTCATGTGGGTCCCTCCAACCTACTCTTTCCACATGACTTTCCTATGGACAAAAAAAGAGGTTTCAGACCCGGATCAGCCATCCCCCTGAGAAGTCAATGGGCACAAAATCGGGGTTAAAAGGAGGCGAATGACCCCAAGTAAATACAGCAGCCTGCTCCAGCAGGCACCCTGGTTGAGGGTGTCAGGTTTGTATCTTAATTTCCTGGAATGTTGTCAATCAATGTCAAACAACCACAAAATAAAATCTGAGTCAATTAAAACAGAGACCTACGGTACAATGTGCTACAGCCAAATGTGTCTGGCATACGATTAAGGGAGCAGCATGAAATTCACTTAAGTCATCAAACCAAGATTTGGAAATTCAAAATATTTTTCAGGTCATGAAGGTGATGAGGGAAGGCTGGGATTAACCCCACTCTGCACGTCAGGGTTGAGGGAGCAAAGCTACAACCTCTAGGGAGGATATTTTCTCTTAGATGAGAGAAATGACATTACTTGGATTTTATTGGAGGTTTAGGTCATAAGCCAGGCATAGAAGTTTTCTCTCCCAACCCCCCCACCCAATAACATCTGAAGAATAGCAAAAATATAGGCCAGTAGTGACTGAAATTGTTGATAGTACCTACTGTGATCAGTGATGTGGGAAAGTGGGTTTTACACTGAGAGTAAAACTGGGTGCGGTCCTTTTAGAAAATAATTGGGTAACATGCCCTTTGACCTACAGTTCAAGTTCAATTTCCAAGGGTTTATCCCACAGATATACTAGTATTTTCCAAATACACAAAGATACATATTCACTACTGTCATTGTATCATTGTTTAAAATAGCAAAACACCAGAAACAGACTAAATGTTCTTCTACAGAGAATGGCTCAATAAATTGTGATAGAGCCACACTATGACATTATTGTAGCCATCAAAAGAGGAGGCAAATCTCTTTGTGGCCAATGTATAATATGTGAGTCAGATATCAAGTGGAAAAAACAAATGGCAAAACAGAACAGTATAATCCCACTTTCATTAACAAAAGAATAAGTAAATGCATTTACAACTTTTATTTTATAAATTTATTTACAACATTTTATTGTTTATATTTGCACAGAAAATCACAGGAAGGCTTATGCAGAACACTGGCCAGTGCCCTGGCCAGTGTGCCTAATGGTTAGAGCATCAGCCCATGCACTGAAGGGTCACGGGTCAAGGGCATGTACCTGGGTTTCGGGTTCACTCAAGCAGGAGACAACAGGTTGATATAGCTCTCTCACATCGATGTCGTTCTCTCTCTTTCTCTCTCTCTTCCCTTTCCCCTCTCTCTCTCTGTCTCCTCCTCCTCCTCCTCCCTCCTTCCCTTCCAGTCCCTTTGTAAAAACAATGGGAAAAGTATCCTCAGGTGAGAATTAACAAAACACAACACACACACACACACACAAAAACAAACCCCTGCTCAACACATTTTTATTCAGGGAAGTACTTGCATGATGCATGACCATCTTCTTCTTTTTTTTTTTTTTTTTAATATATTTTATTGATTTCCTACAGAGAGGAAGGGAGAGAGACAGAGAGCCAGAAACATCGATGAGAGAGAAACATCGATCAGCTGCCTCCCGCACACTCCCCACTGGGGATGTGCCCGCAACCAAGGTACATGCCCCCAACTGGAATCGAACCCGGGACCTTTCAGTCCACAGGCCGACGCTCCATCCACTGAGCCAAACCGGGTTTGGCTTCTTCTCCTTTTTGAACTCGGGACATTTTACTCTCGATCCAGTGCTCACTCTGTCATGATACTTGCTTGCTCTGCCTTCCTGGCATACCCATCACAAATTATACTCAAGAGGCAGCAATACTATTACTTTAGTCAACAAGTATATTCATTTCCTAGGGCCATCACAAATTACCACAAACTTTGTGGCTTAAAAATAACATTTTCCTTGCCTCTTCTTAGCTCTTGGTGGGTTCAGGGCACTCTGTCATTCCCTGGCTTGCAGGCTTGCACTGACAATGCCTGCCTCCTTTGTTCTCCTCTCCTGTGTCTTGTGTTCCTTGTTTAACCAGAACTCCCCAGTAATAGAAAAAGCACCAAAACAGGAGAGTCAGGAAACTGGGTCCCATTCTATTCCTTGTGACTTGTTCAAACTCATTGACTTGTTTTTATCACATAGGAAATAAAAATGATTTCTAATGTTCATCCAACTATTCAATTCTAGGTAACTCTAACTTTTTACTGTTACCTTTTGATCAGTGTTAAACTTTTATTTGTCACATATTAATTTTACAATCATTTCTTTAAACTTTGGGAAAATAGAGGTCGATTTCTGCCAGCAGCTTTATATTGGTAACGGGGGTATTTTGGGGTGCAATGGTGCAACGGGTCTCCAAGATTTTCCAGAAGAAGATCTATATCTTCACTGCCCTCATTCTTAAAGCCATGAGGAATGCTGACAAGAGAAGCCGAGACCCTGAGAAGTAGAATATCTAAAAACAGAAAGGAGTGAGCCCTCATTAAAGCCATTAAATCTCCTACTGCTGTGCTCCCAAAAGGGTGTGGGAGGGAGGGTGTGAACCACAGGGTACAGGCCTGTTTGGGTAACCCTCCTCCCCCGAGTCTAACAGCGTTGGCCTTGATTGGCCATCACGCAAGTGAGGGGGAAGCTGGTGACAGGGAGCCTACCTTAAAAACACAGTCTTTGGCGTCTTGTGGCATAGGTTCCAATTTGAGCTCTGCTGCTAAGTTAGCGATGGGACCTTGGGGAGTCATCTACCCATTCTAAGCCTCCAAGTCCTCATCTGAAAAGTGGAAGTAGTCATCCTATCAGAGCATTGTCCCGAGGATTAAACAGAAGGTGTAAGCACTTAACAGGGAGCTAGGCACATACTAAGTGCTCATAAGATGGCAGTTTTATCATTATTTCTGTTCCAAATTTCATTTCTACTTTACTGTGATAGTTCATGTGAGTTGTTTCCAAGCTATTAAAAAGCATTAAAAGTAGTAATACCAAAGTAGTGACACAAAATAATATTCCATGAAAAAGATACTGAATTTCATTTGGATTACATTCAATATAGAATTATAGAGCTGTATGGAGCTTACAGATCATCTGTTACTTCTTAGATGCAAAACCAAGGCCTGGAATAACTTGCCAAAATTGCATAACTTGTAAGAGGAAGGCCTGGAGCTAGAAGCCTAGCTTCTATCCTAGAGTTTTGTCCATCGCAGTAGAAATTCTGATTTCCAGGACAAGGCAAAAGAGAAGGGGTGGAGAGGCATTATTTATAACAGGGGTCCTCAAACTTTTTAAACAGGGGGCCAGTTCACTGTCCCTCAGACCGTTGGAGGGCCGGGCTATAGTTAAAAAAAACAACTATGAACAAATTCCTATGCACACTGCACATATCTTATTTTGAAGTAAAAAAAGCAAAATGGGAACAAATACAATATTTGTATTTGCATGTGGCCTGCGGGCCATAGTTTGAGGACCCCTGATTTATAATATGAAATGTTAGAGAAAACCCTTATCCTACTAATTCCCTACTGGGACTAGGGGTCAAAATATTGAATAAAAACTTGGTCTATAATGACCTATGGCTTCCACCAGAAAAAGCTCTGAATCAAAGGACCAAAAATAAAGATAGAGGTTTTCCTTCCTTTAATCAGGACTGCCAATCGTAGCTGAAAAAATGATTGCCAACACAACTAATGAATGGCCCTAAATGAAATGAATAATAAATTATTGGACTTCGTGATTAAATGGTAATGACATGAACATTATAAATAGTATTGTGCATTGAGCAATGAGGCCATGTCAGTTTTTAAACACACACACACACACACACACACACACACAAGGCAAAAAGAACACAGTATTCATGCTAAATTGATAATATTGGAAGATTAAAGCTTTCCTAGGGGTATGAAGGGAAAACACCAGCATTTGTGAGGACTTGTATTATAGGCTCCTGCTGGAAATTATTGGCATCAATAGCATATAAATCTGAATCCAAATACTGAGCTCATTCTGTGTTTTCTGAGGAGCAAATACAGGTACAGTGGGCAGAGCTTTAAATAAGAACTGTTGAAAGCTGGATTTTGATCCCAGGCCTCCAATGACTGGCTTGTTTCATAATTCTAGGTCACTGAATTTGTTGTTCTCTGACCTAGATTTCTAATCAATAAAACAGAATAATCTCCTGGTCCATCCTCTGGTCCCCAAAGGTTCACATCACTCTCACAGGCAAACTACATCCCTTCCACCCTAAGATCCCCCAAAGGCTCACCCACAGCACTTGTTTTGTCCTGAGATGACATCGAGATGAGGGTGAGGTGTTGTTGGCCGTAACAGTCATGGTAATTGTTAGAAACTCTAGACCCTCTACTTCTTCCAGTGAACAGAAATCCAGTTTCTTCAGATCAGTATTCTTTTTTTTTTAAATATATTTTATTGATTTTTTACAGAGAGGAAGGGAGAGGGATAGAGAGTTTGAAACATCGATGAGAGAGAAACATGGATCAGCTGCCTCCTGTGCACCCCCTACTGGGGATGCACCCGTAACCAAGGTACATGCCCTTGACTGGAATCGAACCTGGGACCCTTCAGTCCTCAGGCCGATGCTCTATCCACTGAGCCAAACCGGGTAGGGCAAGGATCACTATTCTTGAGGCATTGGGTAGCTTGTTGGCCATGAAACATATTTTCCCAGACACCCTGAGAGTACACCTTTTCTTAGAAAGGGTGAAGTGTGGGCTAAGCAGTCTCGTGTGGAAGATCTATTTGTAAATCCTTAGAGAACTGCTGAGCATCATTAATACCTTGTCCTGAGGATCTATTTTTAGACTTTCCTAATGATCTTGCATAAAGCAGAAGCTTTAAGTACCAGGCTTTTGTAAGTTGATTTCTATGAAAATCTTCGCCTCTCTGTTATTCTTTGCAAAGTACTGGATGCTCAAGCAGCTAGCAGGAATGCTGTGTAGTGCCAAAGCACACTGACTATCCAACCTGAATATGCTGCCTGTGGTTTCTTTGGTTCATTTACAAACTCAATCAAATGTGTGATGATGGCTCCCTGAAAATATCATCAAAACAACCTGTTCATGAGGCAAAGCAGAGTTTATTCTCACCATGCCAAACCTAATAGTAATAGAGCAAATACTCGTGAAATCGCCAACCACTATCTTGTCAGAATTTCAGTGCATCTCAGAGGGCAGAGGGCAAAATCAGGATATTATGGAGTTTTGGAATCTGGTTTAAAACCAGTCTTCCAATGTGGGAGCTTGGTTAGGATTGGGAAACAATCGTGATAGAACAGTTTAGCCTTGGTGAACACAACAAGGCAAAGCTGTAGAGCTTAGTGCTCAAAGAATCATAGAGAGCAAGCAGTTGTTTCAGCTGTTTCATCCTGGGCAAGATTTTCCTGGAATAATGAAGTAATATTGATTAGCATGGTGGCATAGTAAAGTTATGTTAAAGTAGACAGTAGGCTGCGGAGGTATAGATGTTTTTGGTTTTCACAACGAATATTTTTTGAGCCCCTGGAGATAAATCTTACAAAACCAAAAGGAGTAGGGGGACAATTACTGGCTCCTCTTGGAGTTTTTAACTCTCAGGGTTTGTCAATGACAGTTTAGATGTTTCTCCCCCTGCGCTGTTCCTGTAGCAGTTCTGCTCCAGTAATTTCCAGTCATACATTTCCACTCACGAATCTCTACTCCAGGTAAGTTGTGGCTCCCTGTGCTCACCTGTCTGTCTCCCCTGCCCTGGGCACAGTGGTCTGTCCTTGTCTCCTCTCTCTAAAGCAGCGGTTCTCAACCTGTGGGTTGCGACCCCGTTGGGGGTCGAACAACTCTTTCACAGGGGTCGCCTAAGACCATCGGAAAACGCATATATAATTACATATTGTTTTTGTGATTAATCACTATGCTTTAATTATGCTCAATTTGTAACAATGGAATGGGGGTCACCACAACATGAGGGACTGTATTACAGGGTCGCGGCATCAGGAAGGTTGAGAACCACTGCTCTAAAGGCTCCAAGAAGAGTTGCTGATTTCTCCGTCTGTTCACTATTTTACTAGTTAGAATGAAGTGGTGACTTTCAAGCTCCGTATATAGTTGGAATCTGGAAGGCCCACAAACTCGGGTCCTTTTTAAAGATACTTAGATCTAAGACTTTTTCAAGAAAACTTTGGATCTCTATAATTGACTGGGGTTTATCATTCATTATGAAGGAAACCAATGTGCTCTTTAATGTACTGTTTTCCCACATCTATTAACTGAGTACTGTGTTTTTTTAGACTCAAAATAACATAAATTCTAAGCAATTTGGGCTACAATATCAGCAGACAGAATTAGTCATCATGCATTTTCCTCTATCATATTTCTCCCGTTTCACTACCCTAGAGATCTCTTCCTATTTCAATATTAAGAAATTTGTTTAAGCAAGGACTCCTCTGTTGAGCCTCTGGTTAAGGTGGAGGCTTTACTTCATGGACGTGTCAAAAATATTCATTAAGTCTATGTCTATTTTTTTTAATGGACAAATAACATTTCATTTTGGTAGTACAACTGCAAATAGTATTAATTTCCACATTTGAAAAGAGGCCTTAAGTTATTAGTAAGATAAATGTTAGATACCTTACTTTTTGTGTAACTTTTGTTATAACATTAAATATACAGAAAAGTTTCAAGCACAGTATAAAGAACTCTTGCATACCCTTTATCTAGATTCACCAGTTGTTTAAATTTTGCCCCAATTAGACTCAAAATTTTGCCTTATCATTCTCTCTCCTTACCATGCCATCTGTCCCTAAACACTGAACTATATATTTCTTAGATGTGGCCATTCTCTTAAATAACCTTAGTTCAGTTGTCAAAACCAGAAAAATTTAACTCAATACACTATTATTATTTAATCTACCATCTACATTCAAATTTCATCACTTATCCCAATAAAATTCTTTATATATATATTTTTTTGAGCAGGTTAATGGAGGATTATATATACATAGTGCAGTTATTGTCATGTTTCCTAAGTCTTTAGTCTGAAAGAGTTCTTATGATTTTGTCTTTCTTGATCTTGATACTTTTAAAGAGTATAGGACAACTATTCTGTAGAATATCCCTCAATTTGGGTTTGTCTATTTCCTTATGATTGAAGTTGGATTCTACACTTTAGAAGGAGTGCCACAGAAGTGATGGATGGACTCATCTATTTTTTACATTTTGAATTGAAGAATTATCCTAATTTGTTTGATCTGCTCCAGTGCTAAAACATCTTACTTAGCCAGCTCTCAATTATTGAGACAACTATTTTACCTGGAATACATTCAATAATGAAAGCAAAGTTTAAAATGGCATATGTGCCACCAACATCAGTGTTATATCATTCATGTGTCTCAGATGTTTAGTGACTCTGATTGGATTGTGTGTGTAGCAGCAGAGGAGGGAAGAGATATCAACGTTATTACCCTGGAAGTGTGTGCCAGTACAGGAATCTCCTTGCCAAAGGGTTTAGACTATTAACTCCTACAACTTGGCAGTGTCTCGGATTAAGGCCAAAACAAGCTGTCCAACTTAAAAATGTGAATTTTAATGGTCATGTTGCAGAGTAGTTTCCAGGAGGTTAACTATCCCAGAAAAATCAATATTTGAAGATGTGTTTATAGAATAAATTAGCAGAAACTAAAAATACTTTTCAATTAGCTTCAAATTCTTAGAGTGCCCAAGCACAGACAACACAGGCATAAAAATATCAACAACATCTAGGAACAAAGATCCAGCCTAGCCCAGAGGCTCCCCTTCAGTCATGTGGGATAAGTGTTACATCACAAAAAGAAGCTGAGGACTGGTGGGTGATCTTTATAATTTATTGACACGGTTTTGTACATGTTAACTATATTTAAAAAGTATAGGATTCTTTACAGTGAGTCTGATTTTAGTCATTTCTCAAGGAATATTTTTGTTGCCATAATATCTAGAGTTAAAGAATTCTGTGAAAAACATCTGGTTGGAGTTAAATCTACTTAACCATTACAATCAAGAGCCTGGTGGTTGGACTAGGCCAGTGGTCAGCAAACTCATTAGTCAACAGAGCCAAATATCAACAGTAAAACGATTGAAATTTCTTTTGAGAGCCAAATTTTTTAAACTTAAACTGTATAGGTAGGAACATTGTTATTAACCTACCTATATAGTTTAAGTACTGCTGATATTTGGCACCTCCCCCGCACTGCGTATCCCGTGGCATCTCCAGACCAACCGACACCCCCCACTTCTTCTAAGGCCACTTCTTCAAAATAAACTCGCCCAGGCCAAACACCGACTTCTGCGCATGGGCAACGAAGTTTCAATCGCACTGTACATGAGCGCCCACACGTGGTATTTTGTGGAAGAGCCACACTCAAGGAGCCAAAGAGCCGCATGTGGCTTGCAAGCCGCGGTTTGCCAACCACTGGACTAGGCTGAAGCAGGTAAGCAGCACCTCTTAGAGGTGACAGATTTAATAAACAAAACAACAGAATGTCTTGTTATATTTGACTTCAGATAAACAACAAATAATTTCTTAGTAAGTCTGTCCCAAATATTGCACCCTGAATTTCATCTGTCATCCCTACTCTTAGAGAATGCTATTGCAAACTGTTTTTGTTGTATGTGCTTTTCTGGTTGCTGGGCTACCCTTGAGAAGACCTCTAATGTGCTTGTGTATTATTGCCCGCAGACTCTCTCTTGAGCCCTGACTTAGTACCTTTTTATCCCAACGGGTCATTCGGTTTCCAAGCTTGTGGAACGTTAGAGCTATTACTCTGCAAGAGGAAGGGGACTCTCAGGTAGGTGGCCCTGTAACACGAACAGAAAGTGATTGCTTTGCCCTGCCGGCGTGGCTCAGTGGTGGGGTGTCGGCCTATGAACCAGGAGGTCACGGTTGGATTCCTGGTCAGGGCACATGCCCAGGTTGCAGCTTGGTCCCCAGTATGAGGCATGCAGGAGGCAGCTGCTCAATGATTCTCTCTCATCATTCATGTTTCTCTCTCCCTCTCCCTTCCTCTCTGAAATCAATGCCATATATATATTAAGTGGTTGCTTGGCAGCCAGGGTAAAGACAGAACAACTCTGAAAAACACACAGAAGGAGAGCATATGAGCACCGCAGGGTAAGAGGATCGAGTGTGCTCTTCTCCCCAAGGGAACTGCCATACCGTAGCCTCATCCTGTCACTGGTGTCTGATATGGAGATCCTGGGATCAAAAAGAGTTCAAATTATGTTTTGAATATATTTTTGAAAGTATTAATAGAATAAATTATAACTAAATAAACACTGTTTAAGAAGGCAAAGCAATGTATATCTGAGAAAGGTCTTAAAACCGGTGAAAATTTAAAATAACATTTTGGTATTTAATAAAAGGAAAACCCTCAATATATGGAAAATACAGCTTTCTAAATATTTCCTAAGACGTCCAAACTGTCGACGTTTTCCTGTTATTTTATTACTGGTGTGTTTCAGGTGAGTGTGTTGACTTGGTTGGAATTATATGAATAATTTCCGTAATGTCTTATTTTTCTTGGCATGTGGGGGACCAGTTCTCTCCAACCAACTAGCCTTTGAGATTATAATTTCAAGTGACTCAAGCCATACCTGTTGCCTCAAGTGAGAGTTTATGACATTTTTAGAAACTTTGGAACTCAAATATACTTTCATTTTATTGGGGGAGGGGGGGCACGGAGGAGTGAGTGAGTATGGGCAATTTTAATTTCCAAGAGAGTATTTTTTTTTACAAAAAGGATTCACCCCTGGGAGTCTTTTTAAAGCTGAGCAACTTCCCTAGACTAAAACACCATTTAATTAATACCCATGTTCTTTAAAATTTTATGCCTCCACTTTGTGAATAAAGATAAATATGTCAGAAAACTGGGCTGTGCAGATGGACAGAATTCTCTTCAAGTAGGTCCTTAAAAAGTGGAATATGGATATAGACACAGCGAGACAGTCAAGTGTCAAAAGAAATCTGTCAGCTTTTCAGCAATTGAATAATTCAGAAGTGTGCAGGAAGCCAACTTCTTAATTTCCCGTTTCCCCCTTTCTAATTCTTTCCTTTTCATCCTGTGATCTTTCTTTTTTCTGCCTCAAAGCTATTTGTTGCAGCGATGCCCTGGAAAGCAGGTGGTCTTCCTTCTACGGCAGCATCTGCTGCTCAGAATGAGAGGCGAAAGATCTAAAGGCAAAGGAAATGAAACCCGCAGTCCTGTAAAATGTCTTTTTAAAAATAGCCTTGTTTGGGGTTATTTTTTGTTGAATCAGTTGGAACTCGTTTATTGTTCACGACAGCACAAGTTGCCTAAAGACAATGATCCTCCACTTATATTTCTCATACTGGGGTTTGTTTCTTTTCAACCATTTTCGGGATCAGGTTTCTTCCCTAAGATTTTGCAAATGGTGTGGGTGGCTGCAAACCCTCTGGAGGTTTTTCCTAAGCCGTTTGTTAGTAATAGCCTCTCGGCATTGACTCCAGCCTTTAGAGTTGTGATTGTTCCTGAAGCTTCAAGGGCTCCGTGGTGTTTTTTCTATTCTTCTAGCCCTGGGGGAGAAAAGAATTCCCAGGAGGACTTTAGGCTGGCTTATTATCATCCAGAAACAAGAAATCAGAGCGCCTGAGTTGAAAGGCTGAACATTTTTTTTATAAACTATCCAAACCTGAATGGGCAGTGTGGTATAATAGAAAGAGCAGGCCGCCAGGGGCTCGCATGGATCTGAATTAAAATCCCAGCTCGGCTGTTCACTACATACGTAACACTGGTCACTCAAGATGTCGCATCTTACATTCTTACCTGTCTGTAGCGTACATAATGAGTAATGCTACCTATTTGGTAAGCAGGAAAGATTTTTGAGCCTCGGTTTCTTATCTGTAAGGTAGGTATGATAATACCCATCTCATCAAGTTGCTGGAAGGACTAAATGAAAGACAAGTGTCAAAAGTGTCCTGTGGGCCCTTAAGAGGCATTATCTTCCTCTGAGGGTCACCTCCTGTTTTCCCCTTCCTTCCTCTCTGCCCAACCACAGAAACATCCATATGCGCACACGTGGAGCTGGCATCTCATTTTATTCTCTGCCTTTGACAGGGAAAAATATGGATGAGATGCGAACCTGTCCCAGCCTGTCACACGGTTGGTGTTTTCTATGATTCATGAATAAGACCCTTTGATGGGGAGACTGCGGGGGAAGGCGGCCTCGGACCCCACTCTGGGCAGGAGGCTGTGCGGAGAGGAAGCTCCGAGACCTGGTGTGACAGAAGGCATTTCCTCTTTGGACCCCTGCCCAACCCTTCCTCTTCTGGTTTTCCCCAAAGTTATGAAATGTGAGAGTAAGTTTCTAGGATTCGCTGTTTGAGGGCCATGAACCAAGTGTTTTCAGTTTATCTGATCACACAAATGGCCCTCACATGTGTCTAGCAGCTCATCCGTCGGGAACTGTTTGGGAATAACAGAAATCGCTGGTCACAAGGTTATTTGTTCTCTCTCGTCACTTCCTCCTGTTCTCTCTCTTTCTTTTCTCCTCTAGGCTGGTACCCCTTCCCTGACCCGGGCTGTTGGGCAGATCCACTGTAGTCATCACAGGGGGTTCTCACATGGGTCCGGTGCCTTGAGATAGTTCCTGGAACCACACCTCCTGGAATTGTGCCCTGGGCGCCTTTGTTCTCTGTACCCCCGGGCGCTTCCTGGTTTCTGCTTCTGGTTTCAGCGCCAGGTGCTTGAGATGTCAGTTGGCCAAGTCAGAGACACTCCACCTGAAGACCTGATGCTGAGTCGTTACCAAGTTCATCACTGATACTTCTGTTTACATTTCCAGTGGGGAATGTAAGTCGGAGAATATGGCAGCTGATTTGAAATGAGTATAATTAAGAGCTACAATAAAAGTAAAGAAGTAGACCATGTGTTTAAAAACAGCTTAAACTTAATTATTTTTCTTTGGCTAATTTTTTCCCTCTCTAACAACCTAAAATCTTTACTGGGATATACCAGTAGTAAGTGTACAATTCAGTGATTTTTAACAAATGTATAAAGTTGTGCAATCATCAGCGTGATCTGATTTTAGAAATTTTCCATCACCCCTCCAAACTTTCCACAAGCCTGTTTGTAGTCAATCCCCATTCACACTCCCTAGCCCCAACAATTATTGATTCACTTTCTGTCTCTATAAATATGTGTTTTTGTACATTTCATATAAATTGAATCACATAGTGTGTATCCTTGTGGATCTGGCTTCTTTCATCTTCCCCAATGTTTTTGAGGTTCATCATACTTTAGCATGTATCATTGTATAATTTCTTTTGCTTGTTGAATAATATCCCCTTCTATGGCTATACCACATTTTACTTATCCATTCATCAGGTTCATAGACATTTGCATTGGTTCCAGTTAGAGTCTATTGTGGTAGTGATTCTATGAACATTTATGTTCAAGTCTTTGTGCATATGTTTTCATTGTTTGGATAGATTCTTAAGAGTGAGATTTCTGAGTCCTTTGGTAAGTTTATGTAACTTTTTAAGAAACTGCCAAACTGTTTTGCAGAGCAGATGTGTATTTCCACCAACAATTTATGAGGATACACTTTCCAGTTTCATCACATGCCTGTCAAAATTTGATATTGTCTGCCTTTTTAATTATAGACATTATAGTGCTTATGCAATAGTAATTTAAAGTGGTTTTACTTTCTCCAATGACTATTAATATTGAACACATTTTAATATATTTGTTAGTCATTCATATACCACTTTGCTCTTTTTATAATTAGATTAGTCTTTGTAAGCATTGAGTTCTTTATGTATTTTGAATACATGACAAAAGTATAGTAGGTTTATGAGTATGCAAAACACAGTTTATTCTTGTATAATTATTTATTAACGAGAGGCCCAGTGCATGGATTCATGCACCAGTGAGGTCCCTCAGCCTGGCCTATGGGAATCAGGCCGAAACTAGCAGTCCAATGCCACCTGCCACTCCTGCCTGCTCTGGCTCATCACTCATCACAGCCCGCTGCACCTGCCTGGGACTTGGGCCCAGTCAGTCCTGATTGGGAGAGGCTCACAAAGCTGTATCGGGGGCTCGCCAGCCATGAGCCCTGCCTCTGGTGCCCATTGGTCAGCTGAGCGGCACTCCCACTGTGGGAGTGCACTGACCATCAGGGGGCAGCTCCTGCATTAAGCGTCTGCCCCTTGGTGGTCAGTGCGCATCATAGCAACTGGTCCACTGGCCACTTAGGCTTTTGTATATATAGATTATTCTATCATTTTCCAATCAAAGAACTGTAAGCCTATTTTTGCCCACCCTGTAGATATGATTTGCAAATATTTTCATCCACTGTGGCTTATCCTTTCATTTTCTTAATGGTGTCTTTTGAAGCACAGAAACTCTAATTTTGATGACATCTAATCTCTGTGTTTTTTTTTTTTTATGGCTTGTGCTTTTGGTATCCTATCTAAGAGCTCTTTGTCTATCCAAAGGTCATGAAGATTTTCTCTTGTGTTTTTGTTAGATGTTTTATACCTCTAACTCTTACATTGATATCTATGATCTATTTTGAGTTAATTTTAGTATATGGTGCTGGTACAACTGATTGTTGAAAAGAGTATCTTTTTCTCATTGAGTTGTCTTGATGCCTTTGTTAAAAATCTATTGACCATAAATGCCAGGGTTTATTACTGAACTCAATTCTATTCCATTGATCCATAGAGCCATTTTTATACAAATATCACACTATATTGATACTATAGCTCTATAGTAACTAAACTTTGGGTTTTTTTCAAAATTGATTTGACTCTTCTAGGTCTTTTTGTATTCATATAAATTTTAGTATTATCTTGTCAATTTCTACAAATGATTCTTTTTTTAAAATATATTTTATTGATTTTTTTACAGAAAGGAAGAGAGATAGAGAGCCAGAAACATTGATCAGCTGCCCCCTGCAGATCTCCCACTGGGGATGTGCCCGCAACCCAGGTACATGCCCTTGACCGGAATCGAACCTGGGACCCTTCAGTCCGCAGGCCGATGCTCTATCCACTGAGCCAAACCGGTTTCGGCTACAAATGATTCTTAAATCTTCTAATCAAGGTACATAGAATTTCTCTTCACTTATTAGTATGTTCTTATTACTTTCAGCAATATTTTTGCTTTTATGTACAATTTACAATAAAATTTTATTGTTAAATTTACAACTAAATATATTATTCTGTTTCTTTGTGAATTTTCTTCAATTTACTTTTTTAAAGAATTGTGTGTAGAAATATGAGTTTTGTATATTGTATTTGCATCCTGAGATCTTGCTTACAGTTGTTCTAGTAATTTATCATTGTGTGTATACTTGTGTGTTTATTCCTTAAGGATTCTACATATACGTTAGGATCATATATATTACCTGCAAATACAGAGTTTACTTCTTCCTTTCAACGCTAGTTGCCTTTAATTGCTTTGGTACACAGATTTTAGTGTGAAGATTTTTCATAGATGTCATTTATCAAGTTGAAAATTTTTCCTTATAGTTTTGGTTTACTGGGAGGTTTTAATCATTAATGGGTGTTGAATTTTTGAAATGTTTTTTCTGCATCTATTAGAGCACTATGTGGGTTTTGTCTTTTATTATCTGCAATGATATTTTATAGTAATTATTTCATATATTAAGCCAACTTTGCATTCTTAGGGTAAATTTCACTTGGCCATTGACTATAATTCCTTTTATATGTTGCTGAATTTGGTTTGCTAATATTTTAAGGATTTTTATATCTGTGGTTATAAGAAATATTGGTCTATAGTTTTCTTTATTTTTTTACTTTGGTAACAGATAATGCTGGCCTCTTACAATGAGTTAGGAAGTATTCTCACTGCTTCTATTTTTTTGGATGATTTTGAAAAGGATTGAGGTTACTTCTTTAAATGTTTATAGAATTCACCAGCAAAGCCATCTGGTCCTGGACTCTTTTTTGTTGAATGGCTTTTGATTACTGATTTAATCTGTCTAACTTGTTATAATTCTGTTCAGATTTTCAATTGTTTCATTGGTAATTTGTGTTTTTAGAATTTGTCCATTTTATATTGTGAAATGTGTTGGCTTACAATTATTGATAGTATTCTCTTATGATCCCTTTTCTTTCTGTAAGTTGATAATAATGCTCCCACTTTTATTTCTGATTTCTGTTTTTTACATATTCTCCTTTTTACCCTAGTCAGGTTAGCTAAAAATTTGTTTATCTTTTTAAAGAACCAACTTTTGTATTTTATTCTTAATTTCATTTAAAAAAAATTTTCCCTAGTCTCTATTTCATTTATCTCTGCTCTGAGCTTTATAAGTCCTTTCATTCTACTAGCTTTGGGTTTATTTTGTTTCTAGTTCTTTGAAGTGTAAAGTTAGCTTATTGATTTGAGAGAAATCTTCCTTTTTATTGTAAGCATTTATAACTATAAATTTCCCTCAGAGCACTGCTTTTGCTGCATCCCATAAGTTGTTTTCATTTTTCTGAAAGTATTTCTAAATCCCCTTTTGATTTCTTTTTTGATCCATTCCTTATTTAATCGTGTGTTGTTTAATTTTCACATATTTGTGAAATTTCCAGCTTTCCTTACATTATTGGTTTCTAGTTTCATTCCATTGTGGTTTTAAAAGATATTTTGTATGATTTCTATCTTTTAAAATTTGTGGAGACTTGTCGTGTGGCTTACTGGTCTATACTGGAGAATATTCCATGTGCATGTGAGAAAAATGTGTATTTTGCTGTTGTTGGATGGAGTGTTCTATACAGTATATGTCTGTTAGATCTAGTTGCTTTACAGTACATTGGGTCCACTTGAATAATCCATCTCAGAATTCTTAACTTAATCACACCTGCAGCCTCTTTTCCTTGGGGGACATCTTTACAAATTCTGGGGATTAGGAAGTGGATATATTTTCGAGGCCATTATTCAGCATACCACTGTCACTACATGGTATTGGTTTAAATACTTATCTACAGTTAGCACACTCACAACCTCCCGAGTAGGACACCAGTGACTCAGAAATAGGGAGAAGGGTGTGCAACTACAATAGCATGGGGCAAAATATCACATCAAAGTCGCATTTCGAAGAATTTCAAATTTGTCAGAATGATGGATATTATTCCACCAGAATAAAATGGGGCTTTAATTTGTAGGACAAAGGAACTTAGGCTGGAAAATTTTACTTAATGTATTTATTGAATTAAATGCATTTAATGTGACTTGGTTTTACATTGGGGGAATTATTTTTACTTTGCTCTAACATAGAGGCAATCTGAGTCACCTGCAAATATTACTGAGTTTTTAATTTTTTAAGGGCATGGGTTTGTATCAGAAATACACATTGAGCCTCTAGATAGGAATTTTATGGTATAGTTTTCTTTCCAGAAATAATAGTTGTGCCTATTCCTGTGTATATCACACAAAATATGCTTCACGGTTAGGAGATTTTATAAATTAGGAGTTATGTTTTCCTTTGGGGTCTTTGTAACTGAATTTTTTTTTAATGTTGATTCATCTGTATTTCTGTTACTCACATTATGTCCAACTTGAAAAGACCTTGATCTGACTTCTATTCAATTAAATTTTACTGCTTTGTACTCTAAAGCCAAACCATAGCTATAAACCTAGAAGAAAAATTATGGCTGAAAAACAGAACATCACAACATGTTAACTGCCCTCTTTCCATCATTTGGAACTCTTTAGCTGTGAGCCAAGAAGTTTCTGACCAGTAAATTTAATGGTCAATGTTGAGAGCTTCCTTGCTATATTTTAGTCTAACGGTTTTGTTCACCAAGATGAGGACTTTTGAAGGATAACTGAAAAGTCTGATAGAAAATAACCCAGGAATATTTTTGATAACCTACTGGAGTACAGTCAAATGATATGGTTTCATGTCCTGGTTCTGATCCTTGCAACCAATGTAACTCTGAGGGAAGTCAAATAATTTCTTTGAGCGTCAGTTTTCTCATCTGTAAAAAAGGATAATATTTACCTCAGACAGTTTTGAGAGTTATAAGATCATGCTTTGAAAAGTGTTATTAACTAAACTAATAAATGGATTAACATTTCTTTCAAATGAAAAAAAAACTACAAACTCATCTTAAGTAGTAATAACGAAGTTGCACATAATTGAATTGTCATACTCAAGAATGTATTTTGTGGGAACAAGTGCTCTATCCAAGCATATGATTGGTTTCATATATCTAGGTTATAGGGCCAATGGGACAAATGCTAACATTTATTTCTATTTATTTATCTCCATGTGAGCAAATGCGATTTCCCTCTACTTTTTTCCCACAGCACCAACTCTGACCAGCCATCTCACAAATCACTGCTCTCTGGTTACCAGGACTGTGTGGATCTGGCAAGTCTACCCCTACTACAAAAGAGAGGAGCGGAAAACATAAACTCCTTTACTGGTAAGTCATATGTGCTATGTTCATGCCAGTAAAACAAAATACTTTGTCAGGTACACCAAAAGGCCAGGGATATGGTCACTAATATTTATAGATAATTATAATAATTTATAAATGATAAAGACTGTCACATTCTCAAATTTAGTCTTTTTTAAATGATAGCATTAAAAATGGCATGAGCAATTTAGATATTCACTGAGAATATGAATCTTCTTATGTAGTAAATATGTATGATGTATACACATACGTATACATACACTTGTGTGTTTTGTTCAGTTGGGTGAACAAATAGTTACTTGTGATTTTAAAATTATGTCTTTAATATCCATTGTAGGTTAGAAATGAAAATCAGTGCTCTAGAGAGAGATAATTTCTCCCATTGCCACCAAAAAGAAGGGAAATGTCTCTCTCCAAATAATTTAAGATGACCTACAGAGAATGTAATGCTGTTAGAGAGAAAGATTTGTTGTTTCCATTTTATTTGAAAAAAAAGAGAGAAATGTACTTTCTTTGTTCATTAGGGTTACTCAAGGACACATGTCATATACTGGCCTTCCATGCAGGAATAAAGTCATATGGCCACATCCATCCTTAGGTCTTAACGCCACCCAATCAAGCTCTAAAAACCAAGAAAGGTTGAATTGCCTGAGATTATGTCTTGTACCCTTGCTTTAATTGGCAACAGATTTAATAGTGGACGGTAAAGATCTGATTTCCACTTAGATGTATTCAACGGGGATGCTCCCAAATTAGAAAACTTTTGGATACCAATGAGCCAAAAAATTACACATTACTTATTACATAATTAATTTTATAAGAAAAGGATAAACAGGCACTAGGAGACTTTTAAGGGACTAATCCCAGCATCTGTTCATCTGCTCATAACATTGGGACTAGAACATTGTGTGGCAGATAGGATTTTGCAGATATTTCCCATCCTCATCCTTGTCAAGCAATGTGACCTTGACACTCATCTCATTGATAGTATTTTCTTCCACTTGAATCTGGAAGAAATGCTTATTTATTTGCTTATTTAATTATCCAGCCAGCTATTGATCCATCCATTAATGCATGTATACAGTACACACAGTTTGCCTTTTGTTTCTTGGGGGGGAGGGCACAGGGCGGGGAATAGACACTATATCAAATGCCAGGCTTCTTGCTAAATATGTTAGCTAATTTAAATCTCACCATTTCCTTTGTGATGGATACTATTCCTATTTTACATATGACAGTTTTGAGGTAGATATCTTCTAGATTGTGTCTTAGACTTTGTTTTAGAATTTAGACACTAAATCTCAATTTCCAAACATTTAAATATTCCACATATCTGCTATCTCCAAGCTAACATAGCAGTATAGTGGAGTGGTAAGAACATAAATTCTGTAGTTGATATGTCTAGGTTCAAATCCTGGCTTCTACCCCTTAAAATGTGTGACCATGAACAAATCTCTTAATCTTGCCCTATCTCAGTTTTCTCATTTTTAAATCATAGATGATAGCAGTACCCCCATTGAAGGGCTATTATGAAAATCACACATATTAATATTTGTAAGATGCTTAGAATAGTGCCTCCAAATAGTTGAGCACTATATTAATTATTTATGGCTAAAATGTTAAAAATACAATAAAATGTACTTAGCCCTCTCATGCCATATATTTTTTTCCTGTAGTTTTACCTAATTTTTAATTTTGTAAATCACATCATGGAAATTTTGCAGAAGAAGTAGCATTTCCTCTTTTACTCTCCCATAGAACACTTGATCTATAGATGTTTAATGGGTTCATTATGGGATGATAAAGGGCTTGATGCAGTTGGAAAATGTGTAGGTGAATGAAAAGGAGTTTAATGACCACCTGAACTTATCAGTATATTCAGATCCACAACAGTCCTAGCCCTCAAATATCTCATATCTAGCTTGATATATTCATAATTGATAATATCGCTTTTTAGCAGAATGCATCAAATGTGCTGAGGGTGAGCAAAAACGACATTAATTCATTGAGGTAGTTCAAGGAAAATTACATAGAGGACTAAGTCAATGCAATTATGGTCAGGAAGGGAGGCAATATTAATCAGAGTTGCTGACTGTCCTATGGACTGTATCTGTTGTGGGAATCTATGTAACTCAGCAGTTCATCCAGTTTCCTCACGGTGATACAATTTCATCAGTCCTGTCTTCTCATGGCCACATATTCTGTGCTGTGCAACCGGAGATCTCAATGTAATCACTCAGCTATGCCCTACCAGGACCTGGCTGTGCTCTCTGGAGCCCTCATGGGGCTGAGGCAGCCTAAGAATAGCAAAGGGCTCCAACTGGGAGGATTCCACCCAGGACAATGGGCCAGGGTCTGGGAGAGGAAAGCAGCAACCCTCATGCATATACAGTAGCAGATGAAGATAAAGCACTTTCACAATGGGGAACCAGGAAGAGCCAACAGGCTGGCTGTAGAGAACTCAGGTGGGTGAAAGGAGAGTAGAAATGGAGACCAGGGCAAGGAAATGAAGTAAAATGGAGAGCGCCTTTGTGAAGAGAGTGAAAAGTACAGCTAACTAAAGGTAGGAGAACATGGAATGCCCCCGGAAGTTGTTCTCTCCTCAAAGTTTGTTGGTGTTCCTCTATTGTGTCACTTTCACAAGTTGTTGGGATTCCTTGGTTATAAATACCTCTGTTGCCTCTCTAGGGTGTGAACATAGGTAGGGCAGAGCAGTGGCCAACAGGTAACTATTTCTAGGACAGAAGGATGTGGGGAGGTAGGGAGGTTAGTAGGGACTTACAGTAGGAGGGGAAAATATAAAGGCAAGAGGACAGTGCAGCTGAGCAGATATTAGCAAATGCATCATCACTAACTAGAATGATATAGAAGACAAGATGGCTAGCAGGCATAGGAAAGCCTCGCTCGCTCTAATTTGAAATATTTCATTTCGTTTCAAACATTTCCTATCCAGAGAAACTCAAATGCTGAGTTCCTACTTTTAAAAAAGCAGAGGTAGTTAGGGAGGATGAAATCCATGTGTTTCTGATTCATTTACACAAATCTCATTGAAATTCAGCTCAGTGTAGGGAGATTGAATGTCATATATGCCCATGCACAGCATAGTAATCATTTTAAGCCATTTTTGACGCTCCAGGAAGTCTGCAAGAATAAACAATGTGAGGCCCCAAAGGCCTAACAGTGCAGCCTGGAAGAGAAAGCCAAAAATATCTGAAAGAGGGTCTACATTTCCAAATGCAACAGTCTGCCGTGAAGAATCCAAGGGTATTTTGATGTCCGGGAGTCCAGGAAGTGGCAGTCATGGCAGGACAACTGGGAACGAAGTAGAGTTCTCAGCCGCAAATGTTACAAGGGAGAGGTAATAACAGAAAAGAGGCAAAATCCAAGTGGAGGAGAGAGTGAGGCTCTATCTGAAAGTATTTGGAAGTGTATTAAAGCAAAGAAAACAACAACAACAGAAAACACGGGGACAAAGGAAGATCAAGAAGTTGGAAACATATCCAGCCTTTAATGAATAAAGCTTCACAACTACAGTGCTGTAAAGTGCAATTATCGATGTCAGTGCCTCTTTCTATTTCACACAGTGGTTCAGATATAGCCATTGCAGACACACTTTCCATACTTCAGATAGTCTAATAGCTTCCAAGTAGTTGGGGCAAAAAGCAATGAACACAGGAGGAGATTCAAGGATGAGGTCAGATTCTGCTTTGAGCAATCGCAAAAGTTGTTGGTTATAGCCTTAATGTTCTTATTCCTACCCCCCCCCCCAAAAAAAATATATATTGAAACCCTAGTCCCCAATGGAATGGTATTGCATAAGGGTGAGACCCTTATGATAGGATTAGTGTCCTTATAAGAAGAGGAACAGACTGGACTTCACTCTCTCTTCACTGTATGAGGACACAGTGTGATGAGAAAGTGGCCATCTGCAAGCCAGGAAAAGGATTCTCACCAGAACCCAATCATGCTGACACCCTGGTCTTAGACGGTCAACCTCCAGAAGTGTGGGAGATAAATTTCTGTTGTTTAAGCCAACCAGTCTATGATATTTTGTTATGGTAGTCTGACAAGACAGTGATAATTAACTCTGTGATTCTTTACTGAGATAGGGAATAGCAGACATGTTACTTTTGAGTTGGCTAAGATACATGTATCCATGTGGAGATGTTAAAAAAGTGATTGGTTATATACATCCAGGTACCATCAACACAACGAATCAATAATATTGAAACCATGAAAGTAGTTGAAAACTTCACATAATAGTAGCTAATATATATTGAATGCTGCAATGTGTCAGGAACTATTTTAAGCACTTGATATGGATTATCTCATTAATCCTTACAATAGCCCTGTGAGCTAGGAACAGTTGTCATCCTGAGTTTACATATGAGAAAACAGGGGATTAAAGGATTCTTCTGGGTGAAACCAAATCATCCCAGAAAAAAAAAAAAGAGCATGAGGGGTTGCCTAGTGAATGGTGAGTCCCCTACCTCCCATACTCAGAGCTTAAAACCAGCTCTCCAATGTTTCACTCTTACATATTTTAACAGAATGCCAAAGATTACCATACATTTCAGAAATTCTCTGAAATGCAATACAAAGACCCAGACAAGAAAATTGGTGGGAGGTTATGTAAAATTTTAAAAAAGAAGAGAAAAAAAAGAAGAAAGAAAACCACAGGAACAGAGATAAAGAGTGCCTTTGTCTTATTTGTGGTTTAGTAGAGAGTAACTTTTAGTAAAGCTTAATGTGTGCTACACTGAGATGGACGCATTGCAGTCGTTGACAATACTGTTCTTTCTATGTCCATTATGTCAGGTTTGTTAATCATATTGTTCAGTTTGGGAATCATGTTGTTCACATCTTCCTATCCATACTGATTTGTTGTCTGTCCTATCCATTATTCAGATGGATAAATGTCCTAGGGTTTCTATTATTGTCCGTTTCTTCTTTTACTTCTGTCAACTTTCCTTTATGTACTTCTAAAGGTTTATGGTAAGGGTACAAAAAATTAGACTAATCTCCAATACTGATTAAAATGTTATCATTATGAAATGTTCTCTTTATTTTTAATAATGCCTTTTGCTTGATATTATTGTTATTTTGATTAGTATTTGCATGGCATACCCTTTTCTATTCTTTTGCATTTAAACTATTTCTATCTTGTTTTCTCTGTGTTATTAGTAAATAGCATATTGTTGAGTTTTGTGTTTTTAGCTATTTTGATAATCTTTATCTTTTAGTAGGTACATTAGTCCATTTACAGTTAATGTGATTAGGGATATATTTGGGATTAAATCTATAATCTCACTATGTGCTTTCAAATATTTATTCTTTCACATTTTTGTTTTACCTTTTCTTCTCTTTTTCTCTGTTAACTTAAAAGTCATATATCCTTTTATTATTTTTTTGATCAAGTTGTTCTTTTTCGCTTTCAATCACTATATAACATTGCAATAAGTAGCAGAACACAAAGCAAGTGAATAGGTTTCAGCTTTGTATCAGTTTCATCTCAGGGTGTATGTTGTCAGTGAAAATTTTAAGTCAGACCCACCTATATAATGGGCTCTAATATTTACTTGTATTTCCCTGGACAATGTAGTCACTTCCTTGAGTTTCTTCACTTGTGCAATAAGGTTGATGTAGCATTATAACCGTCAGCTCCATAATAAACTAATGGGGTTGGTGTAAAGTGAGATAATGTTTGAAAAGCATCAAACCCTGATCCTAACACATGGTAAGCATTAGGTTTCTATTCTCCCCTTTCTTTTTCTAAGCTGATTGCTGATCATAGTGAAAGGCAACACCCTGGATTCTTAGAGTCAAGTAGAACCGAAAAGTTAAATTATTTTGTAAATGGCTGGCCTTATTTATTTTACATTGATTCAATTAGCTTCAAATTTAAAAAGGGGCAATTCTGATATGGGAACCAAGTTGTGCGTGCGTGCGTGTGTGTGTGTGTGTGTGTGTGTGTGTGAATGTGCACACATGTGCTTATGTCAGTTCTTGGCTTGTTGATACCAGGTATGTTCCATGCCCCTTTCCTGCTCTGCTTTGTTCTGTACGGTGACTAATAACGGAAAGCTGCCTTCCCAGCATCCCCTGTCAGCTGGTTTCTTGCTAGGTTTGACCAATGAGATTGTGGGCAGAAGGAAGGAAGAAAGTGGAGTGTTTTCCCCTCTCCCTTTGCATCTGGAACCATCTGCCCTCATGGCTGTGTCCATGCCATTGCTCGGATGGCCTCTGAACAGATGCAGTCCATTTCTAGCTTCTACTTGGTGATTTCTCCCTCTGGCCTCTGGTAAACCTCCTTTAATTCCTCCAGTTTAGAATGGCAGCAACTTCCTCATATTGCTAATCTCCGGATGTTTCTATGTCACCCATGTGACTTCTCAAGTATTCCTTCATATTTGTAACCTGTCACCCTCCTGTATAAATACTTACTGTGGCTTCAGTTTTTCTGGTTGGGCCGTGATCAAAACCATGTGAGAGGTTTCGTGTGTGTGTGTGTGTGTGTGTGAGAGAGAGAGAGAGAGAGAGAGAGAGAGAGAGAGAGAGAGAGAAATTATATTTAGGGGTAAGTTAAAGTAGAGCCACCCACTTTAGTAATGGTGGCTTCCTATGCACTACCAAAAAATGAAGGCTGCTAACGTCCCCATTCAGTGAAGGATGACACTATGAATTGATGAACAGTTTCATAGGCTCAAACATACAGTTCTTGATTGCTTGATATGATGGTTCTGGAACAATAACTATTATAAAATAGAAAATAGTCCTTTTCTGCTTGAACTATCCCCTCATTCTCTGAAAGAAAATAGAATTTGATGTTCATCCTAATATCATTTCTACTGCTAGATACTCCCAGGGAGACCCTTGCTTTTCAATGACAGCTGTCATTTAAATGGGATAGAAGATCCCAGCAGTCACTGGACACCTGGGATCACTGATAAAACATTATTAAATAGTTAAAATAGGCCTGAGGTGGGGGAAAGTCCAAACTTCAATTATTCTGGGAGGATTGTTAGACCTTGCTTTGCTCCTTATAAAATTCTTTGACATTAGAAATAGTGAGATCCTAGTTTAAAGACAAATATACTGAGGGGAATCACGTTAGAGTCCATTTTTTTCTTCCAGGGAGAGCTCTGTTAACTGGCATTTCCCTACCTGGGCGAAGCTGCCTTGTGTTTTATTTGTCTCAGGGCCCATTTCAGATTTTCACTTCCCTGTTTTGAATGTTGACTCCCTTAATTATTCTGTTAGTCATTTGCCAAAAAGAACATTTTCCAGTCTAGCCCTGTGTTACTGTAAAACTTGAAGCAATCTCTCTAAATAATATCCTCTTTGATAGATTACTGGCTTGTGTTGCTTATTTTTTTTAATCTAGGCCAATGTTGAAAAGCCTTCTCACCAATGTAGAAAGATCTTAGTATCTTTTATATGTTCTCCTGTGCTTCAAATGGTTAAAAGGCAAATGCCTATAGTATTACATCCATGTTTGAATTGCCAAGCAAATTATATGTATTCAAAAGGGATAATCTAAGAATGCTGCCAAATGTTTCAAAATCAACAAGTACTTAGTGAGCATCTATTATGTGCCAAGCACTATGCTAGGCATTCCAAGTATATAACAGTACTATGGGGATTATACTTAAATGAATTACTGAAGTCACTTATCATTGTTCCTGGCATGTAATTTTTGTTAATAATCTGAGGTCTTATATCCAGATCATGGGTTCTCCCAGCTGTAAGGAATCGAGCTGGGCTAAGCACTTATGCCACATGATTCTGTCCCTACCTACGTTCTCTTCCTATATTCTCCACTTTAACCTAACTCCTAACCAACCTATCTACTTTATTTTTATATTAGTACTAACTGTTATTTATCTACTAACTAACCTATCTACTTGACCTTGGTTCCATTTTTAATCCCCTTATCTTAATAATCATAATAGCTAACATTTAACCCAACATTTACTCTTGCCAGGTACAATGCTAAGTGCTTTATAGGTATTATGTCATTGAATTCTATGCAATAGGTCCTATTGCCCTCCCTGTATTACTTATTAGAAACTGTAGTTTAGTGAGACTATGAATTGCCTGTAGAGCCTCAAAGCTGCAGAACCAGGAATTGAAATCAGGCAAGTTGACTCCAGAGGCTGTGTTCTTCAGTGCTGTGCCTGCTGCCTGGGCTCTGGGGCCTTAATGTCAGCCCCACTGTCATCATCCCAGGTTGGGCAGATGCTATTTTGGATTTTGGTCTGATAGGCTCTTGCTAAACATGGTCTCTCCAGAATTTGAATGCTAAGAACTAAACTTACATAACTGTGGTGAGGGACCGCAGTCCCATAAGAAGCAGAGGCTTCCTAAGTGGACTTCCTGGTTGTAGCATGTGGACATTGAAATGAGGAATTAAAGAAATAAAAAGAGTCCCGAATTTTATCGGAAAGGAGATCGACAGGATCACATCCTGGAGATTTACTGTGAAGACACACTGTTTTAAGGAGAGAGAAAACTTTACTTTAAAACATTGCAAGGCAATAAGTGAGGTCAAGTAGCAGATGAGACTCTGGGAACAGAAGTGGAGAGTGGAGACTACTGCAAAGTAGCTTTTCTCTCCCTCACCAGGGGTGATAGAGGCTGCTTCTCAGCTTGCGAATTTCTTTCTCTCTTTCTAAAGATTGTGGAGGTTCCGTTGTAACTCTTTGGGTGTCCTCTTTTTCCTTTACTGCCCCCCTCAATTACCATCCAGCACTTGCTCAGCTGTAACCAAGCAAATCCTGAACAGCATTCCCAGCAGGAAAAATGCTGCTCCTACCCAGAGGACATATGGCTTCAGACAAAGACGGGCTCAATTTGCATTTCTGTTGACAGCCCATTTTAAGTGCCCATGAAAAAGCCCTTGGTGCTGCCATCCTGGCTGAAGGTTCAGCTTTGTTCGCCTAAGTACTTCCTTACTCTGCGGCTCACAGTCACCAGATGCAACAGAGAAACCTGCTGGGTCAGCCCTTTCCTTTCCTGTTCTTTCCTCTCTTTTTTTCCAGAAGCGATTAGACATATGGAGATGGATGCAAACAAGCCTCCTTTTGAGATACTTCCTGGCCACTCCACACAGTGGGCACTTGTCTTGACTCCTTCGTTGTTGGCCATTCATCCTCAGTGCCTTGGCTCTGAACACGTGTTGGTTAGCACCATGAATGGTGCCTTTCAGATAGAACAAGGTGGAGGACGTTGCCCAGGCCAGAATTATTCTCAGGAGAGGAGAGTTGTCAATATTGGGAAAGACTTGATATGATAGCCACTGGGAGCCTTCTAGCCTGGAGGTGAGTGGACCTGTTCCTTGTTGCTCACTAAGGCACAGGCCCTTGGCACAGGCTGTTCTCTCCACATGTGGGAAGTATGACCCCCAGGGCCAGCCTACCAGGTTTAAACTCCATCACTCACTGTCTCTGTGACCTCAGGCAAGTTTTTAACCTCTTGAGCCTTGACTTTCTCACCTGTGTAATTAGGCATAATGATAGTATTTTCATCCCGGGATCATGTGAGAATGAAACGAGAAGGTATGTAAAGCAAACAGAATGATGTGTGGCATGTAGGAATGGCATGTAATTGTTCTTTTTTATGTCTTCCTTAACCATGTCAATCCTCACCCTTCCTTAGGACCCCTGGGGAAGTGTCACTTCCAGGAGGAAACCTCCCATTTTACTTTGCTACACGTTCTCAGAGAAACCTGTCCTGCTTTGCAATCATATGTCTCTGAATGAACTCAGTGTACATCTGCCTTCTCCACTGGGCTGTGAGCTCCCTTGGATCGTTGTATACCCAGTGCCTGGCACAGTGTCTAGCACATTCGAGGTTCTTAACAAACTCTTGCCAAATAAATGATCCACCCATAGACATGTTAAAGCAACTAAATCAATAAGTTTTATCTAATCAACAAAAATGCACTGAGCACGTGCTCTGTACCAGGCTTTCTGCTAGGAGCTGAACGGACAGAGATGGAAAAGATGGTTCAATCCGAGCTCAACAACCATGAATCAGATAAATCGCAGCACACCGTGATGAAGCCTGTAGAAGCCATGTGTCCACCGTGTGTAAGTTGTACTAACAACAATCAGGTGGGACTTGTTGGGATAATTTTTGCTTCACTGAATATTATGAAAACCTAATGTGTTACTAGTAGATGTATGTATGGTGGCATGAGGGCCTGTACACAAACAAATAAAACAGAACTATCAGCTATATTCCAGAGAAACCCAAATTATTACTGTGTAGTAAAAAAATAATAATTTGGGTTTCTCTGGAGTTTAGCTCTGTAGATCCACATCAGTTTTCTCTTATGATCTTCTGGGTCATTGCACAATGTTTATCCCCAATGCACTAGATGGGAGAAAACTTTCTCAAGAACCCAGTGAAGACCTAAGTCCAGACTTCTCCTCCTAGACCAACTGGCCTCTTGGGACCCAGCAAACGGAATTTGGCTTGGGGAAGAGATGCCTTCGCACACCTGAGCATACCCTGCCTCAAAGTGTTAAGCAAGCCCGAGGCTCCTTGCCCCCCACAGCTCTGTAGCGGCTCAGGATCCTGCTCTCACAAGTCCTGCTTCTGCCAGAGCCAGAGATGGTAGGCTTCCCCTCTGAGACTTTAGCCCATTAGGCCCTACAGGCCTTTCTGCTAAAGCTTAGCATATTGCCTTAGTCACTTTGGGCTGAAAATAACAAAGGACACCATAGACTGGGTGGCTTAAATAACAAACACTTCCAGCCTCCAGAATGGAAGTCCAAGTTCAGGGGCCAGCAGGGTTGGGTTCTGGGGAGGGCCCTCCTTTTTGGATTGCAGACTGCTCACTTCTCATTGTATCCTCACATGTGGAAGGGAAGCGAGCTAGCTCTCTGACCGCTTCTTACAGGGGTACTAATACCATTCATTGGGGTTCCACCCTCATGACCTAATTGCCTCCCAAAGGCCCTACCTCCTAATACCATCCCCTTGGGATTAAGGTTTCAGTGTATGAATGGAGAGGAGGAGAGGACACAAACATTCAGTCCATAACATATATTGCCCATTACTGAAGTAAGGGGTGTTGGGAGACCTCTCCAATGAGTCCTCAGACCCAGAAGGAAGTCTGCAACATTTCACTCCTACCTGGAATAAGGAGGACCTCCTCCCAGAACTCAGTCCCCAAGGGTTAGGCAACTTTGGTTCTTCTCTTTCTTCAGGGACCTTAGTTCTGAGGGTTGTAGAACTTAACAGTTGGCTCCAAACGTGCTCTCCAGTGTTTCATCCAGAAGGCTCAGATGTCCTTATACAAATGGAATCCCTGATGCCTTCTCAGTTTCCCAGAGCTCTGCAGGGGGTGAGCTTAGTTCCGATTTCTCTTGGGACACTATCCTTAAATTAGCTCAAGCTTTTCCTTTCTCTGACATCACAGATTTACATCATCTCTTCCTTGTTCACTATATAAATATGCTCAGAGGCTGCCCTAGAGATCACGCTGGACTAGTGGAGCACTAGTTGGCGATGCCCAGAGCTGTGCCCTCTTGACCCCAGCCAATTCCTGTCACAGTCTGTCCACCAGGGACAGTGCACCCCTCAGGGCCACACTGGCCAAGCCAGGAAGCACAAACAAATGCCCCACCACAAAACAACAGGCTCCTCACAGTAAGTGGCAGGCTCCCCTCCTTTGTCTCAGCATCATGCTCAGAGCTGCTGTGGCCAAAGTACTGAGTCTGGCACCTGAGGAGAAAAAGGGGGGGGGGGGCGCCCTCTCGGCAGCCAGCCTACCTGTCAAGCGCTTCTGGGATTAGGAGTGCCCATTGCCAACACTCCCCCTGGAAGAACTTGATGGGTGGGCATCTTGCCAAGAGGCAGAGCTCAAAGCCCTTCTGTGCATGTGCTCCTCAGACCCCCAACTGGCTACTTAGCCATTTGGCCAGATACCAATGTTTCCAGCAGTGTTTTTGAACCCCACCCATCTTTGGCTTGGCTGGACTGAGCAGACCCACTATCAAATACTATCCATTTTCCTTCATATGCATGAGGCTGACCCTGAAGCAGTTTGTTGGGTTGGGCCCGTGTCTTTCCTCTACCCTCGCTGCCCCTCTCTCCCCACCGACGGTTTTGATGATACAAGTCTGGTTTTGTTCTTTTGAAACAAAGCCTCTGTTCTGGGTGGATGTTCCAAGTCAGAAAGCCTGGTTGTGTTTAGCCCAGGCCATTGGCTGGGCATTCACATGCTTTTTGTATTTGGTAAGTGACAGTATTTGCAAAAGCTGATTGCCACAGCAGGCGGAACAGAGACAAGACTAGCAAAAACATGTGTCGGTAACATATGCTGTAGTCTTTTCTTCTTTGCTTGGAGGACTGACACTTCCTACAGGAAGAAGTAATTATTTTGCATGTGCACAGATTACACTGGAGTAAAAGAGTGGGGAGGGGCTGCTGTACACATGAAAGAAATCTCTTTCTCTCTCACACACACACGCACACACACACCTCATGTGCACATGCATACACCTGTAGATGCTGCTTCTTCTAAAAACATAAGTGTCCTAAAAATTTAGAAATGTCTTTTGTGGGAGAGAATAAAAGCACCACCTTGGGAGTTAAGCTAGTGCTCAAGTCCTGTCTCCCAATCTTATCGGCTGTGTGACCCAGAGAAAATGATTGCTGCACCTGTGCGCTTCATCTGCCACCAGTGGCCAAAAGACTTAACTCCCAGGTTTGTTTTGAGAATTAAACAACCAAATGCAAGTGGAAAACACCTCGAGTGGCTCCAAGTAGAGTCCTCCCCTTCCTTCCCCGGCTCAGCTTGCCAGGAGGGATGATCGTGAGGAGTCATGATCTTGAGGAGTCCTGATGTTTGACTTGATTTGTATCTTCAATGATGGGTAGACGCTATGGGAAACGCTGAGCAATCCCTGGATAGTTCTGGAACCACTTAGAATCTCCGGACTTCATATATTTTCATGCAGCCACAAAGAATAAGTCTGAAAGTGGGACTCGGGGTAGCTGACCCAAACAGAACTCAGATTCCTGTCCTTTAAGCAAGTTTTGCCTCCGTCATTTGGTGGGAGTTCAAAGGAACTGGGTGACGCACATTGGGATGGAGCCGGCAAGGCCCTCTCATTGTCTTGCTGTCAGCTCAGAGCTCCTGGCAACAGCACGGCCAACATTTGATTCATTATTCCATCATGACCCACCCTCGTTCCCACCCTAAACCTGGAATCATTCTGCACTGTATGCATTAGCATGTGTTCCTCTGGCTGCTTTTTACATTCCTCGAGAGCAAAATATCGTCAAACTTCTCACATTTACCTGTTTTTATTGTATATAGCATCAATATTTTTTTTTATTGCTTAAAGTATTACAAAGGGTATTACATATGTGTCCTTTTTTTCCCCCCCGCCCTTGATAGTCCCCTAGCCTCCCCTATCCCCCAGTGTCTTATGTCCATTGGTTATGCTTATATGCATGCATACAAGTCCTTATTTCTCTAAAGTAACAACAACAAAATTGTTCCATTTCTCTTGACTTAGACTCATGAGCTGGTAAGTGTTGAGTAAATCTGGACTGAATGAATGATGATAGCTTACATTTATTAAGCACATACTTTGTGCTAGGGGTTGTGCCAAGCACATATTTAGAGACTTCAAAACAACCTTATGAGATACTTTCAACGTATTATACAATCGAATTTTAGAAATGTTCAATAATCCCGCCAGTGATTATTGAGTGATTATTGGCTCCATGATTGAGTGTCAATCTATGAACCAAGAGGTCACAATTGGATTCCTGGTCAGGATACATGCCCAGGTTGCTGGCTCCATCCTCTGTAGGGGACGTGCAAGAAACAATCAATCAATGATTCCCTCTCATCATTGATGTGTCTATCTATCTTCTTCTCCCTTCCTTTCTGAAATCAATAAAAATATAATTTAAAACTAAAAGTAAATAAATAAAAAGAAATGTAGAATCACTAGCCCAATGTCACAAAGCTGGAAAAATGGAAGACATGAGTCTTGATGCAAGTCAGCACAATATTTCATTTTTGTCCTATTCTGAGTGAAGGATGGATGAATATTATAGCTTGAGAGAACTTTCTCAACATCCCCAAAGCAGTCACCCATGTTCCTTGCTATATCTTCCCTACAGTTCTAGCCCTGCCCTTCTCTTGATGTAGGACAGACTTTTATCCTCATTTCTGTGACTTAGTGCCTACCTCATTCTTCAGCTAGGTCACCATTTTCTTCCCCTGAACCCAGTACCTCTGTTTTGCCAGCACAGAGCTCCAGTAAGCCACCTCCTGCCTCCAAATGCAGGAACTGGGGTCTTGCTGCCAATTACCACAATGCCAACCCCCTACTTGTCTGTTCCACCTGCTCTATAGTTGGATTACCTGTAGGAACATCTTTGTTATAGAACCTTCTGCCCCTAGTGCCCCTCATTGTTCTTGCACCCTCCATATACCTGATTCCACCCCAGTCTGGACTTCCCTTTCCACCCTTTCATGCAGCCCTTCCCCTAGTTGCCCCACTCCAGCCTAGTTCCAGATTATAGCTCCTCCTGGATATCACCAACACTCCTGAAATTAACCAGGACAAGCCCAGAGTATCTCTAGACACAGCAGAACCCACCTAGCCCCCCTTCATTTGAATCAAAGGCCAAGGAGATTCAGAGATTTTGTCAAGGTCGCAGAGGAACACCCACCAGAACTAGGACTCAGGGGTCCAGCCTCTGGTTCAGCATCTTTCCACCACACCATGCTGCCTCCTTTTCTCATTCTGTCTCTAGTGTCCTCTTGTTTTCTTTTTCTCCCTAGCCCACACCTTTTTAATTTAAGTTTTAACATCTGTTCTCTTTTAGTCCATTATTTCTGTGACATTTTATATTATGTTGAATTTCCATTTCCATTTAAGACCCACTCATTTTTTGTACTTACAAAAAACACATTCTGAGTCTGCTTTTAAAAAAATTTTTATGTAACTTTTTAAAATTCAGTTTGATTCTTTCATTCTAGCACCTTTCTTGGCTTATCTTTCCTGCCTCCTCAGCAGCAGAAATTATTCTCTGCTTCCATGTGGTTTTTGCTCCCATTTCCTGTGCCCTATACTATCAGGCCTGTAATCTAACAATTCATTTTAGCTTATTATTTGTGAAATTCGTCGTTTTTAAATGCAAATGAGGAGAGTAGTGGTTTTAGTTTGATTCCTGGTTTTACATTGGAGAAAAGCCTTTTTCCTGGTATCTTTACTGATTCTACTGTGAAAGTGCCCCACACTCAGCATTTCTGAAACATGAATTGCTTTTTGTTTTCATGGGGCCACCTGCAGTGGGCTCTGCATTCGGAGTCAGGCTTCCAGGCTTGGGCCTTCCACCTCCAACCCTACATAGTTCTAGCCTTAGAAGCAACCAAGGAACAGTCAAGGTCCTTTCCCGGGTATTGGGCACAAAAACACTTCTATAATGAAAAGGGTAATAGCTCATGTTTCAGGTGCACTTATACTGTACTAGGTATAGGGCCAAGCACTTGACCTTGATTAGCTCGTTCTTCCCTCACGACTTCCTAAGGGCTGTCTTCTCATTAAATCCATGGAACTGATGAAGTTGAATCTTAGAGTTTAAGTGACTTGTCCAAGTTTGGACAGCTAGTAAAAGGCAGAGCTGGTATTCGCGTGCTGGGATGGCTAGTCCAGAGCCAGTGCCCCTAATTATACAAGAATGCTTTGGGGAGACTCAATTTTAAGTAGTTTACCATACTTTGGAATTAAGATGCGCCCAAGGGGTTGTAACCCTGAAGGATCCAACCTTTACATTATCAGACAATGGAGAATTATCACGTTTGCTCCATATTTTCAGACCTAGCCTTTTAATTTGGTGGCATTACATATATCAATAAGCCAAAAGTAATATTTTGAGGTTACATGTGGTCAGGACTTCTAAGCTTGGCACTGCTGACATTTTTGCTTGCTATTCTTTGTTGTGAAAGGCTGCGTTTATTGTGGGATATTTAGCAGCAACCTTGGCCTCTACCCACTAGAGGCCAGGAACACACCCCATCCCGTGCCCTTCTTTTCCCTCCTCCCACAGTCATGAAGTCATCACAATAAAAATGTCTCCACATGTCGCCAAATATCTCCCTGGGACGGGGGTAAAGTCATCGCAGTTGAGAACCATTGCGGTAGACCTTGCCCCAATCATAAGCACGTGACTTGCACAGGGTCTGTATGGGACCAGTGCCTTACTCGCCCTTGCCCAGAGCTTAACCAAAATGTTCTTTCCACTTGGGATACGGTGTGCACAGCTGTTTTCATCTATTTCTCTTGCTTTTCACAATTTCTGCCCCTCAGAGAGACTCAGTTTTTACCAACCTCACGCTGGCCCCGCATCTTTTCCCTTTTGTTCTTCTAACACTTTTCTATTTACTTTAGAAGTCATTATATTTCTCCCCTTGCCTTCCTTTTCCTTCTCCCTCTCCATTCCTACCTGAGCTCAAATATAGCCTAGCCATTTGGGATCAGGAATAACTGTTCTGCAATTGATAACTCCCTTTCCAGGAAAAGGAAAGGCCGATGCTTTTGACATGGCATTGGGTGAGATGAATACCCTAGCATCATCAAGCTCTAACCCTTTGGAAAGTGGGCAGGTATCCCTTTCAATACCTTGATAGAAGTTTTTCCCACGGTTTCATTTTTCATTGCAAGTCTGCTTTTCCAGGGACTAGCATATTCTTAGCAAACCTACATATCACAATTAAATTTTCAACAGCTCAGAATGAATAATATTGGTACAATGGACACTAGGTGCTTTACAAGTGCTGTCTTATTTAATCATCAAAATTTAACTTAATAAAGTTATTCAGAATTTATGTCATTCCAGGAACTGAGTTAAGGTTTACATATGTAAGCATTGTGGGCATTCTGAGAACTTACATGATTTTCGCAAAGTCAGAAACAGTTGGACCGAGGACTCAAGCCCTGATCATCAGTATTCCACTAAATTCAATGTTGCTATGTGCCCCCTCAATTTCTAAAAAGAGCTAAGTATTGTTTTTCTACTATATTTTCTATTAACTTATAGACTATATTTTACCTACATTCTAGAAAAATGAATTATTTGAGAACACCTGGAAAATATCACGATGTGTGATGTTCCTATAGAGGAAATGTAGTTTGAATTTCAAACACCCATTTCCACCATAAGCTCTCTTAACACGGAGATTTTTTTTTCCTATTGAGCATTCACAGACAATTGTAGGATCAATGCTAGTTCTATTTTAAACATTATCTACTAAGTTCTTAAATCTTAAAGGGCAAAAGTGCTTAGGTATAAGCACATTTTCCCAGTAGCTGAGTCAACTTACAAACATTTTGAATGGGATGAAGACAAATGTAATGCAATGCCTTAAATAAAGAGTTGCCCCAAAGTTAATACAGGCATCTTTGATTCCATCTGAGATGTAGTTCAAAAATAAAATTCATGTAGAGCAAATCTTATGCTTCTATATCAAGTTCTGTTATGAAACCTGACCAATATTCTGATAGTAAAGAAAAAGAAATTGTAAGGAAGGAGCATGTTGTTAACCAAACATGGAAAACTGCAGGCATAGAGTTGAAATTGCTTCTGAAACATTTCTATTTTGACAAAAGCACTCCCATGTCCGTAACTTTGTCCTTTGGCCAATGTATTCTCACTATTCCAGTCTGGTTTAGCAAAATATCTACAGTGCTTAGATATTTCCTAATTTTTCCAACCTAATGCCCCTCCTCCTTGGCCTGCATAGTTATAATTTACTGTATCAAGGCGAGAATGATTTACTCGGACAGCCGATGCTGCTAACACACACTAAAAGTCATGCGTGTCTTCAGCAACTATGCAGTTTTTCACAGGCTCTGAAATGAGAATTCTTTCCATCGTTATAAACTCTTTCGATCAAGTATCCAGCTTGAGGGAGATCACAAACATTTCTGATGCCAGCATTTTCCGATTCATTTTCTCATTTATTGCTGCTAAGTTAGGTATTAGAACCACTTCACAGATGAAAAAACTGGGCCTGAGAACATTAAATGACACGCTCAGCAATTAAGTGGAGAAACTTGGCTTTGGAGCCAGGTCTGTCTGAGTTCGATGCTCTGTTGTTATTTTTTTTTTAAACTATTAACATTCTGCTCAAGGTCTTTTTGAAACTAGGAGGGGTTTTTAACCTGTAGAACCACTGGTCATGTTTCTCAGACACATCAAAACTCTCTTAAGTGCTTGTTTAAAATGCAGACTTCAAAACCCAGGAAATCCAGATCTGTGGGTGTGGGGCTTGGGAATTTGCATTTTAATATGGATCCCCAAACAACCCCCATTTACACTAAAGCTTGAGAACCATTAAGTTGGGGTTCACAAATGGACTTCTGGGGTCTATGGACTCTGAAATTGTATTCAATCTTTTGTGCAAGTGTTCTCTGTACATTTATTGGGAGAATATGTTTCATCGAATTCTCAAAAGGGTTCTTGACCCTGGAAAGGCAGAGAATGCCAGCTCTGAAAGAAAAAAAAAATTGGAATTGTGTATTGCCATTTTCTAGTTTTTTATTTTCTACTGGAATGAAGAATGGCTAAATCAGCTTGAAAAAGAAGCAGTCTTCATACCATGTGTATTACCCCACCCTGACGCTCATCATTACCCCACCTCACCCACTTCTCCCTGGCTGGACCCTTCCTGGTCCCTAACAAGACCAGCTCCCAGCACCACCTCATCCACAGCAGGACAGGAAATGATCCCTGTTGACAGAATTTCTTCTATAGCAAATGCAGAATGCTCTGTTCCTTTGTCTACATTAACTGCACTGAGTTACTTGACTCAGTGACCCATGTTGTTTCACATTTTACTGTAAACAGGATGCCATTTCTGTGAAAGAACACAGTTACGGTATTTGTCATTGGCAGTCTGCAGAGAACAAAAAAACAATGGTAACCTGGCCCTTGGGCAAACTGCTAATGGCTACATAATTGATTTAGTAGATAATTATGAAACACAGCTCTGTATTAGAACACAAAAGATGTAATTATTGCATTTTATAAACTAATTAATGAATACTAACTCGATTCAATAATTAATAATTCATTATTTAATGTCTAATTAAATGATCATCCTTCCTTTCCCTGTTAACGTTGCTGGTGGCTTAATTGCTCTGGGCCAAATATACAAGAGAGTTCTCCTTCTCTCTTAATTAAACAGTGCAGAGATTTGAAATCATTGTAACAAGGAGAATTAGGGAATTTAAATTGAAGTATGTCCCATTTGAAAGAGACAAGAGCAGCTCCAGCCTCAACATCCACTCAAAGAATTCATTCAATCCAGGGTAACACACACGAAAGAACCTAACAAGGCGGCTAATTGATCGAAGGGTGTTCAAGGTATAGATTAGGTCTTTGGAGCCAGGCAGAAGCCCATCAGACTGGACACATAGTCAGAGTCTGGGGGGGCAAGTTGTGTGGCTCAAGAAAGACAGCTGTAGGATGCTGTTCCCAACTTTATTCCTTTATTCCTTTGTGGCCTCACCCCATAACAAAGAAACAGAATTTCCGGAGGATGAGGCCCAGAAATCAGGATTTTAAAAAGATTCCCAGGTGATTCTAATGTGCAGCCAAGGTTGAGAACCACTGATCTAAGGGAAGCTATTGCGCTGGCCCAAGGCGTTTCTGTGTGACGGTGCGAGAGGAGCTCGGTCCTCCTCCCACTGCTAAGCTGTCCCTGCAGCAGCCGCTTCCTTGCCCATCTCCCCAGACCTCAGATATGGCCTCCTCTTGGGTCTACTCTTTAGATCATGATTTATCTAAGACATACATGTGACCACCCGACTCCTCTCCTGTTAGGTTAGGTGCCTCAGGAGGCGACGCCAGAAATAGAGAGTCCAGTGAATCAGAAAGGAAAGGAAAGGAAAAGGTTTATTTCTGCGTCCCCGGGAGACCCACGTACCCCAAAGACAGGGCACGTGGATTCACACCAATAGGGAGGGGGGCGCTTTTTTTATACTGTAGTTGGGTGAGGGGCGGGGACATGAGCTGAGGTATTCAGCCAAGGAAGTTTCAGCTGCAGGAGGTCAGCCAGGTATACAGGAATGAGTCCGTATCTGTGTGGGGGTCGTGGAGAAGCCAGTATCTGTGTCTGGCATGCTGATCTGTTAGAAATGCCAGGGGTAGTCCATTATCTCGTCACATGTCTGCATGTATCTGATCCTGGGCTCTCTCCGACCTAACATCTCCTACAAACCCTTCAAAGCTCCGGATATGTTTCCGAATGAAAAGGCCTTTCACACCTGGCCTCTGATCCACTCTAAAGCTACTTTGTGTCATGCTCCTCCCCTCCAGCCGCACTGCACCCGCTCGGTGTCTTAATCCTGCCCCTGGTGCCTTATGCCTTTGCACATGCTCTTCCCTAGGCCTGGAATGTGCTCTCCAGAGAGCCCCATTGCACATTCTAATGTGGTGAATTCTCTCCTCCTCCCAAGTTCACCTCCAACATCACCTATTCGGTGATGCCAATCCAAAAATACTCAACATTAATATAGGTTCTAGAGCAAAATATCGGAGAACCAAGATGGCGGCATAGGTTAACGCCGGAGTTTGCTGCTTTGAACAACTACTTCAAAAGTGAAACTAAAAGACAGAAGGGACATCACCCAGAACCACAGGAACGCTGGCTGAGTGGAAGTCCTACAACTAGGAGGAAAAAGAAACGCATACGGACACTCAGAGGAGGCGCAGTGCTGAAGTCAAATACTGAGGTGCGGAGTGCTCGAGCGGGCTGGCGGAGGAGGGCGCGGTTGGCGTTTTCAATCGGGAGGGAGTCGCAGACTCTGAGCTCCAGATCCGGGCGAGTCTTTAAGCGACCCAGACTCAAACGGGAGAAGCGGGACTGTCTGGCTTCGGTCAGATCGAGTGCAGCTTTCTCTCCAAGCTTTGCAGTGGGTGCTGGGACTCAGAGAGGCAGAGCCCCTGGGGACAGGACTGAGAGCCGCCATAACTGCTCTCTCCAGCCCACCCTGTTGATCCTGTGCGGCCCGCCCCGCCCAAGCCCTGCACAGAGGCATTTGCCGGATAGCCTCAGGCAAAGGCTAGATTAGCACCTCCCTAGAGGACAGAAGTTCTCTCACTGCTGACACAGCTGATTCTCATAGCCACCTGGCCTAGAGGTCAAACCCTCCCTGGTATTAGCTACAACAATCAAGGTTTAACTATAAGACTGCGAACAAAGACCACTAGGGGGTGCACCAAGGAAGCATAACAAAATTCGGAGACAAAGAAACAGGACAAAATTGTCAATGGAAGATATAGAGTTCAGAACCAAACTTTTAAGGTCTCTCAAGAACTGTTTAGAAGCCGCCGATAAACTTAATGAGATCTACAAGAAAACTAATGAGACCCTCGATGTTATATTGGGGAACCAACTAGAAATTAAGCATACACGGACTGAAATAACGAATATTATACAGACTCCCGACAGCAGACCAGAGGAGCGCAAGAATCAAGTCAATGATTTGAAATGCGAGGAAGCAAAAAACACCCAACCGGAAAAGCAAAATGAAAAAAGAATCCAAAAATGCGAGGATAGTGTAAGGAGCCTCTGGGACAGCTTCAAGCGTACCAACATCAGAATTATAGGGGTGCCAGAAGATGAGAGAGAGCAAGATATTGAAAACCTATTTGAAGAAATAATGACAGAAAACTTTCCCCACCTGGTGAAAGAAATGGACTTACAGGTCCAAGAAGCGCGGAGAACCCCAAACAAAAGGAACCCAAAGAGGACCACACCAAGACACATCATAATTAAAATGCCAAGAGCAAAAGATAAAGAGAGAATCTTAAAAACAGCAAGAGAAAGAAACTCAGTTACCTACAAGGGAATACCCATACGACTGTCAGCTGATTTCTCAACAGAAACTTTGCAGGCCAGAAGGGAGTGGCAAGAAATATTCAAAGTGATGAATACCAAGAACCTACAACCAAGATTACTTTATCCAGCAAAGCTATCATTCAGAATTGAAGGTCAGATAAAGAGCTTCACAGATAAGGAAAAGCTAAAGGAGTTCATCACCACCAAACCAGGATTATATGAAATGCTGAAAGGTATCCTTTAAGAAGAGGAAGAGGAAGAAAAAGGTAAAGATACAAATTATGAACAACAAACATGCATCTATCAACAAGTGAATCTAAGAATCAAGTGAATAAATAATCTGATGAACAGAATGAACTGTTGATTATAATAGAATCAGGGACATAGAAAGGGAATGGACTGACTATTCTTGGCGGGGAAAAGGGTGTGAGAGATGCGGGAAGAGACTGGACAAAAATCGTGCACCAATGGATGAGGACAGTGGGTGGGGAGTGAGGGCGGAGGGTGGGGCGGGAACTGGGAGGAGGGGAGTTATGGGGGGAAAAAGAGGAACAAATATAATAATCTGAACAATAAAGATTTAATTAAAAAAAAAAGAAAAATAGCACAAAAAAAATATATATATATAGGTTCTATAGATTGAATGTTTGTCTTCTCCAAATTGATATGTTGAAACCTAACTTCCAATGTGATAGTATTTGGAGGTGGAGCCTTTGGAATGTGGGTAGATCATGAGGATGGCACCCTCTTGACTGGGATTGATGTCCTTATAAAAGACACCCCTTCTACCATGGGAGACACATCAAAGAGACAGCTAATGAGCCAAGAGGTGGGCCCTCACCAGACATGGAATCTGCCAGCACCTTGATCTTGAATTTCCCGGCCTCCAGAACTGTGAAAAATAAATTTCTGTTTATAACCCACCCGATCTACAGTATTTTGTTATAGCAGCCAGAATGAACTAAACAATAGGCCTATTTTCTATGCATCAAAAACACCCTTTGTAAAACTTTTAACATGGTGTTTGCCACCTGTTATATTTGTCACACTGTTTGCTTGTTTCAGCCCACTCCCCTATCACACACACACACACACACACACACACACACACACACACACACACACATGTATGTCCTAGCAATTTTAGTCAACATCAGAAATAAAGGTCATATTGTCTGGGCTCAAATTCCCTTCTAGAAGGAATCACATTTCCACTTTTGTAGAATGAAGCTCCTAAGAGTAATCACTCCTAGAATTATTGTGAGGGTTAAATGCAATAATACATGTAGGTTTTTAAACACTGCCTGACATTTTATAAGTGCTCAGTAAATTTAATGATTATTTTCCTTGTGATCAGGAACCATTCAGCTCTCTAGGATCAACACTCTGGGTTAAGTATAGCCCACCTCAACAAAGAACGGGGTTAAGAATGTGGAGCCCTAGCTGGATTGGCTCAGTGGATAGATCGTCAGCCTGCAGACTAAAGGGTCCCAGGTTCAATTCCGGCCAAGGGCACATGCCTGGGTTGCGGGCTTGATCCCCAGTAGGGGGTGTGCAGGAGGCAGCGGATCAATGAGTCTCTCTCATCATTGATGTTTCTACCTCTAGATCCCTCTCCCATCCTCTCTGAAGTCAATAAAAATATATCTCTTTTAAAAAGAAGACTCTGTAATTACACAGGCTTGGCTTGCAGGACAGAGCTGGGGCAACTCTAAAAACCTATAATAATAAAAGCATAATATGCTAATTAGACCGGACAGCCAAATGACCTTCCAGATATTCTTCTGGATGTCCTTCCAGACGATGACCTTCGGGACAAAGCCAGGGCTGCGAGTGCCGAAGCAAGCTGCTACAGCTGCAAGGGCCAAGCTCCTTGCATGAATTTCGTGCATCAGGCCTCTAGTTGTATAATAAAAGTTCTGATCTCACAGAATTGGTGTGAATAGCAAATAAATAAAGCAATTTGCCTTGTCCTTTCAATTACTTAGTAAAGGCTAGGTATCATTATAAAGTTGGAAATGAATGATGAGTGTGCCAAGGTGGACACACAGCTCCCCCTGTCATTGACTGCTTGAGACATCGAGGCCGCTGCCCCTTGACCAGGCAGTGACCCACGGGCTCCACTGTGACCACAGTGCTCAGCTATGAGGTCATGCTGGTTTGGCCCCTTTGCCTCCTGAAAGGCTTTGGTGACAAAGATCTGGCTCCTGCTATACTTGCACCTAGAGCCCCCACACTAAATCACAGCAAGTGATAAACTGCTGGGGAGAGAGAATGATGGAGGGTATATATAGTCTGGCTGAGAGGCTCACCCAAACTTTCAAGTAGCCTCCACAATAAATCCAGGACTGTCGCTTGGTGATTAGTTAGAGGAAACAGAAACTGCAGGACAAAGCCAGGAAATGACCTTAGAGACTAAACACGGTGCATTTTATTTTAGGGCTTTTTCTCACTTAGAAGTGCTGCCAGGTTGTTTAAAGAGAATGAGTGTTATCAAGGAAGGATTTGGGGATCTGCCAGGCTTTTGACAACATGTGGTAAAAGATTTACAAAGCCCGGAATCAAAGGAGGAGGATGGGCAGGAGGATGTGTACTAGAGATGCTGCAGGTGGGCCTGAGATTGACATAAACTTTTTATTGCCCTTTGGGAAACTTTCTAGTAAGCCCCATGGACCCTGTTGGGTGGGAGTGGAAACTTGAGCTCATTTCTGTGAATGACAGCAGAGGGGAGGTAAGAGCCATTTGGGTCATTTGGGACCCAGGGGTGAGGATTGCAGGACAAATAAGACTTTGGGCACCGCCCTGCCCCCATATTTAGGCAGATGGAAATGGAGATGTTTGAGCACAAAATAACCTTTAACAATTTAAAACCATTCACAGGAAATGGAGAGGAAGGAAGGTTGAAAGTATTGAGTTCCTCTTATGCTGCTGAGTGCCTGCTGGACAATTAATGCTAACCCATTACCACCCTTAACATAACAAAGGAGATGCCTGAAGTATAGTCTGGTTCATCCATCTTGTATATTGCAAGAGGTGGAAATGAAGATTGTACCCAAGTCCACCTGACTCCAAGGCCTTCTAATGCTTTGCCTTGGAAGGGATGGGCTGGAATTTAATACCAGCTGGCAAGAATTCGCTCCTCTCTGATTCTTTGAGTGACTGCCTTGCTGTTGCTTGTTGCAATGGGAGAGGGCTACTCAAAGTGTGGGCCCAAGGGTCTCCTCTTGATTTTCCTGCCCCCCAGGGCTAATTCTGGCATACTAAACATGAGTCTATTCACATCCTCTCATCTGCAAACAATCGACCACAGACTCTTCTATCCCTGCATCGCCTAAAGCCCACTTATTTTTAATGATGCCATTAATTGAGGCATGCAAAGAAGTAATTCTGAGGCCATTTATTTTCTCTTTTAAAGAGAATCTGCAAATGGTTCCAGGGATTTTTAAAATGTGATAAAATACTAGCTAATAATAGTCCCAATTTATGGAGTGCTTACTATGTGCTAGGCACTGTGAGAAGAGTTTTATGATCACCGTCTTATTAATTGCAAACTGGTGGCATGCAGGAAAATCTGGACTGTAGGTTGAAATCTGTTTTTCTTTTTCTTTTTTAATCATTATCATTGCAAGTTTTACATAAGTCCCCTTTTCCCCTCCATTAACTCCTTCTAGCCCACCTCCGCCTCCTCCCCCAAGGCCTTCCCCAACCTATTGTCTCTGTCAATGTGTTATGCATATATGCATAAAAGTTCTTTGTTTGATCTCCTCCCACCCACCCACACTCCCCACACTCCCCTGCCTTCCCTCTGAGATTCCTCCGTCTGTTTCATGCTTCTATGTCTCTGGATCTATTTTGTTCAACAGTTTATTTTGTCCATTAGATTCCACATATGAGTGATATTATGAGATACTTGTCTTTCTCTGACTTATTTCGCTTAGCATAATACTCTCCAGGTCCCTCCATGCTGTCTCAAAGGGTAAGAGATCTTTTTTTACTGCTGCATAGTGTTCCATGGTATAAATGTACCACAGCTTTTTTATCCACTCATCTGCTGATGGGCACTTGGGCTGTTTCCAAATCTTAGCTATTGTAAAGTGATCTTCTATGAACATAGGGGTGCATACAGTCTTTCTGATTGGTGTTTCTTAGGATATATTCCTACAAGTGGGATCACTGGGTCAAATGGCAGTTCATATTTAATTTTTTGAGGAAACTCCATACTGTTTTCCATAATGGCTGCATCAGTCTGCATTCCCACCAGTAGTGTACTAGGGTTCCCTTTTCATATCTTCACCAGCACTTGTAATTTGTTGATTTGCTGATGGTAGCCATTCTGACAGGTATGAGGTGACGTCTCATGGCCATTTTAATTTGCATCTCTGATGATCAGTGACTTCGAGCATTTTTTCATATGTCTCTTGGCCATCTGTATGTCCCCTTTGGAGAAGTGTCTATTTAAGTCTTTTGCCCATTTTTTAATTGGATTGTATGTTTTCATTTTGTTAAGTTGTATGAGTCCTTTATATATTTTGGATATTAAACCTTTATCGGATATATAACATTGGCAAATATGTTCTCTCATACAGAGGGCTCCCTTTTCATTCTGTTCATGGTTTCTTTTGCTGTGCAGAAGCTTTTTATTTTGATGTAGTTCCATTTGTTTATTTTCTCCTTAGTTTCCTTTGCCCTAAGAGATGTATCCATGAACACATTGCTTTGAGAGATGTCTGAGATTTTGCTGCCTATGATTTCTTCTAGGGTTTTTATGTTTTCACATATTACATTTAAGTCCTTTATCCATTTTGTGTTTATTCTTATGTATGGTGTAAGTTGGTGGTCTAGTTTTTTGCATGTTGCTGTCCAATTTTCCCAACACCATTTATTGAAGAGACTGTCTTGACTCCACTGTATGCTCTTGCCTCCTTTGTCAACTATTAATTGAGCATATTGGCTTGGGTCAATTTCTGGGGGAGGGTCTCTGTTTTGTTCCATTGATCTATGTGTCTGTTCTTGTGCCAGTACAGGCTGTTTTGATTACAGTGGCTTTGAAGTATAACTTGATATCTGGTATTGTGATCCCTCCAATTTTGTTCTTCTTTCTCAAGATTGCTATAGCTATTCGGGGTCTTTTTTTTTTGTTCCATATAATTTTTTGGAGTATTTGTTCTAGATCTGTGAAATATGCCATTGGTATTTTACAGGGATTGCATTGAATCTGTAGGTTGCCCTGGGTAGTATGGACATTTTAATAATGTTAATTCTACCAATCCATGGACACTTGTTTATATCTTCCTCTATGTCTTTTGTCAACATTCTGTACTTTTCTGAGTACAAGTCTTTTACCTCCTTGGTTAAGTTTATTCCTAAGTATTTTAATTTTTTGTTGCAATGATAAATAGGATTGTTTGTTTAGTTTCTCTTTCTGATAATTCATTATTGGTGTATAAAAATGCTATCAATTTTTGGGTGTTAATTTTCTAACCTGCTACATTGCTGAATTCATTTATTAAATCTAGTAGTTTTTTGGTGGAGTCTTTAGGGTTTTCTGTGTCATCTGTGAATAATGAGAGTTTTACTTCCTACTTTCCTATTTGGATTCCTTTTATGTTTTCTTCTTGTTTAATCACTGTGGTTAGCACATTCAGTACTATCCTATATAATAAAAGGCTAATATGCAAATTGTCCCCTCAACCAGGAGTTCAACTGGGAGTTCTACCAGGAATTCAATCAGGGGGTGACTGGGAGTTCTACCAGGAATTCGACTAGGGGGTGGTGCCAGCCAGCCACCCGCCCTTGGCTCCTCCCCCCAGCCGGCTCTGCCCGATCGCCCCTATAGGGGCTGTCCAGACCCCCCCACCTGTGCACAAATTCATGCACAGGGCCTCTAGTGTTAATTAAGAGTGGTGAGAGTGGATATCCCTGTCTTGTTCTTATTCTTAGGAAAAATGGTTTTAGTTTTTGCCCATTGAGTATGATGTTGGCATGTAGGTTTGCCCATTGAGTATGATGTTGGCTGTAGGTTTATCATATATTGTCTTTATTATGTTGAGAAAGATCCCTCTATTCCCACTTTGCTGGGTGTTGGATTTTGTCTAATGTTTTTCTGCATCTATTGATATGATCATGTGATTTTGGTCTTTCAATTTGTTTATGTGATATATCACATTTATTCATTTGCAAATATTGTACCAGCCCCACATCCCTGGAATAAATCCCACTTGCTCATGGTGTATGATCTTTTTACTACATTGCTGGATCTCATTTGCTAATATTTTGCTGGGAATTTTAACATCTATGCTTCTCAGGAATATTGGCCTGTCATTCTCTTTCTTTGTGGTGTCTTTATCTGGTTTTGGATTTAGGATAATGCTGTCCTCATAAAAAGAGGTTGAAAGTGTTCCTGAAACTCTGTTTTCTAACTGTAATTTGAATGTCTTGAAATGGGCTCTGTGCTTTTTGATTTTCTGCAATGCACACCACTCCCTAATTTTAATCCCCTGATTCATTTATATTATAACCAGGCCCTGGTAGGCCATTGTATTGGTGACCTCTGCTTTAAAACAGCCTGATGACATAGATCATATATAGCCCCCACTTTATTGCTGAGACAAAAAAAAAAAAGAATATGCAACTTGGCCAATGCCACCCAGTTGGTGAGTGAGCTAGGTTTTGAAAAAAATTCTTACCAGAGAGCAAGCTCATAACCAATGTAGTATATTCCCTTATTACCACGGTGAGGTTTCCACAGGATGGTATAGTGTGTTTCTTTAGGAACAAGAAAAGTTGTCCCTGACCATTAATCTCTCCACTTCTCTGTGCACTGAGCAGCTGTCTATTAAAAACTATTAGCATGTGGGGTGATATCCCGCCTATTTTTACCTCACTTATAAGTATCATTTCCATTTTTCCACACTAGCCAAAGGCTCTCTCTCATTTCACTTGTGAGTAGAGTTCTAGGGCATTTGGTTTCTGGATTGGGAGATGCTTGAGAAGAGTGCCATAGAAGCGTTTCAAGAACAGAAACTAGGCCTGGCTGGCATGACAGTCGTTGAGCGTTGACCTATGAACCAGGAGGTCACAGTTTGATTCCAAGTCAGGGCACATGCCCAGGTTGTGGACTTGATCCCAGTAGGGGACATGCAGAAGGCAGCCAATCAATAATTCCCTCTCATCATTGATGTTTCTCTCTCTCTCTCTCTCTCTCTCTCTCTCCCTCTCTCTTCTCTCTCCCTTCCTCTCTCTGAAATCAATAAAAATATTTTTTTAAAGAAGAGCAGAAACTAGTGGCATCCACCTTCATCACTCCATCTCCTGGCCCAGAAACTGGTACATGGTAGCTGGTCAACAAGTGTGGGCTATCACTATTGCTATCATTATTATTATTATTGCTATTACTATCAAGGAACTAACTAACAGATAATAACATTCACCCAATTACCTAAAACTACCACCTGAGAGTGACATTTACCTTTTATTTTATGAGAGTGTCTTTTCCAATTGATTTGTAAATGAAATAATTTCCCAGGTTGGCCAATATTTCTGTTTTATATATTGACTATAGAATATTAGCTTCAGTGTATTCATTGATTTATTCACCACTCCTTTAGTCAACAAATACTTATAGAAATGACCAATATTAGGAGCTGGGATATAGAGAGATTAGAATTTCAGCACTTAATACATTCCCATGCCGTGTTTTCAAACAGCAGGACACAATTCAGTAGTGAGACATAAGATTAATTTAGTGAATCATGACAAGAACTAAATAAAATAAAAGAGGATAGAATAGAAAGTACTAAACTGAACTTCAGGTATTATATTATGAATTTATTTCCATAACATCTAGAATGCATATGAATATCCTGAGTGGCATCGTAAAGAGCATTTCTTACAATAGGCTGAGAGATGAAACAGCACTGAAAGCCACTGGTCTGATGGTCCAGAGAGGAGGGTGCAGAAGAACAGATGCTTGAATAAGAAGATGACCAGATGGCTGCATTACAAGGGTTTCCTTTGCCCCTCAGGTGTCTCTCAGTAAATCAACAGACATCCACAGATTGAAAAACACTTGAAAACACTAGTCCAAAATCTCAGATGCTTTGTGCTTTGGGACTAGAGCTATTTTCTGGCCTTAAAGCCTTCTCCCTCCCTTTTGATAGTGCCTGAAATTAGCTACACACACACACACACACACACACACACACATCAGTTTTATAATTTAAAAGATTTGTAAGGTCCAAGGTTTTCTTATGAGAGAATCCACTAATTTAATCACGTAATCACATTCCCACTATCACAGATAGCTTAAATATTTACAGGGTTGAGTGGGAACCAGTAAATGTGCAAAGGCTGTCAAGCTTGGCAGCATTGTCAATAATTCAGTAGTAACCTTCTTGCTGAAGACCAAAGCCAGGAAAACCAATACCTGTGCCAAATGTGGGTTCCAACAAAGTTTATATTTCTATTCCAGTCTCATCACGTGTGTGTGTGTGTGTGTGTGTGTGTGTGTGTGTGTGTGGTGTGTTCATCAATTGTTTGTTTTTTCTAAGCCTTTTGTGCAGTCTCTTGCAAATCGTTTTCCAGGTCTCTGCTTGGAATTTTCTGCCACACATGCTCAAGATTTTCAACCAAACCCAGACACACAGTTCCGTTTTGTTTAGAATTGTTTTCCTTTAAGTAGTCCTCCAACCTGGCTTTGAAGCACGCACCCTGGGATGATAAATGAGAGAAACTCACACCTCTGGGAAGGGCTGCGATTCCACTCTGTCTGCCTGGAGCCCAAGCAGAGCGGCTCTAAATTGATTTACAGAGACAACTGGGAAAATGGGAAAGCGTTTCCGTGGAGATGCAGCTAATTAAAGGCTAGAGTGACCAGCTTGGTCTTCTTTGGCTCTTCCTTAGGCCTGAGCACCATATTCCTCTCCAGTACAAAGTTCCCAACTCCAGGATGTCCACACAGCGTTAACTCATTGGGAAATATTTTCTCAAATAGAGTGGTAGGCATCCTAAAATATGTTATTTTTGAACATGTCCGCCAGCCATTTGCCTTTCCCAGCTGAGGGGCAGGAGGGGCGATTGTTTCCCTTCTCAGCTTGTTTTTGAGGAACAGCTGCCTCTCTGGACATTTGGCAAACTCTTCTCTAATCTGAACAAAATCACAAGGAGCCAAGAGCTAGGTAAATGGAAAGTAGGTACCTTACGGCTAAACAGATCGTGTGTTTTCTCCAACAAATGAGTGTTCTTTCTAAGCAAGGTCAGAGAAAAGGTACTGAAACATATCTTGCATTGGTGGTGGATTTTCTGAAAGCAAAGTAAATAAGCTAAATCCCTTGTTTCCAGTCCAAGTGAAATCTGAGGTCACAAATGAGTGACAGCTACAAAGAGTGTACAATTTCTAAAAGCAGTCATTGCTACACAGGTAATTATTAACAGTAACCAAGGCTGCTAATTCTGTCCCCTTTCTCTACTACCTCCTGCTCACCTCACTATGGAGTTCCCTTTGCGTTTCCATGGTAATTGAGAGTGGCTTACATGACATAGTCTTTAAAAGCAGGCTTGGGAAATCCGTCCTTTGTGTGTTGATCTTATTAACTGTATTCTGTTGTACCAGCTTGATATCAGGTTAAATGGATCATTTCAAACCTTTGAACCATGCATTTTATTTCCAGGTCTTCACTGAAATCCATTGTGAAAATATATACTGGGTGTGATTTAATAGTTAGTTTGTTGTAGCTTTTATAACTGAGTGGACTGATTTTTCAGACTCAGTGCCTAAATGGCAATAGATCCACCGTGTCATTTCACTTTCTCTTAGGTTAATAGCTAAAGCATTTATCCCCATTTAAATTTTATTTAATATTCTTTTTTCTCTATTATTCCTGCTCTTGACTCCAGATCTCTACTCTCTTCACAGTCATACCTGTTCCTGATCATCTTCTTGAGTCAAACAAGTCGATTCAGATCAACATGCCTAGAATAATGACTGCTACATAGTAAGTATTTCAGTGCATGCTTTTAGCCCTTGCAGATCTGTAATGTGATCCTCTTGCTAGCAAATAGATGGCTGTTCAAGGGAATGTCAAGGCTGTATAATAGGAATGGACCAGGTTGGTTGGTTAGTTGATTTGACTTTTTGTTTTTAGTAACAGTCAATCATATTTCTTACCATCAAGTTCTTGGACTAAGATCTCAGGAAGGTAACAGAGAACAAGCAGAAACCTCTTCTTTAGGAATATAACTTAGCCATCGCAATTCCCTTGTGTGTGAAAGTGAGCATGTGGATTAGGGACCACACTTCCATGGACTTCAATAATAGTGACTGTGAGAGGGAGGGAGGTGCAGTCATTGAGCACTTGGCCTCTGGTCCTAGACTGACTTGGCTCAAATCCCACCTTTGCCACTTACAAGCTGTGAAAACTTGGGCAAGTTGTCTAATGGTTCTGTGCCTCAGTCCCTCATCTATAAACTGTGGCTAATAATGTACTTACCATGAGGGTTTCTAAATACAGATTAAATAAGTTAATATGTACATAAAACATCTATTGTACACTAAGGATTGCGTACGTTTGTTACATTATTATCTCGTAAAATTACCCTCATCTCTGTGGTAAATAGTGGAAAGAAATTTGATAGGTGATATCGAGAAGAAAAGAATGTGAGGAAAAACAGAGATATGCTTCCTTTTAGAGGCAGAGAGGAAGGACATGTTAGAAAACATAAGCAATTGTTGGAGAGTGTTGAGTGGTATTGGCCAGAAAAGATACCTTAAATGTAGTAATGCTGAAGAAGGGGAAGATGTACCAGGTTTAGATGGTATATATAGAATAAATTAAATCCGGTCATTTATGGGAGACATTAGGAGTAACCAGCAGGACATGAACATAGACTATTTTCATCTGGGGATCTCCAGAGTGAGGTAAGTTTGGGTCATGGTTGGAGTTCAGCCAACTGAGGCAGAGTCTGCTGAGACTGAGGGGTTAGGCATGGACTGTTCTGTCCCAGCTCCTGCCAGACATGGTGGGAGATGATGCTGATGCATTGGGGACCAGCAGCTCCTCACACTAATAACAATGTCATCCTATATAATAAAAAGGCAATATGCAAGTTGACCCTCACACCCTCACATCACAATATGGCTGCCCCCACATTATCACAAGATGGCCTGCAGGAAAGGGCAGTTGGGGGGACCAGGCCTGCAGGGGAGGGAAATTGGGGGTGACCAGGCTTGCAGGGGAGGGTAGCTGGGAGCAACCGGGCCTATAGGGGAGGGCAGTTGGGGGTGATTAGACCAGCAGGGGAGCAGTTAGATGTCAATCATGCCAGCAAGGGAGCAGTTAGGGGCAATCAGGCATCCAGGCAGGCGAGTGGTTAGGAGCCAGCAGTCCCAGGTTGTGAGAGGGATGTTTGATTGCTGGTTTAGGCTCAATCTTGCAGGGACATCCCCCGAGGGGTCCCAGATTAGAAAGGGTGCAGGCTGGGCTGAGGGACACCCCCACCCAGTGCACGAATTTCATGCACTGGGCCTCTAGTGAGATATAACGGGTGTAAAACAAGTAAATGGCTATTAGAAGTAACCCAACACACTGGAGAACAATCTGAGCTGCAGTTAGGGGGAGGGTTGGAAAGTAGACAGAAGACAGCACAAGGGAATTGTTCATACAGGAGATTGTACTGAACCTACCCGTGTGCTAGAAACTTCTGTGTTAACCCATGTTGCCTCATCACTTCATCCGTTTTACCTGATGGCCTTTGCACCATGGGAAACAAGATAACCCAGAGCTCATTCTCCTCATGCTGCAGCTGTAGTGATATATATCCTAGCTAATAAAGAGGGAATATGCTAATTGACCCTCACACCGTCACAAAGATGGTGTTGTCCACAGCCAATAAGGAGGGCATATGCTAATTGACTGCCCCGCCCTCAAAGATGGCAGCACACACAGCCACAAGATGGCAGCACCCAATCCCTTCAGCCCCACCAGGGCCTTGCTGCATGCCTGCCTCCAGAGTCCCCCAGTGCCCTCAGCCCCCCAGCCACCCAGGGCCAGCCCAAGGTGCAGGCAAGCCTTGGATGGCGGCTGCCCAGCTGCCCAGGGCCTCCCGAGGCTCGGGTAACCAGGGCCGGCCAAGGCTTGCACTGCCGGCAGTGGCAGCAGCAGAGGTATGATGGGGGTGTCGCCTTCCCCTGATCGCTGGGTCACCTCCTGCCCCTGAAGGCTCCCAGACTGTGACAGGGGGCAGGCAGGGCTGAGGGACCCCTTCCCTCCAGTGCATGAATTTTCATGCACCAGGCCTCTAGTATATATATATATATATATATGCTTCTCACAGTCCCTCATAAAAGCTTTAATATATAAATAAGGGGGAAATTGTCACAATCTATTAAATACTTTAAGAACAAATATAGTGCACATACACACACACTTCTCTTCCAGTTTATGTAACTCTAAAAAATGAAAATTATTCAGTTATTTGTGTAAGAATGGTTACTTATTTTAATGTAAAGATGTTTATTTTTTAGGCTACTACTCCTGTATTTGGATGTATGTATACATATATACATACAGCATATAAATATGTATATTTATATATTATGTCTATGCGTACAGTATGTGATCTCAAAAGCATATTAGTGTACATGAGATGGATAAACTTCTGGACTCCAAGGGGACAAACCTATATATATAAAAGGCTAATATGCAAAATGTCCCCTCGGGAGTTCTACCGGAGAACGAGAGTTCGATCACTTGCTATGATGTGCGCTGACCACCAGGGGAAAGTGCAGAACATGGTGGTGACCAGAGACAATGGCTGGGTGCTGAGGGAGCGAGGGAAGGAGGAGGCGGGGAGGCAGGGAGGCAGGGAGGCAGGGAACCTGATTGGCCCTGATCGCCAGCCAGGTCTAGGAACCCTACCCATGCATTAATTTTGTGCACTGGGCCTCTAGTAAAAAATAAAGACTAGTGGGAAAGAGCCACTCATGATATTTTTTCAATATATTCTTATTTAAATGATGTTGATTTTAATGGAGTCTTTGATTTCAATGTCTTATTTGAACTTCCTAAACTTTAAAGACAAAAACAGCATAAGAAGAGAAGAAAGACCAGCTGCAATCTCCACACATAGAGATGATGACTTTAATGTTTCAGTGCATGGACTATCCTTGTGCCAGTTCCTCTACACATGCATGCCAAGCACAAGCATAGACACACTTTCTAGGTAGATAGAGAGATGATAGACTTGTAAAACTGCAATTACCCAAAGCATGCTTTTAATTTTTTTTCACTTAAAAATCCTATATAATAAAGAGCTAATATGCTAATTAGACTGGACGGCAGAACGGCCTTCTGGAACAACCTTCCAGAACCAGTGGGCAGGGTCATGGGGCTGTGAGGCAGCCAGGGCCATGAGGGCTGAGGCAGCTGGGGCTGCGAGGGCTGAGTCCCATGCACGAATTTTGTGCATCGGGCCTCTAGTGTATGATAAAGATTTTTTCATGGCCCAAAATAGAAAAGCTCATTATAATTATAACTATTAATATGCATACAGTATTATAAATGTTTTGATTAATTTCATTTTTATCCCAACTTATATGCCTTTTTAAATTAAAATCTATCATCTTTTAATTAAAATAGTGTTTGTTTCCTTAAATATACAAGTAGTACATAAACACACATTTATTATAAAAATTGCAAGTAAAGCCCTCTTTTATCTCCCATAATACCAGATTATCCCCCTTCCTCCTCCATCTGCAGTCTCACTTGCTACAGAATGAACTTCTGCTCATATTTGGGAGTACATCCTCCCGCACATTTTTCTAAACATGTATGTGTGTGTATGTGTGTGTGTGCATGTGTGCCTGTGTAGTTGGAGGTTTTTATTACTTTTTTTTCCTGCAAATCAGTCACTGAATTTAAATATATCCTCTATGATTTAGAAATATTTAGTACTTAGACAAAATATTTATACAGCTTTAGTTGAAGAATAAAATAAATCATACATAGTTCATAGTTTATTTATCTTGAATTATGCATAGGATTAGGTTAAATCTAGAAAATCAGTCACCTCAGAGCCTTTTGGTAGTAGATGGATATGGATAAATGAAGCAAAAATTATAAGCAAAACACATTCAGGAAATCACTTACAAGTCAATGTAGAATACAGTTCATTTAACCTTATAAACTATTTCATAAGTTTCTCTATTGTACATCTATATTTATGTCCTGAGTAGATGCCTTTCTAATCCAAGCCTTGGAATTAGATGTTGTATGTATCAATCAATAAAGTATACATTACATTTTCATGTTTTTTCTAATAAGAATAGTGAAAGGATTCTGAGTTCTTTAATAATACAATAAAATCAAGCTAAGAATAACATTTTGGTCCCAGAGAAACATGATATTTCTAAGAAAGGGGTGGATTATATAATTAAGATAAACACAGGTCTACTTGGTATTATTTGTACACTCCTCTCATATTCCTCATTACTGTTGTGAACATATTCAGGCGATGACAGAAAGAAATGTCTGGACAGCTAACACTACACGAGCATGGTCCAGTTCTGATCCCTTCCCTCTCGATTGGTTCATTTAAAATGTAATCTTATGTAATGGGATTGTAAAATAGAATTTCATATAATCTAATAAAATTTTATATAAATATAATCTGGTGCAGTGGGACATTTCCTCTTGCCTTGGAAATGGGGATGAGGGCCCGAAGCTAAGAACAGGAGGCATGAGGGACCCCCCACATTCAAACAGCTGGGGCTAGGTTCCCATCCAGGACTACTAAGAGATTAGCTCTGCTGTCACTATCCACCCCAATTTTGATCACCATCTGAGTTTATATGAAAAGACTAGAAGTGGGTGGGAATGAAAGAACCACTGGAGTTAGAATTTGTAGGCCTTAGGATATTTGGGACTATATAAACCTAGCTAAGTTGGAACTGTGTTTCCCAGAATTCCCTTCTCAGTATGGTCTGGGCTCAGGTTGGCCACAAGCAAACTTCTCCTGAGAACAGGAAGGCACAAGTGAAGCAGCAGCTACCTTGACTTTCCAAAGGCCAGACACTCTGGCAACTCAAGCATACTCTTGGGAACCTGCTAGCTTATTACAGGCATAAGGCAGCAGCCCCACCCAGAGCCCTTCAATTTCTCATTAGCTTTCCTCCTTCAGCTCAACTCCTGGGTCAGATGTGTGTTTATCTCTGTGACAAAGGTGCCAGCTTCTACAAGATGCTGGAGACTGAAGCAGTGAGAGATTGACACAGGTTCCAGTCCATCCTTGTGGGTTGCAGCTTATCCCTGCTTTCGCCCACTTTACATCCATCTTTCCTTTCTGATTGCCTGCTCTGCTGATGTCAGGCTCACCACCAGATGCAGAAACCACCACTGTATGTAAACCATATGAACAGAAAGAAGGGGCATTCAAGAGAATAACTTAGAGATTGAGGATTCCCTAATGAAGGGAAGACCAGCTTTTCCCCACCCTGACTGCATGCTCTTTTGAGCTGGGAACCTGAAGGCTGTCCTTGCTCCTGCCTCTGTGGTGGAGCAAAGGGAAGAGAGGGAGTCAATAGGAGAACTTGATGCATCCTCTGGAGTTTGGGGCATGAGTGAACACGGAGCCTGTCTCTTTCCTGGAGGTGTCTGATAATGACAGACCTCCTCAGATAATGGCTGGCCCACAACTGTTTAGTGCGCTTGAGAAGAAAATGTCAACAATCTCCTGCCACCTTACCTTTCAGAGTACATAGAGGACTTCCTTAGGGCGCTAGTTCAGGAGGCAGAAGCTATGAAGCTTCCCAGGTGGCTACCAGGGAAGGTTGGCCCATCTGGAGATGGGGCTGGAGATGTAAAACTGTATCTACAAAGTTAGACACAACTACCCTTGAGTAATGGAGAGTGGAGGTGAACATCACCTGCTAAAACTATGTGGAGAGTATCCATCGCACAGGCCACCAGTGGCAGACAGAACCAGGCCAAGCCACAGTGAGACCAGAGATGCCTCCCAATGTAGACAGGCAGCCAGGGCCCTGGTCTTCTCCCCATTCCCCTTTCAAGAGGATCCAGAGACCCAGAAGTGGATGAGGTTGGGGAAGAGATGGCATCCCAGAGTCTGACCTAGGGGAGGAAGGAAAGAGAGGAGTTCAAGGAGAAGCCTGCTTGCACTGACTTCTGCAAGTCTTTTGAAATACAGATCAAACCTGTGCTGCAGAGAAAAGGAAGGAGATTTGTAATCATTTGGGGATTAAACTTTCAAACTGGGCAGAACTAATTCTTTTTTGAAGTAACTAAGTTTTAATAAGGAGTAATGGAGTATGCCCAAAGAGACCTCTGACATAACCGTTGAGAGCAGCGATTAGTGAAAAATAAAACCATTTCATGTTAGAATTCCCACTGTATTCAGATTTTTCAGTAAAGTGGATACTTTTATGGACACATATGTATCTGGATTTATACACACATGTATTCACACATGAATAGCCCCCTCACTTACATGAAGGTAACTGAATTGGAAAGCTTGAGAACCTACATGAGGTTTAGCAAATATGTGCACATGTGCCACTCACCTCACCCCATCCTTTACCCGAGGCCGACATTACACATCAGCCACTCCCCTCCTTCACGCTGACCCAGGAATCAGGCACAGAATCCTTTCAACCCAACATGCCAGGCAGCCACTTCTGAGAGATCAGAGTTGGCATCCAAGATGAAGCTGCTTGTCATCCCTGTTCCAGATTCTAGAACACTGACTGGGAGCAGGGAGTCTGGTTTTGAGCAGTCATGAAAACTATGCCTTTTATTTGCTCGCAGACTATTTATTCTTACTGTGTGCTTAATTCCAGTAAGCTTTATCAGCTGTCATCTGATTTATCACTCCACAGCATGCAACAGTAAGCTAATTAAGAGTTGGGATTTTACTGGAGTAAACAGCACTAACAGTAGGAAGCCAGGATACTGACAAAAAAAAGAAGGTGACATAATAAAAATAATTTCCACTTACTAAGCATTTTTAACTTTGTTCCAGGCCCTTTATCTACATTTTCTTTTATCCTCACAACAATGCTCTAAGGTAAATATTACAATTTATTCCCATTTTATAGATGAGAAAACCTGAGGCTCACAGAACTTAAGTGACTTAAATAAGAACATGCTGTTGGGAGTCAATTCCAGGTCTTTAAAGCTCCAACTCCAACCCCAACCCCTCCTGCAAAATTATATGCTTAAAGTTTCCGAGAGCACAGTCTCCTTCTGGTGTATAAATGTAGGAGCAGAGTCCCCTGGATCAATGGGACCTAAAGGCATTAATTTTTAAATAGGGTAATACATAATGTTTCTGATGATTACCGGAGTCATTAAGGAAATATTAAATTAATATGTTCTGTAAGCAAGAATGGTAGGTAAATGTGAAATATATTTTAATTTTTTAATTGAAATGCTTTAAAATATTATTTTAAAAGTCTATTATGTTTATATATTGTATTGCACTATATATAGTATATCAGGTAGCTCACTATTAAGCCAGATAAATTGCATTTAGGTGTGTAAAAGCTCAGGTATGTAATGTGACAATATATGCATAAATGTCTTAAGAGAAGCTATTGAAATGCTAAATACCAGCTGATCCTATGCCTTCACCACCAACTTTCAGGTCATTTTCATATAACAAATAACCCTAACTTTTTGGTGTTTTTTTAAGAATTAGGGAGCGAGATCCTGGAATTCCTGATTGCTGACTATTGATGTTTTTCTCATCTCCACCCCACCCCTAGCACCTGATTAAATCACCAATCCTGGGTTTTACAGAATCATTTTACATTCTGCAAACAATGTAAAATCATTTTCCTCCACCCCTACCCAATAGAACTTCTTTCTGGGAGAATCCTCCTTTGAAATACTAAAGAAATGCCCTCCTTCCCAATCATTTAGGACATTTTCCTTTGACAAGGCAACATCCTGGACTCATTAATAAAAGAGGTTTTAGAATCTCAGAGACCCGATTTCAAGTCTTTGCTCAACAACTTAATATCTTTGTGACTTTAAGCAAGATGCTGGACTTACTATGCATTTCCTCATCTGTAAAGTGGGTACAATATCAGTGTCCTCTCCTGGGCTACTGTGAAGATGAAATGAGCTAGCATATGCAAAAGCCTTAGCACACTATTTGGCACAGAACCAGCCCTAAAAATGTGTTTCCTTAATTATTATTTCCTAAACCCATTTACTTTTAGCATCGTCCGGTGATTGAATGTCTTTGTCTCAGTGATTTAAATGAGATCATTTTCTGGGCTCAACAATTTGTACAAAAGAGAAGAGGGCCTTCTGATTTGCCCAACTTTGAGATCAATTGTAGATAAAGGGAATGGTAACCATTTAACTTTGTGGTGAATACCAGATGCACACAGATTAAAATTAAAGAGACTTCTCCAGGCACTCTTCCCACTGTGAATTTTATTGTGACATTGAATGCTCAGTTTTGGGTGGAGCACAGCTATTTCCATGACAACCAACAAGCGGTGTCGTTTGGGAAATCATTTCATTGTAATAGCAGACTAGAGTACTAGAAAGAAAATCTCTTATTTAACATCAGAACTTTCAAGGGAAGAGAAAAAAACAATTTCTTTCAAAAAAATGGTACTGTTTTCAAGTTTGCCTCATTCAAAATCTTTTTCTTTACATCAGCTCAGGTTCAATTATGTAATCCCAAAGGAAGAAAAGAAAACTCATTGTCTTCACTGCACCGTGTTGGGCCTGCTTACCAAAAGAAGTGTCTGCTTTGTTTTGTTATAATCCCTCATTCTTTGGGATTTAATGAGACAAGATACTGTATTTTGAAATGAACCTATACACAAAGTTAAGTTGATTTCCTTTGGGGATAAACCCCTTATAAAACTCCAGCTTCACAAATTTAAATATAATAATGACTTTGACTAAATCTGTATACGGTGAAATCCACTAATGGAGACCACCCCACAGTTCAATAAAACAACACACAACAAGGGGGTCTTGCCAGCAGGTGGTCTCGTAACGCAAATTCACGATAGCTTATGTTCAGTTATTAACTGGAAGGATTCATGGTGAGATCGAGTCAGCATTGTTCCTTTTCCTTCTCAAAGAATGTCACTTCTCTTCCCTGCGCTCCCCACTGCAGATTCTTGGGTGCTCAATGGTAGGCCCAGCTTCCCTGGAAAAGGCCAACCACCAGGGTGGCCACAGGCCCAGCTGAGTGAAGGTCAACAAAAATGTCCTCCTCTCTGATTTTAGGCTAATCTGAGGAAAGCCTCCAGAGATAGGGACTAAAGATCCAGAGAACAAAGGCTATTATGCAAATGTAGATTCAAGGAACACAGTTCATAATTTCTCACCATCCTTTGGCTGTTTGGTAGAGAGACCCAGCAATAAGGGACCTGAATTTATGTCTATTTTATACATATTCAGCATTAAACATATGAAAGAGTATCAAGTCTGAGAAAAATCGCTCTCAGAGCAAAGTAAAGAAAATCACCCTATAATCCTAGCTCTGCAGCCCAACAACTACTTGCATATATGTATGTTTTCTTTCCAGGTTTTTAACTATACGTAAACTCATGCATATACACATGTGTTGTTGGAATCATTAAAGATGCAGTTTTCTATCCTGCTATTTTTCATTAACTATCCTATGTTAATACAGCCTTTATCATTGTTATTTGAATGGTGGTGCCCTGGGTTGACAAACTACTTATCCCTCTGTAGTTAAGAGCATGGGATCTTGAATCTAACTGCCTGAGTTCAAGTCCCAACTGTGACTTCCTGTGAGATCCTGGAGAAGTTGCCTTCAGTTTCCTCATCTGTACAATAGGTCTAATAAGAGTGTCTTCTTAGTAGGGTTTATCTTAATGGTAAGTGAAGTTATGGTCCTGCTTTCGTGCCTGACCATGCCCTTGGGTCATTCATCGATTTTCCTAGTGTTATATATTATCTTTTCAAAGGGATACCAAGCTGATTATTTTTTTATTTTTGTTAATCCTCATCCAAGGATATTTTTTCATTGATTTTTAGAGAAAGGGGTGGGAAAGGGGCAGAGAGAGAGAGAAAGAGAGGCAGAGAGAGAGAGAGAAACATTGATTGGTTGCCTCCTTCGTGCTCCCCCATGGGGATCAAACCTGCAACCCAAGTACATGCCCTTGACTGGCAATTGAACTCATCACCCTTCAGTTCATGGGCAGACACTGAGTCACACTAGCTAGGGCCCAAACTGATTATTTTTACTGACAAAAAAAAAAAAAGTTGAAATGTTGCAGTAAGGCTTTTGCAGAAGAAAATACTAATTGTTTTTCTAACATGGAACAGCGTGTGTTGCTCAGAGGCACCTTCCAACCGCTGGTGAGGCAGGCAGTGCTGGCTTGTCCTCCATGTAGACACAATGTTGATGTGAAGATAAAGTGACCGTGTTATTGGTAGCACTACACTCCTGCAACGTGGAAGTCTTGGTGAAAAGCAGAATGCCTGCCTTTGCTCTAGAGAGCATGCCAGAAGCAGTCCTTCCGGATTGTGTCAGCATTAATGAAGTATATTCCCCTTACACCAGGGCTGAGGGTCACCTCTAGATGTTAAAAAGCAAAAGAACTAAAGGAACAAATAGATTTGGGAAACGCTGTGTTAAACTCATCCAGACAGTATTCCCATTTTTGATGTGCCAAGTGTGAGGGGCTATTATATGCTTTCCATCATGGACATTTGTCAGAGATTATATCACGGAACAAATATTTCAAGAAACCCGTTTTGAGAAAGAGCGCTCTACTAAATATTTTAGTGCTGGGTCAAAGGAGGTGTTCCTGTGTGAAACCTTTCTTTGGAGCAGGTTACTTATAGCTGGTGATCCCATGAACAAGAGACATAACTACATAATTCCCAAACCCAGGTACCAAGCAGATCCGTAGGAAACTACTTACCAATACTTGAAAATACTTAGCAATTCCTTTTGTGGTGAGGCAAGCAGATCTCAAAGTGTCCCCCAAAGCCAGCCATTCCCATACGAGGGTGGACCCAAGTGCCTGTAGTTAGAGTTGCACGGTGGGTCCATTTCTGATTCTTGTGTGGTTTACTGAAAAGAAGGCAGGGCTTTTCCATCCCAAGGACAGTGCTTATTCTCAGTGGAGCAGGCTGGGGAGAACGATTCATGCAGCACAGGGCAGCTCAGTGGCTGCGCTGCTCCCTTCCCTTCCTGACCAACCCCTGTCCAGGGTTCCTTCCTCAAGGCAGTTCCTCTCTCCTCCCCTGGGGCTGAACTCAGGCTGCATCGCCTGGTGCCTGAGCCCTGACACAGACCATCAAGTGCAGCCAGCAGAGGGGAGCAGGATGCAGGAGGTCCGTGGGGGCTCTCCCCTGTGAATATGCAGCTTCTCGGGAAGGGGCTGCACACTCCATTGGCCCCCAGCCCCATTCATGCAGGGCCGGAACCTAAGAGGCCAGGACATCTTGCTTACCAGGGACAAGGTTACTCCACCACTGGAAACAAGGGGCTGCAGCCTTCTACTTGCTCCTTGGTGACCTATGAGATGCAAGTACCACCCTTCCCTGTGGTTACTTATTTTAAAGGTGAGGATGGGGCCATTAGAGCCACAGATGGGCCTCTCTGCTCTTGGATAACAAGATAACGTTCATTGTACTATCTCCTGGGGTCAGGCGTTCCTTCTGAACTTAAAAACATTGAAATGGCAACTTATGCTCCCCACCTCCCTCACCACACGGTCTTACACATAACTTTCGGCGGTGGTTTTGGTTTTCCTTTGAAACGTTTCTCTGTATGTGGAGGGAAGAGTCTCCCGTTTAATTGCTATTAACTCTGTCTCTCTGGTCTATTTCCTTTCTTGTTGCTTAAGCCGAAATCAGGCTTCATCCTTTAGTTCAAGATGGGAGCCTTAAAATTATAAAACCCTGACACTTAAGAAACCCAAAAGCAAAAAGGTGACAGAAATGGAAACCAAGGGAGAAGGGACCCGTATCTCTTCCCATCTTCCTCTGAGCTCTGGGGCAGTTATGGTGGGTTTCCGTATGCATGCCGTTCAACTTCTAATACTTCAATCTTGCTCTAGGACGAGCTGGACAAACTCTTTGAGGACGGCGATCCTGCGTGTTGTTCAGGGAGACCTAGCACAGAAGGTGCTCTCTAGGCTCTAGTGCAGAATGTTCCCTGTTACAACTATAGGGCAGTGTGGATCCGACCCACCTGGACCAAAGCCTGTCTCTGCTATTTACTCACTCCATCCTAGCAAGTCAGTGAAGCCCTCGGTGCCTCAATTTCTTTATCTATAAAATGGGAAGTTGCTGTGAGCAGAACCCATGTAATGTGCTTAGCACAGCTCTTGGCATATAGCAACACTTCGTAAATATTAGCTATCTATATATATAAAACTATAATATGCAAATAGACCAAATGGTGGAACAACCGAACTGGTCACTGTGCTGTGCACTGACCACCAGGGGGCAGTCACAGAGCATGGCAGGCGTCGGCAGCAGGCAGCAGAGCGTGGAACATGGTGGGCATCAGCTGTGGCAGGATGGTGGAGCTGGTGAGCCGGGGTGCCAGACCAAGGTGGGGCATCAGTTGCTGTCATCGAGGTGATCGAGGAAGCAGCCACTGCTCACACCTGCTGTTGGCGCCGGCCCCAATTGCTCCATGCTGTCAGTGGGTATGAGCGGAGCTGGCACCGTCAGCACGTGGGAGCGGTGGCAGCGGGAGTGGGGCTGCCAGCAGACGGGAGACCCAGTGCTGCCGTGGGAGGGGCCAGGCGGGGGCACGGAGGATGGGCTAAGACCCACCCCTGTGCCCACCACAGCCTCGCGGCCCACAGTTCCTTTCAAGGTGCACGAATTCATGCACTGGGCCCCTAGTCATTTTATAAGGAGGGAAAATAGCACTAAGTGCCAGCCACTTCCATGCACACTAGTTTACAAAAGTCTTTTGAAGTAGGAATGTCACCCCCATTTTGTAGCCAGTAAAACCAAATCAGAGAACTATGGTTTTCTTCTCCCAGTCGGTGATTAGCAAAGCTGGGATTCCAGGCCCCAAGACTGAAGTCTCTGCACCTCTCTACACAGTCCCCAGCCCTCAGGCCTTGAGGATCCTGAACTGGGGGAGACTCCTGCCAAAATTGCCACCAGTGACCAGAAACGGCCCCTTCTAGATGTCACATTCCCAGCTGTGGGTGCTGATTGCTCCCCGGGCCCCGTGATGAACATCCTGTAAGACTCCGGCTCGGGAAGCTTTGGGGCGGTGGACCAGAGGTCAGCTCTGTAATTCCATCACTACTCGCTCACTGACTGCTTAGGGAGAAGCCACGATGACAGCTGGGATCCTTTCGGTGATGAGTAATTGCCCCGTCGTACAAATCTATTCAGACCACATCCTTCTGGTACACAACCACCAGTTGATTTAAGATGCAAACCTTTTGTAGCTCATTGCCAGAAGGATGAAATATAGAGTTTACCCAGACTTTCTTTGCTGAAGTATTTATTGTAAATCATTAGTTACTGTGAGTTGCTACCCATATATCAAGCAATTCCTACCCAGCTCCGGGTGCTGAAAGAGCTCTCTGTGTTTTTCTAAAAAATGTACCATTTGTCCAAGAATATAATTACCGTGTACTTTTTAAAAATCCCAAGCTCATACATTTGCATGGAGAAACCCAGTCCCAAGGACACCCAATTAGCCTGGAACAGTCAATGTGGTTTTTAGTGCAGGAACCACAAGTCTTTGGGGATGTTTAGGAACATGGATCATAAATGCTTCACCTACTATCCAGGCTCTCGGCCAGAGAGGGAGAGGAAGACACTGACGTTCAGACAGCGCCTCCCTGCTCTAAGCCTTGTGCTAAACACTTCATGGGAATCCTTTCATTCTCCCAGCAGCCCCAACGGGTGGGTATTATCATCTTCATTTTACAGACCAGCAAACGAGGGATCAGCATCTCATGCCACAAAGCGTGGAACCACAGCTGACAGAGAAAATAATTAACTTTCCCAAGTCTCTCGGCTGAATCGCCACACACGGAGAGGCTCCCAGCCCCAACTAGCTGATTCCTGGCTTCTGCTGGTCTGAGTCTTCCGTGGGTGGCTCTCTAATAAATAGGACGGCTCCCCATCAGCGGGGCAGCCATCGAACATGAAGGAGGAAGGCTGTGATGTAGAGCAAGCACGTTCATCCTGCCACCAACAAAGATCAAGCACATGCAATCTGAATCCCCCAGGGGTGGGAGAAGGAGGGAGTGGGGTGCTGTTCCCCCTGACCATTCTCTCCGGAGCACGCAGCAATATGGGCAGACAATTAGTATGAACAGATTTGAGCAAAACACCAAATCTGATTGATGCTGAAAGCACAGCCCGGGAGCACACAAAGGGGTGGCGAAGAAGGGCGACCTGCTTAAAAATTCTAATCCTCATAAGCCTCTGAGGAGGCTGCTCTTTTCACTGAGCAGGTTTTTAATATTTATTGCTGAAGGCCATTATAATCCTAATGAAAATAGCGTGTCCTCAGGAGAAGAGGTGGTGTAGCTGGAAAGAGCAAATGGGGCCCTGGCATTTAAGTGCCTCTCAAGGTTAAAGGTGACCCGGAAATGAATCCCTGCAAGGTTTCAGGAAGTGGGAGGAAGTTGAGCTCAAACCAGGAGGTATGTGGGACCCAATTCTGGCTGAGTTACCGGCGATGGAAGACGCAAGCGTCTTGGCGGTAGAGCAGTCAATACGGCTCACAGGTGGAGACAGACAGGCTCAGAATCCACCCACAGGGTTTGCATGCCAGCTCTGCCAACCCTCAGCCTCAGTCTCCTCATCTGTAAAATGGAGGTAATGATGACTACGTATTGTGTTGATTTGTTGTGAAGATAACTGTAAATGTTGAAATGATAAATGTAAATCACTTAGCATACTCTGGCACAGAATAAGTGCTAAATGAATGAGATACATTATTTTTAATATAATTTTTATTATTGTTATGGCTTATCCCCAATATTATTGGTTTGTTTGGACAAATAAATAAATAAGGATGCCAGATATGAATTAAAAGCTAGCAACTAGGAGGGGCTGTTGGAAAGAGTCAGAGAAAAATTAATGATGCATCTTCTATCGATAAAATTAGAGTTCAAATCTGGCTTAAGCTGGGAAGGAAAATAAGAGCTTTGCCCTTAAAAATGAACTATTCAGTCTTAATTGCTTTGGCTCAGTGGATAGAGTGTCGGCCTGCGGACTGAAGGGTTCCAGGTTCGATTCCAGTCAAGGGCACATGCCCAGGTTGTGGGCTCAATTCCCAGTAAGAAGCATGCAGGAGGCAGCCAATCAATGATTCTCTCTCATCGTCGATGTTCTATTTCTCTCTCCCTCTCCCTCCCTCTCTGAAATCAATAAAAATATATGTAAAAAATTTTAACTATTTATTCAAGAGTATTTCCATTGGCGGATAAAGTGTATTGCTTGAATCCACCCATGTCATCCTGTGGGATCTAAGTAGAGCTGCACCATGAGGAATCATGAAGCCCAGAAGTTTGTCTGCCAGGCCCCGGCTGCTGTTGTATGTCAGTTCTTTCATCAGTGCAACTGTTACCGGGAAACCCCGGTTGGGGCTTGGAATGCCTGGTTCTGTGTCCAATAAAGAAGGCAGGGTTGAATTATATTAGGCGTTTGTTGAGAAGGCGAGCCAACCCAGAAGACAAGGTACTTACAAGCATCAAATCCCTATTTATGTGTTCTAAGATTTAAAATGAGTACTTTTCAGATGAATACAGGTGCTCTATCTATCAGATTATAAGTTCCCCTTATCACAACCATCTCTAACCACTCAGTAAGTCCTCTCCCTGTGCCTTTCTCCATTGGTCATTGAGCATTGGTGACTGGAGAAACCCTCTGCCCTGGACTGAGTGTGCACACTGACTCTGACTCCTTTTTCTGGTCTGTTCAGGCTCACCAATGGGGGAACTCAGCCACCTCACCCTAAGGATCATATTGAGAGCTTAAGGGACATCATGCCCTGAAATATTATAGTACCCTCCACTCCCATATAAAAATAAAAATAAAAATAGTAACAAATTGTTAAATAAACTCATCTTTTAAAGTGGCATTCAGCTAAAAAGCTTGATGGCATTATAGTATTTTCGTTCTAATTTCTCTCCCACACCTCGTCCCCATTCCCCTGCTTTGCTGGGGCCCTAATCTCATGCCTAAATCTGACCATTGAGAATCCAGCACCAAGATCAGGTTACAAAGATGAGTAAGAAGAAATTTAAAGCTCTCTTCTAGACTAAATTCTAGACATTTCTTCCAGCCTGTAGGAAATGCCTCTCTCTGCTCCTTATTCTCAAGAATCACACCCAGTGGAAGGGCTCTGAATACTGTTTGCTTTCTGGCTTTTATACCATATTTTGCCTATAATATTGGCATGGTCTCCTAACCAGTTGTTTCCCTCTCCCTTGCCTTACTCCCCTCCACTCCATTCAGGCTGTTACCACAAAGTACTTCCTAAAATTCAAATCCAGTGATGTCACTGCCTAGTTTAATACCTTTCAATGATTCCTCATATCTAAGGTATGATTCTCAAACCAGGAAATGAGTGCTTTTTAGGGTAAAGAGCGTCATGGAGTATGCAAGGGCATAGGATAAACATGACAGATCTTCTGCCAAGTCATTGGTGATAAAGGAAAAACATTTTTATACTAGAGGCCTGGTGCATGAAATTCATGCACTGGGGAAGGAGGGGGTTCCCTCAGCCCAGCCTGTGCCCTCTCACAGTCCGAGACCCCTCAGGGGATGCAGCAGTGGCCAAGCGGCAGGCACCCAGGGAGGAGCCCAAATCACGGCCAGGCACCATGCTGCTCACTTTCATCCTGGCCTGCTGCGTCTGCAGCTGCCACTCAGTAGAGCTGCCACGGAATCAAGAGACGCTCCCACCATGGCAGCTGTGCTCGCCAGCTCTAAACCCAGCTTCTGGCTGAGCAGCGCTCCCCGTGTGGGAGCGCACTGACCACTAAGAGGCAGCTCCTGCATTGAGCATCTGCCCCCTGGTGGTCAGTGAGTATCATAGCGACTGGTCATTCCGGTCATTCTGCCATAACGGTCACTTAGGCTTTTATTATATAGCTTAACAAACATGGATATATCATGGAGTAGAGCACATAATATTCCTAGGTGTTAAAGATGAAACATGGGATTCTAGCAGAATTTCACACTTGAAGTGGCTGGTTCCTGACCCAGGACTTGTGGAAATATGCAATCACTCACCTAAGACTTTTGGGTGGGAAACTTGGTGAAGCACTGACCTGAAGGAAAAACTCAAAACCCTTGATGTGAAGCTCTCTGAGGTGTGGAGCTAGCCTTTTCTTCCCAGTCTCATATTTATTCTTCATCCCCACTCTTTCCAGTACTCCATATTTCTTACAATTCATGCATCATCTTATGTAATAAAAGTGTAATATGCAAATCAACTGAACAGAAGAATGACCAGTCAGCAGGGGGCAGGGCTGGTGAACAGGCAGTGCCAGGCCAGCCAATGTGCATGCCAGTGGGCAGAGGGAGGGAATGGCAATGCGGGGGGGGGGGGGGGGGCAGCAACCAGCGGTGGGCAGAGGAGCGATGGGGGCAGCCGGCACCATCCCCTGATTGACCTGTCTGGTTGCTTCCCACAGAGGGAAGCCAGACTGCAGCTTAGGCCTGCTTCCCACATCAGTAGGACATTCCCTGAGGACTCCTAGACTGTGAGAGGGCACAGGCCAGGCTGAGGGAACCCCCCAGTGCACGAATTTTTATGCACCATGCTCTAGTGTCAGTTATAAGTGTCTTTACTAATTCCACTCTTTCAGCTGTGTCTGAAATTTCTGTCTTTAGGCAACTGTCTTATTTAAAAGTTGGAGGGTGATGTTTTCTTCCAACCTCCCCTTTTTCTCACCAAAAAGCCCAGTCCAACTACCTCCAGACAGTGGGATCTGAGAGGTTAGTCCAGCCTTGAGCATGTGCCGGTTGATCTCTAAAGTGGGGAGAGACATACAGGCCAGGCTGCCTTGACTAAGCATATAGTACCCCATCTCTGAACATTAGGAAACAGCGAGTGATTGAGGGCTGGATGCTGGGTTACTCTGCCTAGGTTTGCATATGGGCTACTCCACTTATCAACTGGATGATCTTAGACCAGTTAGTTTGACACATTGTGCTTAAAATTGTTCATCTGTGAAATGGATATTATAGCAGGATAATAATTTGGTAATGAAGGGCAAAGAGATCAAATATGTTTAGTGCTTTAAAAACTGTCTGGCACTTGACTGAACATTACTTATTATTGTCATAAGCACTCCTTCTACTGGGAGAGAGTTTGCATGAAATACCTGGTTGAAAAGATCCTGGCCTCCTGATATTCTCACATGGCCTCCTCACAGCCTGGGTCCTGTGTGTGTGTTCACGATACAAGTGTATTCTGGGAAATAAATTCAGCTTTTTAAATATTTATTTTTTGCAGAGGACCATGGCATTCTGATGTCTCACACAACCTCTACTCTCCCATTTCCTCTGGGGCATGTGTGATAAGAAGAAAGGAAGGAAGGAAGGAAGGAAGGAAGGAAGGAAGGAAGGAAGGAAGGAAGGAAGGAAGGAAGGAAGGAGGGAGGGAGGGAGGGAAGGAAGGAAGGAAGGAAAGAAGGAAGGAAGGAAGGAAGGAAGGAAGGAAGGAAGGAAGGAAGGAAGGAAGAAGAGGGAGAGAGAAAGAACAAATTTCTACCTAAGGTAGAGGTCATGAGGGAAACATTTTATGTTGGGCTGATTAAGACTAGGACATTTTTAACTGAGATATAATTCACATCCCAAGTTTATTATTTTTAAGTCTAAAATATTTTCATGGAAGAAGAAAGAAAAAGAAGGGAGCTGATATTTGTTGCAAATTCATGTGCCAGTCTTCAATCCTCACCACCATAATAATCCTCAGTGAAGGAATAACTATCCTTATATGGAGAGAAAACAAGCAAACAAACAAACAAAGCCCTGAGATACTAGCTCACATAAAGGTTAAATCTTTTCATCATTTCCCAAATCAAAAAATAATGGCATTTCTTCCTACTGAAATTCAATATCATTGATTTTTTTAAGGCAAAGGGTGTTTTTATACTTGTTTTCAATTAATGAAATAAATCTGCATTCCCTGAGAAACACACCCCTCAGGTCCCACCCCTCCTTTTGCATATTGGAAGAGCCCTTTATAGTTACGTGTGTATCTCTTTGAGAGAGAACCAGCATGTGCTGGTTCCAGGACAGACTAAAGGCAGGAGCTCTGGGTGCACAGGGCCACACTGTCTGCAGGTCAGCAGATGGCAGCCAGGGCCCTGTCCTCACACATGCTGGGGTCCTCAGAGGCCCCTGAGAAGCTGCTCTGCCCCCACTTGGGCATTCCTTTATAGCTTGCCAGCTCCGCCTGATGTTCAATCCAAGAGTGTAAAGTAAGGCTTTGAACAGAGTCAAGAGACTGGCCATCTCTCCCCCTAAGGCATGACTTGCTAATCCACTTTGAATAAGCCAAGATGAAAAACCTTGCAGCTGCTGCACCCACAGGTGCCCAGTCCACTCAGACATAAACCAATTGGCCATGCTCTAGCTGGGAATGTGTATGACTCAGAATGGAGAAGGGGAGCCTGGTCAAGACTCTTGCCCACGGAATTTGTTGTGTCGGCGGTTCATACCCCGGTCATTCATGCTCAGGCTTTCTTCCCATAGTCTTTTGCCGATGATCACAGTTTGTTATTGACTATGAATTTAGCACTGAGCAGCAGACGACTCATGTTTTCAGATTATGAGACATTACAGCGTCTTCCCCTGATGGAGAAGGCTGTCTTCTCTCCTTCTCCTAAAGTGTCTTTTTCTACTAGAAGCAGAAAGCAGACAGGCTGCTACATAGAAAAGGCAACTCACCTGAAATCAGCCGGATCTTGATTTTGCTCCCAACTCTGCCACCTGCCAACGGCATAAACTTCTGCAATCTCTTTGGCCTCTCTTCACCTCCGTTTCCTACCACACAGAGCTGCTCTGGAGATTAATTACAGATGAATAAGATAATGACAGAAGGGTTCTTGGCATGTAGTGGGAGCTGAATTACTATGTCTTTCTTCTCTTCCTGTGTTTAGATCTGATCACTCTCACCATGGGCATTAGAGATTGGTGCTCTATCAATCACTAACTACGAAGTAAGTTCAAGACTCTTTATTAGTGGTTACAGAGGATATAATGGTTATTTTCTGGAGGGGCTTAACATCTTGGGGAGAGAAGACATAATTAGAGAGTAGGACAGTCTTCTGTAAGATACTCAGTTACCTACTGTACAGTCTTGGCCCAGAGTGTGAAAAACATCTGTGTGGGCCATGGTTCTCAAGCTTGGCCTCAGGGACAAGGTGATAAGGAATGAGGAATTAAGGTGGCACACTGCCCTGAACATAGTAGCAGGTACTCTATAGCTGCCAACTGTGTTGAATCACTCTACATAGGTAATGTCTAGAACTTTCTAGTCTACAATGTAAGCTCTTCAGAGGAAGTGAGTGCCCATGGATGGTCAGAGAACAAGTTTTCGGAAAGACAAGGACAACATTGTTAAAGCGTTATGAATTTATTTTTATGTGAATTAGAAAAAATTTAACTAACACTTCAATTGTGTGAGTATACATAGTCTATATTCTACATTAAATAAATTATATTAAAGGTAGCATGTGGCTATGTCAACATCAGTAGTATGTGGTAGGTGAGTGAATGAAATTTGGGCCACTCTGCTGGAAATAGCATGATTCATCTCTGCATAGCCCATGCTTTCACCTCTCTGGGCCTCATTTTCCTCATTTATTAAATAGGGATAGTTATGATGCTATCTTCTTGAGTTGGAGGTTAATATCTATAATATCTGTAACTGCCTGAAACATGATACAAGTTCAATTAGAGTAATAATAAAAATAAAATTTAAAAAAGCCAAGAGGATCATACTGGTTAGGGAGCTACCACTGACTAAATGAACCATGGCGGCACTAGATGGTCTTTGAGAATAAGTTAAGCTGCCCCACACTGATGCAAAATGATAGTCAACAGATTGCACTGTGGGTGCCAGGAAGGGATTCCCAGCTCTGTCATTCAAACCCTTGTGGGTTATTTCAGGTCACAAGTCCTTTTACTGTATGACCAGAGAAGCCACAGACTTGGGCAGCTGGGAGCATATTTCTGCCAATGTACGAAAAGCTAATGTCATTCTACAAACAATGGGATGGGTGCTTTTTCCTAGGGGGCAAATAAGTCCCCAGTCAACTGAATTCACTCTGACCCCTCGAGCCTGCTCCAGTGGAGTCCTGGCCTCCCCTGATTCTCCCAGTGGTATGCAAAACAATAAACCAAATCTTGGCCCTTGTTTTTTATTCAGTTGATAAACATTTTTTTTACAATCCCAAAAGCTTGCCAATTTGAATTGGATGGTACACAGTTTGCATATGAAATTAACTGGTTCCATCCAGAGGTAGACATATTTAAGTATTCACTTATATTGCATTTCCAACTCATGGTGTATACATGCTGGTTTGGGAATTTTAAAAATGTCTTTACTTAGCGACTCTTTTCAAGTGAGCAGGCACGTGACAAACACAGAAATGCTATCACCAAAGATGTGCTGAAGGAAATAATCCTCAAATCTCTCCCATCTGGCCAGCTCTCTGGAGCAACAGCCCCATATTGCCAAGGCTCCTAGACACCCCCTAATGCATAAGGCATTGTTCTCTTGACAATTCTCAATGCATGGTAGTGTTTAACCATGTTGAGAAGTCCTGCATCGACAATCCTATTTAACCAACCTTGTTAAATATGAAGATAACCTTAATATTTCTGTTCCCTAAAGACAGAATAAGAAATGTTGTCCTAACATAGATGGTAGCCATCTAAAACCTGGGCGAGTTACTCTGCTTCTCCTTTTCCCTCAACCAGCCAATCCCTGAGTCCTATTGCTTCTACTTGGAGATGTTTCTAGGATCCCTCCCCACCTCTTCATCCCTGCTGCCACAGTCCGAGGTTAAGTCCTGTTCAGGTCTATTTTGATGTCCAGGCTGTTTTTCTTGTCCTCAGCATCTCTCCTCTATAATCCATTTTTTAGTTATTTTCCTAAAAATAAATCTTATCGTATTACTTTTTCACTGAAGTCCTCCTCTGGCCCACACAAGCAAGCCAAAATTATTATCATACACACGGGTTCTATGGCAGAGTATAACATGGTAGCTACAAGCACAGAGTTTAAAATTAAATCACCCTGAATAGACCTTGGGTAATTTATTTATTTATTTAGTCCTCTCAACCCTCAGTTTTGTCACCTATCAAATGAGTAAAATTACAGGACAGATTTAATAGGACTGTTATAGGGGTTAAATGAGAAATATGCTAATTAACTGGGACTCCATAATGTGTTGACCGGACAGGAGGAGGTTGCCTGCGCAGCTGCTTCAAGGGCCAGAGAGGGAGTGGGCGGCACCGCACAATTTTGAATCGCGCGCTGGGCTCCTAGTACATCTATAATGCTTAACATAGCACTTAAAATATTGAAAATGCTTATAACTGTAGCCATTTTATTAACATAATATAATACTCCAACTGAATCCTAGCTCTCCAACCTTACCATTTTACAGCCTACACCCTCTTTTCCCCACAGTCACCTGTGCTTCAGTCACTGCAAAAATCTAACCCTTCAGTAGGCCCTTGCCTGTCTCCATGATTTTGCACCGTTTCTTCCCTCTTCACACAGTCCTGTCTTCCCCTCGCCCAGTGGGAAGAGAGACCTTTTAGCAGGTTGAAGGAAATAAGTGTCATAAAGCCCATGTATTTCATTCTAAGTCTTGAAGCCTTAGCCTGCTTATTTAGAATTGGGTGGAAATTTAAACCTACTGATTTAACGTGTAATATTATTTCCCTCAGCGAGTGGAAGCAGAATGTTCTTAGTTTAAAGGGAGATCAGATTAAAAGCAGCAAAGGGAAGGATTGTAATATGCTAAGAAGCAAAAGCTAAAACACAAGGAGGATCAGGAACAGTGACAGTCACTTAGCATACAGCATAGCCTAGAAGGACATTCCAGCATTAACATCCACTTTAGCACTCACATGAAGGACTGGCTGGGCTAGCTGCAATAACTGACATCATTATGAAGACTCCAAACTCCTCACAAATCAGTAATAACAATAATAATGCATTCGTGTCATTTAGTAAGTTCTTACGCTATGCCAGCATTATGCTAAGTACTTTTTATATTACTTTTTATAATACAGGTAGTATTATCATCTTCCATTTTACAAATGAAAAAGAAAAAGGCTTAGAGAAATTAAGAGACTCTTCCTAGGTAGCCAGTTGGTGAGTGACAGAGTTCTATTGTATTTAGAGCTAGTGATCCCAGCTATTTATGATCTTTTTTTCATGTGGAGTTCGATAAACTGCTTAAATAGGCATGAAATAATATCCACACATAATAGTTCTTATCCTTACTGTTTATGATTAAAATGTATTTTGTTAAAATTTTTATGTAGCATGGTTTACATTTTAAAATTCTGTTGTGTCATCTAGTTGCAAAATTAAAAATTCGGATATCCTCTATTTCTCTGCTGGTGGATAAATGACAGTTCAAACAGAGACTAAGAAAGTTAACTTAAAAAATTTTTTTTAATTAAAAATTAAAAACAAAAAGAAAGTTCACTTTCCCAAAGGCATCTAATGGCTATGAGCATCTTTGTGCTTCACATGCCCATTGTGAAAATTAAAGTCTTATCCAAAACGTTATGTTTTATTTCCTCCTTGGAGGTTTTCCTTCGAGCTGGGAGTCCGAGGGGTGTGTATGAGTTGGAGTGAGTGGAGCCAGTGTACTTCTGAACCCGGGCTTGTTTCAGAGCCAGAGAAGTGTGTGTAAACTTGTTTCTCTCCTGCCTTCTTGGTTCTTCTGCAAAAGCAGAACCACCCCTGGGGGACATCGCCTATTCCCTGTCCATTTGAGCTTGTCCTTAGGGTGTCACCCTTTACAGCCAGCTCTTGTCTCTCTTCCTATTCAAGCCAGATCCTCCCTCCCTTGTCTAATTCTTAGCCAAGCATAGCAAGGCCAGCTGGTGAGAGCCTCGTAAAAACAATGGCACCAGACTCTGCTTAATAGAACACTGCTTGTGCCCGTGGAAGCTTCCTGGGTCGGAACAGTTGATTTTGAGTTGTGGCCCATTCTCTGACCCATATTGAAGCTCTATGTTCAGTGGGGATTAAAAGCCTTGTGAACTGGAGTAAGAAGAGGTAGAAGAAAGAGGTCATTGTGGGTCTAGAGGGAATCAATATTGTCTCTTTGAAAAAGCCTGTGTCTGTTCTCAGACTGGCCATCTGGGGCTGTGTGGCTCAAAATCAACTACAAAGGAGGAAAACAGAATTCAGTCGGGACAGGGTAGATTTGCGAGGGCAGGCTCCCAAGGTGGCTTGTCTGGGAAGACTAAGGAGGAGCCAAAGACAGTGTAGAAATAAGGGGTTCAAGAAAAGGAGAAACACACTTAAATTCCTATACTTACCTGTAGTTCCTCTGTCCCGCCAATGCCCCTACCAAATGTTTTTCCAAATGTGAATAAAGAACTATTTCTACAGTACTCACATTTTCTCCTTCAATTCTTGAGTGCCTCCTTAGCATAACTTTACAAAAGTGTTTTTGTTTTCAATGAGATAGATATTTCCAGTGGATTCCAAATTTGGAGTTGAAGGGGGCCTGAACACAGGACGGGGATCGGTAGGAATTGAGAGAGATGGGGTTTCTGCTTCAGTGCCCCTACAGCAAAGAAAGCGTTTCCTCTACTTGGGGATTCAGGGCTTCGCTTTTCCTTGGGGTAGGAGTGTAACTGGGTGAAGACAGAGGAGCGAGCGTGGCCGGAAGAAATTGAGAATACAGATGTGTGGTGCAGAAGGATGCTAAAGCTGAGTTTGCTCCGAGCAATAAAACCTGCTCCAGCTAATTTTCTGGAATTGGGAAGACTTTTAGGAAAATAGACATACTTTCCCATGAAGCCAACCAGCCTGGGGAGCAATGCAATTCCTGGTCCTTTAATCTGGGATTAAAATCGGCACCGCTGTCAGCCGTGAAATGGTTCCTGGCGAGTGTGATATTGAAGCAAGAGTGGTGAGAGCTTAGTGCTGGGCAAATTCTGGCTCTGGGACGGATTTACTATGTGTCCCTGGATGAATCCTTTAATATTATATAATCCTCATTCTTCACTACTCAGTTAAATGGCAAAAATGAATCTACTGAAAGGATCTTGTGTCACAGCAGTAGGAAGGTAGGAAGTGGGTGATTTCTTGTGCATGACCAATATTTTGTTTCATAAAGGAATTTCATGCATAAGGTCTCGCCAGGGTATCCTATAATTTTTCTTCTCCATTATTTCCCAAGAGCTGTGGTCCAATCGGCTGTGAGAGCGCTCCCCCTGCACTTCCACAAGCACCTCCAGCCGCCCTGACCCACTTCAACTCATTCTCCACACTTCGGACCTCCTCTTCCTCCCACATTCCCATTCACAGCAACACGCAGCAGCCCTCCCGGTGAGAAGTTCCAGCATCACTCCTTCCTCTCTCCATTCTCCACTGTCCAGTACCACCTTCGTGGTTGGCTTCATGTCCTCCTTTGTTGGTTACTGCCTCTCCTTGAATTCAAACTTGTCATCTTTCATCAGGACCAACAGCATCCTGTTGTTGTTTTTATAGTTGAGTGGACATTCATAGAACAGACTATTAGCCATTCTTTTTATTTACTTTGTTTTGTTGTCTGTGTTTTATCATGTTTTCCCAGCTTTGTTGAGGTATAACTGACAAAATTACATAAATGTAAAGTGTTCGGCATGATTCACCATATAAAGTGAACAGTTTGGTACAACCCCAATATTGTGCAATCACCACCCTCACCTCGTTCAAAATATTTTCATCACCCCAAATGGAAATCTCTACCCACTAAGCAGTTCCCTCCCACCCCTAGTCCCTGGCAACAGGCTGCTTTCTGTCTCTATAGATTTACCTAGTCTGGGTATTTTGTATAAATGAAATCACGCAATACGTAATCATTTGTGTCTGGCTTCTTTCCCTTAGCATAATGTTTTCTGCGTTCCTCCACATTGTAGCATAAATCAGCACCTCGTTCCTTTTTGTGGCTGAATAATATTACATTATATATTTACACCACAATTTGTTTATCAGTTTGTCTGTTGATGAACATTTGGGTTGTTTGCACCTTTGGGCTATTATGAATAGTGCTGTTGTGAACATTAATGTACATGTATTTGCTTTGTAATTCTTTTGAGTATATACTTAGGAGTAGAATTGCTTGGACACATGATAATTCTATTTAACTTTTTGAGGAACTGCCAAACTGCTTTCTACAGCAGCTCAACCTTTTACATTCCCACCAGCATGGACAAGGGTTCCAATTTTTCTGTATCATCACAAACACTTGCTATTTTCCAGTTTTTCTTATACCTTATCCTAGTGTGTGCGACGTGATATTGACTTGCATTTACCTAATGGCTAATGATAGTGAACATCTTTTCATGTTCTTTTTGGCCATTTGTATATCTTTTTTTTTTTTTTTAGAGAGAAATGTTTTGTGCAAGTCCTTTGCCCATTTTACAATTGGATTGTTGTTTTCTCTTGCTATTAAGCTCAGTCGTTCTTTATATATTCTGGACACTAGACTATTATCGGATATGTGATTTATAAATATTTTCACATTCTGTATGTTAGATTTTCATTGTCTTGATAATGTCCTTTGATGCACAAAAATTTTACATTTCTATATAGTCCGATGTACCTTTTTTCCCTCTTGTTGCTAATGTTTTTGATGTCATTATCTAAGAATCTATTGCCAAATCCAGGGTCATGAAGATTTACTCCTATGTTTCTATCTAAGGATTTTATAGTTTAAGCTCTTGTATTTAAGTAATTGATCAATTTTGAGTTTATTTTTCAGTGATTTAAAAGTCATCCTTATTAAAGTATAATCTACATATGAAAACATGCATTGATTTTTAGTCCATAACTTGGTGAGTTTTGACCATGAAAGCCATGATTTGAACATTTACATTACCTCTTGCTTCCTTTCATAGTCACTACCATCTCTGACTCTGGCCCCTGGCAAAAGTTAATTTGCTTTATGTAAATAGTTTTGCCTTTTCTAGAATTTCATGTAAATGTAATCATGTAGTATGTAGTGTTTGTGTCTGTCTATTTCACTTATAATAATACTTTTTGAGATTTACCCAAGTTGTTGTGTAAATCAGTAATTCATTACTTTTTATTTCTGAGTAGTATTCTCATTGTATATTTATACTACAATTTGTATATTCAATCACCATTTGATAGACTTTGTTTTCCAGCATTTGGCTATTATGAATAAAACTGCTATGTACATTTCATAGCAAGTCTTTTTATGAACATGTGTTTTTTATTTCTCTTGGATAATCCCCAGGACTGGGAGTGCTGAGTCATATGGTAAGTGTATGTTCAACTTCATTTTTAAAAATTGCCCAACTATTTTCCAAAGCAGGTAGTATATGATTTTCAGTTCCCATCAGCAATATATGAGAATTTCAGATGCTCAACACCCTCAACAACACTTGTTATTACCAGTCTTTTTTCATTTTAGCTGTTCTTGTAATGTGTATTGCTGTCTCATAGGAGAGGTTTTAAAAACTTAAACTTATTTTAGAGCAGTTTTAGGCTTATAGGAAAATTTCACAGACAGCAAAGAGAGTTCCCATATGTTTCTTTCCCCAACCCTTAAATTTTGCATATGGTATGAGGTAGGGCTCCAACCTCATTATTTTGCATGTGGATATCCAGTGGTACCAATACCATTTATTGAAAAAAAATTCTTTTCCAATTGGAACCCTTGTTAAAAACCAATTAGCCATAGATATATGGGTTTATTGTGGGCTTTCAGTTCTATTCCACTGGCTGTATGTCTGTCCTTATAATAGGACAATGCTATTTTGATCACTGTAGCTTTGTAGTAAGTTTTGAAATCAGGAAGTGTGCATCTTCCCACTTTGTCCTTTTTCAATATTGTTTTGGCTATATTTGATGATCAACTTTTCCATTTCAAGGGCTATTAAAATCTTTATTGGGATTGCATTGAATTTATAGATTGCTTTGGGCAGTATTTCCATCTTAACATTATTAAGTCTTCTAATTTGTGAAGATAGTATGTCTTTCCATTTGTGTAGTTCTTTTTTAATTACTTTCAGGAATGTTTTGCAATTTTCAGTGTTTCGCCTGCTTCGTTAGATTCATTTCTAGGTATGATATTCTTTTGGATGCAACTGTAAGTGGAATTGTTTTCCTTATTTTCTTTTAATATTGTGTATTGCTGGTATACAAAAATATGACTTATCTTGTGTCTTGATCTGATATATTTCAATATTGCTGAAGTGCCCACTAAGTACCAGGAAGAGTCCCTATGTCTTTTCATTTAATTCTCTCTTCACCTGACTCTGCCCACTTTCCAGCAACATCTCCCATGACTCCCTTCACTGAAATTGATGGACCAATAATTCCAAACTGACTATTCTCCAAAGCCACCATACTGCTTCTTACTGTGTCACGTCTGTGCTGGTATTTCCTTAATCTGAAATGCCCTATTCCCTTGCTTCTCCAGGTGTGTGACCTACAACAGCAATGTTACTTAGAGCTTGTTAGAAAATACAGAATTACATGTCCTGTCCCAGGTACTAAGCCAAATACCTCAATTCCAGCGATTTGGATGTAGATTTAATTTGAGAAACATGGTTCTATTCTTTCCTTTACGCCAGATAACTCTTTCTATCCTTCAAAATCTAGCTGACCCTATCAGCTCCTTTGGGAAGACTTCACCCACCTCACTTCCTATGTTATTTTCTTCACATACTTCTACTGTGTCTATTTTCTCTACTAAGCTGTGAGTTCCATGAATCAATAAACTGAATCAACTTCATTTCTATGTTCATTGCAGGCAATAGAACTACAATAAATGTTTGTTGAATTAGGTCAATGGTCGGCAAACTGAGGTCCTTTGAGTATGGCTCTTCCACAAAATACCATATGCAGGCGCACATGTACAGTGCGATTGAAACTTCGTGGCCACACTCAAGGGGCCAAAGAGCCGCATGTGGCTCGCGAGCCGCGATTTGCCGACCACGGAATTAGGTGAATAACCATCTGCAGGAAGAAGACATTATTGTCACCATATGCAAATACAGAAACTGGAGCTCGAGGAGACTAAAATTGTGTTGTACTTGGTGGAGTTGAGATTTGAGCCCCAAATTCCTCATTTCAATATCCATGTTCTCACCTCTCTGCCACATAACCATTTTAAGAAATTCAGGCAGTAAAGAGGAATACCTTCAAACACTGGGATCAATTTCTGTATATAGGCAGCTGCCTGTTTAAAGTCTATTAACAACTAAGAGTAAGGAAAACAGACAATTCAAAGAGATTGGTGCTGGAGAATGGTGGCATGGCTTGGGAAATATTTTGTGACTTTTTAAGGGCTATTTGCAAAGATCAATCCTAAAACGTGTTCTCCACGTGTGTGTCTATATGTATACACTGACTGCCCTGAAAAAAAAGTACACTCAAAACGTTTCTAAATGAACGAGTGACTGTCTTTCTTTGCACCTGTGTGTGTCCATGTGTGTATATGCATAGTGCACACCTTTAAATATCTGTGTGTGTCTGAGTGTGTTTTCCAAGCCCTCGCTCCGCAAAGTGTGGTCTGAGGATCAGCAGCATTAGCGTCACCTGGGAATTGGGGGCGATGCAGGCACCAGGAGCACTTCAGACACACTGAACCAGAGTCCACATTTTTAATCAGCCTCCAGGTGATTCAAGTTCAAGAAGCACTATTATAAATCATCCAGGGTGTGCCGGGCCAGGCTGTCACGCCAGGTCTAAGCTGGAGATGTTGAAGAGCTGCCAGAAAGAAAGACGTTTCGGTTCCTCGCATTACACTGGAATCATTATCCCATGCCTCTGCTCTTCACGCACCTGTAGACAAAGGTCTAATTTACCATTTAAAAAAGAGAGAATGCGCGTCACCACAAGCACACAGCACATACTTGAGCCTTTGTTGATACTTTTTCATCCGGTTTGGCCCTAAAATCTCCCCCTGCAAGGATGTGGTCATTTTCCCTCAACATGCAGAGAAACTTGCTTCTTTCACTCAAGAGAGATACTCCCCTGCCCCTTTCTTCCTCTCTCTCCCCTCTTCTGGCTGTCCTTTCCCCTCCCTCCCCAGCCACTCATTTACCAAGAAGATAACTTTTCACTCACCTATTGATTCTGGCAAGTCATAGAATCATTCGTTTTCTTTATGTCCGCCTACCAAGAATGAGATGTGGCTTTCTACCTGTTTTGTTTAGAAAGAGTTAGGGAACAATTGATTGTGGAGAGCTGCTACAGCGTTTGGACAGGTTCAATCCTGGGACTACTGAGAGGGCACCATCCTCTCATGGCAAAGCCACGTGCAAGTCCCAGCACAATTATAGCCAAAGGCTACAGTTGTAAGCGTGACCTTATGGTCAGAACCTGTGGTCCCACGTGGCTGAGTGCTATGGCTGCGGGAGGTGCAGCAAGTAAACAAAGCTTAATCAGGTGCATGTAATTGAGTAGATTCAAAACTCGAGAGAACGTTGTAACCACGCCCTTACTTTGCCTCGTGGAATCTGGCTATAAAATGAAGGCTCCGCTTGCAGGCTGTGGTGCTGTCTCTCCCTCAGAGAAGCAGCATCCCACCGAGACCCAACTTTATTCTCTTGTCTGCCTTCTCCATCCTTCACCGCGCCCTCTCAGGTTCACCCGTGGCTGTGCCGGCTCGGCACAATTGATATTTCTAAAATTGCTAAATACTTTGGAGGAAAAATATGCCTTTTTCTTTCCTTGAATTTGTCTTGGGAATCATAATGTTGGTTGGTTGTATTGACACTGTCTCCTTTCTTCATCTATTGTCATACACCTACTGCCTCCCCTAAACCTTTTCTAAGACTGCAGAAATTATACTGGGGTCACATTTTCTCTCTCTACTGAAATACACATTCTTCAACTTTAAAAAAATGGCACTTGGAGCAAGCTGAAGATAACAACTAGGGGCTATTTCTGAGCAACAGTGCAATGAAACTTATTTCTTTCTAAAGCTCTTTTCTAAAGGAACTGATAAAAGTGATTCCTATGTTCTTTTGCTAAAGATGGCATCAAACAATCATGATGCAGGTGGTAGTATAATATACAGGGTACTACTCTCTTATTCTCTGTAATTAAGTTAAATCTGTTAAGCACCCATCTATCCATCCTGGCAGAAAATTTGTTATTAATAAAGCTCTTTCAAGGATTGTGCACAATAGAGATCTTACACAATAGAACATAATCCAGGAGATAATTCTGGCCATCGCTATCTGTCCACCCTATCTCATTATCCCAGGCACAGGCACATGGGCATTTCTGGTCATATTAGGACATATGACTATTTGGTGGTGTTGAGAGAACTGAGTCTGGAGCTCACCTGTCCTAGATTACTTCTTCCTTCTCTGACTTCCAGCTTCTTTTTATTTTAGGTGAATGTCTCCCTTTTCTCTCTAAATACCTTTAAGTCAGTGGTTCTCAAGCTTCTGGCCCTTTAAATACAGTTCCTCATGTTGTGACCCAACCATAAAATTATTTTCTTTGCTACTTCCTAACTGTAATGTTGCTACTGTTATGAATCGTAATGTAAATATCTGATATGCAGGATGGTCTTAGGCGGCCCCTGTGAAAGGGTCGTTCGACCACCAAAGGGGTCGCGACCCACAGGTTAAGAACCGCTGCTTTAAGCGCTCTCCTCAGCTAAATCTCCTCATTGGGTTTAGGCTTTTACAAAAGACAGGAGGTACAACTGTCTTCAAATAGCTGCTGCTTTTTGCCCTGCAAAAATCCCCCAAAGCAAAAAACTAGCAAGAGCCCGGCTACTTGCCTGAAACACAGGGCAAAGGGAAAGATTCAGTGAGTCAAATCCAAAGTACTATCTCAGAATAGTTTCCACACTCCTCTCTATCTGAGTTCTAAGTTCTGTGAGCCACTCGAGCGAATTAATCCAACTAGGGAGGGCGGGAATCGCTAATATATAGCAAATTGGTCAAAAGCTCCGTTGTCAACTGAAATGGGTTCTGGTGGGGGGCGGTCTTGTAAATGACTTTTTTTAAATTGATTTTTTACAAAGAGGAAGGGAGAGGGATAGAGAGTTAGAAACCTCAGCGAGAAACATTATCCCCTACTAAACAAAGAGAGGACCATATACTTACAGCATAAAGGGTAAGCTGAACATCAGTGATGTGGAGCCCTCCTGGAGGTATGAAAAGCTGTCATCATGTTTGTTAGTAGGCATTTCATTCCAATGATTATTTCTCTTATTCTATGCTATTTTCCAGATATTAAATTCCTATATTTGGGACCTGCCTGGTCTAGTAATAGGGCCTAGAACCGTGGTCGGCAAACTGTGGCTCGTGAGCCACATGCGGCTCTTTGGCCCCTTGAGTCTGCCTCTTCCTAAGCCTTAGGAGTACCCTAATTAAGTTAATAACAGTGTACCTACCTATATAGTTTACGTTTAAAAAATTTGGCTCTCAAAAGAAGTTTCAATCGTTGTACATTGATATTTGGCTCTGTTGACTAATGAGTTTGCCGACCACTGGCCTAGACTAATGGTTTGAGGCTAGGAAACTTATCTTGCCACAGTCATCCACTATTGATGTACTATGGACAAGTCACTTAATATTTTTGTTCCATGCTTTACTCATTTAATAAGATGAGCTGTTTAACCTGTTATTTTCCAAATGATTATTGGGAGGACAAAATGGAAATAAATCATGTAAATATGTTTTATAACCCATAAAGCACTATAGATGTCATGACTGCTATTAATCATCATAATTACATAAAGAAGCATTGCTGAAGAAGGCTGGCATTGAAAACAGTATCACAGGCTTACCTTTCTATACATTCCCTCCAGCTTTTACCTTCAGTTTGAAGGCAACCAAAGCACCCATATACCTGTAAATATTTAGGTCATATAAATGACTTTACACTTTAGGCTATATACATGACCACAGGCTCTCTCAGAGCACTATCACGCGTCTTCATGCATCTTTCTTTTGAGCAATGTATAAATTACTTATTTTCAGATGAAAAATCTTTAAAACTTTTTTTTTAAAATTCTGCCAAGACCCATAATTATTATATCCCCTGTGATTTGTTTAATTATTTATACCAAGTACTATCAGAGATCTGCAAGCATATGGAATAATGCCTAAGAGCTCAGACTTTGCAGAATGTACAAGCTTGAATAATGTCTGGCAATTATTTGCTGCGTGATTTTGGAAGTTACTTTTCCTCTCTGTTTTCCAGTTTCTTTCTTTATAAAAGGATGGCAATAATGATACCTCAGAAGGTTGGAGGAGTACATTATTTAACATAGCTAAATGCTCAATGAAAGGTTGCTATTATTATTTTTATTATTATTATTGTTTAGACTTGATTAAATTACATCTATTTCTCTTGGAGTTCCACGGAAGTGAAATTGCTGTCAGATCTGATGGTTATATTTGTTTTAAAAGTTAGGGAGAGATGAAAATACTAATGACAAAAAAGGGAAGTATTTTCTTAAGTAAATACTTGGTGCATAGCTTTGTCTTCACCATCTCATTATTAGGCCCTGTCTGTAATGACCATGAAGCCCAAGAAAGTGGGAGAGTGCTGGTGAAATGCCTGTTCTCTTCCACCATGTTTTCTCACTGTTGCTAAAGGGAGGCTATACCAAAACACAGCTCAGAATCTGGGGAGCCAGTGGAACTGAGAAGCAGGTCATTCTGAGTTTGCAACTGGGAATGAGACCTAGAGGTAGACTGGGACTCGGGGCAGGGATCCGTAAACGATCCATAAATTGGGAAGAAGGCAGAAACCAGTGAGGGGGGCAGGGTCAAGAAGTCTGACTACTGGAAAGAGGGCTGTATACTGGTAACTGAAATCAAAAGAAATGTTGCCACCTAAAAGCTTAAGATGTAGATCTCTCCAAAAATGGTAAGGCGAGAGATAGAAGATCCCGATTGGCAATCAAAACAAAAGTTACTTTTCAAAAACATAAGGTCAGGACAAAGCAGAAGGTTAAGAACCCAGTAATCAAGATTAGCCCAGCTCAAAAAACCAATAATATTGATTAGCCAAGGCCAGGTGTGCAGCAAATGCTCAACAACTTGTGAGGGAATGAATGACTAGTATGCAGAATCCAAGTAAACAGTCTAGAACATCAACTAAAGGACCTGATGACAATGGCCAACCTGTTTTGTGCTTCTGCTCCTAGGCTAAGTATTGAATGCAAGGTGAAAAAAAGGGAAATATTTGTGAGACATTTCACATCCCCCTAGCTCTGTGTGGGAAGAGTGCAGGTGAACCCAACCAGGAATAATCAATGTTAAGAGCCAGATTAACCTGTATTAGATGTTACTTGGCTTCTTCTGAGGACCTACATATCCAAAAATGAAATAAAAATAAATACTTGGTGTAACAATACATACACCATGAAAAAAATCATAACATAAATTGACTATGTAACTAAATTAAACAAATACAGCTAATTGTGTTTCATTATGTTTTAGGAAACCTACAGGACTGTGTATACCTTTTGGGCTTCCAGATCTTTTTTTCTACAGTTCATTTATTGGAATGGCTTGGGTCATGCCCAAGTCCCCTTCTCTTTTGATCCATTGTCCTCTCCAGATCTCTCTATTTCTGTTGCTATCTTTTATTATATTGGATAAGATTGCCCTTTGAAGTTTTAGTATCCTTGTTGCTATTCATGTTGCCAGAGCCTAGGTTACCCATTGCAATAAGCCACCTGTCTAGCCTTTGTTATGACTTCAATTGGGCTTTGCTGAGCCTTATTGCACTTTCTTATATGTTCATTAAATTTATTTCATTTTTCCATTTTCACAAGCATGTATTTTTGTTGTGTCTTTCAGACTGGAGCACAGGGGTCCAAACACCTTTCATTCAGAGTTGTGTCAGAATTAAGAAAGAGCAGAATATTGCTAGCAATGAGTATGTCTTAAAGGAGTATAACATTAAAGCCAGAATAAGTCATAAAAAGAAAACAAGTGATCCAAGGGAAGAGTTGAAACAGTCTTAGAAATAGAGCAGTCACAGGGACAGACTGTGGCTTGATAATAAAAATAACAAGAAATGGATCACTTCTTTTGGTTGCCTAAGAGGGCCAGGTGCTTTCTATCCTTGTACTAAATCCTATGAGGCAGGTATTTTCATCTTCCTTTTACAGAAGTCATTGGGAGTCCAAAGAGGTTCAGTACTTAACTAAGATGTGATGGAGCCAATGATTCAGACTCTGATCCATCTGACTGCAAAGCTCATCATTTTTCTCCAATTCCATATTGCCCTAGATGGATAAGAGTTGCACAGAAGAAGTCATACATGGAAGAATTCATGTTGCACATTTCAGGCACACTTAGAGGACTTTTTTTGAGATTGCCAGGCTTCCTTTATGGAAATGATGAGTATATTTTAAGAGGGAAAATCAGAATATATAGTCAAGATGTCCAAGAAGTGTCATGATGAGGGAAGTATTCATATGGAAGCAGCTAGAAGCCAAGAAGTTAGGGAACACAGAAGAGCTATGCTAGTTAGGCTCTTGAGACTAGAATTTAGATATCAAAGGCCTTTGACTCTGACCATTTGTGTCCCTTTGGCCTAAGCCAGTGGTTGGCAAACTGCGGCCCCTTAAGTGTGGCTCTTCCACAAAATACCACGTGCGGGTGCGCACGTACAGTGCGATTGAAACGTCGTAGCCACATTCAAGGGGCCAAAGAGCCGCATGTGGCTCGCGAGCCACAGTTTGCCAACCACTGGCCTAAACCAAGCATGGTAATCCTGCTTCCTCTTGCCTGAGACGGGTAAATTCATGATCTTCCCTTTAGGGATGAATATGTGACCTAGTCTGGGCTAAGGAAAGCTTACGGGCGATCTATCTGCTGGAGTGGGGGCTTTAGGGAAAGATTGTCTTGCCTGGTAAAAAGAAATAAATTTTTCAGAAGCCTCCTATCCCCTACCTTCCTGCTTGGGACATTGGTATGCAAGTATGTGTCAGGCAACTTGTAACCAGGAAGGAACCATGGGAAAGTAAAAGCATACTATGAAATAACAATGTCTGACCTTTGTACAGCCTTCATATATTGTTGATAGTTTGGAAAGTGCTTTTATATACTTAATCTCATTTAATGCTTAAATAATGCTGTAATCTGGTTATTATATGTGCTCTGGAAGGATATAAAATCTGTAGTGACAGCGAATGATGAAAATAAAGTTACCCAATGTTTCCAGGTGGTTTTCTAACTAAGCTTTTATGGTATTCTGAAATAGTTTCCAATGTTGCCTAAAATGAGCTCCTGAAAGACGCTTTGGACTTTAGACCCCCAGGATGTTTCAAAGAAAATCAATTAATGGTTCAAAGCACAGGTTTGTGTTTTAGAACAGAACAGAATATTAGAATGGTTACAGGCAAAAAACAGTCAGGCAAAACTATAAAGACTGCACAAGCACTTGTTGACACGATTTAGAGGCCAATTACTGAGGAAATGCCAAAGGCTTAATACTGCCACAGAAACTAGCTGGAGTGCAGACCTTGAGAATCATTTATCATAGAGATTTTATTATCATTCATTTGGAGAAATTTCAACATAACGTTTCAAAGCAAATTCATAGCAGCTTTAAATCACGGGTGCCCATATTTCTACCTTCCAAGTACAAAAAAATCTATTCTGTTAAGTCTTAAGTGAAAGAGTCAAAAAAGCACTAATCATTCTATATAATCAAATGCAGTAAGGTGACATTGACCTTAAAACAGTAGCACGTGAGAATAAAGTAGAATATAAGGGAGTTCTATTTAATCAGTGCTTATCAGGTACCAGAAACTATTTACATGACCTAATTTGACTCTCCCAACTTCCTTATGAGATAAGATTATCAATAATTATAAAAGTGACTACATCACAAATTTAATGAAACCAGTTTTCAGTGGACAATGGACCAGAATATCCTGAATCATTAGACTCTCTCTATCCAGAACAAAACATGCAAACCATTCAGTTAATTCAATTTTTAAAATTGACTCAAATGACCTTATTTTATTTCTTGCTGGAAAAGAAAACCTAATTTATGAATAACTAAATTAAAAAAAAACCCCTTTTAGTTAATTATTTTTTGAGATTGCACATTTGAAAGGATCTCAAACAAGCTGGTTAAATACATTTGGTTTGGGGGCATCTGATATAATTATCCTCCTACTTCATACTTGATGAGAGCAGTTTATAGGAGTTGTCTGATTAAATTATCCCAAAAATCCTATGAGGTATGAATTATTCACATTTTACAAATGAGGGGGGAAAGAAGTTCAGAAATGTTAGCATAATGCCAAGGTTTCAGCGCAAGGGAAAATTGCAAAGGCAGGGCCCAAGTCTAAGTTGGTCTTGCTCCAAAGCCCATGTCTATCTACTACTTCTTGCTGTAATCACTGCATGATTTTATTTTAACAGATGATATGAAGAAAGTCCTTTGAATTTTAAACCACAAAGTGAACTGCTTCACTGAACGTGGGACCTATTAGATAATTTTTCTTAACGGGGAATTTTATATACTTTCTATTTTTCTCATTTAGGGAATTGTGGGAGAAGCAAAGGAGAAAGGTGATGCTATTTTCATAATTGTACCACGGATGTATCTATTACATGAACACACTGGTACCATCATTCTGACTTTTTTTAAATAAATTTTTATTGGTTTCAGAGATGAAAGGAGAGGGAAAGAGAGATAGAAACATCAGTGATGAGTGAGAATCATTGACTGGCTGCTTCCTGCACGCCCCTACTGGGGATGGAGCCCACAACCCTAGCTTGTGTCTTGACCAGGAATCTAACTGAGATCTCCTGGATCACAGGTAGATGCTCACCCACTGAGCAACACCAGCTGGGCTCATCCTGATTTTTCAAGTCCAGCTCGAAAGTCCTATTTCTGTGCTCAGTAATGCCTCCTGTAATCAATGGAAAGGCCCAATGCCTACCACTCTCCTTCCAGACCCCCAACATCAAGCTTAGCATTTTTGTTGGAATAGGTGGTATTAGCAGGATCGTATTAATCAAATTGGACGTTAATTTTAATAAAAATAAAGTGATTTGATGGGCATCAGACTAACATGAGTTTGAATCCTGCTTGGCCACTTAATGACAAACGCATTGGCAAGTTACTTAATTTCTCTGAGCTTCAGTTCCATTGTCTAGAACTGTTTCCCAAACTATATTTCTTAAACTTCCAATCCATTCAAGGAAAAATACTTTTGTAAGATGCATGAAAATAAATTACCAGGAGAATGAAATAGAAAACATAAATTTATAATATATACATTCATTTTTTAGAGTAAACACCTACTCTCAATCTCTCCCGTGGCTGTGGACTGAAAGAACTACACAGCCTGCCACCAGTCCAAAAACTGCATTTTGAATCCCACTGATCTTTAAAGCTAAGGATAAAAATATCTTTAATCACTGAAGTGTTGTTGTTAGAAATCGATGCATAATGCATGAGAAATGCTTAGAAAATGCCTGACACATACAAACCATAGGGAAATTCTACTCTCTTCATAAAGTGGAACCCAGAACCGCTAAGGAAATAGCACCAGGTAGAGAATATCCAGGAGAAAGTGAGTGAGGTCAAGCTCCTGACTAAAGAAGGGCACTTGACTTTGTCTCCCAACTTTACTATCCCATCGGGGTGTTCTTTGCTCTCTTTTTCTCTCATTCCCACTCTGTCTGTCTATTCCATTCCTATATCACCATGATATTGTGGCTTCGTGGTGGGATGGGATTCCTTCCCATGCAGAGTCAGAAACAGAGTACAAGCTACATCAACAACCCAGCTTACAAAGTTTAAAGTTCTGGTCCCGACCCAACTTTTCTGTTCTTTGGCTCCAAAACCCTTTGGCATAGAGGTCCTTGAGTCAGATTGGTCACCACCCAACTCTGTTCTTAAACATCCATTTGTCTTTGGCAAGTTGCTCAATAGCTCTTAGGCTTCATTTTCCTTACATATAAAATTGAGAAAAAAGTAGTACTTTGTGGAGTTGTTATGAAGATTAAATGAGCTAAAATATATCAAGAGCTGAGTATAGCACCTGGGACATGATAATCAATCTTCTCAGCTGTCATCATCATTTCCATCAGCAGCAGCATCACATGGCAACTCCCGGGCCTTCACTTCTCAGATCCAGGTCAGTCTCCACACAGCAGAAGTCATGGACCCCAGAGAAACACCCTCCTAGACAAAAGCTCCCATCTAGGAGCCATCCTCTCATATCACCTTCCTCACTGATCTCGTCTGAGATGTGCTTTCTACTTAGAGAGATACACCTTTTTCCTGAGTGATTGGTGCAGGAATGATCTCACCTTTTAAGTGAGAATCCTCCCCCTACTTCTTTGAGTGTGACTTACCCATGTAGGACTATAATCTATCTTAACAGAAATCCCTATTGTCATTTTTATATAACATGCAATATGCCTTACACTATGTTTTGATATCCAGAAACCATTTCCTCACTGTAGGATTTGTATCATTGTCTAGTGCCATAATAATACTGCCTAACAAACCGCCACAAACCACACAACAATAAACATTTATTACTCATGCATTGGGTGATGTGCTCGGAAGCTCTGCTGACCTTGGCTTGGCTAAACAATTCTTCTAGTCTTGGTTGGACCTGCTTATTATGTGTGGGGATTGGCTGGTTGTTGACTGATCTAGGATGGTCTCAGTTGGGACGTCTGGGGTGAGTTAGCTCTGTTCTATGTGTCTCTGATCCTCCAGCAGGCTAACGGAAATGTTCTCGTGGCTGTGGCAGAGTACAAGGACAGGTAGATGCTCAAGTGCATTCCAGGCCTCTGCTGGCATCACATGTGTTCATATCCCATTGGCCAAAGTGAGGTCACAGGCTGAGCTCAGATTCGGGGTGGAATAATGCTACAAGGTGACATGGAAACCAGCCGAGTAGTGTGCTCATGCATTGTTACTTCTGCCTTCCATTTCTTTATATCCCTGTCCAATCAGATCAGGAAAACTTATTGCTGATTCATATTACCAAGTCAGGGCCCTATATCAGGCCAAGATCTTATTGAACATATACTCTAGGATTTGTTTGGTTGGTTGGTTTTAATGGAATCTGTAGGGTACTTTTTCTTTTCTTTCTTTTTCCCCATTAGGCAGAAAAGTAGCAAAAGAAAACAGATTCATTTTTAATAATGGATATCTGAACATTTCATGTCATAATCTCAAGGATGGCTTATAATGCCTACTGGGACTAGCCTTTATCCCGCGGAATTATGCTAGTCTCACAAGTGAATTTAACACTCAAGGAATAATATTCAAACAGCTACTTATTGGAGTTGAATGCTTTTCTCATAAAACTTGCAAACTATAAAATGAGCCTTCCTACTGGAAGCAGACTCTAGGGAGATTCCCTATGTTAGGGATTTTATATTTTCCTCTCAAATAAAAATTAATGATACTGTATTTTTCCTTTCTGAAGATGTTTCCTAAGTGGAGAATTACTGCTTTCATTTCTTGAGGGACAAAATTATTTTCATTTGCATGAAACTTCCCAGGTGGCATAGCGGCCAAAGGAAACAGGACGTTCTCCTGTGTCAGTTAACTCTCCTGTGACAGACTTTGTGGGAGAGACCCTGGAAAGCAGCAGTGATAATAGAAAGGGCAAAACCAGAGTCCCCTCAGGGCCCTCCCAGTAAAGGAACTACTCAGGCATATGTGTGACGGTGCATGGAGGGAGGGTGGGGCAATGAGGGAGCACAGGTCCTTGCCATGGCTAGTGGCCCATTACTTGTATGTCAACCCAACAGGAGTGTGTGATGGTGGAATCATGGTGTTGCAAAGAGTCCCTCCCACTCTTCCAAAAATTTATGGCGCTGACCTCACATCCTTGCATAAAACTTGGGCTCTGGGGTTAGACAGTCTTGGGTTAGTATTTTAGCTAGGCCATTTACAAGCTGTGTAACCTTGGAATTTTGAAATGATTTCTATAAACTTGAGGCTATTCATATGTAAAATGAGAAGATGTTTCTTACACCTACAATATGTGACATACAGAAAGTCACTAAATAATCAATTTCCTTCCAACTTTCTTCTCCACCCCCTTCCTGGTCCTTTTTTCTCATTTTAGTCTCAAGCCTCACAGACATTGAGAAAGAGAGAGAGAGGGGTTAAATCTTGAATTTGAAGCCGAATGCTTCTATAAACATTGCTGAAGAAAAGCAGCAATGTGTTTAAAGTACAGAGAAACCAAAAGGAAGGAAGCGGGAGTGTGGGGTTTCATCCTGAGAAGATGGGAAGTGTGGAATTTTTAGTGTTGTCCTGGCATGAGACCCAGGCTTTCCCTGAGAGAGGGAGACTGAAATTTCTTTGATTTTCATGGAAATTGTCATTTGACTTTGATCTTGAGGGAATGTCACTGAGCCAATTTCTGAAGTTTAGGTTGCAGGGGAGGGAGTGCAGGTTGTGGGGGAGAATAGATGAGAAAAGAAGAGTAGATTTCATTCTGGGAGGAATAAGTTGTGTGTGTGTGTGTGTGTGTGTGTGTGTGTGTGTGTGTGTGTAATGGGGGTGGGTGTAAGAATAGGGAATTCCCTTTTCTTCCCTGCCTTAAGGAATTAAGGTTTAAAACAGAAGAAGTCTTAGAGAAGCTGAAAGAAGACTGTTCTTAGTTCCCTCAGTTCCATGCTAGTTATAAACACTGGAAAGAAAATTGGATTAAAGAATGTCTGGTAAATCAGGCACTAGAAACTTCTTATTGTCATATTTGTGGGTTCTGAGGTATGGTTTTAATGCCATCTTTTAAAATGTCGCTCACTAAAAGCAATTGTTTAATTTGAAATTAAATAACAAACATATGCCAAGTATTTCTTTTCTCCCATCAATTAATTTTCCATTTAAGTATATAATTTCCTTGCTTAAGAAACTTATGCCCTGAGAGAAATGCATAGTTAAAATATTTTCACACTTGAAGAAATATATCAATTATGTACAATAATATTAAATAAAGAACAGTGCATTGTAAGGGTAGGGATGCCTGCAAATGTTCTGGTCCAGGCAGGTCACAATTGGCTGTGTGACCTTGAGTAAAGTCAATAAATTCTCTGAGCCTTCAATTCTTTATATGAGCTACAGATGTGTAAAGGTCCTTTTAGCTCTAAAAACTTTTATCATAATTAGTCTGGAAGTGAATAAAACACCTAAAACAAAGTAAGGGCTCTTTCAGCTCTAAAACTGATCGAAATTAGTCCTCAGGTGAATGTAACACCTAAAACAAAGTTGATATGTTAAGTCCATCCACTTCTTAGAGCCAGTTGATCTTAATTCTATAAGCAGATCACCTTCTTCAAACTCCAATTTCCTCCCCTATAAAGCAAGATGATAATAGTGTCTATCCTGTTAGGCTTGTTGTGAGGTTTCCATGAGAAACTGTTTGCAGAGAGCCTAACATAGTGACTGGCACTTCGGAAGTGCTCCACGAATGTAAGTTAAAAAAGAAAAGCACAAAATAAGCTGCTGTGCTTTGGAGTCAAATCACTCTCTGTGATTCCATTTGGGACACCATGGGCTCCCCGTGTGTTTAGAGGAACAACATAAAACAGAGTTAGCAAGACAAAGAGCAGCTAACCAGGATCTGTTCAAAGTGCTCTATCTGTACTAACACGTTCAATCCTCATATCAGCCTGTAGATAAAATGATCATCCCTGTTTTACAGATGAGGAGTCTGAGACACAGAGGTTAAGTGATTTGCCCAGTGCCACACAGCTAGTAAATATCACTCTCTAGTTAGTGAAATTGGAAACTGACACTGTTCCTGCCGTATCTGGGCAGGGGAGAAAAGCACAGAAAATTGGTCAGATGATCTGAAAGTTGACTGATTAAATGATGCATAAGCCTGAGTCATCCCAAAAAGTTTCATGCCTGTATCTAGCAGATTCTTCCCACCTGGTGCTAATGAACATGCAAAAGAAGATCTCAACGTTTGTCTAATGACATTAAGTCATGCTGCCCCTGCCTGGTGATGATGAGTGGAGCTGTGCTGTGGCTTCGGTAAGCAGGTGGTGGAGATTCTTAATGAAGATGCATACGGATTCTAGCATTTTGGTATGTTTTCTGATGAAATTCACCAAAGGTTGAAAACCTTTTCCAATTGGCTGACTTATCTGCAAAGCTAATAGGAGGACTTGATGGGAAGAACTGGAAGCATGGAAACAACTAGATATAAACTGCATTAGAGCTACCCCCATGTTAGGGGACTGCCAGAATGCTAATGACAAAGGCTTCTGTGATGCTCTTTATGAAAGGAAATTGACAGGAGGCAAAACTGGGACTCAGAAGACCAATTCTGACTAGAGAGTATTGGCTAGATTATGAGACTTTTTTTCTATCGGGACGTGAGAACTTTGCTAAGAATTAAAAGCTATATTCACCTGAATGTATGTTAAGTGAAAAAGTGAACTTGTTGAAGAATTGGATGTGGTTAAAAAAGATAAGAAAATGGTGAATTGCTTTCTATACCAAAAGGAGAAATTTATTCATGCTAACGCATGGTAGTTGAGCTATTGAAAAATAGTTTAATAACAGTGGAACAACTTGTGATTTATTCCAGGGAAATAGAATGCAGAGGGAAAAATTCTTCTTACTCTGTTCTGCTTTGTATACTTCACAAGGTCATACTAAATATATATGTTCATTTTTCTGCCCATGTTTGCAATAAGCATATTCAAGTTCAATGAAATTCACATATTTGATAAATAAGCAGAAAGAATCAAAAATCCACCTCATCATTTTTTTTGGAAAATTTTCCAGGCTTAAGAAGGAAAATTTGCCTCATAGTAATTTCAAAAGACAAGATTTTTATTTGTTTGTAGACATCTCTGTTCATCTTTTTCTTAGTAACTTCTTCTAATTCTATTGCTTGTATTCCAAATTCTAAATTCTTAGCAATCATATTCAGACTACCATTTTGTTAGTCTGCATATCCATTCTTTGTTTGGATTTAGATGTTTGTTTTAAACCATAGTCCAATATTTTCTTGTGTTTTTTTGTCCTTATACTGTTCAGCCTTCATTTGTCATTTCCCAAAAGGACAGTGAGTTCCATAGGGACATATGTATTAGTGAGAATGGCCTTCAAATGTTGGCAAATTAAACCCAACTGGCCTAACTCTCCAATAAGAAGAATATTTAGAGTACAGGGTAAGGCAAAAGTAGGTTTACAGTTGTAAGTATGGAAAATAATACTATAATCCTATATAATAAAAGAGTAATATGTAAATCAACCTTAACAGTGGACCGACCGGTCACTATAACACACACTGATTACCAGGGGGCAGATGCTCAATGCAGAAGCTGCCCCCTGGTGGTCAGTGCGCTCTTACAGGGGGAGTGCTGCTGAGCCAGAAGCCAGGCTCATGGCTGGCAAGCACAGCGGCGGCAGTGGGAGCCTCTCCCACCTTCGTCGCAGCACTAAGGATGTCCGACTACAGGGCTAAGGATGTCCGACTGCAGCACTAAGGATGTCCAACTGCTGTGGGGAGCAGGCCTAAGCCATCAGTCAGACATTGCCCAAGGGGTCCCAGACTGCAAGAAGGCGCAGGCTGGGCTGAGGGATTCCCTCTTCCTCATCCTCCCCTCCAGTGAATGAATTTTGTGCACTGGGCCTCTAATAATTAATAAATAATAATGCAAGAATGAACTCTGTGTTTCTTGTATTCATAACTGTAAATCTACATTTGTCCACCCAGTATATTTGACTGTATTAGTTTTTGTTTATTATTTGGATTTCTTTGTAATGACAAATACTTATTTCTGGTAGTTTGAGCCTATCTAAGAGATATTAGTGCCTCTAAAGATGCTGAGATGCTCTTTTTTAAAATATATATATATATATTTTTTTTTAATTTATTTCAGAGAGGAAGGGAGAGGGAGAGATAGAAATATCAATGATGAGAGAGACTCATTGATGGGCTACCTCCTGCACGCCCCCTACTGGGGATCAAGCCCACAGCCAGGGCATGTGCCCTGACCAGGAATTGAACTGTGATCTTCTGGTTCATAGGTCAATGCTCAACCACTGGTCGGGCCTGAAATGTTCTTTGTATTCATCCTTACTCATCATTGAACAAGATTGCCTTTTCATTGGAAGCAAAATGAGTAAATCTATACACCATTGTTATGTGTACACAAATACTATTATGGACGTGCACTCACAGGGATCCAACTCCATATAATATTCATGCTATTGGAAGAGAGACTGAGAAAGTACAGATTTATACACTATTCAAAAACCTTAAATATTTTAGTTTAGAATGTCTTGCTTGACTTACACTTGAAACTGGAAAATATATGAAAATGATATATATAAATATTTATTTATTGGGCACCTGCTGTATACAGAGTTCTAAGTATCATGGGATATTACAGAATATAAAAGGAGAACCCAATAAATCATTTGCTAAGAGATCAAGGAAATCAAAAGGAGGGATAAGCTTCACATTTGTGATGCTATCTAGAGAGAGTAGGGCAATGGTATATCAACTGAGATCAAGTAATTACCAGACTAAATTTTTGGTAAGGAGCAAGCATCATAGGTAAGATGCATCTTAACCCCAGAGCTGAAGGAGTAATCAATGTGATTTTAAGGAATGGAAAAGTTTTCCGGACCTCCAGAAAATTACAGACTGGAAAGCCCAGGTAAAGTCACTGCTTTCCAGCTCCAGGACAAGTCATGGTATGTGACTTGCTCAGGTCACAGTGCATCCAAAGCAGAACAGAGGCTAGAAATCCTGCTTTCTGATCTCTCATCAGTGAAGGTATAATTGGATTAAATTGCATTTCTCTATAAATTGCATTTATTTAATAGCTATTTTGACTATAGCTACATAAGATACAACAGGTTAAATCAGTTTCATCAATTTTATTGACTTAAGTAACTAAGGTTTAAAACTACAGCCAAACACCAAGCCAGCCAATGTCCCAGTCACATTAACAACTTGCTCATCACACACTCCCCACATATTTTTTCTCAGACCTGGCATTTAGTTGGAATGCATCAGTATGATAGTACAAGTTGTTAAAATATTAAAACATTTCTTTTCTAGTTGATAAATAGTCACATCTCTTATGCCTCCCTCCCCCAAATGTCCTTAACCACTAGAGCCACCCAGACTTCTCCTCAGGAAGTCTCCAGAGTCCAATAGTTAAAGAGGACAAGCCACGATCCTACTTCAGCACTATGGCCAGCATTCATTCTGATTGGTCAACATTGTTACCACCATTCATTCTGGTTGGTCAATGCTGGGGCCAGCTTTATTCTGAATAGTTGGTGCCAATGGTATGCCAGTGGTTAAGTATTTCATTACTGCTGCCTTTTCCCTTCTATGTTCTTGTTCACGCTATTCCCTCTGCCTGAGTGCTCTTTTTCACTTCACCTGTCACCTTTATCTCATGTCTGTCACAGGACACTGGCTTACAGAATTGTGGGATTGCCGAAGCAGTCTCTGTAAGGCTGTTGTCTCTACATCTGAGGCGGGAGCTTGAGGCCCATGGGGCGGGCAAGGCAGTCAGGAAGGCCGGCACCCCAAGCACAAGGACAGACTTAACCCTTGTTTCTCTTGCCTCCCACCTTAATGGTGAGTGTATCCTTCAGAAGACAAAGTCCTTTATCACAGGGCTAAACAGGCACACCTGGCCCAGAAGTCAGACAAGCGAAAGAGCGTTCATGGGAAGGTAGAGCAATCGCAGGCCCAGGTGCTGCTGCGTGCCAACAAGGTGATTTAGCAATACATGTGCATGAAGCTGCTGCTCCCCTCTGCCTTCAGCAAGAATGTCCCTTGTGGCCCACCATAAACAGAAACAAGGGAGAAAGGGCATTCTGGGGGATGCAGTTCAGCCTAGCCAAGTTGACATATTACTAAGTCATCACACTTTGGTATTAAGTTCCATCTCCTCCCTGTATTCTTCTTTCATGTAGCCAGGCTGGAATTTCTCATTCCCTCCTCCAAATCCCCAAAGCCGTCTATTAAAACCACATGGTGGCATTTAGTACACGCCTAGCATTTTAATTGTAAGTCTACGCATTGAATTTCCACCACTAGACTGACTAAGCTTCCTAAAGTTGGGCTCTGAAGGTAGTTCACTAACTATCTGACACATAGGAAGTAGTTCGTAAAAGTTTATGGAACGAATGAGGCAATTAATGAATGAACCGACTTGTGGGACGCAAGAGTCAAGGGTGGTGTACTCACTCTATGGGACTATGTAACAAATCTTCCTCAAAACTTAGCCACTTGAAGCAACAGAAATCTCACAGTTTCTGGGGGGCAGATTGGCTGGGTAGTTCAGGCTCAGGGTCTCTGCTGAAGTCACAATTGGCGGGGGCTGTAGTCATTTGAAGAGGCTACAGGCTCAGTTTCCAATCTCACTTACGTGGCTGTTGGTAGGGCTCCACCTCCTCGTCACTTGGGCTTCTCCTTGGGGCTGCTCACAGTGTGGCAGCCGGCTTCTCCCAGAGCAAGGGATCCAGATAAGAGGGAGGCGGGCCCACACTGCTTTTACGACCGACTCTCTGAGTCCTACACTGTGATTTCCACCTTATTCTGTTGTTAGAAGTGTCATCGCCTGGCCGGTATGGCTCAGTTGGTTGAGCATTGTTCCAGGAACCAGAAGTGGCAGGTTCAATTCCTGGTCAGGGCACATACCTGGTTTTGGGTCCAATCCCCAGTCAGGGTGCATACAGAAGGCAGCTGATTGATGTTTCTCTCTCACGTCGATGTTTCTCTCTCTCTCTCTTTCTCTGTCTGTCTCTCTCTCCCTTTCTCCCTCTACTTTCCTCTCTTTGAAAAATCAATTAAAAACATAGTTTTAAAAACAAGAAGTGAGTCATTAAGTCCAGCCCACACTCAACAGGACGAGGGGATTCACAGAGCATGGATACCATGAGGCTTTGATCATCAGGGGCCATCTTAGCGGCTGCCTCACATGGTGGGAAGGAATAAGGCTTTATGCAGAAGGCCCTCCCATAGAGGTCTTTAGCTGAGCTCAGAAGGATTATACTCACTTCCCACTTCCCACTGCTTAGTGTATAGAGTCATGTTCTTTCTTTTTCTGTAATTTCTTCTCACTGAAAATAGGCCTCTACTGTCAAGTAAAGATTGTATTTTTGTGGAAATACTTTCCAAGAGGAATGGAGAGAGGGATCCAATTTGGATCTCACCTTTCTTTACTAAAATAATTTCCTTTGCTGCGGCCAAGTCTGATTTGGCCTCTAGAAAATACTTATGAGCCAAGTAAACAATTTTGATTTCATACATGCATACACACACACTGAGTTTGTCTCATCAAATAGGTATTGTCACCTCATCAGGGAGTTCTAAACCAGCCCTTAGTGCTTGGATAATAACGATAAATATATTTTTGGAATAACCAATATAGCCAATAATTTATTGAGCACTTACTAAGCACCAAGCACCATGCTAATGGCTTTACATGCATTATCACACCAATTCTCAAATGACACTATGAGGTAGGTATTACTATTTCTCCCGTTTTTTGGAGATGAGGAAACTGAAGCTTTGAGAGATCACATGACTGAGAGAAAAGCATTGGCCCAGTGCACCCCAAGCAGCCTCTGTAAAGGTTGTTACACTTATAGTTCTTCCACAGCCGTACTTGGCCCAATCCCAGTACCATGAATTCTAAAAGTGGGTATAAGGACAGCAACTCATCACATAAATGGAGCTATTTGAACCAGGACCCCTCCAGAAGTCTGATTCAAGTTTTTGTACCCAGGCTTACAAGGGGGCCCAGAAGGTTCCACCCCAACCCCCCTGTTTAGGATGGTTAATGGAACTGCAAGAAGAGATGGCAGCATCCCCTCCTTTTCCTGGAAAGGTGAAGACTGCTGGGCCTCAGAAGGCACAGCTGCAAGATGAAGGGGGGAGTAGGGGGACTAGTGACTTCTCTTTCAATCTTTGAAGTAACAGCCCATGTAAAAACAATGGCACTTGTTATGTGTAATTCATGGGCTCAACAGGGACGAATCATTTATTCATCCATTCAACAAAGATGTACCCATTCTGTGCTGGCACCTGGGGATGGTACACTGAGTAAACAGGTATAGTCCCTGCCCTTCTGGGGCTACAGTCCAAGGGGACCAACCCCAGAGGTACTATCCAGGTGCATGATTTGTGTAAGCTAGCTATGCTCCAATTTGCTGATTTAACAAAATGTAATAGTTAAGGTATGGGGCCGTTGAATGTTACTCTTTCTAGATTTTACTTCACACAGATGTTGGCTAAAAGAAGAGAACTTCCCCCAACAAAGAGGCAACAACTCTGCATTTCACAGAAGGAAGTAAGGGAGGTTTCCTGACAGAATGGACATTCCTTGCAAAATAAGACCTGGTTGCATTGCTTCCTCCAGAGAAAAGGTTGGAAAGTCCAGGAAAACATTCCAATGTTCTTAAAACCAGAGGTAACCATCATATGGACTTTCTAGAATCCCAAAGTAAGAGTGAGGAAGTCTGGTGGAAAATGCCTTTTGCCTGCTCTTCAGCAAAGGGTGAGCCTGATCAGGGACCTTAACTGGAGACCGACCATCTCAGCTCAACACTTAGTAGTCTTCTGATTTTGCTTCGGAATATAGATTTCCTGTGGTCCATTATGCAAAAATCCTTGCTGGCCAAGGACAGATTTTGTAATAGCCACAACCTCATAGGTCCCAGGAGGTTTCAATCTCTTTCTCACTTCCTCTTTTTATGCCATTGGAATTTTCCAAACTGGTAATCAGGAAACATATTCTGAACCACAACCTGCTAATGAGATTCAATGTTGTTAGATAATCCTCATCTCCATGCAGTGGCAACTAGAATATAGGCATTAGGAGGGAAAAATTTTTGTCAGGTCTCTTCACTGATACATACCTGGCACCTAGAAAGATGGCTGACACGTCGTAGGTGCTTAATAAATATTTATGAATATAAATAAACTTTATTGTAAGAGCACCTTAAAAGAGCCAAATTTAACAGTGGGTAAATAAGTTAAGATATTATTTTAACAGCATTGTCAGGGGCAAACAGCTTAAACAAGATAGAAGTTAACTTTTTGTAATAATAATAATAGCAAGTCTTTATATAGCTCTATGCCAGTGGTTCTCAACCTTCCTAATGCCGCAACCCTTTAATACAGTTCCTTATGTTGTGGTGATCCCCAACCATAAAATTATTTTCGTTGCTACTTCATAACTGTAATTTTGTTACTGTTATGAACTGTCATGTAAATATCTGATATGCAGGATGTATTTAGGCGACCCCTGTGAAAGGGGTCGCGACCCACAGGTTGAGAACCGCTGCTCTATGCCAACCTGTTTACCTGTATTAACTGATATTATCCTTACAATAACCCTATGAGGGAGACACTATTAATATCCCCATGTTACAGATGAGAAAATTGAATCACAGAGAGTTTTAATAATTTGCCCAAAGTGACACAACTAATTAGAGTTGGGTTTGAACCCATGATCAGGCTTCAGAATCTATGCTTTTAACCACTAGACCCATGCTTCTCAGCTTCTAATGTGTCTACAAATTTGTTGAGAACTGTTTTTTAAATGTGATTATAATTCAGCGGGCCTGAGGTGGAGCCTGAGATTCTGCATTTGAAATAAGTCCCCAGGTGCTGCTTCTGCTAGTCCGAGGGCCATACGTTGATTAGCAAAGCACTACACTAAACCACCTCTCTTGTAAACACCCCAGCTAGTAGGCAGTCCAGAGGTGTAAGATAGTTCCATTCCATGAGATGGTCTAAAGATCCATGGTCAAACATGAGCCACTATATCACATCCACCTTCCAGCCTTTGGGAAAAGGGGAAGAGAAAGCAGAGCGCAAGCAGCTTTGTTTTAAGGGCATGGCCAGAAGTTACTCATCACTCTGCGCACCTCTCATTAGCCAGACCTAGTCACTGGGTCATGCCTACGCTGCAAGGGAGGCGGGAAAGTCATCTCCAACAGTACAGACCCTCAGCTAAAACTCAGGGTAAAATTCTATTCAATCACTAAAATAAAAATTTAAAAATAAATTTAAATATATTTGATGAGACAACCAACAGTTTCCACCACAGTAGATTGAAAAATCTTTGTTTATTTCATTACACTTATCTCTTTCTTTTCAGTGTGATCCAATAAAGGGTCTTCCATTTCCCTCCATCTTCTGCTGACTTGCACACAGATTCCTTTTTGTCTAGAACAGGGGTCCTCAAACTTTTTAAACAGGGAGCCAGTTCACTGTCCCTCAGACCGTTGGAGGGCCGGACTATAGTTTAAAAAAAACTATGAACAAATTCCTATGCACACTGCACATATCTTATTTTGAAGTAAAAAAAAAAAAAAAAAACGGGAACAAATACAATATTTGTATTTGCATGTGGCCCGCAGGCCGTAGTTTGAGGACCCCTGGTCTAGAAAAACCCATTTTACCTCTAAGTCATCTCCGTTAATTTGAGTCCTCCAAAGCTCTGGTTTAATAAAAAGGCAGAGTCCATTCTTGCATACTCTAAAGATAGTAGCTTAGGATGCGTAAGTAACAAACATCCAAGTTCCCCCATCTTTCTTTAGACTTATTCCTTTAGTGTCCCATCTACTTTCCTTAAGGAAACTCAATTAAATTGGAAATAGTGTCCTTGAATTGATTTATTTTGAATCATTTTTCTTCTTTTCCTCTAACTGGAAATGTTGATAAGCAGCTTCTTGGTTTCTTATCACTATTATAACCAGAGAAGGCCCTGAAGAAAATATTGTGAAGGCAAAATTCATTCTAAGTAGATGTGATTTGAATCAAGTTTAGGCAAAGACCGGGAGGCTGCCTCCTTTTTTATTGGAACATCTTAGCCTAAACCTAGCAACTCAGAGACGTTTGGATTAGGCAACTCACACAATGTGAATACCCTGCCAGCGGTCACAGGTGAGTTGGCTGGAAGTAAAGAAAGCAGTGAGGATCTGTGGTAGCTTAATACAGCCAGTCACTTGTGCAGATTATAAGAAAGGGCTTAGGAGTCCTGCATATCGCTCTGGAACCTGGATCTTTTTAAAAGGATTGTTATCTTTGCAGTTAGGAAATATATTTGGGACTGTGACTCTGCTTACAGCTCTTTAATTAAGCTGGATTACAAAAGTAAAAGACACCCAAGTAAGGAAAGGAGAAACCAGCTGGGGTGAGGCGGAAATCATTATTGTTGTGGCCTGGCACCAACATCTATAAACTTGGAGTTTCTGAAACAAGTCTGCAAAATCTACTCCACAAAAGTATATTCAAGTAAATTGAACTAATCCTTTTATTGAATTTATTGGGGTGACATTGGTTAATAAAATTATATAGGTTTCAGGTATACGATTCTACAATACGTCGTCTGTATTGTATTATGTGTTTACCACCCCAAGTCAAGTCTCCTTCCATCCGAACTAACCCCCTGTTTTAGAAGCCTAAATGTAGCATCATTTGTACATGGACCTGGGAATTATTTCTAATAACTGGTTTCCAAAAGATGACACCTGTCTGTATATTGACAGAGGTTGTAGCTATTGAATTGGGCCTTGGCAGACAGCATGGCCAATCCATTTGTTTCAGCTTTCTCAATAATCGGTGGGTATCATTGCAGGCTCCGTTGGCCTGGCAGATTGATTATAAAGACAGCCAAATGAACGGCTCGGCCATCTCACAATCTGATTTCCCTGCACGTATTGACCCAGTCCAAGTTACATATGTTACAATATTTGCAAAGCTGTCACTCTTCTAAAACACTTATTGGGCCCTTACTATCCACAGGGCCTTTATGAAAACCCATTAAAATTGGAAACCAACTCTCCCTGGCCTGTTTGAGCTTTGACAATTCTTTTAAATGGGGAGAGGGAAGTGGTTTATTAGATACCTACACATTCACACAAACACAGCAGTAACAATAATGACAAAATTCCCTTAGATGTGATTAACTGGGGATGAAAGCAGATAGAGAACAACTTTTGAGAGAGAGAGAGAGTGTGTGTGTGTGTGTTTTGCTTTTAATCTGTCTTTCTTTTTAAAATCTCAGAATGTGTGGAGACCAAACCCTGGGGCCCTTTCTCATCCAAGAAGAGGAAGTACTGGCACCTGCTGGTAGAGATGGGGACTGTTCCTTAGCGCCAGTTGTCTCATTAACTCAGGAGATGACCTGATCCGTCTGCAAACTGTCTGCATCTCAGACCTCTCAACTGATTTACTGCTAAAGCAGGATGAGTTGTTTGAAATTGTGGAGCCAGCGGTTCACTTTCATTTGTCTTTAAAGCCTTCCGTTGCATTGAGGATAAATCAGAGAGGTCTCTCATTGCACTAAATAAACTTCTAACGATACTGATTGAGCTCCTTGGATGGGACACTGTGGGAATGCAGAAAACTCAAGGCCCATTAAATCACTGAGCACACTTAATTGAAATTATGATACTCTGGTCACCCATGGCTAAATGAAGCGCAGACCTTTAATGAGTTTACCAGGTTAAAAATGAGCCTGTGTCAGGCAGGAATCAGACTCATTAATTAGGACTCCACTTAAACTATTGAGTAGTTTTACTTACCAGCAATACCCACGTGGTGGGGAGGAGGGAGAGAGTCGGAGGTGGGGATGGCCACCTTTGCTCATGGCCAATTATGAACCACAAAGTGAGGGCTAAGAGGGGGCAGTGGTTAGCTAGCAGACCGTTTTAACCAATGTTTGTCACTAACCACAATAAGCCTGAACACCCAAAGTCCTTACAGTTTTACTTTTGAAACTGATTGAGACCTCAGAGTGACAATCGTCTCCACTCTATTTGGAGGCCATTCACAGAGTATGGACAATCCCTAACATGCCTGGCTCCTTTCAAAGCCACAGCCGGTGTAGAACCGGAACTTGGCAGTCTCCTCTGGAAAAGGATGGGCTTTCCTCGGTGCTCAAGTCCCTGAGGGACACGTGGAGAAAACCGCTCTGCTCATACAGTAATGGAAAAGCACTTCCATTTCAATTATCTGCAATTAGTTAAGTTCTAGGAACGCAGGGTGTGGGATTTGGGGAAATGTTGGCCCTGCCTCCCTGTGAGGCTGCATCATAACCTCTCTAGGCCTCCATTTCTTCATCTGCAAAATAAGAGAAATAATAACCTGACTCAAAGAGGTGGTGTGGGGATTGCATGCAGAGGTCCGGGTAAGGTGCTTAGTTAGTGCCTGCCATTTACTAAGCATTCCTTAAACAAAGGTGATTGCTGTGGTCCGCCCTCTGCAACGAGGCAAGATTGCTCCTTTTCACTTCTTGTTGCAACTGTATAAAGCAACGAACCTGGAAAACAAAAAAGAAGAGATATAAAATGTTTGGGGAATTTAGTCTGATGAGCTGCAGGGACTGAGGAACCGTTCTTACATGAAGGAGGTCCAATCTCACAATCTTGCTTTGCTTTCTCTCCTTATCTCTTTCTCCTCCTCCTCCTCCCCCTCCTCCCCCTCCTCCTCCTCCCCCTCCTCCTCCTCCCCCTCCTCCTCCTCCCCTTCTTCTCCGCCTCCTCCTCCCCTCCTCCTCCTTCTGCTCTCTTCCCTCCTCTCTCTCTCCCCTCCATTCCCCTCTGCCCCCATATCCCTCCCCCTACTTCAGTACTAGAAGAACTTAGCCCTGTTAGCATTTTCTTATAAAGCCAAGGCATCTTGCCCCTGATTAAGAGAAATTGCAAATAAAATTATCATAACCGAGCCTGCAATTTAATGTCTTTATGCTTGTTTGTGACAACACAGTGCTATGCCAAGCATGCTAGGCTTCTGATTTGAGTTCCTGATTCTTGAATTCAAAGAAAAGCAGCTGAGTTAAATGTGTATGGCTTAACTGGTCAGGGCCCGTCCAGATGCACAAAGGGGATATGTGTGGAGAAAGACCAGTGCATCCACGGAGAGATTACTGAGGGAATAGGTTGGGGTGGATCACACAGAAGTTGGACAACCTTTTACTCCAAATGGAAATCTGACTCTTTAAGTCCAGCAATTAGGAATGGTCTTCCCCCTCCCTGCAGTCCCAACTCCCTGTAACTATCACACACACACACACACACACACACACACACACACACACACACCCTTTGAGCAAATTAATGAGGACAAACAGAAATGAAAAAAGGCTTCTGGCTTCCAGCTCCTCCTCAGCCCTTGGACATCTACATGTGTATTATACTGGAATGAACATGATGCTTCCTGGGCCAATAAAAGCAAAGGGGCATGGAAATGTCAAAAGGCACTGTCCCATATGGGATGTTGCAAAGGAATAAGACTGATGGAAAATTGCATTTTTATCTTGAAATACATTCTGTTACGGAGAGGAGCCATATTACAAACTAACCGTTCTTTCAGATGGAAATTAAGCTTTGTGTCTAAGTTGTACCTGTTCTGAGAGCTGAAATTCATTCCTTCTCTTCAATTTCTTCACCCTACTTTAAATAATCTATCGTTTAAATTCATAGGAAAATGTGGTGTTAGAATTCAGCTCCTTGAGCAGGGATTTTTAAAACCATTTTTGTATTCTCAGCTTCTAGCTCAGTGTCTAGCACCAAGTAGCACCTCAACATAATTATTATAAATACGTGCAGGGCTAAGTTGTGTTACCTTTCAAAAAGCAGTGAATAAAATAGTTTAAATAACTTTTTAAATGTTTTAAGTATAAGGGAGCCATGTCTTTCTTACTTGAGTTACTGATAAAACTGCGAAGTGTTGGTAATATCATTGTGTGTCTTGGGTTAGCCAAAAAAAATTATATCTATCTATATATATATATCAGCAGAGAATTATCCACAAAATGTTTGACCTAATTTCAGAGAAGACCCACAAGTGCACTCTGGAGGTTTCCTTCAGTAAGATTCTTGCTGGCAACTAACAGTGTGCGGGCAGTTGCAGAGCTCAGAAGCCCTGGCTATATTCTCAAACAATAAAGAAATGGCTTGGATTGTAGTAAGAAAGAGAACTAATGAAAAGGGACATCAGAGATATAATGAAAATAAATAGTTCCTCTTCCAAGTTCCCTCCAGGGAGCAGGTTATAAAAACTAGCAGGAGTAGTAGACTCTGGAATAAAATTCTTCCAGGGTAGAAAGTAATTAGGGGTGAGTATATGAAAGCCCGGGTTTAATTGTTCTTTTTAATACAGTGAAAGAAGGCATTCATCATGCAACTTCAAATGAGCGTCCCATTAATGGAGCCTTCCCCCAACAGAATACTATGAATTAATATTTTTACATATCCTGTAATTATTTTGTGAGTAGCGCATTTGTTGTGTATTGTACTTAGGGGTATGTGTTAAAAGCATTAATCAAGCAAATGTCATCACTTAAAATACACCACAATTGTTGATACCCCATTTAAGCATTCTTTTATGTTTTAGTATTCCAAGACCCTCATGAAAATGACCACTATTTTCTTAAGTTTCTGAAAAGACCAATTTCTAGTTCTAATTCACTCTCAGATATTGATTTCTAGATGTCTCTAGAAAGCACATTTTGGACCATTCTTTGGATCTGACCAGTGGACGAGATGGTGAATTTTATTTACAACTTCGCATTTCGGTTGCTTCCTCCGTGCTGGAGGCTGCACCATAAACCCCCAGGACATAGTGCCTCCGTTTACGGGGACACAATAGGCTTCACCATCCCTTATGTCTAAATTCTTCTCTGGAGTAAATAGGGATTTTGTGACACAGATGACATCTCCCTGGGCCCGGTGCCATATGGACATAAAGGGTGGCCTTAGGACACTCTGGGCAATCCGGCTATAAATATCCTCTTACCCCTAAACATTCCGCTGACAAGGTGATGGTGTTTGCTAGGTTAAATTAAACACACAATATGCTGTTCAACCACGTTAAGCTGTCCTTTTCTTTTCCCTAAGAAATCCTCATAGTCTTTTGCAGTTGGTATCAATGTGCCTACAGCCTGGATTGTGGCTTGAGATGCAGTTTTCTCTCAAATTCATTCTAGAGCAGTGGTTCTCAACCTTCCTAATGCCGCAACCCTTTAATACAGTTCCTCATGTTGTGGTGACCCCCAACCATAAAATTATTTTCGTTGCTACTTCATAACTGTAATTTTGCTACTGGTATGAATCGTAATGTAACTATCTGATATGCAGGATGTATTTTCATTGTTACAAATTGAACATAATTAAAGCATAGTGATTAACCACAAAAACAACATGTAATTATATATGTGTTTTCCAATGGTCTTAGGCAACCCCTGTGAAAGGGTTGATCTACCCCCAAAAGGGTCACGACCCACAGGTTGAGAACCACTGTTCTAGAGGAATATGGCCTGGATATCACCTGCCTATAAAACCTGTATTGGCCACTGACTCTCCATGCGACCTTGAGCAAGTTATCAAACTCCTCTGCACCTCAGTCTGCTTATCTGCAAAATGGTGATGATAATATTATCTGTATCATTGAGACTTGCTGGGAAGATCATGCGTTACTATTTATAATGTGCTCAGCATGGAGTCAGCCACATATAAAGGCAACATCACAGTTTACTATTGTTTTCCCCCAGCTCTGCTGCTAAAAGAATCATCAAACAAGATATTTATTCTTACGGAATTTTAAGGTTCTCAGAGTGTTGACAGGATGAGATAAAATATGTGTAAGGATTGGAAAACTACTCAAGGCTGTGTGAAGGCTTGTGAAATGCTGACCAAAGTAAAGAATTACAGTAGTAAATAAAATGTAAAGTACGATTTTTTTTAAGCTACTAAAGTAATTATTCTTTGTTTTAAATCCCTACATTTTCATATTTTATCTTCTGAGAGAAATACTTATTGTATACATTAATGCACCTCTGTATGTATATACATACACACGGCCACAAACTGTTCAGTGTGGGATTAAACTTCTGGTAATGATTCCTTGTTAGCACTTTCTTGTGTTTATCGTGTGTTTTATGGTCTAGAAACAGACCTTTGTGGCAGGTATATTCACACAATCTCTTGTTATACACAATATCTTTATTAAAATTTATTAACACAAAATTATTTATCATGTGCTTAGAGTTAAGTATGGAATTATAAATGCCATGTGATGGGCATTTTAGCCGAGATGTGTTTAGAAAAGGTGAAGCCATCCTTCCTTTCCACGATACAGCTCTCTCTTTCTCTCTCTCTCTCTCTCTCTCTCTCTCTCTCTCTCTCTCTCTCTCACACACACACACACACACACACACACACACACACACACACACACACTTCTCTACAAAACATGGTAAACAAGCTCCCAAACTCCTACAAAATCTGGTAAATAAACCTGGTGGCTTCCCCTGGGGGGCTGGGGTCTGTACTTGAGTATATGATGATTCCGTACAAATGTGATACCTAAAGTCGTCCTTGAGAAAGGCAGTGAAACCAGCTAAGATCGGACGAAGTGGAGGCTTGATGGGGCTGAGCCATCAAGCTCGGAGTCAGTGCATCGACACGAACGAACGATGCTGATGAATCAGAATATCTGCGAAGGCTTCAAGTTTCAGCCTCCCGGTTGGCCTCAGAGATTTATTTTCAGATCTTGTTTTATTTGTCTCTGCTGCATAGTAAAACGTGGGTGGGCAAAATTCTCCCCATTCCAGGGACCCTGCATAGACTGCTATAGGGTTTTATGGGACTGATGCTCTGTTCCTTTTAGAGGGACAGTTATGCCCAGTGTCTGTCCTCCTCTTAGCCAGCATCCATCAGCCTCTAAACCTCCCGCCCCCACCTTTGAGAATTTATGGCAGCTTTCAGCCAGGCTTGGCTTAAAGCCATTGACCTCTGTGGCCTGCGTTATTGACCAGAACACAGCATCTTCTGCCCACATAATATATGTCTCTTTATCTCCCTGAAAGGAAAGGAAATGACGCTTGGAATAGCCAGGAACACAATAAAAATGAGAGAGGCTTTCCCGTGTTTTGCTTTTTTCTTTCTTTTCCTTTTCTTTTTTCTTTCTTTTTTTTTTTTTTTTTTTTAGTTTGTCCATGGCATTTTGGCTTTACAAAAAAATCACACTGGGATGGGCATGTGTGCTAGGCAGCACTCTGAACAGTGCATTGGGAGGGCGTCCTCGGGAGCAGGCATGGTGGGCCAGAAGGCCTGTCCCAAATAAAATCATTGTGCGAGTGCTCACCTTGAGTATGTGTGGGGTGAACAGCCCTATGTCCAAAACGCCTCGGGACCAAATCTATGACTCATTGACATCGTAAGCCCCCAGAGACCCTGGAGAAAAGCAGCAGGGCTGCCAGGCCCCACATGCCCCTTGAGGGAGGGAGCACAGTGGCACAGAAGCCAGGAGCTGGGAGAGCCATGAGCATTCATCTGGTTCAAGCTCCTAAATTGGCAAATGAGGAAATGGAGGCCCAGCGACAAGAGACAACTTACTCAAGGCAAACAGGTGCTAGAAACAGAGCCCCCCACGAATATCTGAGTCCTTCAAAGTACTCCCTATGAATGCTCCACACAATAAAGACTCAAAGTACCGTCGAGTAGCAAGGCTTTCAGCAAAAGCCTCGTCCATTCCCTGTTGGGTATTATTTCCGAAATCCTGTACTCAAGTGTCCTCAGCCGCCCTGAACACACGATCCCAGGTGCCTCTCGCTGTCACCTTCGGACAGAAGCTGGGAGCAGCCAGAGGAAAACTCCGAAGGCAAACAGTGCAAACACGTGGCGCTCACAGACAGCTTTGCAGCCTTGGACAAGTTCCTTACGTCTCGCCCTTCACTTCCCGTGATAAAACGGGGATGGGAGCGCCACCCCTCCCAGGGGCGCTGTGCGGAGTGAGATCCCTGGCAGAGTGCTCAGTCCATTCGAGCACTATTGTTACAGCCCGGGGTAGAGAGAGACTGTGTCCGAGCCCTGAGCTGCTGCAAAGCACTCGGCCTGAGCCGGGGCGTTTTATCTGGGTGTCTCAGGGCTTTCTGGAGAAGGACTTTCGCAGAAGTCATAATTTTTAGCCTCGCTGTAATTCACTCGGGGCTGGCACCTTCTATTCTAGCTACCTAGAGTGTCAGTTCTGGTAGGTTTAGAGGGCAGACCACTTCGGGGGCGCCCTCCTCATTGCAGAACATCAGGAGAACTTAACATGCTCAGTTATTTCACAGACACTAGGGTCCAGAAACAAGATTACTAGCGGAAGACATACACCATCTACCTAGTTATATTTATGATCTATCATAAGCAGTCACCTATATCCATGAAAATAAAAGTTAATGGGAGTAGCCACCGCAGGCACCTTATGAGTTTTCCCATTTCCATCACCACTTAATGATGGTGTGTTTGTAAGTTTTATATGCAGACTCAAGGTGACACGCTGCAGCAGACACCAGAGTTTTAAGTAAAATCTGTAGAGAGAAAACTTTGAAATTAGAAAATTCTATCTGGCAACTTTATTCCCCAGAAATTTGGAGAAAACGGGCAGTATTGAATCTTAGCGATAAAACATCTCAGCTCAGCTTATGTAACAATTTAAGAACCACTCACTAGAGTGTGAACAAACCAGGGTAAGTCATCTCTCCAGATCCTCATCAAAATAAGGGCAAGAGAACTAGAAACTTGTAGGTCCGGATGAGGCTTTAGTGTCTTGCTTTAACCAATAATAATAAAAAACGTAAAGCAAAAAGAACCTCTTTCAGGTTCGGTAGCTAATTCTTTAAGCTAAGACATTTTAACAAGCCATACTTCTATTTATGACCATGAAATTTCTCTCTCAAAGTAGTAACAGAGTGTCAAAGTACTAGGACATTCATAGTAGCCTTAAAACTATAACCATATAAATCAATTGGGACCTTAAAATATTTTTATCCTGTTTAGAATCTCATTTAGTTTTTGTGAATTTTTCTTTTGGAGAATAGCATATTAAAGAGCTTATCAATTCAATCCTAAAAATTCAACTTTTATATCATATTTTTAAAATTGGATGTCCAACAGCAGGGAACTGACTGAAAACCTGAATATGTAACAAAAATGATGGGTGATGCAGAATTTTTTAAAATTTTTTGGCAAGAATGTCTAGTGACATGGAAAGATGGACATTCTGTTAAGGGAAATAGTCTATGAGAGTGTACCTACAATATAATTTCATTAATTCTGAAATATTAATTAATGAAATAATTACAATATTATTTCATTTTTAGTCTATACACATAGAAAAATCTCACCAAGTGGCCAATAGTATTAATGCTAATATCAGCTGGTTTATGTTCTCCTTTTCACATATTTGCTTTTTTAAAAAACGTTTTTTATTGATTTCAGAGAGAAAGGGAGAGGGAGAGAGAGAGATACAAATATCCATGATGAAAGAATCATGGATCAGCTGCCTCCTGCATACCCCCTACTGGGGATCAAGCCAGCAACCCCGGCATGTGCCCTGACTGGGAATCGAACCGTGACCTCCTGGCTCATAGGTCGACACTCAACTACTGAGCCATGCCAGCCGGGCTATATTTGCATTTTTTTAATATATTTTATTGATTTTACAGAGAGAAAGGGAGAGGGATAGAGAGTTAGAAACATTGATGAGAGAGAAACATCCATCAGCTGCCTCCTGCATACCCCATACTGGGGATGTGCCTGCAACCAAGGTACATGCCCTTGACCAGAATCGAACCTGGGACCCTTGAGTCCGCAGGCTGACACTCTATCCACTGAGCCAAACCGGTTAGGGCTATATTTGCATTTTTAATAAACATATTGCTTTTGTAATAACCAAACCACAATTGCTAGTGTAAAAATTAAATTTTAGTTTCTGTGCAATGTTATTTAATTGCTGAAGCACTGGAAATGTAACCATTTCACCCAAGGCTGTCCCACCACACGTTTCCTGAAGATACCATTAGAACACAGTTTCCATGTCCAGAGAGAGGCACAGGAAATACACATACATATATGTGATTGTGCTTATAATAGTACTTTATCTTTGCACAGACACAACATATATCTCTCTCAGCTTGATTGACTGTTGGGGTCCATGGATAAATTCCAACAAACATGGATTAGTTGTAATCTAGGTGCTCGTTGGAAACCATAACTTCAAAGCTCATTGTCATCTAATAATTTTTAGTAGCTCAATTGAAAGAAATTCAATTTTTAATTTTTTTAAATTAAAATAACGATTCTGTTATTACATAACTAAATCTACTTTTCCAAACATTCTAAGTCTATGCCTAGATCAAACAGGAGTTCCCATGGAACTATTTATGTGACTGCACTTAGGTGTGACTCCTCCTATCCGGGTTGAGCATCACTCTAAAGGAAAACAAAATGATACATGTCAGACATTGTTAAGGATGCTAATCACATCTCCATGTCTTTTTTAGGAAGACCTCAGGAAAAAAATTTATTCTGACATTTCCATTGCAAGAGTAGGCAAAAGTCCCCCCCAAATAACTGGCTTGTTTCCACCTTGTGGACATTATGAAGCGACTGACCAGGGGTCCCTTTTTTGATTGCTCTTAGCTCGGAGACAAATGTGTGGCCCTGCTGTGACTAATGTGAGAACCAACGTGGTGTGTGTGTTTAAAACGAATTCTTCACTTAATTTTATGTTCCCACCATGTTTTCCTTTCTCTCTCCTAACTTTGTTTTTTACTTTTAAAAAAATCCACTAAACTAATACGTGTGTGGGGAACCAGTCCACAAGAACAGAAGAACTGATGGTGAAAAGCAGCAGCTTCGTGCCCCTCCGCACTCTGCCCCCACCCCCAGCCCACTACCCAGATCCAACCTCATTTAGCTGTTTGCTTTTAGTCCCCTTAGCAGTTACCTCCATAAATCCAGATAAGAGGCTTAACCTCTTCTTCTCCATTCATCAACTTGAGATAGTATTGCTAGACACCTTAATACGAAAAGGGAGGATTTAGCTCATTTATTCTCAACCTCCCCTTCTTCCAAGTGTTTTATATTCATATGATCCTTTTCAGTTCTACCATTCTTATCTTTGGAACTTTCAATAATATGCAAACCTTTTCATCGGAGACCCCCCGCCCCCACTCTCAGCTTTTTGATGGTCTGTACTATTGTGAGCTGCCTAATTTTAAAAAGAAAAGTACTAACACATGCCAAAACAACACGGCCCATAAGGCTTCAGGATGAATCCAAAGCTAAATAATTAGAAAATGGGAAGAATGGTAACACAGGCTAGCTTCGTCTCAAACATCGCAGTCCGCTCTTACTTTCATCATGGTGTCAGCCTCATGTACTGTCAATCTTAACGTTAGAGCTTAAACTGAAGTTTGAACACTGCATTGTAAACGTTTACCCTGATACTCAGGTGAACTCCTTTTAAAACATTTTGCGGCCCCAGCCAAGTGGGTGGCTCAGTTGGTTGGAGCATTGTCCCATTCACCAAATGGTTGCGGTTTCAATTCCTGGTCAGGGCACACACCTAATTTTTGGGTTCAGTCCCTAGTCAGGGCGCATGTGGGAGGCAACCAATTGATGTTTCTCATTCACATCAATATGTCTTCCTCTCTCTCTCTCTCTCTCTCTCTCTCTCTCTCTCTCTCACGCGCGCTCTATTTATCTCTTTCTCTCTCTTCCTTTCTCTCTAAAACCAATAAACACATTCTCCGGCAAGGATTATAATAAAAAGAAAAACATTTTGTGGTTACTTGAAGCCTTAGGTTTCAAAGTTTGTCTTTCTGACAATTGTAAAACACTTGTTAGACATTCCTTCTTTCCCATAGAAATGCTTGTTCTCCTCCTAGTCTCTTGTTGACCTCCATCCAGATGTAAGAGCCCAGGTGATGGGTTGTGTTGACTTCCACCAGTGGGGTGGGGTCTAGCTCCTTAACCTCCTCACCGTGGTTTAACGTGGTGACACCCCTCCTATGGGCTCCTCACCCTGGGACGCACACATTAGACACAGGGACCTTGCAGAAGAGCAGTTGGGATCGCTCTGGCCAAGACAGCAAGGGCAACAAGCTGGATTTAGCCTCCCATGCCGTTCAGCACAGCTCTGCCCCTAGACAGTCAATATGCCAGGTCCTGACTTCAAGTACAAGGGCTGCCAACCAAGCAAAAATTAACCCTGCACCCTGTCTCGTGATGAGTGGGTGTGGTAGGCCAAGTTGAGAGGCAGCAGGGAGCAGCAAGGGAGGAGAGTCAGGGAGCAGCGAGGCTATTAGAATTGCCCAGGTGGTATAGTAGGGTCCCAAAGTAGAGGGGAGGGGTGGGGTGGGGTCAAAGGAAGCATGCAAAGATGGCAGGAATTCTTAATGGGGATATGCATGGATTTGAGAAATTGTGTTTAATGTTTTAACATTATTTTATGTATGAGAAACATTTTAAAAAGTAATATATGAATACCTTGCTCAGAAATTTCTTGAGTGAAAAATCAGAAGTTACAAAAGGTTGAGAAGCAGTGCTTTAGAGGATCTGTGTACTTAATTTGGAATACCCAAATAAATCCTTTATTCAAATCTGCCACGACTTATTATATTTGCCTGCTCTTAAAGTTTATAACGCACCATTTTAAATATCACAACATTGCTAGAGAAAGGTTTTACCCTTGCACCTGGTCTGAACTTGTGCCCAGAGCAAGTGAATGAGTGTGGTAGTGACAGAATGGGAGACGGGGGCGGGGCATGTCTGGTGGCAGTTTTGCTTTGCTTTCTAATTTCCTTTAATAGAATGAGTCATTAGTTTGTATTTTCTGCCCAGTCCCTCTCAACACTACTACTCATAAGTGCTGGTGTTGTGTGTGTGTGCGTGTGTGTGTGTGTGTGTGTGTGTTGTTGTTGTTGTTGGGGGGGGGGGGTAATTTGCTTTTGCTTTTAGTTCCTTCAGACTCTCTTGAGCAACCCCTAGCCTTCCCAGAACTAAAATCTTCAGCAGGAAGGATTTGGTGCCCACCAGAGGCTCTTAAACTTCAGTTTGCTTAATAACCATACAGCAAAATGGAAAATGCACATTCTTATGCTAGAACTGTTACCGGTGGAAGTGGAGTACCCCTTCCCCTGCTGAGTGCTGGGGGTGGTGGCCTTACGGTATCTCAAGAAAAAATTTTCTGAGACTCGAGGATGGTTGATTTTTATTTGCGTGGAATTACATCCCTGGGTTTCCAAAGTCCCATTTCCCTTGTCCAGTCATAGAAGAAGCGTAACTGGGGCTTCAGTGGCGCTAGAAGCAATGCCAGTGTCCAGAACTTGTTGCAGCCAGGTCCTGCTCAGCACCGGGCTAGTTACAGTGCATTAGTCCATTGTGTGTGGGGTCCCCATGGCCGTGAGCCATGTGGGCAAATGCAGGGGAACCGGGAAAGCACTTGCTCCTCCTGCAACAAGAGTCCCAAGAGTACCAAGAATGACCAAGAGCCAAGAGTTCGAACTCCTTTGTTTAGGGGATTAACTACATCAGATCTTCCCACGCTTGCAGTGGCCGAGCCGATTCCGGGCAATGACGTGTTCTCAGGTGTGACTGACAGTAAGCACCTTCCCTATATCACCCCAGCTTTACTGGGCATGCGTTTATCTCCCCCCATCTGTTTGCTTCCCCCAGGGACCTGCTGGGAATGGACCGGTGGCTCCCTGGGAGTGTGAAGCTTTAGCTTCCTGGCGAAGCTGCCTAAACGACATGCCTGTAATATGTGGCCTTCCCTTTGCTCCTTTCCTGTTATTAATCGCTAGGTTAATTTCAATGGTGTCAGAACCCCCATCGCACCCTCCTTGATTTCCAGGACCCTAGAGGTCAGGGCTGAGGCTGAAGAACCTACTTTTTACAAGCAACTCAAGTGATGCATATGCAAGTGGTCACTGGCCCAAATTGAGAAATATTTTTCACCTGACCCTGTCCCTACCCTGCCTCCCTGGCAAAAAGCAGAACCAACAACATTTACCACCAGAAAAACAAAAGTCTAGGGCCACCAGGATGACTAAACTCACCTCTCTGAGATCCCTGCCAGCGTTCTTTCCTCCACCCCAAACCTCCACCTGTAAAGTCTTCTCTTCCCCCACCTGCTTCTCCTCTTCTCCCTAGAGAAGGAGAATATAGTAAAACTAGTAGACACACCACTCTGTCTTCCTGTCAACAGAATATTGCTGCCACCAATCCAATGACAACAGGGTCCCCAATACGGGGTATGGAAAAAGGAGAGACTTGAATCAGATAAACAAACCGGAAGTGTGCTCCTCTGAGAAAAGTGCCTGCCCTGGTCTCTGATTGGTCCATTTTTATGTAAAGGAGGAATCCAATTTTGCACAGTTTGGTTGACTCAAATAGCACTGTCCTGATTGGTTAGAATCATGCATTCTGATTGGTAGTTATGGAGCACCTCTGATTGGTCGGTAAGGATGCAAATAATGATGCAGCTGTGCAGCTCCAATTGGAGGGAACAGCTCTCAGCCTATTTGTCAAAATTCATAATAACAGGAAGTCCTTTCTAAGGGTCAGGTCAGAGGGCAGAACCCTAGTGCTGGAAGCTGGTAGCTTAGTCTGTGGCTTTTCCCTGAAGTGCAAGAGTGCAAAAGAGACCTCTGCCAGCAATGGCTGCTGGACCCCAGTTATGAACTTGAGCCCATTTAACCACAAGGAGTCCTTCTTGGCAGGTATATTCCTTCTGGGTCAGCAGACCACACGCCACGCCCCTAGAGGAGCCGCCCCTCCCCAGCCTTGGTGAATTAACACTCCTAAGAGGCTTGATGAGAATCAAGCAAAAGAGAAAGTTCCCCGTCTTTAAAACTCTCCGGAAGCCCAGGGTAACATTTCCTCTCTGAAAGCTCTTTGCCACAATTTTCCCAGGGCTGCACTTGAGTGAAACCCCCAAAGGAAATTACCACTTAGATTAGGCAGGATGTGCCGGCTGCTTGTTTGGCCTCAGCTGCTTATGCAGCCCAGCAGGCAGGGCGGCAGCTACAGAGCCCAGCAGCCCAGCAAGCGGCCCAGGTTGCTGGCCCAGGAAGGGGGAAGTCGCTTGTGGGGCTCGGGGGCCTGGTGAGGGTGGCTCAGTGAATTCATTGTTGTCATATAGAAATTATATAGACAGACCACACAGGGCACTTATCCTTGTTTGGGGGGGCTTGGGGTTACTCTCGAGGTGAGGGGTTACCTGAGCCACATCTTGAAGAATATTCAGGATTTACCAGGTTGGGAAGGAGAAGAAGAAGAAGAAGAAGAAGAAAGAAAGAGGCTCCAGGGTGTGAGAACGAGGCAGAGGATGAGCGGTAAGTCAGGAGATTAGAAAGATGACACTGGTTAAGTACCTTCTATGAAGGCCACAGCATGAAGGGTTGTATGTGCTATGTTAAACAATTGTACTTTATCCTGCACATAAATCTTTGGAGGATTTTAAGCCAAGGACTAACATAATCAGACTTGTAATTTAGAAAGGTCATTCTAAGTCTTTGGCAACCTCCTTAAATCTCTATTTCCTCACTGGTCCAGTGTCAATCATACCGACCTTAGAGAAGCGTTCTGAGGATTAAATGAAATTGCTGTAAATGTTGAGCACTGTGCCTGATCAATTTTGATGGATATAATTATGTAAATTCCCGTCTTCACTGCACATGAGGTACAACGCATGTTGGGAGGCAGGGTCCGAGGAGGCGCTGACAGAGAAATGGGACTCACGGGGCCTAGGAGGGATTCGGCGCCGTTCTCGCGGCCACACAGCCATGAACACTAGGAGCCAGGACTCAAGCTCAGGTCTGTCCCGCTCCAAAGCTCATGCTCTTTACCCCGGACCCTGACCAGAAGCTTCTCCCTCCACCTTCTCAGCCTCTAGGTCTGCGTCAAGAACATCATTCCAGAATCTCCGAGAGACCATGCTGGCTTTTCAGACACAAACCATTCCCATGGAAAGAAAAGCCTCTGGCATCTCCATGCCCTGGCCCAGACTCTCTGTGTGCAGCCGCTTGTCCATGTAGAAGCTGGCGGGGGGTTGGAAAGAGCTAGAAGCTGCCTCCTGGCTGCGGGAGGAAAGCCTGGCTGTGCCTCTGGGAGCCTTCCAGCAAAGCCCCGCTTTCTCCGTGTGCCCAGCTCGCGGGAGTCCCCGGGACAGAAGCCGGCCAGGCCTCGGAGGGCGCTGCTGGGGCAGGGCCGGCTCCTGGGGTGGGCGGGGGTCCTGGTGCACTGCCCCCGGCGGGTGCAACAGACCCTCCCCGTGGGCGCAGAGTGGCTTGCTGGCTGCCAGGCCGGGGCAAGTGACAGGCAGGCGTGGTTTCATTGCTTGGACCCCTTCCGGAGCTCAGTGCTTGGGGCTTGCAGAGATGTTCTTGAGTTTCAGTTCACACCCCATTGGATTTCCCTTCAGCCTGAAAGCTCACAGGGAAGGGCAGCTGAAACAACTGAGTGTGGTGGGCTCTCCCCTCAGAGCCATAAATCACACCGCCGCCGCCGCCGCCACCGAGGAGAGGAGGCCAGATGAGAAACTGGGCCCATCCTGGGCTAATTCACCCCAGGAATGTGGGGGGGGGGGGGCAGGGCATGTTGGGAAGGGCGGATTTTCCTCGCACACCTGCTTGGGTTTTCATGATGAAATGTTTCCATCGTGGCCCTGAGGTGTGCTTCTTGAAAACCAGATTCTGCCCAAACGACGAATAACCACCGCGCTGCACTTCCCATGGCCAAACAATGCCCTGAGCACTTGACTTCCATCATTCCATTTGAACCCCAGGCAGTAGGTGTCATCGTTCTCCCCATCTTGTAGAGGAGGGACTGGACTCAGCTAGAAACTTAGCAGAGCTGGGGTGTGAACCAGGCAATTGAGCCTCCCATCAGGGAGCCCTCGCAGGCAATTCTCTGGCCAGAGGCCCAGGAGCCCCTCTTCACAGGATTCCCAGCAGGGGGCCGGGGGCCCTGGGACTGGGACCCCCCCCCCCTCCGCCCCGTGAAGGCTGGAGGTGCCGGTGAAGGCCACCTGCTAAGATCCCTTGTGGCTCGAAGCCTCCTGGTGCTCTTGCAGGCCCAGTGGGAGGAGGGCAAGCACAGTCTCTCTTCTGCCAGCATGGAAGCCCCCCCCCCCCCCAATTGGGGACTCAGTCCCTGGTCTCCCTAATCTTGTTCTTCGTGAGCATAAATTCCATTAACATTAGTGGGAGTTACCCTCTAACTCAAGGGGGACACAGATTTCTATTGTTGTGAAAAGAGGCTTGGGAGACCCCACCCTGCTGCCACCCCAGTTCTAAGGATCACTTCCTGCTGCTCTCCACTAGGATGCCAAAGCCTGGCAGCCGCTCTCCCCCAGCCTCTTCAGGCTGGTGTGCAGCATTTGGTTTGGTTTCTCGGATTATTAAGTCATTTACAAAATAAAACTCATGTGCTCTTTAGAATATCTTTAAAAAAAAAAAAAAAGCCAAGGCAGCAGTCTGCTTTCTCCAGTCTCCTCTGAGTTCCTTTCTCGGTGAAAGGCCAATTCCAGTACAATGAGACATAGCAGATCTGGAACCTATTTGGTCTGCATTCCCTAAACAGAATACAAATTTATAATATCCTGATTCACGTAGTCTAACACTGCCTCTCTCTCTCTCTCTCTCTTTTTTTTTTTTTTTGGTAAAATCTGCATAAATAGCACTACCCCTAAGTTATGCAGAGCAGACAGTGGGCCCATTATGAAGTATGAACACCCTGACCAGGGCTGGGTGGCATTTGAAAAGAATTGTGCGAAGAGCTGGGAGCGAATGCTTGCGGTGAGCAGGGGAGCTTCGGCGGGCAGAGAGCCAGGGTCATCGCAAGAGCCCTGTGTGCTCCCAGACAAGCCTGGGCCGGCTTTCCTTGAACTGAGGTGCTGAAAAGAAAGCCACGTAACTACAGCGTAGAGAAAGCGAGACGGAAAATGGTGAAGTCGAACAAAGGGGCAGGAAGAAAAAGCAGAGAAACAAAAGTGTTCCTCCCCGTGCAGGGTGAACGGAGCCGCCACCGAGGTCCCAACTCAGTCCCCTCCCGCCATCTAGTGGTCACAATTGGGGACTGCAGCAAGGACTGCCCCGGGAGATCTTGACACCGGAGGTGCCGGAGATGTCTACCTTCTGGTCAAAATGAGAAGACATACCCAGCAACACAAGGGGTAACTTGAGCCAAAATCTTCGCCAGGAGAGCAGACCCTTTTCCGTGGGAGGACTTGTTTGTTTTGGTTCGAAATACTGTGCAATTAAAGAACAGATGTGTGTCTTGCTCAATCTGCAGGTTAACAGAGGTTGGGATTGGAAATTCCCAAGCCCCTAGCAATTTCTTTAAAAGGACCACAAGTATAGCACTTGATTAAAATCTCCCTCGAGAAAAGCCGGTTCTTTATTAATAAAGACTATTTGTCACTTCCGTTTTCTGACACTATCCAGAAGCCAAACATTGTTAAGTTTTGCAAAGGAGAGACCAGGAGTGATGTTACATGGATTCACTGGCCAGAATCCACTCCCTGGGTGGGGGGACCCCAAGTTTTACCCCTGTGTACTAAGTATCTTTCCTTTGAAAAAAATGCAGATTCTAGCCCTGTTTTTTTCTCTGCAAGATTGTCCCCATTCATGAAATCTTTGTGGTTCCTGATGATCAGATCTTGATTACTAGTGTTCATAGATGAAATAGTGTTGTAAAATGTAGAGCGTTTTAGCAGCAAAACTAAGATACTAGGAATAAAATACATATGTACATAAAGAGTAACATTTCTAGAAACAAATATGTATACCCTGAGCGATTCTGCTTACCACAGACTTTGATATCTGTCCATGTCAAAAATTCTCATGTGTGTTAGATTCTAAGAAATTATGACCAGGAAATACAGCCTCTTAAAATTCCATTTCTCCGTGCCTATATATACACAAGGTGAACAAAAATTGTCGCTCTAAACATCTGTCTGCTATCTCTAGGCTCCTCTGTGTTCTTTCCTGATCACTGTCCATGTGAGTGTGTTTGGCTGCCTGACAGATAAAGGTACAGCCTAGAGGTCAGATGTTGGTTCCACAGCACATCTGTGCAAACCCTGAGGTCACTGGCGGTTCTGGATGACAACGTATGCCCCTTTAGATGAGGCAAGCTGTGCCTTACTTTGGTCCTGGAGACCGAGGGTCTAAGGATGCTATAGAAATGTCCAGTTTGATGCACTGGCGTCCTCTGGGGCCAAAGACCCGTGGTGATTGACTCCACTTGCAGCCTGACCTCCAAGAGCACTGAGTGGCACCGTCAGAGGCCCTGGCTTGGCTCTGTCTGTACTGCATTCAAAGGCCTGATTCTCTGCTCGAAGAGCCAAATGAGCTCAAGGACAGCAATTATAGAGCAGACAATAGACCCTCGTGGAGATAGGGAAGGAGAAAGAGGCTGAGGAGGTTGGCAGTGGCTTCAGTTAAGTCGTTATTTCACTGTGTTTTACCCTCAGAGATTTCGTCTCTTTTTTCTCACCATGTATTCACCCCGGGCCCAACCTTGGGAAATTAACTTCTGCAGGCAAGAAAAAGTATTTATCTTGAGCCAAGTGACGGGGGATCTCTCTGGGCTCTTGGGTAGGATTCAGTTGGGAAAGAACTCCTTTCAGAAGCAATGCCTGTGACAGAGATTTGATTCGCAGTAGCACTTGACTTTAACTCTTGCAAATCCATCGTCTAAAATTTCAGTCCCAAACTGAGCGCTAATAGAACCTTCTATGGCATGACCCTGGAAGTAAGCATAGGGCGGAGTCAGTCCCTCTCTCGCCCCCTCCCCTCCTCCCAGGTGCCCCAGGATCGCTGAAAATTACCCGGAGGAGGGCATCCTCAGCAGCTTCTGCTGGGAAGATGTTTGGAAGCAGTGAGCTTCCCACCACCCATGCACACAGCTTACTAGAGCAGTGATGGAGACTTGGCCAAGACGATATTATTCTAGAAGACACAGGGGGTATAAGCCATGGAGAGGGGAGAAGCGGGGAGCAAGACAACTGGTGATGGCAAGAGAAGTGGGGTGGCAGAGTCTCCCCAAAGCAGCCATAACGGCAGACTCTCGGGAAGGGAACAGCTGATGCCTGAGGCTTTGAATGACACAATAGCACAGCCTCCCTAAATGACCTTCACATCTCTGCTCAGCTGGCTGAGAAGGACATACTAGCCACACTCTGTCATTTCTGTCTTCCTGGCTCCTTGGCAAACATCTTGAAAATACTCACCATCACCTGAGCACACTGGGGTTGTGTCCCTGCTCCTTAAAGAACCAGGAATGATTGTGGCACAACCAAATGAGCAAAATGTCACTTCTTTTTCATGGCCCTTGCAACCCACTTCTCTCTAGAAGTGACCCTGACCCTCTATGATGTGACCCTTTGGGATGTCTGGCAGAGTACCTTCTCCAAAGGTGCCCACCGGTACCTCCTGTCCCACGCGCTCTTCTGCCACGTGACCCTGCCGTTCTCCCGTGATGTGGCTGGCCTGTGACTGCTTTCTCCAAGAGCACAGCAGGGTTGCTGCGGTGTGGCTTCCATGGTGTGGTATCAACGGCAAAGGGCTCTCCTCTCGGTGTGTGGCTGCGTGGGGAGGGAGGTGGAGAGCCAGGTTAGAGGCGGTTCTGAGAGGAATGACCGCTTTTTTCTCATCAGGCCTAGGGTGCCATATCCTTTCCAACTTAAGTTGTTGCATGTGTAGGAAGTATTATCAACTTGCTCTGGCCAAGTGTCTCAGTTGGTTGTAGCGTCCTGTACACCAGAGGTTGTGGGTTTGATCCCTGGTTGGGGCGCATACAAGAAGCTGTTTCTCTCCCTTCTTCTTCTCCTTCTTGTCCTCCCCCTCCTCTCCCTCCTCCTCCTCCTCATCCTCGTCCTACTTGTCCTTCTTCTCTTTTCTTCTTCTTCTCCTCCTTCTCCTTCTCCTCCTCCTCCTCCTCCTGCTCCTCCTCCACCTCCTCCTTCTCCTTCTCCTTCTCCTTCTCCTTCTCCTTCTTCTCCTCCTTCTCCTTCTCCTCTCCTCCTCCTCCTCCTCCTCCTCCTCCTCCTCCTGCTCCTCCTCCACCTCCTCCTTCTCCTTCTCCTTCTCCTTCTCCTGCTCCTTCTCCTTCTTCTCCTCCTTCTCCTTCTCCTCCTCCTTCTCCTCCTCCTCCTTCTCCTTCTCCTTCTCCTCCTCCTTCTCCTTCTTCTCCTTCTCCTCCTCTAAAAATCAATGGAAACATGTCCTCAGATGAGGATTTTTTTAAAAGTATCATCAACTCAATGAGGGCATTTAAGGAACAGAAGGAGCACCCCTGCCATGGTAAGTGTCATCCAGTGTATGATGCCTCATAAGAAACATGAAAATATGAAACAAGTGCACAAAAGGCAAAGAAATATGACAAGTCCTTTAGCATCTTTGAACACCTTTGCATCACTGGACACCTTTCTGTATATTTGGAAAGTGCAGGGGAGGCAGGGTTTCTGGAGTTAATAAGCCCAACTTATTGTGTGTGCAAACAGGACTGACATCCTCAGAGCACAGTGCTGAGGGCCCACAATGCCTCTAGTGCCCCACAGACATGTTTAATGTCTAAAAATCTAAAGAAAAAAATTAACTTTTAGGTGGAATAAAATTTTTAATATAAAATAGGAATATGCTTATTTTTTACCAGCACAGATAAAATATAAGTTTTCATATTTAAGATATTGAAATATTTAAAATTGAATATTTTGTGTTCTTTAGGGAGGAAAGTCCTGGGGCAACCCAGTTGTCTTGCTAAAGAGGCTCCGACATATCCAAGTTTCTCTCTCTCTCTCTCTCTCTCTCTCTCTCTCTCTCTCACACCCCCCCCCCCTCCCTAAATCTCAGGAATCCTCTAGAAAATAATCCCAGAAGGGATTTTTCCCCTTCAGTACTTCCCTGTTTGGAGTCTAGATGGCCCCATTGCTCCAAAGTTAGCCTGGCGAAGTGCTCTGATTTACAATGTGCCTGCTGCCTCCTGTGGAGCAAGCAGAGGTTACTTCTTGGCGGAGATAGTATTCAGTGTGCGCGGCTAGAGGCAGGCCTGGGATTCTTCATGGCTGTCATTCCTTTAAAACCTCAGTCCCCGAGGATAATCCATGAACAGTAAAACGTGGCCATTTTAAGCTATACTTGAATTATTGAGCATGCGAGGCCTGCATGAAAAATTTAAGTGTCTGGGAAAATAAATAGGGTGCATAAAAAGATTTTATTGAACTCCAGTCTAGGAAGAACAGTAGATGGCTGCTTGCTTTCTTTCTTCATTTCATTCTTTCTTTCTCTCTTTCATTCATTCATTCTTTTTTTTTTTTTTTTCATCAAAGGAACCCCCTGCAATTTGTTAAAAGATCTCTTGGCTCCCTTGAAATTAACAGACTCAAACACTTAGGGACAAACTAACAGAAAAAATACAGCTCCCTGAGGCAATCTCATATTGAGGGAGATGGCTTATAAAATTTTTGAGTGAAACACTAAATTTTCCACTTTCAGGATTCTTAGCCCAGTCTAGATGGTTGCTCGTGAAACAATGACAATGACCTAAATCATTCAACTGTATTTCCTCTAGCTGCTGGGGAAGTTCGTGCAACGGTGTGTGAATAGAAGCAGGGGAAGCACGGGGCGTTTCCAGGGCTTAAAAACCCACTCCCAGGCTCTGGGAACAGGGGGTCATGCGTTATGTATCTGCTTTTAATTTGTGTCTGACATCCATGGAGGCTTCTTAACCCTTTTCTTCCCTCTTGGCCACTTTGGAAAATGATTTGCTCCTATCAGGTTAAATTCAGATTCCACATGAATAATAGATGCACTTTCCGTAATGTGAATTGCCCGGCTTGGGGCCTGTTGCCTGGGAGGTAACCACAATGGAGGCTCAAGGAACAAGGCAGGGCGGGAAGCAGCCTTGTGCCTTGGGTTCCCTGTGGAGATGTGCGCCTAAGCATTGTGCTATCTCCCGGCGGGGAAAGTAAGAATCAACTCACCTTTTTCAAAATATGCTCAGGTGAGGGGTTTAAATGCTTCCCCAGATTATGAATATGTGTTTATGTGTATGAAGGAAAAACGAACTTTATTTTCCAAATGAGCTGAATTGTTCAATATTGCACATGGCATGGTAAGTTCTAAGTTCTTAGAGAAGCTATTAAAGCTATCAAAAGGTACCTCGTGTCATTAAGGGAAAGTGAAGGGAAAATACAGATGAATGGTTACTGTTTACCACAGCACATTTTGGGGAGCAGGTTGACACTTTATTTTGGACGTGCCCCCCCATAAATAAATAAATAAATAAATAAAACTGTTCATGCAGTGTGTCCACAATACCCTAAGCTTGTTACTCATATTGAATCACTTAAGCCTCAAAACAACCCTAAGAGGTTAGGTCCTATTATTATCTCCTTTTTACAGATGGGGAAACAGGCACAGAGAGGTTAAATAATTTGTCCAAGGTCACAGAGGGGCATATCACGTTTGAATCCAGTTTGGTTTCAGACTCCATCGTCTTCCCCCTACAATCGTCTGCCTCTCAAATCCAGCTCCGGGATGTAGCTGTGCGCTCTCTCCATGTCCCCTCGGAACCCAGGGTTCTCATCGAGGCAAACAGTTCTCTACTGCGGCAGGACTCTCTGGTCATAGACCCTGGTCACACATGGGCCTATGGGAAGTGCTGGAGAGCTGACCCCCACCCACGCCCCAGCAGCTCTCAACAGTGCCCAGCAGGAGCCGGTGGATGAACACCAGCTGCAGGCGCGCCCTCGTGGGTCCCTCAGAGGCTCCGGGAGCACTGAGCCCACAGGGTCATCTTGTCTGTAATGTACCCTGTTCTGCTTCCTTTCTCCCCTGTCTCACTTTCCTTCCTGAGCCCCCCCCTTACCCCCCCCCCCCCAAGTAAACATCTTGTACTGAAGTCCTTGTCTCAGAGTCTAGATCTGGAGAACGTGGGCTTTGTCATTTGAAAAACCATAAATGCTAAATTAGTCATTGGCAACTATGAGAAATGGTCCTAAAACAGCTCTACTTCTTCGTATCATGATGAATTTATTCCCCACCCCGAAAGGATCAGTCTGCAAGAACTGTCAAAATCCTGCCAGATGATCTTAGACATTGTCGGTAGATAGTTTCTTTCCAAGCTGCTGTACTTAATGTATGTGGCAAATTTTTTCTTAACGTAAACTTGCCTTTAATGTAACTTTTAAAAAATGGAACTATATCAAACATTGCATGACTATACCCCAAGACCCAAAATTATGTTTAGGCTCTGACCTAAATGGTAAGAACACAAATAGAATATTGAAAATACCCAGGTCAAAGTAAGAAATGGCCTATTCCATTATAATTCTTCCAATATATTTTAGAATACTCTGGTGTTATTTTTTTTCCACAAACTATAGGTTGTAATACTTAATAATATTTTTAATTTGCTCCACATGTTGCTATTAGATTTATTGTGCCAAAATCCCATGTGAGCCTCTTTCACTGATCTTTTTAAGCTCTTCCCTTTCCTCCCATTTTATTTTCAATGAGCGACTATATCAATAAAAAGCAATAAACAGCCCAGCCAGTGTGGCTCAAGGATTGAGTGTAGACCTGTGAACCAGAAGGTCAGGTTCAGTTCCTGGTCAGGGCACAAGCCTGGGTTGCAGGCTCATTCCCCAGTAGGGGGCTTGCAGGAGGCAGCTAATCCATGAGTCTCTCTCATCATTGATGTTTCTATCTCTCCCTCTCCCTTTCTCTCTAAATTATATAAGATTATGCGGTGTATTGCCAGCACCTCCCACAGCACAATAGAGTGGAGAATTCTAAAAGTAACTGTAGAAGAGACGGCCAGGAATCCCTGTCAGCAACTGCTCTCTAAGTGCCTCTCTTGGGGCCTGTTTGCCAACTGGGCTGAGCTCAGGGGGATGAGAGGAGGCAGCGCTAGTCTTTCACACAACTGCCCCCCACTCTGCTCTGTGAAAGCATTCCTCTTGCTACAAGCTTGTGTAGGTTGCATAGCTTCCTAGGTACTTTGTGGTAATAAAAGTTCTGCAACTCTTAAATCATTAACATCTCATCCAGTGTAATATCAAAACGCCAAGCTTCACTTCATTTTAATCTCCCCACCCCCAAGAATGGCCTGTGTCAGGCAGAGAGAGGCACGGGTGACTTTCATTCTGCTCAGGTTCAGGCCCTGGGTGAGGAAGAAGGGAAGCTTAGGGCTTACAGGGTCTCACTTGCCTGGGACATCGCACCCCGGCAGCGGGTCAGTGTGGCACTTGCACGGTGGCTGGCCTCTGTCACCGAACTTTGGCAGTTTCCTTGGGGTTCTTCCTGTTGGGCATCTATCAGGGCATTTTCCTGTGGCGACGATGCCACATCTGGCTGGCACGTGGACTGCCCCAGGCTTGGGGCTTCTTTTGGACCTCCTGTGGCTGGCTCCCTTTGCCCCTTGATTCCCATGGTACTCTTGGCGGCTGCCTTTACTATGGCTGGCACTGGGGGCTTTGACGGCATCCACAACTAGACTCATCGGAAACATGTACACGGCTACCCCTTCGCAGCAGCAGCAGCCTGCATCTTGGACTCCTCGTGACCCCAGCTGGCAACACGGGCGAGAAGAGGGTGAGAACCAGAGGTGCAGGAATTGAGAGGGGAAAGTGATAGAGCAGCAAGAGAGAGGAAACTGCAGTGAATGAATCTAAAACCCACAAACCGTTCCCGAACGCAGAAAGGACAACCCTGCCCTTTGTTTTTAAAAGCCAGAAAAAAACTATTATCCAAACATGACACAGATACCACCACCAACCACACGAAACACTCCTGGTCGATCCTGCTTATGAATATAGACACAAAAACTTCTAAATACTCACAAATATAACGCAACGGGAAATTAAATGATATTCCACAACCAAGGAAAATATTGCCCAGAATATTTTACTGGCTTAGTAGTAGGATTTCAGACATACTCATGTCATGTCAGTTATTGGAATAGGTGATTATTTCCAAGGATAATAACAAATAGGAATAAAATTTATCCAGATTCCTTATTTTTAAAAAAAATATTTTAGCAAGCCAGGAATAGAAGAATGCTTCCTTAACACAAGGAAGAATATTTAATTTAAAACAAGAGCCATTTTCTTAACAGCAAAGCAAGCACTAGACGCATCCCCATTGGCAACAGGAATAAGATAAAGATTTCTTCTGTTCCCACTATTGTGTAATACCATATTCAGCAGGGCATTCATATTTGAAAAAGAAAATAGATATAGCTATTGGAAGTGAAGAGGCAACATAACACTATGCAAATAGTGTCACATCATATAACCTTAAAACTCTAAGCAGTGGTTCTCAACCTTCTGGCCCTTTAAATACAGTTCCTCATGTTGTGACCCCCAACCATAAAATTATTTTCGTTGCTACTTCATAACTGTAATTTTGCTACTGTTATGAATCGTAATGTAAATATCTGATATGCAGGATGGTCTTAGGCGACCCCTGTGAAAGGGTCGTTCGACCGCCAAAGGGGTCGCGACCCACAGGTTGAGAACCGCTGCAAAGCATCTACTGAAAAACTATCAAGATAAAGATTCGAGACAAAAATAGAAATTGAAATATTTATTGAATATTAGTGAGAATATATTTTAAATAGAAAAATAGCAAAAAGCTCCTGTTCACTATTTTAATAATACACACAAAAACCCTAGGGATAAGTTTATGTGCTTGACCCATATGAAAAAAAAAAAGCACCAGGCCATGCTATAGGACATAAAAGCAGAGAGATATGATGTGCCTGAATGGAAAAATGAATATTATAAAAATGTCACACTAATTTATTATTCTAAATGCAATCCAAACCCAAATCTCAATGGGATCTAAAAATATTTGGCAGTGTGATAATAAAATTCATCTATAGGCAAAAATGTCCATGAAATGCCAACTAGACCACGAAAAGGAAGAACTTTCAATGAGCACCAGCCCTGCCAGATATAAATTGTGAGCCCATAAAAAAATACAATAGTATCGCTATATCACCATCCAGTTGCAGTGACCAATGGCAGGGGTTATTTTGGCCTGGCGTAGATCAGGTAGCCTCTCTGGTCAAAACAGCTATGACCTCAAGCAGGAGTGGGGAATGTCCAGCCCGCAGGCCATATAAAGCCCAAGAAGTCATCTGGCCTGGCCCTGCCAAGGCATTCGGGGTGCGTTCACTAAATGTTTGACCAAATATAGCAGGATAATTTTTAAGTTGATAATTTTGTATGGTCCGTGAATGATGTTATAAATATCCACATGGCCCTTGGCAGAAAAAAAGGTTCCCCAGCCCTGGCTGAGGGATGAGGTCACATGGGGATCTACATGGCTACTATTTATGGGCTGTGAGAAGGCACATTCTCTACGAAGAGAGTGTTGACAGACAAAAAGTGACTGCATCTCTGATAGAAGGCTACAGCCAAACCTCAAGTGGAGATAAGACCATGGGACCTACATTTTACACAGGGTGGCTGGAGACCTGGGGTCATTAGCAAATAGATGGTGGTTGAAGTCATTGGTGTAGAGGAGACAACCTGGGGAGCGTGGGGAGAGTGAGGTGACATGTGGAAGTGATGGAAACTGGGCTCCCAGAAACAGCGGGGAAGAGCCAATGAGTGAGAGAAATAATTGTCAGAGAGATGAAGAAAACCAAGAGAGATGGAGAATAGACTTTAAAGAAGGAGAGAACTGTTCCATGTTAATTTTTTTAAAGGATTTATTGATAGCGTCACAAGCCTTCAAGTGGAGGGAAAAGTTAGATACGGTGTTCTGGATGTCAGCCAGGCATTTGACAACATCTTTCGTGACATCCTTTAGGGACAAGATAGAAAAATAAAGACTGGATGAAATTCAAATGGGAGGATTATCAATCAGGCAAGTGAAGAAGCAAAGGGATACAGGTAAATGAGATGGATCCACCATGGAAGCTCTAATGTGAGCTATATGGCATCATCTTGTCTTTGTGAACATTTTATAAAGTACATAGATAGAAACAAGGACGACTTATTTATCCAATTTGTGAATGGAATAAGGCTTGGGTGAGGGGAATAGCAAGAAATTTCTGTGACAGAGGAGGTTCTTTTCCACATGAGTTCAGTAGAATAGCGTGGGAATTGTTTATTGTTAGATAAATGAAGGGAGGCTGCATGTCGTAATGCAAAGAGCAGAGAACTGATAGTCTAACTCTGGCTGATGGGAGAACTTGGCAACTCACTGAAACTGATGCTTTCCAACCTGCACCTGACTAAAACCCCTGCTGATGGGGTGGGAATAGGGAATTCTTGTTTGTAACTATTTTTCCAGGACATGCGAATGTTTCCTGGCACTGTCTCTGAGCTAACATCTGGGAACACTGACCTAAAAGCTCTCATAGGATCCGTTTCTGAACTTGTAAAATTAGAGCTCATTGAGATGATCCCTAGGGTCCTTTCCAGCTCTAACATTTGTGCCTGTGCTTCTGTAAGGAGCAAGTGTGCCTCTGCCAAGGGTTGCCTAACATCTAACTGCTGGCCTTGGTCCCCACACTGGATATTTCAATACCTTCATGACACCACCTAGTCAAGAATCCTCATTCTGTGATCATAGTGAAGCAACGTGGTGGCTTTAAAGGGATGCTTATGATGTATACACACATTCATATCAAATTACTTGAGTGATTGGACCTAAATAAAACTTTAGGGTCTCAGACACTTAAAGGTTCAATGGCAGGTTACACAGACGTTTTCTTTCTCAAATGTATCCATATCTGTTTGCTTAACTCCAAGCGTATCCTTAAACATCTGATTTTATTCTCAATGGAAAGAGAAGCCAGTGTGCCAGGATAAGATCTAAGCAGAAATTAAAAACAAGTGATAATGGCTGTGCATCATGGGTGTTTCTCTCATAGCCACAGGTCAAGTTGATTTCCTGCCACAAAACAGACTTAATGGAGCAGTGAATGGAAGGCTAAGGTAGAGCTATTAACATCTCTTAGAGGAGACGCTGGCCATCCAATAAAACTGTCAGTAGTTGTGGAAAAGCTCAGATCATAGCTAACCTGGATTTCATCCCATAAACATTTATTGAGCTCCTACCCTGAGCCAAATACTTTTATAAAGATGCTCACAGCCTAATGAGAAAAACAGACAGATAGCTATAAAATAATATAATAAAATAATGTTAGAGCATAGTAATGGATAGGCACACACAGCACTATGGAAGCATATAAGACACCTATCCCCCCTTCCGAGAAGGGGGACTATCTGGTAAGGCTTTTTAGAGTAGGTAATAAAAAGCTGAGGCTTGAAGAATAAAGCTAGGAATCTCTGCAGGTAAATACAGCTAGGTGTCAGTGGGCAAGAGGAAACCAGGAAAGAGTGTTCCTGGTAGTGATGAGCTTAAGCACATACACAAACTTAGCATGCTCTGTGTGAAGACCTTCAAGGACAAAAAGCAAATCAGGGAACTACCAGAGGTGAGGTCGGAGATGAAGGCAGTAACAAAAATGAGAGGTGCCACTGAGGAGCTCAGACTTTCTCCTGTGGGAAATGGAGAGCCCTGGAGATGCTGAAGGCCTGGGACTGACCTCTATAAATCCCACCTGGAGGAGGGACTTCAGGGAGCTGAAACCAGAGGCAGGAAGACCAGTTACAAGACCACTGATGAGTAAGAGATGATCAAGGCCAGTCTAGAAACAAGGTGGTAGGGATGGAGAGGGTGGGGTATTTAAAAACATACTTAGGTAATAGTACCTGCATTTGGTGATGTGTGGGGTGAGGAACAAGAGGAAACTGAGATGAGTTCCTAGGTTTCTGGTTTGGTTGATAAGATGGCACTAACTTAAGGAGAGACTATATGAGAATGAGTACGTGGAGTAGATTACTCTGAGGTTTGGATGAAAAGGAAATGGTATTGGATGGTAGCTAAAGGTGGTGGAGATGACAGACTATGCATTTCAGGAAGACAGAGATAATACGTCTGTACTATGCACCTCCGATATCCTCAGCACTTAGATCAATGCCTACTCTTGGTAAGCCCTCAATAAATATTATTTTGAATTAATGTGAAAAAGCCATTGGAAGGATCACTGAGATGAGAAAGATTTGAGCATATTTGCAAGAAATGAGGAAGAAGCAACCTAAAGTATAACAAATGGAGGGTGTGCTTGATATAAGAAGGGAATTCTAATATGCCACCGCAAATATGCCACTTTGAGCTAAAGAATATGTTCAGCTGGAGGCAATTGAGAATCAGTTGATACAGGAAGAGTTCTCTTCCTTCCTCTCATCTGATAAAAGCAGGACATAAATTTCCCTTCATGAGGTGCCCTCAGCACCACCAAGAAAAAAAAAAACAATTCTTAACCCAGAGATGGAAAGTCAACACCCAGATGAAGTTTACATAAACAGGCCTTATTAAAATAACCTGTATCTTCCATTAGTTCCCCCGTATATTTCAGGTCACTTCTCCACTTTTCATCATACCTTAAAGCCCAAATCCTCTTCCCTTTGTTAAAATAAGTCTAATAGCTTTCTTGCATTTCACTTCTTTTCTGTGAGTTCTTGTACATGTAAATATTAACAAAAATTGTGTGTCTTTTCTCCTGCTAATCTGTCCTTTGTTCATTTATCCAGGGCCCCAGATACTGAACCTGAGGGGGTAGGTGAAAAGCTTTTCCTCCCTGACAATTGTAAGGTCCCTAGAGAGGTGGAAAAGGACAGGGTCAAGGGCACAGGTATTTCACAAAAGGTGAAACATCACATCATCTGAGACAAGAGACGTGTTGCCAAGGATGGGTATGAATACAGGTGCTTATAAGGAAAATACTGGAAAGTTGATAGAGTTTGTGCCTGATGGGCTCTCATTTTCTTTGATAAAGTAAGAGGCAGTCTGAATGAAACCATCCCTCTGACCTGCTTTCCTTCCTGAACCAATAGAGCCAGAAGGACTGGGCTTTTCATTTCCTCTCTGACAGATCCTGAGTTATGCCTCCCTAAACATAATTGAGGCCGGTTTGCCTCAGTGGATAGAGCATCAGCCTGTGGACTGAAGAGTCCCGGGTTCGATTCCGGTCAAGGGCATGTACCTTGGTTGCGGGCACGTCCCCGGTGGGGGGTGTGCAGGAGGCAGCTGATCGATGTTTCTCTCTCATCGATGTTTCTAACTCTCTATCCCTCTCCCTTCCTCTCTGTAAAAAATCAATAAAATATATTTTAAAATAAATAAATAAATAAATAAATAAATAAATAAGAAGTTTAGAAACTATTTTACAAAAAAAGAAGGAAAGCCTAATTCAAGACTTTCTATATGCTTTGAAACTCAGCCGTCCTTTCTTCGTCACCCTCACTCTCTTCTCTTAAGGTGAATTCTTTATCATGGGGATCTTCACTCCATTGAGTAAACAGAGCCCTGCCAGCCTTCTCTACAAGCTGTGCAGACTTGTCCAGATGTGACTAAATCCCAGGGCAGAATAAAAAGCCAGGCTGTAAGCTGGGTCCCCTGCTATGCAAATTTATAAGGGTAGTTCATGTCACAGACCCAAGGATTCTCTCATTAAGAGGTGAGTGGAAAACGTTAAATGTACAAAAGACTATACAAAGAGCTGAGCAACGTGAAACAACAAATGAGAAGCCACAATGGATGCCATATTCATCTTGTCTGACTGAGAAAGAATCATGACTAATAAAAAAATAGACAAATATGAAAATAATCTTTATTCACCCCTCAAAGTGCATTGATCAAGGTAACTGTAGTTTTATTGTTTTCTACCACTGATTTATTTTAGAGGGCCAGTTTTGGTCCAATCCAGTAACCTTGGTCCAACTCGAGAATTCAGTCAGCCTCTTTATTTTTTAATTGAAATTATTGGGGTGACATTGCTTAATAAATGTATATAGGTTTCAAGTGTACAATTCTATAATACATCATCTGCATATTGCATGTGAGTTTACCATCCAAAGTCAAATCTCCTTTCCTCACCATATGTTTGATCCCTTTTACCCTTTACTGCCTCCATACCACCTCCCTTTCCCTCTGGTAACCACTAGACGGTCGTCTGTGTCTATGAGTTTTTGTTGGTCAGACAATCTCCTTGGGTAACTGAGTCTCTTTCAGCTAATAGTCTTTTGCATTTTCTCCCCCTTCTTTTGCTCCTAAGAGCGCATATGGCTATAGGGTATAGTTATGGTATGTGATCTCTCAGTGGGTTATAAGGGAGAGAAAGAGCCCATACATTCACACAAGGTCTTCTTAATCAGTGCTTCTGAAACTTGAAATGTGACATGAATTATCTGTGTATCTTGTTACAGCACAGATTCTGGTCCACTAGATCTGGGTGCCAACCCAAGCTTCTGCATCTCTAACAAGATCCCAGGTGATACTGGTGCTGCTGGTCTTTGGATACCCTTTAACCAGTGAGGTCCTAGATTCTTGCAGGTCTCTGCTGCAACACGTCTGGGCAGCTCAGCTTCTAGGCTGGTGGCCACTGAGGTATGACTTGTCCCATCAGACCTTTTGAGATGACATGCTGGTTCTCACAACTGATGTCCATAGTCTTAGCCCCACCTTCCTTCCATTACAAAGTCTCTGCACATAGAGGGCTTCTTTGACTCTGCCTAGCTCTGGCCCCCTCTCGGAGCATGTGCATCCACTCACTAGATTGTGGAGGAATGTCTCAGTTCCCTGTATGCCAGGCCAGGCATGGGAGCACAAGGCACAACCTCACACTCACCTATCAAGCTCCCTTCCACCACCTTTGCACCATCTCCTGTGCCGCATTAGAAGAGGTCACGTATCAGACTTCTTCAGGTTACAAATTTCCTCTAGCTCCATGCAGGCATCCATTGTAGAGGAGGAAAAATTTATTTTCCTACTACTCTCCTGGGTTCTCCAGCTGGGGGCTTATAAATTGTACTGAGAGAAGACAGATTAACAAAAGAAAAGCCTACAAATTTATTTCAGTTTTATGTGACATATGAACCTTCATAGGAAATGAAGACCCAAAGAAATGGTTATACCTGAGCTTTCTTTTTTTTAAGAAGGAACACAGATTGGAGACTTGGGGGAAACACCCTGAATGATAGTTTTCCTTACACATAGAAAAAATAAAGATAGGAGGGAGGGGGAAAGAGGGAGGGAGATGGAAGGAGAGAGATTGAAAGGTATATACCCCTGAACACCTCTGGGGTTAGGGCCACTGACCCCATGCAGTTGAAAATTAACGTATAACTTTTGACACCCCAAAAATTTAACTGCAGTCATCCCTCAGTATCTGTGGGGGATTGGTTCCAGAACTTCTTCAGATATAAAAATCCATGGATGCTCAAGTCCCTTACATAAAATGGCATGGCACAATGCTAATTGCCCAAGGCCACCTGGTGTTAGCAGTTGCAGAGCTGGGACTCAAGCCTTCCCAGGCATGCCTGATGCTAAAATCTACTCTCTTAAGGTAATGGAGCTCACCACAATAGACCAATAGGGAAGAGGGAAGGGAAGCTAATTATGAATTAATATTTACTGGGAGTGATAGATATTTGTCAAGCTTTGTAGCCATCCAGCATTTTTGAACACCTTTCCTCTATTTAAATAATTTTCCAGATTAAAAGTCCTGCCTCCCAAAGGTAAAAACCAGACATTTTCTCTTGCACAAAAAAAATGGAAATGCCACTCAACACACACACCAGCCCCTAGCTGGTTTGGTTCAGTGGATAGAGCAATGGCTTGCGGGCTGATGGGTCCCATGTTTGATTCCAGCCAAGGGCACATGCCTGGGTTGCAGGATCGGTCCCCAGTAGGGGGCACTTAGGAAGCAGTTGGTCGATGATTCTCTTTCATCATTGATGTTTCTATCTTTCTCACTCTTTCCCTTCCTCTGTGAAATCAATAAAAAATATATTTTTTAAAAAAACAAACATACACACACCAAGACTAACAGAATGACTCAATGAGTGGAGCTCACAGAGATGACCCTCTTATCCTTGTACCCTAAGGTGGTGCACCGAGCTCTAACAAGGCCAGACAGCGGACTCAGAGAGAAATTCCCATCTTAGGCCATGGGGCTTCTGAGCTACATGATTAGGGAAGCACTGGCCCCTCCCTTGGGGAAGCAGAAATGGGAGTCCCAGAGTAATATGGCATGGGAGAACATTGGCTCCAGCCCTACCCTTGTCTTTCATGGCTTTGGGGACTATCAGGCCTTCCTCTGGTACAGCGGTTCTCAACCTGTGGGTCGTGACCATCGGAAAACACATATAGCATATCAGACATTTACATTACGATTCATAACAGTAGCAAAATTACAGTTATGAAGTAGCAACGAAAATAATTTTATGGTTGGGGGTCACCACAACATGAGGAACTGTATTAAAGGGTCGCGGCATTAGGAAGGTTGAGAACCAGAGTCTGGTATAATGTGGCAGCTGGGCATCAAGGCTTGCTATTGTAGCTGCATGATACAGTTAGCTATGGGCTTGAACCCCAGCAAGCAAGCAGCATTCAAGACTGAAGACCTACCAGCCCTTCCTCTGATATGATCAGAGTGCTAGGCTCTAAGCCACATGGTTGAGCAGAATTGACTGCCTTAAGCAATAGGTTATCACCAATGTCCATTAAGTTTGCAGGGGAGCAACTCATATTTTTAGAAGGCAGTCTGCGGAACAGATTTCCCCCCTTCTCTCCCTTGCTTTCCCAGCCTCCTTTGCAGCAAGGTCAGAGGTGTGGGATTTAGGCTCTGCCAATCAGACATACACATGTGAGATTTTGATTTAGATGAGAGTAGGGTGGGAATGCGGGAGCATGAGATCCATTTCCTGGAGAGGCTGATAACAGAGGCCCTGGTTTCTGAGAACAGCAGTTATGGTGACTCTGGGGTCCAGGGCCCAGCATCAGCAGTGCCTGTTATGGTGTCTGTGCCTAGAGGAGGCCGCCACCTAGGGGGCTGTTTCTGGGACATGCGCAGTTTGAAATTGTTTCTGTTCTGTCAGTGTGCCCTCCAAGCTGATCTGGCCCTCCTGGGAATTCTCTGAGCTACCTAATAACCTTGAATAAACCTCTCCTCTCCTTCAATCAGCTGAAGTAGGTTCTGTTGTTTGCAACTTAGAAGTAGAGTGATCATTGATCATCTATTTTGTCCTAGGCATTGTCCCACTTGTCTCTGAATTCTCACACCAAACCAATAGGACAAATACAATTTGCAAGAAAATGTGGTAAGGCAATAGCATGGGATGAGGCTGACAAGATAGACGGAAAAGAGATCACGAAGGCTCTCATTTGTCAGCTGTTGAGTTTGGGCTTTCTCCCATAAGCATGCTGTACACACCCCGCATTGTAGGTGGAATGTACACCGCAACATGGCGGGAGCGGTTGCCATGAGGCACCAGCTCCCACAGACCTTACAACAAGCTTATCCTTTGTAATCCCTCATTGGCAGTTTGACATGCAAAGCACCTCAAGTTCCCCAATAATCTCTGACTTACCTCGTATCTCAGTGCTTCAGAGGAAGTGGCTAGAGATTGTTCTCTGACCGACAATTCTTTCTTCCATGCCTTCACCAAACTCCCCACAGCCATGCAAGCTCCAACTCCCACAATGAATCTGTGATTTTCAAAATGCATAGCTTTCCCCTGACTGAGCTGAGACTGATACAATCAGTAAAATAACAAGTGGGATAGGCAATAACGTGAAGTAAGAATGAATCTGGAGTACACAATTCTGTTCAAAGTGGCCTAGGACAATGGAAGAAACTAGGGCCTCAGGAATATTAGGAATTGAGCTCTAATCTCAGCTTTGATGTTCGGTGTGTCGGCATAAGAAACATCCAAACCTGCAGCGAATTTTAAGGGTTTATTTGAGCTAAACAGACAACAATTTGGGGGAAACAAACTCCCATTGGACTGAGAAAATGCAGCTTATATTATACATTAGAATCAAAGGAGGAGATGTAAGGGGGGTTATGTGAAATTCATTGGTGGTAAATTAGGGAGGTGGGAGAAAGCAAAATGGGGAAATTTCGGAGACTGGATAAATAGCAAAATGGAGAGACAAATCCTTCTTTTACATTGGTGGGTACATTTGGTGTGGGTAGTTAACGAACATTTACAGCTCGTAGAGATGGTATGAGGCAAACAAGACAACAAGGAGGGATTCTGTAGTCTCCTGCTCTGGTGATGGGTGTGCCCTGAAGGGTCTGGGAAATGTCAGATTACTCTGACATGCCAAAGGTAAGTTATCTTAGATACAAAAGGACAATAGGCAATCTCACCTGACATTTAGATTTATCTTTATCAAGGAAGCTAGAGGCCCAGGACATGTCTACCTGCCATGACTAGCTTTTAGTTAGGAATTTTGATGTTCAGGCCATCCTATGTGGTTACTTTCAGTCTCTTGAGTTTGTAGGGCCCGCCATGCTGGCCTCCAGAGTTTGTCAGGTTTTATGTGGTCCCTTGTTTGCCCACAAGTAAATGAACCACCCAACATCTCTGAGCCTCAGTTGTCTCATGGGCTTAATACTTACCTCATGGGCTTGGTGAGAACACAGCAGACTCTAATCTCAGGCCCTTTCCATTCTATGACCAATGTTTAGAAATCAATATAATAAGAACATGTGTTTTAACTAAGAATTCTCATTTTTAATACTTATTTATATAGATTTTCATGGTAAAAGTGAATTCCTTTAAAATACATCATATTAAGCAATATGAATCTACATAAAATTGTGATTGGTCTGGATTTGCTCTCTCGAATTGGTTTTTAAAAGTGTTCTGTGCTATGCTTCTTTTAATATACTTCTAAAAGAAGTGTCAGTTTTCAAAGGCTATGGATTTTTTAATTTTGAGAAAAAAAATCTCATTTTTCACTTTTATAAATACTAAAACATGAACATAATGTATCTTTGCTGCTAAGTATTTACATAATTGCACATCCAAGCAATAAAACGAAAGCAGAAGACCAGAGTTCATTGAACTCACATGGAAAGGCTCATCAGTAGCTTTGAAAACGGCCCTGCCAAGTGAATGGCTCTCTCAGTGTAAGACCCCAAGGATGACTCGGCATTTTGGGTCTTAGTTTCCTCATCAACTACTACAAAGAAAGCTCAATGTGGAGTCTCCCAGGTTTTATGAGTCTAGGACCATGAATGTGTTGGGAATAAACAGCATACTCACCCACTGAAAAAAGTGGGTGATAATTAGTCTTCCCAACCCCTGAATGTGATCATTTAAAAGCATAATAATAGCACTGTGTGTATAGCAAGGCACTTCACTGAATGTTTTATCTCGTTAGGTAATTCAATCTTTACAATCCCAATGAAGCAAAACTATTTTTGTTCCCCCTTTTCAGACCAGGACAGAGAAAAGCCACATCGCTCTCACAATGGCAGCCAGTGAAGAAGCGCAAAGGCTGAGGGCGTACCGAGGTGTGATGAAGGATATTGGCTCTGGGAGTCACATTGCGATTTGGGGGCTACTTTCGTGGTTTGAGGCTAAATTACTTAATCCCTCCAACCCTCCATTTTTTGCTATCTGGTAAATGGTGAAGTACCAGTTGTACTTACCTTCAAGGATTTCTGTGAAGACTAAGTAAAATAAATTGTTTAATGTTCAACATGTGATAGCTATGTTGGAGATGGTAATGATTTATATTACCTCCCAAATTTTGTCCTTTTAACAATGCTCAGTCTCCTAAACATACCGGCCGTTAACAATCCAAGCACCATGCACCAGCGTTGTTAGACCGATGCTACATAACTAAGCTGTTTCACACTGTGTACGTACTCAGAGACAAAGTCCAAAAAGCTGGCTGTTCCTGACAGACTGCTGTACATCATATTTAGAAACCTGTTTTCCGTCACTCACTGCACCTGGCAATCCAGAAGGAACTTTTCGGCATGCTAATTGATGCAGGTAATGAATTGTCCCTACATTCCGAAAGGTCAGAGGAATGCATCCGGCCTCTCTGTCATCAATTAGAAAACCATGGCATCCTCTTCTGACCTTTCCACTGCTTTACCCAGCAGAACTGAGGATGGCCGTCAGGAATTAATGCTAATCCTTGCCTAATAGCGCAAACATCTCCATGTCTTTGAGCTCAGCTGTTCTCATTAAGTTCAGAAATGCCCAGAGAAGATAACGAATGTATTTAAATTTTTGTTAGTCTGCAGTTTGATGTAATAGTGTTTTATTTTTGGCCCCTGATTGCTCAGCAAAAAAAAAGCCCTTGGTTAAGCTGCTGATTTCCTTTAAATCACTGAGCGCAGGGATGGTAGCTTGATAAAGTCATTTAGTTGCTGGGTGGTTATAGTCAAATCATGCCAATGGCTCTTGTTGGAGTGTTTCATGTGGGATATGATGATGCTGACTTCCTTATGGAGTTGAAATAACTGTGCATTTACCCATACTACCTTGCAAGGGATTCTTAAATTTTTATTTCATCTTTAGGGCTTTGAAATAAAAAAAATAAAAAATCAGATTTTTAGTAAAGAAAATATCACAAAGAAAAAATACGTATACTTTGACTGAATTGTATAGTGTATAGTTGCAACTTCCTCAAATATTTCTAACTTCTGAAACACTAATACATTGGTCATCAGTCTTGGCTGCGGCATACTCAGCACATTTCCTAGGCCAGTATTATGGAGGTCCATTTGGATAGAAAAATTCATAATTGGAGCATCAATACTATGGTTCATTTACACAGTGGAATACTATGCAGTTGTAAAAAAAAAAGGCGGGGGGGGGGGGAGTCTCTTACCCTTTGATACAGCATGGAGGGACCTGGAGGGTATTATGCTAAGCAAAATAAGCCAGTCAGAGAAAGACAAGTGTCACATGATCTCACTTATATGTGGAATCTAATGAACGAAATAAACTAAGGAAATAGATCCAGAGACATGGAAGCGTGGAACAGACTGATGAATCTCAGAGGGAAGGGAGTAGGGTGGGAAGAGATTAACCAAAGAAGTTATGCATATATGCATAACTCATGGACACAGACAATAATGTGGTGTAGGCCTAGAGGGGTTGGGGTGGGAGGTGGGGGAGTCAGTGGAGAAAGAAAGGGAACATCTGTAATACTTTCAACAATAAAGATAAATTGTTTAAAGAAAGAGAGAGAGAGAGAGAAGGAAGTAGGGGATGAAATAACTTGTATAAATATACCTACTTCCTTTCCTCTTTTCTTTTCCTGTGTTGTTTTTTATTTGTATGTTTTCTCTTTTCTTTCTCTTCTCTGAACCCTGAAGGCAAAGAGATTAGCTGAGAATGTAGGCTGTGCTTATTCAAAATCAGGAAAAAAAAAGTTGAAATAGAAAAGCTGTTGACTGGCCAGCCAGCCAGCCAGCCGTCCATCTATTCAATAAACATATATTTGCTGAACATCTGTAAAAATGCCAGACAATATGCTAGAAATACATAAACAAACAATCCTGGGTTATTCATTAATTCAGTCCTTTATGTAATAAACATTACCAACTAGCCACTGTTCCATTCGTAAAAATGGAAAACAAATCATTATACCATATGGTATGAGTATATAAAAATAACCATAATGCTGAGGGAGCAAAGATGTGAGCAAATAACAGCTTGTGACACGTGTCAGAGGCTGAGTGAGCAACGAACTGAGGAAAGGCAGCTTGTGACTTGTGTCAGAGGCTGGGTTTCAGCGGCGCACCGGCTGCCCCAGGACACGAGGCGCGGCTGTCTGGAAGCCTCGGCTGCGACGGTGCTCAGGTGGCAGCGTGTGGGATGGTAGAAGAAAGGTTATGCTCTTCACAACCACACGCCCAAACTTACATCCCTATTGTGGCAGGACACGGATGGTCCTCTAATACCCATTTCCTCTTCTTCCTCAAAAGTATAAACTCTCAATTTAGCTGGGCACATGGTCCCCCAGAGTAAGTCTGTTCTCCAGTCTCCCTTGCAGCTGGGTAAGACTCTGAGGTTAAATTCTGGTCAGTGGTTTCAAGCAGGAGTGCTATACATTGAATGTTTATGTTCCCCCGGCCCCAAATCATATGTCAAAATCCTAACCTCCAACGTGTCTCAGGAGGTGGAGCCTTGTAAAGTCCTCAGTAAAAAGGCCATTATAGATGAATTTCTAGGCTGGGTGCATTGACCCTACCTGTCTTTTTTCAGAATAAGTCGTGCCCTTTACAGGGTAGAGCTTTACCAAGGGCAATTACTGTCTATAGTACCATGTCTTATGAAGATCTACAGTGGGAGTAGCCTTAGAGATAACATCTAAAATGAGGTAAAGATAGATGGATGAGGGAACTGAGCCCCCAAAGGTGAAACAACTTGTACAAGTTCACATAGTTTACAGAGAAATTAGGTCAAGATTCTTTGCTTATAATATAACTCTTTGGCCCTAGCCCGTTTGGCTCAGTGGATAGAAGCACTGGCCTATGGACCAAAGGGTCTCAGTTCAATTCCAGTCAAGGGCATATACCTTGGTGGGGGCATGCAGGAAGCAACCAACCAATGTGTTTCTCTCACATCGATGTTTCTCTCTGTCTTCCCCTCTCTCTTCAACTCTCTCTAAAATAATCAATGGAAAAATATCCTCAGGTGAGGATTAACAACAACAACAAATAAATAAATAAAATAAAAATAACTCTATAAAAATAATAAAATAAAATAACTCTTTGCTTCACAAAATAACATACTATATTTTTCATTTTAATTGGTGCTTACAATATAAATTTCTTAACCTGTGACCATGTTACAAAAAAACTCTATTGAATTTGTAATGCTTTGATTTGCACACAGGTCAGGAAAGCATTAATTGCAGCTGTATGTAAAACCAATTTGAACACACTACTTATACTACTAGAAGTTCAGAGTCTTTTAAATGAATCAGTGTTGGGATAGATAAAATGGTTTAAACAGCCAAATCCCAATTTCTTGAAGAAGTAGAGACATTTGCCTAGTGGAAAAAATATTCCTATTAAATGTTCTGGGAGTTCTTAAAGCAATAGGTGAAATCCTGATTGCTGTAATTCTTGTATTACTAGGTACTTTTTAATCAATTCATATTCTAAGTCACACATGTTTGACCAGTTCCTCTTAGAGTGCAATTATTTTCATCAATCTTCCTGCATATCTAATGGAAATGCTAGAGCCCCGACAGAAGTCATGTCAGCCACCTCCGTGAACTATAGTAGCCTTTCGGTCAGGGGAGCACAGCTCAGACTGGGAGAGTTTAAAGGGTGGCATTCTTCAAATTTTCATTTTGCTTTTTGCTTTTATTTGGATTACTGGACTCAATTCTCCAACCCATGGGTCAGCTTTTGTATATCTTTAGAATGTATTTCTGGGTGGAAGCTGATTCTCAATTTTTTGCCACCTCTTATTCCCCATCCCTGTAAATTCTCAGAAATTCACTGTGGAGAGATCAAGTCTCCAGTGAGTTATAGCTGATAATGAGTAATGATTATATATATATATATATTCAGAACTGTGATTTCTGTATGCTTTCTTGTGCCAAATTTTTCTCCATTGCTTTTCAGAGGACTGAGGAAAGTGTGGGGGTAGGTGTGGCACTAGTCTTAAAAGCTATTGGTCAAAAGGAAGAGATGTCATACTTACATCAAGACAATATATAGCCATAGATACCACAAAAAAACAAAAAGGTATAAAAGAACAGGAACATAAAAGTGCCAGAAGAAAAAATACAATGCTTAATAGACAAAGAAACTGGCCTTTGGACTAAAAATTAAAACAGCAGTGAGATACCTTTTTTCACCAAGAGAAACAGCAACAACTTATACATGTATGTTCAACATTAACCAGAGCGTGGTGAGGTGGGCACTCTCTCTGTTGACATATCTATGTCAGTTTAATGTTTCTGGGAAGCTATTTAACAGCACATATCAAGAGTCTTTGAAATATTCATACTTTATATCACTTCTGAGACAACCACCCCCCCAAAAGAAAATAGAGATAACGGCAAAGATTAATGTATGACAGATTACTTTGATGTTGTTTGCAACCATAAAAAATTATAAACACTATAATGTGCAAAAGAATAGCTAAATGAATTATGGAACAGTCATAGGTTGAATTATTAAATAGTTATTAAACATGATGTTTCTAAAAAGTTTGATAATGTGGAGAAATGCTCATGATTTAACACCTTGGAGAAATATAGGCACAAGACAAATGCACTGCAGAAGAATCCATGAGACTGAAAGTACCTGCCACTCCCCACGCTCCATTTTGAGGAAACCAGCCTGGGCAGTTACGCCTAATGTTACCTTAGCTTGTGATAAGGTAATGGTGTCACCTCATTTGACTTATGCAAATTTAACTCTGTGGCCTCATCAGAAATAAAATATCTTCTAAAACAGTGCTAGCAATGTTACCTGCCTTTCCACTCAATAAATATTTGCCCCTAAGTGAGCGTTAGATGGAAATTGTGAATTTGCTGTTCCATTAGTTTCAACCTCGAAGGAGCTGTTATTGTGGGGGCATCTTACCAAAATGAGTGAAATTCTAGTGTATCTATAAAGATACAATTCTATAACATTAGCCTTTGCATATGAACTGTTAATTGTGCTACACTTCCCATTGGGATAGCACCTGTAAACATCCCCTAAGATCTCTAAAACTCAGCGGGTGATTTCAGGCTTCATCTAATTAAACTTGTCAATAACACTAGATGCATTTATCCCTGTTTCCTTTTAGGAAATTTTCACTGTACTTCAGGAAACACTATTCTCTCTTCCTCCTCCTCTTATTCACTTTATAGTCTCTTCTATTGGTTCCTTTCCCTCTCCTTTCCTGCAATCTAAAGATGGGGTATCTCAGATCTCAATATTTTAGCCTCTTCTCTAGCTATAACCAGGTACTCTCATTGGGTACCATGACTTTAAATATCAACTGTACTCACATGATAATAATAGGACTAATGGCTTATACTCTTACTTTGTGCCCCATTCTAAGTATATTATATATACTAACCAACTCTCATAATAGCACTAAGAGATCGTTCCTATTATTGTTCCCATCTTAGAAGAAACACTGAGGCACAGAAAAGTTAAACAATTTGCACAGAGTTACAGCTAGCAGGGAGTGGTGCCAGGCTTGAACCCAGGCATCCCAGCTTCAGTTTGTCTGCTCTTAAGAACTATACTCCTTTACACCATATCACCTTCTCTATGATTCCCAAGTTATACCTCTACCTGCCAACTTTCCCCTAAAATCCAAGTTTTGTACATTCCACATCTTTGGTTTAAAGGTGGCATTCTTCACATTTTGGTTTAAGATGAATTTCAAACTTAATATATCCAAATTTAAATTCTTATTTCCCCCAAATCTCTTCCCCCATAGCTTCCCCTTTGAGTAAATGGTACCCCTAACTACCCCATTTGCTTGAGTCACCCTTGACTTCTCTCTTTCTTCCATTTCCCACATTCATTTCATAAGTAAATAATATTGATTCTGCCTTCTAAATAAATCAAGAACCTGACTGCTTTTTTCACCTTTTCCATAGCTACCACCCTACAGCACATCAGCTTCCCTCACCTGCACTCTCGCATCGACTTTCTAATCTAAATTCTACATAAGTTGAGACTATACTCTGTGCTGAGAAAAATCAGCCCCACTGCCCTGGCCATGATATAGTGATCCAAGGATCAGTGTCACAACCAATGGTAACTCAGCCTAAGTGGACACTGAGAACAGCTAAACCCCTTTAGTCAGTAAGGTTACTCCAAATGTGGTGGTAGATCACCTTAATCAGCTGATAGCTTTGGGGATATAATATAAACTTGTATGCCAAGCAGTGCTCAGTTACTTCCCTGGTTCTCTGGGGCCTGTTATGTAAGTCTAGTCTTAGATGCAATGGGTCCCTGTTTATAGGCTAAAAATAAAATATCTCATTCTACCTCCCATTCCATTGCTCACTTGCCATAAATACTCCTTTAAAAAAGTGATCCTATCATAGTGCTTGCTTACCATTTAAAACAGGAAAATGTGCATGGTAAACTGCACAAGAAAATAGTGAAAGAAAATAAGTCAAAACATAATTAGTATTTGACGTAAGGCACTCCTCACGTGGTTTTTTATTCTGTTTCAATTTCATTTTTGGTTTTTGACTCTATTTTGCAGATGATATCTTGTTTTGATAATCAAGGGGGAAATTTTAAGAACCAGGTGTAAGAGAGACTCTGGAGAGGGCATTTTCATATTCAAAACGGAGGGAATCAAGGTAATTATAAAAGTACATAATTATTTATTCACTTCTGTCATTTGAGAAATGCACTCATTCTTTTATACAAATACTTGAATCCTCCAAGCAAACATCTCAGAACCAGCCTCATCCTGACCTCTGCTATTTTTGGCATCTTCCTTTATCCCAAACATTGGGTTATTCCACTTCTAGAATATATGACTTTATTAAAGTAAAGGAAATAGCACAAAGGAATTTCTCTACAGAAAAGGGACATTTCAGTTGGATATTAAAATGATCGCTGCCTCTGGAATCCATAGGCCAAAACCAATACAGTTCCTCCCTTGCCAACTACCTCTCCTTTTATCCAGAATCAGTCTAGTGGCAGGCTCCAGCCGACTTCCCAGAAAGGAATTTTTACACTAATTTCCCTTCGGAAGTCCAGGACCCCAGCCTTCACTAAGGCCTAATAAGAGGGGAGTTAAATCACCTCTTCTTCATCCTTAGTCTCAGGCCCTTCTAGGAAATACATAATAATCTGGCCAGATGTGAAAACCCTAAAGAAAGGCACTTGCACTTTAGTAGTCAGAGAAATCTATCTCCAAAATTGCCTAAATTCTCCACTCTGAAATAAAAGTTTGGCTTTACCTTTGCAGAAGATAAATGAAAATATTTTTCCTAACGTGGAAAATAGCCCTTCTCCCAAGTGAATCAGAAAACAGCTGGCAGCTCTAAAATAGCAGCTCAATCTGACTTAGAGCCATCAAGATTTCAAAAATATTGACTCAATATTTTTGGTGGGCCACAAATATGGTTCTAAATCTTCTAGAAACCTCTGTAGAGGGAAACATGATTCACTTTGAAACACAAAGATAAGATAAAAATAAACTTTCCCCATGGCTATCAGAGAGAGAGCGGAGAGAGATAACTGTGCAATGTGATGGAAATATCTTTCACAATGCTCATATAGTTAACATAGCAACAGCAGCTTTATGAGGCTAGGTTTTACAGTGAGCCCCACTTTCCATTGGAGGTGTCCTCATTCAGCAGAAGCAATTTTATAGAGGGTCAATTTAAAGGGAGTTAAGAACATCACTTGCTGTCAATCTCACTTAATCCAGAGGTGGATTTTTAAAAATTGAGCTAGATGTTATTAACCCAAAGTTCATAGCCCTTATGTATAGCTTATAAGAGTCCAATGCAGCGATTCTCAACCTGTGGGTCACGACCCCTTTGGCAGTCGAACAACCCTTTCATAGGGGTCGCCTAAGACCATCTGGCATATCAGATATTTACATTACGATTCATAACAGTAGCAACATTACAGTTATGAAGTAGCAACGAAAATAATTTCATGGTTGGGGGTCACAACATGAGGAACTATATTTAAAGGGCCAGAAGGATGAGAACCACTGGTCCAATGAATTGGTATACACACACACACACACACACACACACACACACACACACACACACACACCATTTTTTAACTTCAATTTGTTACTATTTCACAATGGTCTTAATGTCAATTTATAGCTTGAGATACTGTTTAATTCTAAAATAAGTCTGGTTTTTATAGGATGTTTTCTATGCTCTGGATCTTAGAGCACGTAACAAGGTCTCATGATTTCCTATTGCACATGCTCTCACATTCATGGTTATGGACATTCTTTCTATGTTTCTGTGCACTCTGGATTAAATTGGAAAATATTCAAGAAAAGAAAGTATGACACTAGATTGTCCTCTGAGTTGCCATTCATAACCAAATTTGCTGGAGCTAAAGATGTTAAAGGAAAGCTTCGCTAGCCAGATAGTGAGCTTTGTTTGTTGTTTGTTTGTTCTTCTTTAATAAAAAGGCTTGGGATTCTAATAAATTTTGAGATTTTCCCAAACATAAAACCTTGTTTTAAAACATTGAATAAGGTTGCTATGACATGACCAAGCACAACTGAAAACGTCTTGGTTAATCGATGTGCCTTGGAAATAGTCTTGCTAGTGTGTGACTTGAAACAGAGAGAGAAATCTGAAACAGCATCTTATTCCAGTGATGTCATCTACCTCCAAATTCCTCATGCTTTCAAGCATGTCCTACAAGAATTGGAAACCACTCATTCTTTCCTTTCAATACGCAGCTGGGTGACACCATTGCCTTTCTCACCACATTCCCAGCCGAGCTCCAGCCTCTGGGTGCAACCTCCACTTCAAAGAGGAATTCTTCTCTCCTGGGCCCTGTTTTGCAACTTCAAAGGCCCTCACTGTTGTCAAAATAGTGACAAGTTTCATTGCCAAGAAAATTTTCCCATGAGGATAATCTTGATATCCTTGATATTCTGGGCACAGATGGAGCCCTTGCAGGACTTGGTAACACATCTGGTTTGCTGCTTTGATGAACAAAGACAGTCCATATGTCATCATGACTCATTGCCGTCCTCATCAGCATGCATTTCGCTCAGAGATTCTGCCAACAGACTTGAAATAAGTTTTGTCATCATCTACTTAAAATAAGTCCTCAATTTCATCAGACTCAGGGCCTTGGTTCATCTCATTTTCAAAATGATATTGTTAAGAAATGAGAGCAAAAGAGAAGTGTTTTTTACTAAAGGAAAGTTCACTGGTTTTCTTGAGGACAAATCTTGGAAGGATTGATAGAAGCATCTGAGAGAAATTTCAGCTTTTTGAGAGAGAAAAGTATAATACGACAAGATGGTGTTCATTCATGATTTGGCCACAGGTGAAAGTAAAATCTTTCCATTCAATACTTGCCAGTCGCCATATGGATGCTGGTAAAAACAAGCAAATGAAACAAGCTATTTTTCCACCTTCTGGAAGATAAAATTTGACATAGAAAACTAAGCTGAGGTTTTTTAAAAATATATTTTTATTTATTTCAGAGAGAAAGGGAGAGAGAGAGAGAAACATCAGTGATGAGAGAGAATCATTGATTGGCTGCCTCCTTCACTCCCCGTACTGGGGATCCAGTCTGCAACCCGGGCATGTGCCCTTACAGGAATTGAAAGGTGACCTCCTAGTTCATAGTTCAATTCTCAACCATGGAGCCACCCTGGAAGGCAAAGCTAACTTTTGAGAACTAGAGGAAGTACTTCTATATGCAAGGGAGAGAGGATAGATAACGCTTTAGGGAATTTGCTATAGGCAGAAATCTAAGACATAAACATTGCAGAAAAATACTTCTGCTCAGATTATTAGCTTAAAATTCTGAAACAAAGAGTCAGAGGAAATCCTTTCCTTGGTGAGTTAGCATCAATAATGCAGACAAAGACAAAGCTGACCTCAGGGACTCAAGACAAAGAAAATGATGCAATGTGAGTTCACCTGGAAGAAACTTAAAGGAATTCACATGCCCAGAAATAAATCTGTCCTTGTCTAGCAAAGGAAAATATTGATACATGTACATTTCTAAAATGTTTCGTTTTTCTAAAATGAAAAGTTGGAAAGCTTTTGGGTTAAATTCATACTATTCAAGACCATTCCACCTTTTCCAGCTTTTTTTACAGGCCAATAACAACCTCCTTGATCCTGACATAAACCTTCAGAACTGAATACTACTTTTAATTTTGTTTGCATTTTTTTTGAAGTTTTATAGCAAGTAGTCAATTACATTTATATAAACACGAGAATGGAAGATATAATTTTATGGGCAACATTTTTCTATTCTATCTATGTGAAGGAAATTAATTTCCAGTGCAATAAATAATATTGATTGAAAAATGTTGTATATGCAGGTTTACAGAGTTTTTGCCTGGAGTTGAAATATGTAGCTTTTGGCAACAGTTCAAAGAAGTTCATGACTCCAAAAAGTTTTAGAATTGCTGACTTAAAGAAACAGTTGCACTAGTGATCCCTAACGCAGGCAATAAATACTCTGAGCTGGGACTTTAATGGACATTGGGAGGTGGCGATTTGGGGTACTGGGAAGTACAAGGAGTCCAGTCAGACCATCCCGAGGTTTGAGTGCTGCGCTCCTCAGCATGTAGAATTAAAATCCTCATAGCAGAGCCGAGTTACCTCTAAGAATTTGTACCTAATAGAAGCCCGTCTCTTCTATCAAGTGAGGATTTTCTTCTGAATGTAATTTGGGTTAGCTATACTGCCAAGACAAACGGATAGTTGAAGCCCTGTAGTTTCATGTCACAGAATACAATAATTTCATCTGGGAACATTTTTTAAGATTTTCCTTTTTAAAAAAATATATTTTTTATTGATTTCAGAGAGGAAGGGAGAGAAAGATAGAAACATCAATGATGAGAGAGAGTCATTGGCTGGCTGCCTCCTGCACGGGGATCAAGCCCGCAACCTGGTCATGTGCCCTTGACCGGAATCAAATCTGGGACCCTTCCGTCCACAGGCCGACACTCTATCTACTCAGCCAAACTGGCTAGGGCAGGATTTTTCATTTTTTAAAGACAGGGTAAATCTCTTTCATATCAAGGAGACTGAAACGGCAAGTTTCGGAACTTTTGTGGAATTAAGGAAAAGTCAGCTCTCTGTGGCATGTTGAATTTGTCCACATTGAAAGTTAACACTTGGAAACTTTTAACACTGGGATGTAAAACTGTGGCCCAGTTCAAAGGAAGGAAATGAAATTCAAGGAAGTGTTGAGTTTTCTATTGTAAATGCACGTTCACTTTGCACAGCATCCAGGTGCTAGGTGAGCCTGCTGGTGCAAGTGGGAGAACCATAAAGGGTAAGACTTAGATGGCTTACTCGGTGCTGAGAGCTCCATTTGTGTTGTTTCATTGGTGCACACTTCATAAATAAACCCACAGCCATCTGATTCCACCCCCTAAGCCTTTCCTACGAAGACCATCATACTTCTTGAGGCTTTCTGGTTTCCAACTTGGTTTTTAATGATTTGCCACTTGAAGCTCTGACTCCTTCCAAACCTCTGAGCTACTCATCAGCGGGAGCTTCTCCCTGTACTGCAGTCTTTGGAGTGGGATCCTAGGTGTCTCCAAAGCCGAGTACTTGCCTGGCTCTCCAGTTTCTGCTCCCATATCTCTCAGGGCTATGATTTGCCTTCCTCTGACCAAATAATGCGATTCTCTGGTGTCCTCTGTGCCATACCTTCCCAGCCCAATCTCCAGCCTCTACAAGTGGGCCTGACTCCCGGGGAACCAAATCGGCCACCACCTTAACATTAACTCAGTAAGACTGACTTTGGACTTAACCTCAGAACTATAAGGTAATAAGTTTGGGCTATTTTAAACCACTAAGTTTGTGGTGGTTTGTTACAAGAGCAATGGAAAAATAATACAATTGTTAAGATGGCCATTCTTCCCTAATTTATTTCTAGATTCAACAAAATCCCATCATGATTTTTATTTTATTTTTATTTATTTTTAGAAACTGGCAAGCTGATCCTAAAATTTTGTGGAAATTCAAAGACCCTGGAATACACTGGAAATGGCTGAAGGGAATTTGGGGGGATAACAGATTTGTTCTAAAACTGGATTTTGGTGATAGCTGCACCACTTTATAAATGGCTAAAAATTACTGATTTGTACAGTCATTTATGTAATCTTGGGAGAATATTCTTATGAAGGATTGAGAACCAGGCCCTTACTAAGAAACATAGCCCTATTTTATGACATTGATCCTTTTTTTTTTTTTTTTTTTTAAAAAGGCGATTTTATTCTTATGAATTAAACTGTAGGCCTCCTCTCTGGGAAAATAACCTGCTGGGAATGTGTTAACTTTTTTTAATTTGTTCACATATATCAGATCCTTCCCCCCCCCCCTTCATATTAACCCTTTAAGAACTTTCTATAAAAATCCACTATAGAAACACTCACTTGAAATATCCTTTATTGTTGATGAAATATCATCTCAGTGTGTTGCTCACAGTTTAGATCAGTGCCTGCTATAGTGTGGCTTCTTAGAGTCATAACATCCCAGACAGAGAAGGGTAAAGCTGTTTCTTGGCAACTTGACAGAAAATCTATCACATAAAAATATATTTCTATGTGATAGCCTACCATTGGTGAGTAAATTTTATCTTCACTCATATTCACCACTATTTTATGGCAATGCATCCTATTTTTAAGAATAAATATATTTTCCCCAGGATTGTTTCACTGAAACATTCTCACACTAGGGTCGTGAGCATCATGATAGAACAATGTCTTCAAAGTTCACATCCGCGGAGTCTCTTCACATGCACACTTACCTGAATTGAATGATACAGCCTCAGCAAAAACAATAATTGCAGAAACAAAAATACTGCCAAATGCCACTGTGCACTTGCTATTCTATACTTCACATTACCAGAGACCATTCACATGTGTGCAGATGTGTATTTGTACAGGATTTATTCTATATATACTTGCTTGTGGGCATTTAGAAATTTTTCAAGGATAATTGGGCCCTATACCTACTTGGTCTGTTTTTGCCTTACTCACTGGCTTTAGTACCTAAACCCCAAACACAGAGCAAAGGAAAGGTGAAGATGCAAAGTCACACTACCAGGAAAACTCCTCTGACACCCCTCCCCAGGGGCCTCTGCCCTCTCTGTGACCCCCAGACCAGTGCACATTACTCACACATGCAACCTCCCTGGGGGTGCAGCTGTGTCTCAAAGTGTCTGCTTCCCTGACTAGGGTGTGCTTCCTTTTCATGCAGAATCCATGTTTTATTTATTTTTGCATTCCCAGTGCCTGGGGCATCCTTGGCTCTCAGTAAATATAAGCTTTGAATAGCCGCAAGTCAGAATTCAGATTATTCCAGGTCATGATTTATTGAATATCTCATGTTCAATAAATGCTCAGGTCAAGTGGGGAATGAAAGAATGAGTGGATCCACTTCCATTGACTGCAAGGAACTCGAAGTGTGTCACAATTTAAATAATCAAAAATAATCTTTTGTGTTTATAAGATCTTTACATTTTTTATCACACTTACTGCCCTTTAAGTAAAATTGTATGTGACATATTTGGAAAGTAATTTTTAAAAAATAGCATTTGTTTGTAATGCTTATTATACATGATTCTGCATCTATAGTTCTAAAATATTAATAATAGCTAACTCTTGCCTGAAGCCATCATAAATACTTTACATACAATACTATATATCATTTACACACAGTACTTTCTTTACATATGTTACTATACATAATATATATACACATTTTATATGTGTGTGTATGTGTGTATATATATATATATATATATATATATATAGTTAATACAGTAGTCTCCCCTTATCAATAGGGGATACATTTCAAGATGCCCAGTGGATGCCTGAAATTACAGATAGTACCAAACCCTAGATCAGTGATGGCGAACCTATGACACGCGTGTCAGAGGTGACACGTGAACTAAATTTTTTGGTTGATTTTTCTTTGTTAAATGGCATTTAAATCTATAAAATTAATATCAAAAATATAAGTCTTGGTTTTACTATAGTTGCAAATATCAAAAAATTTCTCTATGTGACACGGCACCAGAGTTAAGTTAGGGTTTTTCAAAATGCTGACACGCCGAGCTCAAAAGTTTCGCCATCACTGCCCTAGATGATAGATGATAGATAGATAGATAGATATAGATATATATATAAATATATGTAACATGTTCTTTTCCATACCTACACACTGACGATAAATTTTAATTTATAAATTAGGCACAGTAAGAGATTAAAAACAATAATAATAAAATAGAACAATCATAACAATATACTGTAATAAAAGTTATGTGAATGCGCGCTCTCTCGCTCTCACTCTGATAACCAATCTGATCATCGGAACAGCTGCTAAGTGACTAATGGGCAGGTAGCATGTACAGCAGAAATAGCCTGAGCAACGAGATGGTTCACACCCCAGAAAGGATGGGACAGGTGGTGAGAGATTTCATTCCCCTGCTCAGAATGGAAAGATAGGCAATTTAAAACGTATAAATTGTTTATTTCTGGAATTTACCATTTAATAGTTTCAGAATGCTGTTGACTACAGGTAACAAACGATGGAAGGTCAAACCACAGATGGGGGAGGGGAGCTTTTATATATATAATTTATATTATCTATGCATTATTTACCTGCACTACTATATGTCATTTATTCTCTACACCAATATTCCCATTTTCCCCATTTATAGATGAGGGAAGAGAAACATGGGAAAGTTAAATAACTTACACAAGTCATTTAACAGAGCATGATAGAGCCTACGTTTTAACCCACTTATTTTTTCCTCTGAGTTTTAGCATAAAAATTTCAGCAAATCTACAGATTAAATTCCTCTGTTCACGTGGAAGGTTGAATGCTATCAAGTTAACTTACACCTAAATTCAGAAATATCCATTTGTTCTGAATAATTTAAATAACAATGCAATGGATAGTCCCACAGTCTGAGCCACATGAGAATTGCCGTCACAAGGGAGGTGCTGATAGTTGTCAAATTTGAACTGCAGCTTCCCATTGAAAAAGAAAAGTCCTTTGACAATCAGATTCAAAACCGAGATCAAACTCTACAGCCCGCCCAGGCTGCGAGCTTCTTCCATCCAAACATAAAATGACCAAATAATTAGTAGAGACCCTGTGAACTCACCATCTATTTGTTCTGAGCAAATTAGGCCACTTGTTCACTGGTGTGAGGAACAAAAGGAATTACTCAAAATAAACTCATGGGGATTACATTAGGATGGTGTGCAAATGCTGACATGGACTAGCAAAATATGTGCTGTGCTTGCTTTCTGTGTAAGCGCCGAGTTTTCTGACCAATGTGGATAGTTCTACTTATTAGTGGTGTATTTATTATTTTACCTTTCCTACTGTCTACAAGCAATTGAGACGAATTACCTTAAGAGCACATATATGTAAGGTCAGTCTTTAAATATCTGAAAGAAAGACTAAGAACCAGACAGAGAAGGGAGAGATTTCTATCAGCAACCACTAAGAAGATAGTTTAATGCAATTGAGAGTTACATTTAGTGATGAACTTCTTGGCAGCCAAGGCTAAAAGAGAAACATTATAAATTATGTACTTCACATTATCTGATAAAAGAATGGAGTTTATTCTTTGGAACACATACAATTTTTCCTAACATTAGGTTCTAAGAGAAACTTCTCCCAAGGATATATAAGTAATGGACAATATTAAATTAACAGTTGGATAGCAGTTTTGTAAAAGATGCAGAAATGTATACTATTTCTTGCCGTCTGAATCATTCTCTATTTTCTCACATATTCATTTGCAACTGTGTAGCATTAGCCCCTTCCCAAATAATTCAAAATAACAACTGTATACTGTCAAATAATTAGGAAAGCTAGTTCTCCTTCTAAAGAATGATCTCAAAATCACATGAACATAACCTAAGTCAGATTTGCATTTCTATTCCAACATTCAATACAAGTGGAAATTTCTGAACAAGGACAATTTAGGATGTTAACAACTCCTCCAGGGCAAGATTCAGTGATTAGTAAAGTCCCAAAGGAATAAACACGTCTTCACCATAATTCTCCCAAACCATTGCACTATTTTTTAGACTTTGGGTTTATGAAGGATTATAATCCCTCACATTCAGGGAGAATAGACATAAAGCTTATGATTTTTTAAATTTTATCAAAGAAAGGTTTCAAAAAACGCTACCGTCTATTATTACTGCAATTTCAAAGGAAAAGGAGCATAGTGACACAAAGAAAGTATGAAGGGCACAACTTCAAAATAAAGAAGTCCCCTAACTTGAATATATGAGCTTTTTATTATTTATTTGTTTGTTTGTTTGTTTTGTTAGTCCTTACCCAAGGATATTTTTCCATTGCTTTTCAGAGAGAGTGGAAGGGTGGGGGAGAGACAGAGAGAGAAACATCCATGTGAGAGAGACACATTGATTGGTGGCCTCCTGCATGCGCCCTGAGTGGCCAGGGCTGGGGATCAAGCCTTCAACTGAGGTGTGTGCCCTGGATCCTTCAAAGGACCCACACTCTATCCACTGAGCCAAACCGGCTGGGGCAAATATATGAGCTTTTTTAAAAACCTGGCTACATAATTCTTACTTTATTCCTTTTTGCAGCAGACTGCTGACAGCAACCACAAACCTCTTCCCCAGGCTTCCTGTCACCGACATTACAATCCTGCCCAGTGCTCTCTATTGACAAAGCTTCAATGTGAGCTGTCGAGGAAAAACAAAATATTTAAAGGACCCAGGTCTGAGTTCACAAAGTCGGCCAAAAAGGGTGAATTCCGAGCTAAGAGGCAATAAATTGATAACTGACATATGATCCGACATATCAACTCTCTTCCAAATCTGCATCTCTGACCATTCCCTGCCAGGCTCACTTCACCGATGCACGTTGAACATTCCAGGTGCACGCCTGCCTCGAGGGCTTTGCCTGCCCTCTCACCTGGAATGCTTGCCCCACACCTCTTTTCAGGGCTTTGCTCAAATGCCATCCTCTCCGTGAGGGTGTCCCGGCTCCCTAACACCCATATTCCCCTTCTCTGCCTTGTTTTACTCTGTAACGCTTACTGAAATATACTATACACACACAGTTTTTTCACTTATTTATCTTGCTTTTTTTTTTTTAGTCTCCTCTCCAGAACATGACTTTCACAAGAGTAGAGATTCTGTCTGTTTGTTCACTGTTGCATGCTCAGCGCTCAGAACAGGGCCTGCCTCAGAGTAGGTACGTGACAAATATTTGTTTAATAAATGGTCTTCTAAATACTCAGTTATTTGTATGCATTTAAGTCAAGGATAATAAAAAATGAACAAAAACAGGTCCAGAGACAGAGAAGCATGGATCAGACCGTCAAATCTCAGAGGGAAGGTAGGGGAGGGTGGAGGTAAGGGGAAGAGATCAACCAAAGGACTTGTATGCATGCATATAAGCCTAACCAATGGACACAGACACCAGGGGGTGAGGGCATGAGTGAAGGGGTGGTGAGCAATGGGGGGAGTAAGGACACATATGTAATACCTTAATCAATAAAGAAAAAATTATTAAAAAATAATAATAAAATAAAGAGTATCTGCAATGAAAAAAATAATAAAAAATATATATGGTTTAAAAAATTAAATCACTTGTCCATGCATAAACTTATATAAGAACTTTTACTGTTTTATTTACAGTAGAAGAAACTGCAAACTACCTGTCTATCGACAAGAGAAATGACATATATTCTTATAGTGGAATATTAGTCATCAATAACAATGAATTAACTACTGAGACACACAGCAACATGGATAATTCTCAAAAACGTATTGAGCAAAAGAAACCAATTGCCAAATGCACATACTACATGATTCCATTTATGTGAATTTCCATTACTGTAAAACTAACCTATGATAACAGAAATAAGAATGGTATTTGGCTAGGGAGAAGAGGAAGGAGCACAAGGGTGCTTTCTGGGGTATAGTAATGTTCTAGATCTCATTTGGCGTGAAGGTTACACAGAAGTATACACTTATCAAATTTCATCAAACACACTTAAAATGAATACATTTCATCCTATGTAAATTTTACCTCAACAAAAAATTCAGTTATAATTTCAATTTAAAATACAGTCACAAAAACAACCCATAATCCCAATTTGATGATAATCTGTTAAATAAACTGGACAAACACTCATGACTTTCTTATTCATCAACAAGACTAAAGCAAAAACATAAGTTTTGTCTTTATAGGAGGCAAGATTTGAGTTAATTCTCCAGAAGTCAAGACACAAAAGAAAGTGGCTAAGGTTAAACTCATCTGTAGCTGAACAGGGTCATAGGAAATCTAATTAAGTTTCCCCAAATCGCCTTTCCTTTTCCAGTATGGTTCTTCCAGTCCTGTTAATTCTCGTGATGGCTACTGCTAGCCAAGCCTGGCTACTGGTTTAATTTTTGAAAGAGTCACGATGACAAGGATTGTAAACTATTCAAAGTGGTGACCTAGGAGAATGATAAAGTTCCCCTTCATTACTCTTTCATATCTTCACCTGAGGATATGTTTACTGATGTTAGAAAGAAAGGAAGAGGGATAGAGAAATCCAGAGAGAGACATGGACATGAGAAAGAAACATCAGTCAGTTGCTTCCCACACCTGCCCCGACCAGGGATCAAACCCACAATGCTTTGGGGTAGAGGACAATGCTCCCAACAACTGAGCCGCCTGGCCAGGGCTCCCTCAATTACCTTTATGTTTTTTTTTTCATTTTTTTAATCCTCACCCAAGGACATGCTTACAGAGAGTTAAGGGAGAGAGAGAAACATAAATGTGGGAAAGAAACATCGATTGGTTGCCTTCGGTACGCTCCCCAACTGGGGATCAAACCCACAACCCAGGTATGTGCCCTGACCATGAATCAAACCAGCAACCTTTTGGTGCACAAGATGGTGCTCAACCAACTGGGCCACTCCAGTAGGGCCCTCCATTACTTAAAAACAAAAATGCTGCATGGGCAACTACTGTTACACAAATCTGGATGACCACAGTTAGTCTCTCTGTGTACATTCAGTTTTCCTTTAAGTTCCTATGATTTTACCACTTAATTGTTTTTAATTCTATTTTTGCCATTTTGAAAATGATATACTCTGATTTCTTGGGATTACTGCTAGAATAAGCTGTGCTTTATAGAGCCTGATGCAAAAACTTTCACCAATTGTAGTTAAGTTCCTAAATTGCCTCGACTTTCTCCATTAGTATTCACCAGTCCAGACTTTGACCCATTCTTTAAACAGCTGGGACTCATTGTTCCTCTCTCTTGAAGTGCGTGAGCAATCCACTACACAGTAGAATTTGGCCAGTAGTTCCACAAATAAAAACAAAGAGATTGCAGACTATGTTGGCCTCCTGGCATTTCTGGACAGAGTAAGAATAAACAAAGCAGTTTGCCATTATACCTACTAGAAATCATCCCTGTCTCTGAGCATGTTGCTAAAAAAACAGAAATAGCAAAAAGGAGCTGGAAAATTAAGATGGCCCTCAGGAAACTGGCGATAAAGCAAACAGGTCAGGCTTTTTAAAATCAGTAAGAAATCTGTACCTGCTTGTACCACCTTTTTGGCATAAACCAATGATGGCGTCTGAATATAGGCATCCATAAATCCTTCTTTCAAACATGAAGAAAAGTTTAATTAGTTACAGGTTTGGTAATCATTTAGTGTATATGTATATCAGTGTAAATATCTTACACTAAAAACCCTGTTTACCTGCATTTAATACTGTATTTCTCAAGCTTAGAGGGCCATGGAATTTTATTTAATATATATATTTTGAATTGATTTCAGAGAGGAAAGGAGAGGGAGAGAGAGATAGAAACATCAATGATGAGAGAGAATCATTGATCGGCAGCCTCCTGCATGCCCCCCACTGGGGATCGAGCCTGCAACCCAAGCATGTGTCCTTGACCAGAATCAAACCCAGGACCCTTCACTCTGCAGGCCAACACTCTATCCACCAAGCCAAACCAGCTAGGTCATCAGGGAATTTTTTTTTAAGTATCATCTTTTAAAATTTTAATGAATTGGTGCTGCACTGAACTCACATTGGAAATTTCTAGTCTACACCACATGACTTGGTCAATCATTTTGACAGAATTAGTTGCTAAGCCTTTTTTAATTCACAGCTAACCTATAACACACTTTAAGTAGGTTTGTGTATTGAATGATAACCTTCCTCGGGTATAAATTGGAATAGGTAGTAGTTCAACGTAAGCCAAATGATTCCAAAGATCTAGAGTGTGGGCTCCCTGTTGAACTTCTAAGTGATATAGATGGTTGGAGTTATGGCTGGAATATTTTGCTCTGGAGACCAAAATTTGAGATTTCCTCTCTCTCTGCGCCAACTGGATTCTGCCTCTTCTGAAGCCAGTATCCCTGACCCGGCTTTGGCATTTAATCAATGAATTATGGGAATGATTGGGCAAGACAGTGCAGACAGGCATCGGTATGATCTAAATCTATGCCACCACTAAAAAAAAAGAGAAGAGGTCAACGTAGCCAGTGTGCACAGTGATTGAGCATCAACCTATGAACCAAGAGGTCCCTGGTTCGATTCCCAGTCAGGGCACATGCCTGGATTGTGGGCTCGATCCCCAATGGGGAGCATGCAAGAGGCAGCCGATCCATGTCTCTCTCTCACTGATGCTTCTATCTGTCTTTAAAAAAACAATGAAAACATATTTTTAAAAGGTCAAATATGCAACGGATACTGAATTGGCAATGTTGTCTTTCCCATTATTCTGGAATATTTTTAATTTGATGGATATCATGGGCAAAACGTTTGCTTCTAGAATTGCTAATGCTTTTAATGCATACATTCTTCTATTCTAAGTTTAGCAAGAAAGAGCAACTATAATTTGAATGGTATAGCTTGGCCCTAAATGGTTTCCTTATTTAAAAATCAATAACTTTTATTTCAGAAGGAAAATAAATATTTGGCAAGTTGATGGTTTGAGATTGTTTTTTCACTGCCAGAAGTCTTTGTCCCTTTTTTCTTCTTTGTTTTATGAACCACGGAACAAATTTTAAGACAATATTGTATTTTCCTAATTAAAAATCATTTTTAGAATTCAGTTGGGAAAATGAAAGCCTATGAATAAACTGTAATTGAGAACCCAGTGACATTGGCAGCACTGCATTGTTCAAATTTATTTGATTGCAAATTTATTTAGGAACATGCTTTAAAAATGCATGCTTAAATGAAATCAAATTTCAACATAGCTTAGAAGTGGCTCTATTTTAATGGTCTAGCAGAGACAAGGTATTTCAGATGGGAGGGATAGTGAGAGAGTGAGAGTGGTGGAGGAATGCTAAAAGAGGCATAAAAGAATGGACTTGATTTTTTCACTCAGACATGTAGGTGAGAGATATGACAAGGAGATCTTGAATAGTCCTCTCCCCAGGACTAAAATATATAAATGTACTTGAGATAGCTGGTGACGAGAATTCATGCATTAAGCATATGTCAATCATTCAATGTCCTCTGGTTGGCTCTTTGGCTCATGGGCCAATATCAAAGTCTTCAGAGTCCCCTTAATATCCTCTAGGAGTCTGGAGTCCACTGGGTTTGGATGGCCATCACATTGCAGAGCTGCTCGGATGAAACTTTCAAGGCCTCACTGGCCCCCAGAACAGTAAATTCCTGTAGGGTCAGTCATTTCATTCCATCCTGTGAGGCCCTGACATAGTTGGGAATTGAAGTTTCAAATGGATGATCCAAGACCCTCAACTCTTAGCTGTGTCCTTGTCCTATTTTTCCTGGTATGTCTTCATGAAAAGCAAAAGACAACGTCACAGATATAACTCTATAGATCTAGGGTTGTGGAAAGGTGGTTGAAGTCCACATGGAAATTGTCAAAGAAAGAGCCAGAGCTCAAGGTCTTATAGGGGTTGAAGCTGTTCAAAATGAAGGTAATTAAAATAGGGGATAATAAAGAATTGTAGAGCCAAGGAATTGGGACAGCCATCAACTTGGATGTTGAAATACCTTACCATCTCATAAACCACATTAAAATAATCTAGTTCCCAGAAATTAAAAGATTTTCTAGCAATTGTGCAGATGGCAGAATCAAGAAGAGGCAGGAGGGTAAGAGAGAGAGGGAACTGAAGAAAAATACTGAGTGCTTGCAACATGGCAAGCTCTCTGCTAGACGTTTTTCAATAGTGAATCATTTTGTCTTCACAACCACCCAGAATAGGCTTATAGTGGTGGAGGTCAGTGACAAACACATTTGTGCTCCAAACTGCACTCTCTTCCCCCCACTTCAAGTGGGTCATGGAGGCGACCCTGTGGGCTGTCCAGAAGGAGAGTCTGGAGAGAGAGGGTAGAGCCAGAACGAAGTGGCATAGAGGAACAAGAACTCTGCAAACCCTCATATCCTATGAGTGTCAGGTACACGAAGAAAATGTGGTCTCTATAATGAGAGTTTTATAGGGAATGTCAGATTTCAGTTTTTGTATAGAGACCAAAAAAGTGAGAAAGGAGTTGAAGATGAAAAGAAAAAGGAAGTAAAAGAGTGGGGGGAAAGGAGAGCAGGAAGTGTGGGGAGGAGCTGGGCCTGGAGGAAAGAGCTGCAGGAGGTCCATTAGCGATTCAGAAGGATAATTGTTGAATTTGTTAAAATCACCCCACCAGGATAGCAAATAGAATGGTGGTGTAGAACCAGGGCTTCTCTGGTCTTAAGCAGCAGACCCACATGTCTTTTTCTTATAAAAAAAATTTATTTTTATTAATTTCAGAGAGGAAGAGAGAGGGAGAGATAAAAACATCAATGATGAGAGAGAATCATTGATTGGCTGCCTCCTGCACACCCCCTACTGGGGATCAAGCCCCCAACCCAGGCATGTGCCCTGACCATGACCTGTTCATTCATAGGTAGACACTCAATCAGTGAACCACACTGGCCAGGCCCACCTGTCTTTTTCATTCCCCCCTGCTCCCCCCAATTCATTGAAGCAGCTGGCTCTAGATTAACCCCAGCATCCCCTCCCCTCCACATACCCAGCCCCTCAGGCCATGTGACATTTTATGACACCAGTTCACTTTTTCTAATTCTTGCATCTGTCCAATCTATACACTTCAGCTAAATTTTATACAGTTTTTAAAAGTCATGAGAAAAACTGAAGGCAAGGATATGATATCATTTGCCCAGCCCCCATGTGAATCTAGATATGAGCCCCTCTCGTTCCTGAATTTGCAGTCAGAATGCTAGGAAAACAGCCTCGTTTCCTATTTTTAAAAATATTTCATTCATATGCTGCATTGTAGAGGATAAATAAAGCCATCCACAAAAGTGCCTCTACTTGTAATTGTATCATCATAGGCCCATTTGTACATAAAAAATAATAACCGTCATAAAAGGCAGTCATGTTTTCAAAAATTAATCCTTTGCTGCTCTCTGTCGTGAAGGGCACTGAGGACAATTAGACGGCAAAAGGACATGCACATGTGGGAAATGTTCTGATGAGACTTGGTTTGCAGAGGAAAGGGCATCGGCTGCCAGAAATAGTCTAGATATGCCTTAGACATGGGTGATTCCAGAGTTCACAGAATCCTCTGGGAGGGATGCTTAATCCTCAATAGGAAATTTTAAGAAGATGACTTTTCCTCACCTAGCTAATAAGAGACAGGCATGAGGAATAGAAAATATCATCCTATTCCCTTGATTGTAGACAGCAATTTAATAAGAGCTTTTGGCTCGTTTTTGTTTTTTTATTTGGGGGAGAAATGGGGATAAGTAGAGTGGAAGGAAAACAAAGAGATACTCTAGTAAATATGCATGTTGAATGTGAGTCACTCCCATTTCAGAAATGTCAAAATACATGAAGATGTGCATCTTGGGGTCAAGGAACGATGGTAATAAAGTTAATAATACCTTTTTAAAAATAGCATAGGTATTTCTCTTCCTCCGTGGTCATTTGAATGCCCCGAATAAGAAAAAAAATATTAGCATAGCTTTTTAGAGTCTCCTTAGCTTGGCATTCTCAGGAAGAAAGCACTCCTATGAACTCAGAGATTCTACCATGTTCATCCAAGTTATCCTGGGTCTAGAACAGTGATACATTGGGAAGTGGAGGCAAAGAAGCTAATTTGACTAAAATACTGAACCTGATTAGAGCCTCATAGACCAATCTTGCCAAGTTGCATTGTTGGGAGTCGGTAGAGGACCATTCTTCAGATGACCCACAGCACTCGTTTACTATAGTGGTACATGAGCATCCCTTATCTTGGCAATGTGATGACAACTTAGAAACATGAAAAAGTTTGGCCCTGTGCTTCAACAAAGTGGGGTGTGGGGGACAAGAGAGGAGGGAAGCCTAATCATAGAATATGTCTCTTGATGCCAAGAGAAAAGAGCTAGAAATGGGAGCATAAGGGGAAGAGGGGAATGTTAAGAGAGGAAGAGGAGGGGAAACAAATTGTTCCCAGGACTCACTCATGGAACTAGAAGATTTAATGGGGACCACACTCCAAGTTGCCCCACAAACTGCCTCAAATTCTCTCTCCACCCTGCTGCTCGCTATTCTCCCACAAGTGCATCGAGTCCCAGAAGATCTTGCCAAGTGGGGCTCCCCACTCTTGGGTACACTTGAGTACACCATTCACTCTAGTGCTTTCCAGTCTCTATGCCTTTTCCAGTCTTTATGCCTGCCATAGAATGTAAGTCTCCAACTATGCCCAGAAAACTTCTTTACTTCTCTCTTTTACTGACCGTCTTAAATGCTACCTTTTCCATGAAATCTTTCTTGAGCATAACTCCTTGTAACTTATCTTCTTAAATCACTTCTCTCATATTTTACTCTATGAACATTTGTGTCCTTGTCCTATTTTTTCTGGTGTAAGTTCATTCAGGGCAGAGATTTGGTCTTAATAATCTTCCATCTTCTGAATATATAGAACAGTCATTCAGTTACATTATGTGAGTATTTGACAGAAACTAGTTCAATAAAAAGAATGAGAGAAATAATTTCAATGGTGGTAATGCAGACCTCAATGGGCACATGCCCAGAGAGAGCTCAAGTCAGCAAGTCCACCAGAACCACCCTCAGAGGGTTTCTATTTTCCCATGTGCCTCTCATGGTGAGCTTCTTACCAAAGTAAAATTTTGGGGACAATATGGTCCCCATAAGCAAAATAACTACTTCATCTCCTGCTTAATCAAAGAAATGATCTGTTCCAGTGCAGAAGACAAAATCTAGCTGCTCTGGATTTATTATAGGGCAAGATGTGAAATGGAAACTGGGAAATTTTCACCATCCATGCAGAATTTAGACTCTATACCCCAGCAGAGATGAGTTCTCACTGACGCTCCCCATACCACACTGCAAGCCTCACTCCAACACTAGTTACTAGTGCTTACTTCCTGGAGTAGATTTGAGCTCCTTAGACAGGCCTTCTTCCCCACCTGAGTCTTGTCAGTGCCTGCCGGATACTGAGTAGGCACTTAATAGTTATTCATACAATTACATTTCAGGCAAAGTAAAATGGACGGCTCTAAAGACTGACCTATGATTTTCCATTATTCTAAAAGATATTACAGAGACCATGAGAAAGATCTGTTAGATAATAGGATCCCTGTTATGTAATAGAATTGGGTCATTGTTAATTCTCTGACTGAAAACTGTGTAAGAAATTATATGTAAGAAAAAACTATGTAAGAAAATTCTTTATTTTTAGAGAAAACACGCTGAAGTATTTCAGGGTAAAGAAGCATCGGGCCTGCAATTTTCTCTTAAATAATTCAGAAAAAAAAAAGTGTGCGTGTGTGTGTGCATGAATATTTGTGGAACCTGTGTGAAGATATTCAGAAATTCTTTGTACTATTCTTGCAACTTTTATGTAAGTCTAAAGTTATGTAAAAAGAAAAAACTGGTGTGTGAAGAAGAGGCTCTTGGGCTGGCCAAAAACTGCTGAAGTCCCTTGCCCATCCTTGCCATAACCTCAGCAGATAACAGAGATTTTTCAACAGCTCTTGGCTAAGTACACAGGGCACAATAACCCAACAGCAAGGAACACCCTACCACAGGCAGCTACAACAAACTTGGTTTATGATCACCCTGGGCTTATGGGAGGTTTCTTTCCCAACTATATTTGGGAATCCAGGACTTCTCCAAGTAAAGGTAACCTTAGCTTTCTCAACTTCCTCCTAAGCAGAGAATGCCAGAAGCACGGAAGGGTGGAAATAATAATAATGCCAATTATTATTCATTGACAACTTGCCATGTGCCAAGCGCTATGCTTGGAATTTTTCATCCATTTTCAAAATTAATTCTCATAGAATACAAAGGACTTAAATACTATAGGGTGTCCCAAAATTCACGCAAGATATGCAATTGAATTGAATTGCAAATCCTGCGTGAATTTTGGGACACCCTATATTATTGTATCCCTGTTACTGCTGAGAAAGCCCATGTTTATAAGGGTTAATCCCAGCTAATAAGTGGGATGTTAGTTCTGGTCCTCCCAGAAGCAAATGTCAAAAGGAGATTAAACATGGAAGAGATTTTACTGGAAGAAACCCTCATAAAAGGTAAAGGAAAAATAAACAGGAGTGGGAAGGATGAGTCTTCAGACAGGTCTGACTCCTAGAAGGAAAGGGAGGAGAGAGGCTTCCCCCATGTAAGGGTCCCAAGGCCCTCTTCCCCCCACCCCTTTCTTGGATTAGGGTTCTGAGGTTTCTGAATGAATCAAAGTAAGCTTATCATTTTAATGTGTTAAGAAAGTAGAATGGGACAGTACCTTTCCTCTGCCTGGGAAGTACTCCCTCCCATCCTGCAATGTAATTCTTATAAATTACAGTGTTATTTTTAAATTCTGAGTTTATGCTCTTATTTTACATAAGCATATACAATTACATCATTTCAGAGATAATGCAAAGGGAGCTGTAGTTCAGCAGACTACCTAATTAATGATATCTTTCTGAGCCAAGTCCTTGGTGCTACACATCATCAATCTGTAACCACAAACTCATGGAGAAGAGAATCATTCCAGCAATGATAAGGCTTTAGATCCACACAGCATTACCAGAGGTCATACCCAGCATCAGGAAAAGATCAGGCATCATGGGGGAAATAGGACCAGCATCAGGCATGAGGCCTAAAAGAAATTATTTTAGTTAATGCTTTCAGGTCTTTGTCAAGAATAAATTGTCACAAAAACTTAAAAAGATGTCCATCATCAATTGTATATTTTATTCTAACCCAGTCCTTTCTGGTCTGGCCTTGTAGCCCTTGAAGGGTCTATAAGTTCATACGAAAGCATAAATAACATGCCCCTCAAACACAGGTCTTATTTTTATTTTTTACCAAAACATACTAATGTTGTGATGATTAATAACATGAGAATATATCTTAAAAGCATGGCTAAGCTCAAGAACTAGTAATATCACTAGGTTATTTCTCAATCTATTGACACTAAAAGTACAGCTTCCAGCATGCAACAGCTTGTGATGTTTCTCTGAGTTTCAAAAGGAGCCTTATATACAAAAACTAGAGGCCCAATGAACAAAATTCATGCAAGAGTAGGCCTTCCTTCCCCTGGCTGCTGGCACCAGCTTCCCTCTGGGACCTACCACAGCCTGCTGGTCGGTGGCCTGGGCTTCCCTTTTTGGGGCAATCATGGGGCTATGGCCAGACCCCCAACCAATCACCTCGCACCCGCATAGGCTGGCCTGGCACCAGTGGGTGTCATAGTGTGGTCCAGGATGGTCGTCTGGAAGGTCATCTGGAAGGTCATTTGGTTTAATTAGCATATTATGCTTTTATTATTATAGACTAGGGGCCCAGTGCACAAATTCACACACCTTGAAAGGAACTGTGGGCTGCAAGGCTGTGGTGGCACAGGGGCGGGTCTCGGCCCATCCTCCACATCCCTAACCAGCCCCTCCCACCACAGCCCCCGGTCTCCTGTCTGCAGGCAGCCTCATTCCCACTGCCGCTCCCACATGCTGACAGCACCAACCCAGCTCGCACCCACTGACAGTGAGGAGCGATTGGGGCCAGCATCAGCAGTGGGTGCAAGCGGGGACAGCACTGTCAGCAGGTATGAGCAGCGGCTGCTGCCCCGATCGCCCCTCAAGAGCAAGGGGAGGTGGAGAAGCCTTCAGGGGCGATTGGGACCTGCACCAGGTGTCGGCAGCAGGTGTGAGCGCTGGGCGGGACCACAGCGTGCAGGAGCAAAGAATTTTCAGTAACCACCAGAGGCTCACCCCGATGACAGTAGCCAGTGCCCTGCCTTAGTCTTGCACCCCCATTTACCTGCTACACCATCCCACCGTGGCTGACGCCTGCCATGTTCTGTGTGTGCCCCCGATAGTCAGCGCACATCACAGCGACTGGTTGTTTGGTTGTTCGGTTGTGCAGTTTTTCCTCCATTCAGTCTATTTGCATATTAGGGCTTTATATATATATATTGGAAACCTGTGCTATAGAAACAATTCCCTGTGCTATTAAATATATTAAACATTATATAAAGTCTCCCAGTGTCCTTGGACCAGGCCTTCTTTAAAAGTGATCTCACATCCTCGGAAGGGAAACCAAGATGGCAGCATAGGTTAACACCGGAGATTGCTGGCTCGAACAACCACTTCAAAAAACAACTAAAAGACGGAACGGACATCATCCAGAACCACAGGAAGGCTGGCTGAGTGGAAATTCTACAACTAGGAGGAAAGAGAATATCATACCCAGACTCAGAGGAGGCACAGTGCTGAAGTGAAATACTCAGGTGCGGAGTGCGCATGGAGCGGGCTGGCGGCGGAGGGTGCGGTTGTTGTTTTCAATCGGGAGGGAGTTTCAGACTCTGAGCTCCAGATCCGGGCGAGTCTCTAGGGACCCAGACTCAAACGGGAGAAGCGGCTTCGGTCGGAACTCTAAGGCAGCTTTCTCTCCGAGGTTTGCAGCGGTTGCTGGGATTCTGTGAGGCAGAGCCCCTAGGGACGGAACTGAGAGCAGCCATAACTGCTCGATCCAGCCTTCCCTGTAGATCCCGGGGACCCGCCCTGCCCAAGCCCTGGGCAGAGCCATTTGCCAGATAGCCTCAGGAAAACGCTAGATTAGCACCGCCCTAGAGATCCAGCACAGAAGCTCTCCCACTGCAGACACAGCGGACTCTCATAGCCAGTTAGCCTGGAGGTCAAATCACCCCTGGTATTGCCTACAACAATCAAGGCTTAACTACAAGACTGCGCACAAAGAACACTAGGGGTGCACCAAGAAAGCATAAAAAAATGTGGAGACAAAGAAACAGGACAAAACTGTCAATGGAGGATATTGAGTTCAGAACCACACTTTTAAGGTCTCTTAAGAACTGTCTAGAAGCCGCCGATAAATGTAGTGAGATCCTCAAGAAATCTAATGAGACCCTCAATGTTAAGATAAAGAACCAACTAGAAATTAAGCGTACACGGACTGAAATAATGAATACTATACAGACTCCCAACAGCAGACCAGAGGAGCGCATGAATCAAGGCAAAGATTTGAAATGCGAAGAAGCAAAAAACACCCAACCACAAAAGCAAAATGAAAAAAGAATCCGAAAATACGAAGATAGTGTAAGGAGCCTCTGGGACAACTTCAAGCGTACCAACATCAGAATTATAGGGGTGCCAGAAGATGAGAGAGAGCAAGATATTGAAAACCTATTTGAAGAAATAATGACAGAAAACTTCCCCTACCTGGTGAAAGAACTAGACTTACAGGTCCAGGAAGCGCAGAGAACCCCAAACAAAAGGAATCCAAAGAGGAACACACCAAGACACATCATAATTAAAATGCCAAGAGCAAAAGACAAAGAGAGAATCTTAAAAGCAGCAAGAGAAAGAAACTCAGTTACCTACAAGGGAATACCCATATGACTGTCAGCTGATTTCTCAACAGAAACTTTGCAGGCCAGAAGGGAATGGCAAGAAATATTCAAAGTGATGAATACCAAGAACCTACAACCAAGATTACTTTATCCAGCAAAGCTATCATTCAGAACTGAAGGTCAGATAAAGAGCTTCACAGATAAGGAAAAGCTAAAGGAGTTCATCACCACCAAACCAGTATTATATGAAATGCTGAAAGGTATCCTTTAAGAAGAGGAAGAAGAAGAAAAAGGTAAAGATACAAATTATGAACAATAAACATGCATCTATCAACAAGTGAATCTAAGAATCAAGTGAATAAATAATCTGGTGATCATAATAGAATCAGGGACATAGAAAGGGAATGGACTGACTATTCTTGGGGCGGGGGGGGAAGGGGTGGGAGATGTGGAAAGAGGCTGGACAAAAATCGTGCACCTATGGATGAGTACAGTGGGTGGGGAGTGAGGGTGGAGGGTGGGGCGGGAACTGGGAGGAGGGGAGTTATGGGGAGGAAAAGTGGAACAAATGTAATAATCTGAACAATAGAGATTTAATTTAAAAAAAAAACAAAAATAAAAAAAATAAAAGTGATCTCACATCCTCAATAGATTATTTTAGATACTTGCAAATCCACCTTTTAAAGGCAAAAAGTATCTGTAAGATACTTTTACAATCTGTAAGATAAATAGCAACATGGAATATCAGTATGTTAATTAATGAAACAAAATTGTGCGTTTATCTGTGTATTCTAGAAGCAAAATCTAGATTATGAATTCTATGTGAGCAGATTTCATCTTGGGGATCCAATCTGATTTAGTACCAGTCTCTCCCACCTGTTCATGAATCCTCACAGTGCAGTATAAATTGGCAGCACTAGAAGGGATACAGACGTGTGGACAGTTAAATTGGTCTTTTTCACACGTGTATGTAAAGCTCTTTGATGTTGCAATCATCCAGAAACCATCCAGTACCAAATTTTTTTTCAAAAATAAGCTAAAGCTATTCAGAGAGCATTTAAGGTTTTAAAATAACTAAAAGTACTTTTCTAGAAATGTAACATCTGAGGAAAAAAAGTTTAATTGTTCAGTAGAGACATCTTTGTGCAAACATGAGCCTGGGGTCTAAAATGTGCCCACATTTACATCATACTGAAGCGGCTGCTTCTCCAAACTCTCTACATCAGATATGAAATTGTTATATTGCTGCTCATCATAAACTACTTCAAACAACTGCATTTGTTCTACAAATATTTATTGAGTGCCTATAGGGTTTGCCATTGTGCTCGATGCCAGTGTACACTATGGTGTGGCAAAAATGAGTAGAAGCCATCAAAATTTCATGCTCCCTCTTCATGTTGAGGTATACCTAGGAAGTGGCTGCCCAACCAGGAATTACATGTCCCAAACCCCTTATACCTTAGGTGTCACCATGTGAGTTGTTCTTGACATCAGAATATGTTTGCAAATGATGTACGTCACTTCTAGGTGAAGGTGATTGATTATACACTTCTAGGTGAAGGTGATTGATTATACGAGGGTATTTTCTGTGTCCTCTCTTTCCCCTACTAGAAGCAGAGGACTCTGAGATCCTAGAGAACTGGGGAGCCACAACATGGAAAAAACCTGGGTCTCTGAACAACCATGTGAAGGGAAGCCACTCACCAACCAGGTGAGAATAAGGGGGATTTAACTATGCAAAGAGGGAAAAAAGGGCAGAAGACAGTGCACATATAGGATGCTCCTACTAGGGAAGTACACATGGGAAGGACTAAAAGAGACCACCATGTCTCTGTGAATTTCAGCAACTGGTTGCCACAAACCATACACACCATCAGAGCCATCAGAAAACACCCAATTCTAATTAAGGTAAAAAATAGGGCAAAAGCTAAATGGATAAGTAATATCTGTCGCAATATGGAAGTCTTTGGTATTACTTGCAATCCATTACTCATTACACTGGCTGCCACTGTTTTGTATATTTCTTAATGTTTTTATTCAGTATGATCTTATGAACTTGAAAAGATGTCATAAAGTAAAATGTTGGAAAGTAGGACTACAAAGGAGCCTGATTGTTTACAAAATGTTCAAAATCTGATAAATATACTTTAGAAAAAATTTAAATGTTTTATCTCCTTTAGTTTAGAAGATATAAAATTAGTTCTTGCATGTGCTCTGGGGAGTCTATGAATCTTCTGAAACTACAAGCAAAAATCTGTGGTTTGTGCATAGATGCATTTTTCTAGGGGTTGATACCACAGCAAAAATCTGATTTTATGAGACTAAGGATTAAATAGATTATTACCTAGAAATATTTAAAAGGGGAGGAAAAAGATAACCAAACATTCCAAATGATTTTTTAAAAACCACCATTAAGCCCTAACTGGTTTGGCTCATTGGATAGAGCATTGGCCTGTGGACTGAAGGGTCCCAGGTTCGATTCCGGTCAAGGGCATGTACCTTGGTTGTGGGCACATCCCCAGTAGGGGGTGTGCAGGAGGCAGTTGATCAATGTTTCTCCCTCATTGATGTTTCTAACTCTCTGTCCCTCTCCTTTCCTCTCTGTAAAAAATCAATAAAATATTTTTTTTTTTAAAAACCACCGTTAATAAAATGATTAATTTTAATCGAGCTAGTAATTAGGTAAGAACAGGTTTTAGAGGAATCAGTCCAGAGCCCATCCAATGAAGTCAGGATCCTTCCAGTTATTATTCCATTAGTCTGATCAATATGTCCTCAGAGGCCAGATTTTATCTTCCATAACAGATTGGAGAAGGAAGAGATTATAGTTAGAAAAATTAAGTGCCTTTTTCAGACTCTGTAGGATAATCCCAAAGATCTCTCCATTTACCATTTTTTTCTCTTAATCATCTGATTATTTCCATAAAATTGAAATGGGTGCCCAGAGAGCTCTTTGCCTCAGAATTTAGGGCTCTTCTGTGTATTACAGCCTGATGTTTGGCAGCGATTAACTTATTAGGGAAGTTCTTTCACAGTACCCAATATCTACATTCTGCTCTACCTTGGAAAAGAACAAACATCCTATCTAATAAAAGACAAAAAGGGTAATTGACCTTACCTTCGCTACACTTCCCATTGGCTAATCAGGGTGATATGCAAATTAACCGCCAACCAAGATGGCGGCCAGCAGCCACACAGCTGAAGCGAGCAGGAGGCTTGCTTGCTCCAGGGATGAAGGAAGCCAAGGTTCCCCGCCTGCTGCGGCCTGGCTCTGAGCTCCAAAAACAACAAAGTTTCAATTATAGAAGCTAAACAAACCCCAGATACCTGCTTTCAGCCAACCGTGGCCATGGAGCTGGAGCCGGCTCTCAGCTCCAGTGACAGCAACAAAGTTTCAATTATAGAAGGTAAATAAATCCCAGAATAAAAAGAAAAAAAAAGAAAAAAAGGAGAGGTTGGGAGCTTCAGTCGCTGGCCAGCCTGAAAATAGCCATCAGCCTCTCATCCAGGCTGGCCAGGCACCCCTGTGGGGACCCCCATCCTGAAGGGTGTGTGACCAGCTGCAAACAGCCATCAGCCCCTCACCCAGGCTGGCTAGGCACCCAAGCCGGATCCACACTCTGATCCGGGACACCCTTCAGGGCAAATCAGCCGGCCCCCACCCGTGTACCAGGCCTCTATCCTATATAGTAAAAGGGTAATACACAAACTGACCCTAACAGCAGAAAGACTGGGAATGACTGGTCACTATGACACACACTGACCATCAAGGGGCAGACGCTCAATGCAGGAGCTGCCCTCTGGTGGTCAGTGCGCTCCCACATGGGGGAGCTCTGCTCAGCCACAAGCCAGGCTGATGGCTGCCAGTACAGCGGTGGTGGTGGGAGCCTCTCCTGCCTCCTCAGCAGCGCTAAGGATGTCCGACTGCAGCTTAGGTCTGCTCCCCACTGGCAAGTGGACATCCCCCAAGGGCTGCTGGGCTGCCAGAGGGATGTCTGATTGCCATCTTAGGCCAAATCCCCCGGGGAGCAGGCCTAAGCCAGCAGGTGGTCATCCCCCGAGGGGTCCCAGACTGCGAGAGGGCACAGGCCTGGCTGAGGGACTCCCCTCCATCCCCCGAGTACACAAATTTTTGTGCACCGGGCCTCTAGTTTTTTATAATCCTCAAATTGCAGACCAATCAATCTGAGGGATAATCTTTTAGAATTCTCTGTGATATTCTTTTCACCAAATTTCAGGATCACATTTTCCAGTCACATATTTGACATAAGCAGAAAATAGTTTTCAGACATGACCTTTCCACTGTTATGTTTCATCTCTTTATTGAAAACTTAGATATCATTTGCAAGATATTTCTAAACAGAAGGTTCATCTTTCATTCCACACTCAGGAACCTGCTGCTAGATTTAGGAGGTGATGCCTAATGTCTAAATGTTGACAGTACTTATTCAAATTCTGGTAGGTCAAGAACTGTCTTTTGTCATTTTATCCAAGGCAAAATGGGCTCAAGAAGACTGGTTCATCATGCAGGTGATGGCATTGTTTTTTATTATTTACCTTGAGAAGTATAACTGCCAAACTAATTGGAAGAATCATACTTCCTGATCAGGACATTCTCTTCAAGTCTCTAAGGAAAAGCCAAATCACTACCTTGAGGTTGTTTGGTGATCATGGATCCAATCATAGAGCGAAATGATCAAGTTATGGTTGCTTTATAAACTCACCTAAAGCCACAGGCATGTTCTGGCAGCCCGTAGCCCCACTATATGGGAGGAAGTTCCTCATCTCACCCTGTAACTATATACAGAATGCTGGTCGTGTATCCCAACACCCATTCTTCCCATATTTTCTAAGAAAGGAACCCTGGTTTTTAGTTGGGCATATTATCACTCAGAATTTTAAAAATTACCTTTCACTGCATGGGATGTGATAAAATGGCTTATAGCAGACCAACATTCCCACTGAGAACTATTAGCAAAGTCAAATAAAATGACAGAATAAGCAAACATGATTTATGTTTAAAGCGATTAAAGGGCTGCTAAAGCAACCAGAATTAGAGGAGCCAAGATCTTGGAAAGCGGGGAACAACCGAGAGGTGAGCTGTTCATTTGCAACTGCTTTTCCTCTGAGGGCACTTGTCCATTCTGAGCAAGGGCAAGCGGCTGAGAACCCAAGCCTTGCACACACAGAGGGCTGCTGAGGGCTGACAGAGTAGCCAGTAGAGATTGTGGTGGTTTCGTGGGGCCAGAGAGTTAAAATTAGAAACATCATAGGCCAACACAGAGCATGGTTAGGGAACAAACCATTCACCAAATTCTGAAACTACACAGATTGCAGGCTGAAATCTCTATGATGACCTCTGGAAAAAACAGTGAAAGAGTGTAAAAAAAAAAATTTAATAGAGAGGGGAAATGGGATGATAAAAAATTGTTTGATTCATCCAACAGGACTCAAAAAAAAAAAGAGAAAGAAAAAATAGATATTCCAAACCAAATATAATAGTAATCATAAATTTGCAATGAACCCATTGCAAATTTAAGTTCAATAATGAAAATGAAGGGAATATTTCAAATATTTGGAAAGATACACAGCACACTAGTAACCTGATACCCCTGGGGAGTGAAGTGTTTGGGAGAAGATAAGGTAAAATATTTTATTTTTCAAAATTGGTTATTAGGAACATTCCCAATAAGCATATTTCACTTTTGAATTTAACAGAAGAGAAAGGTGATATAATATTTTATACACCTATTTATCTAGTCAATTCTAAAAGTTTTATCCATTTATTCCTACAGACCTCACACATTTCTTGTTAAGATTATTACATGGTTTTAAAAAATTATTATTGTGATAAGATTCCATTGTTTGTTTTATTTTCTAAGAAGTCACTGCTTGTATACAACAGAGGTATGACTTTTGCCCTGGTTTTTCTTATAACCATCTACTTCACTCAACTCATCAACTGAATTAGCACTTTCTGATTAGGATGCTTTATCCCCTTGGGCATGGTGTGCATCCTTCATTCTACTTGGTTATGATTATGTGTAGTCACCTATTCCACCTGTGACCATTAGAGCTGATCAGTTCTTCACGTTCTTGACACAGTTACCATTTTTTTTCTACAACTGCTTGACTTAATCATAATCTCCTGTGTTCTTTTCTATTTACACATATTTTTAAAAATCGTCTTTGTAAACAGACATTTTATTAATAGATTAAATAAAATGTCTACATATATGAACTCCATCCACCAGATGCTCACTCCCAGGCACTGAGCTCCCTCTGCCTAGATAACCCAGCTCCCTGTAGTTGGTACTTGCTCTCCTGACACTGTGCCTGGCCACAGGGTCCTAAAGCAGGTGGGACAATGCTGGCTTGGGATGTCTAAGACAACCTCACCTTGTACCCGGAACAATCTCTCCCCATTCAGGCCTTTATTAGGATGCATTACTCACTCAGGGCTAAATTTCTACTTGCTGCTTCCTATGGTTCCAAGCAGCAATCTTTAGATCAGAGTTTCCCAAGCTGTGAAACATCCTGGAGATAATCATCTGCCAGGTGCATAAGTTTTCAAAACTTTTAAAATTCTAAAGTTTTTTTTTCTTTTCACTCTGATACATCTCAGAGTATTTAATCTGTTCCTGTGTGATATAGGAAAATCCAATAGCGTTTGTTGTTGTTTTTTAATCCATTGTTGATGGATTTTTAAAAAAACATATCCTATGTAATAAAAGCCTAATATGCTAAGTGTCTGGTCGTCCGGTTGGTCATTCAACCAATCAAAGTGTAATATGCTAATGATATGCTAAGGCCACTCAACCGCTCTCTATGATGTGTACTGACCACCAGGGGGCAGACGCTCCAACCAGTAGGTTAGCTTACTGCTGGGGTCCACCCAATCAGGACTGAATGAGACAGGCCAGACACACCCTGGAGCCCTTCCGTGGTCCCTCCCTGGCTGGCCAACCTCCCGTGTCTCTCCCCTGCCCCAATCGTGCACCAGTGGGGTCCCTTGGCCTGGCATTTGCTCTCTTGCAATCCAGGCTGAGGGACCCCTCCCCTCCAGGGCACGAATTTGTGCACTGGGCCTCTAGTATAGCTATAAAGACAGAAACCAAAAACTAGCCTACCATTCTAAGCTCCAGATAACTCATATGGACATTTTTAAATATTAAAGTAATATCCTATATAATAAAAGGGTAATATGCAAATCAACTGAATGGCAGAACAACCAGTCGCTATGATGCTCACTGACCACCAGGGGGCAGACACTCAATGCAAGAGCTGCCCCCTGGTGGTCAGTGCGCTCCCACAGTGGGAGTGCCGTTCAGCCATAAGCTGGGCTGACAGCTGGCAAGCACAACAGCTTTCCTCTGCGGCAGCACTAAGGAGGTCTGATGACTCCCAGACTGCAAAAGGGTGCAGGCTGGGCTGAAGGACCCTCCCACCCCCCAGTGCACGAATGTCATGCACTGGGCTTCTAGTGTGTAATAATTAAAAAGTAAATAATAGAAGAAAAGGTGAAGAGTATATTCATTCACTCATTTATTTGCAAATATACAACTAGTAGTTGGGACTGGACCAGAGTGACACTCAGATGCTGCAGTTGGGACTTCTCAATAAGTCCTTGTGGTCTGGATGGAAAAGCCTTACTAAATAATCTTGAAATACTCATTTCCAACATTGCATTAAAAAAAAACAAAACTTGTTCTTAGACTTGTTAATCATTATTCTGAAGAGAGACAAAACTTAGGTTCCCTTCATGTCAAATACTCTTTAAGTAAATGTCATCCATTTATTTCCTGGGATATAAAGAGAGTTCCAACGTCATTACTCACATGCCTTTTAAAAACAGAATACATGTATGTCCCTTAAACTTAGCAGAGATATGAGAGAGCATCTGTGTAGTCTGGTGATACCGACACTGTCACGGTGGTTTTATTTCAGGCACCTTCCAGCATTATCTACATTTAACTACAAGAAATGGTGGCTATTTCTTTTAGGATCTTGAAACAAGAGCTGGAAAGAACGCCAAAAGATTACTCAGTATCACTCCCCCTATGCAGGGAGTCCTTGGGGACCAGAACCCAACTTTCTCTACCTGAGTTTCCTAGCATTTAATATTTGCTCTATAAATGTTCTCTGAATTGACTGAAAGTCGTGACCATTGACAACTTACACCTTAAAGATTTTTTAGGGAGATCCTCATGCTCTTCATCACCGGAAAAGGGTCCCCAGGCTCTGACTCAACAAATGAAGAATCAGTCACAATGTTGGAACGGCTGTAAAGTAGCCCTTACGCAAGGGAACTCAAAGTACTTAGCAGTATTACAGGTCAGTAGTTTGGTTTCAAGGATATTCCGTCCGGAAACCACAAAGTACAAGAGGAGGTGGGTGCCTGTCAGCAGTTTGAAATGGCAGAATTCCTCTGATTGCAATTAGCATTTAAAAGATTTTCATATCCATTGCTACTCGAAGACACTACCTTTGTAGTCATAGTAACCCTTTTACATGTAAATTTGGTTGCAGCTACAGGTCTACTTGAGCCATTCATTTTATTCTCCTTCCCAAACCTAGCAGTTTTCTTTCCCTTTGTTCTTTCTAACAGAATCTACTGTTGCACCTTTTTTCTTCTAACATATTGGTGCTCCCTGAAGGATGTTAGAAAATCTAAATAAGATATCATACGAATTACCAAATTAGGAAAGCGTTTCCTGGATTAATAGGAAAAGCTAGCCGATGTGGCTACATTCAGGTATCTGGCAGGTGTCAACTTCTTACACAAATTTCAAACCTATTGTCTTCCTTTTGTTCCTTGTTACCATAAAGTTACACCATTTTACTGATTTAAATTCCTGGAATTATAAATGGTCCCATTTCGGTTATAAGATTTGAGAATCAGGCCAGCGAAATTGTTTCCTAAAGAGGACAGAATCCAAATGCTGAACAGACTTTAAAGGGGTTTTTGTTTGTTTGTTTCTTCTTATCTATAAAGGAAAATCTCAAATGAGAGATAAGGCATTATGAAAATTAGCATTTCCCCCAGTATTTTCTCTTTTAGGGTCATTTTTGACATTTGATTTTGTGATTACAGAAATGGATTTTCAGATCTGTCCTATTTAGAAACAGGCATCAAATTTCAGAGCAGAAAAAGACCTCAGACTTTGTCTAGTCCGGAGTCTTTATTTTGCAGGTGAGAACCTGAGGCTGCAAAGAAATGAGGACCCTACTCAAGGTCGCACATCTAGCTAATGGCTCAACTCAAGCCCCCTGATTCCGGATCTGTATGTTATTTCCATGGTATGTCTAGTCTTCACACCATGCTGATGCCACTGAACTCCTTATCACTTCAAATTTCAGGATTTTAGTTTTTGCTATGGTTTTTCCAGATAATTAAACCTGAAAAATAAAATCAAATACTATTCTTTAGTCTGAATTATCCTGATCCTTAATAAATAGCATGCATGCCCTTTCTAATTTCATGTGGTTCAGCATCCTAGCGCCAGCCGGTAGTATGTGGCTTCTTGACTTCATGCAGGAAAAATTTCACACATGAGTCCAGATGACTACGAGGGAACATTTATTAAAGCTGGGGATGGTACAAGAAAGGGCTCGGTATAAAAGAAGCAACAGGAGAACTGAGGCTGGGCTGCCGTAGTTCTCTGGGAAATCAGAGAAAAGCGGGTCTTGGGGACAGTTTCAAGGGACTAGCCTGCGATGCACCGTGGCTGCCCATTGCTCTCAGGTTGAGAGTCTCATGGGATCCCTTAGAGTTTAGAAGATGCATGTCTGTGGGGGAAGAAATGCAGTGGTTTTCAACCTTCTGGCCCTTTAAATATAGTTCCTCATGTTGTGACCCCCAACCATGAAGTTATTTTCGTTGCTACTTCATAACTGTAATTTTGCTACTGTTATGAATCGTCATGTAAATATCTGATATGCAGGATGGTCTTAGGTGACCCCTGTGAAAGGGTCATTCAACCGCCAAAGGGATCGCGACCCACAGGTTGAGAACCGCTGAAATAGGGGAAGAAGAGGGGAAAGGGAATGCTGGGGTGGGAATGGGGTTTCTGGATGCTCCCCAGAGGGAAAGCACGAGCTGGATCCTTCGTCTTGAGGCTTTTATTTCTTTCTCACAGGCAGGAATCTTAGGGGAAGCCTCAGGGGAGGGTTTCAACAGAATATTCATCAGTGTTCTAGCCGTGCTCCTTCAGAGTCATGGTCGTCACTGATTGGTCAGTGTCAGGGCAGGGAGTCATCAGTCATCACAGCTGGTCCTGGTGTGGCCCACCTGGTTTTGCTGCTTTTCTGGGTCTGGAGCTGAAATACAATGGAGGCCTAGATGTTATCTCCAGGGAGGTGACCTTCTGTGTCTGCTGTCAATTGCTCTGCTAGTTTCTTCAGCTGGCTGTTTCAGTTCCCCTGTTCCCCTTGTCCTGATGACTGGCCTGTCTCAAAATGAGGAAATAAAAAAGTTTGAGTTAATATTTAGGAGGAAAAAATCTTGATTTGTGCATTCATTATACTAGCATTAATCCATAGTGACATTTTTAGAAAAGGCACTTCATTGGGAAGCTAATAAAGCTGAAGCCTCAGGAATCCAACTTGCCAGGCTCCTTCCAAGACTCTATAACTAAGTTTGCTTTGTGGTGGGCCCATGAAAGTGAACTTCAGGCCACACAAAACCTGGACCGAAAAAAGAAAAAAATGTCGAGCTCATAATTTGGATACACTTGAAGGCAATGGTTAACCCAGTGGTCAGCAAACTCATTAGTCAACAGAGCCAAATATCAACAGTACAACGATTGAAATTTCTCTTGAGAGCCAAATTTTTTAAACTTAAACTATATAGATAAGTACATTGTTATTAACTTAATTAGGGTACTCCTGATTGACTGGCTCACTCAACTCATGCATGAATCTCAGGGCGGACTGCGTATCCCTCGGCCCGCCTGCGCCGCCTCTCCCGTCGCCCGACTGACCAACACCCCCCACTTCTTCTAAGGGCACTTCTTCAAAATAGACTCGCCCAGGCCGAAAACTGACTTCTGCGCATGGACCACAAAGTTTCAATTGCACTGTATGTGCACGCCCGCACGTGGTATTTTGTGGAAGAGCCACACTCAAGGGGCCAAAGAGCCACATGTGGCTCGCGAGCCGCGGTTTGCCGACCACTGGGTTAACCAAAAAAACCTAATTTCTTATTCTTTTTTGGTTGAATGCTACGTTAGTACACCAAAGGATTAAATTCGTTCAGTCCTATAACAAATGTTTATTAAGAGCATCCTATGTGTCAGGCGCAGTTCTGGGGTGTGGGGATAACAGTGACACCGTACCTGGTCCTCACAGAGCATAGTAGAGTGGAATTCACTATATACATCTTCTTTTATAGTACATATCCTAAGATGTATTTTTGAATAAGATAAATGTGCTTTACCTCATAGCCTTGTTGGGTGGATTTCTTGTTAAGGGAATGGCTGAGCATTAAAGTATTAATTAATGGATTTATGTAAATTTGGACAGTATTCTGTAGAAGAATGGCATGGGGAATGTCAGTCTCTGGCATTGTCTTGTTCATTTATTTTACTAACAACCTGAAGGTCAACCACAAGCATCCTTATTAAATGTATAGATGAAGATGGTAAGTCAATACAATGAATGACAAAGTGAAGACTTGTCAATATTTTCCATAAAACGTAGATGGGCTTTCATGAAAGGCTATTCCATTACTAACAACCCTATCTCCGTTTTGTCTGTGGTGTTGACAGGTGTCAAGAGTGATATGTTAGTATGTGTTCAATCACTGTGATAGTTTTTCAAATTAATATGTCAGCTTTAGTAATTGAAGCATTTCTTTTTTGTGAAGTTAAAGTACTGACATCTGTGTTCAAGTCTCATTTATTAAAACCAAATCTCCAGCTCTGGCCAGTGTTTCTCAGTGGTTAGAGCGTCGGCCCATGCACCAAAGGGTCCTGAGTTCGATTCTGTCAAGGGCCCATTCCTGGGTTGCAGGTTCAATCCCTGGCCCCTGTCAGGAGCATGTGTTGGAGGCAACCAATCGATGTGTCTCTCTCACAGTGATGTCTCTCTCTCTCCCCCCTCTTCCTCCCATTCTCTCTCTAAAAATCAATGGGAAAAAATATCCTCAGGTAAGGATTAACAAACCCCCACACACAAATCTCCAAACATCTGAAAATCATTAATGTAATATACCATGTCAATAGAATAAAAGACAAAAATGATATGATCATTTAATATATGCAGAAAAAACATTTGACAAAATGCAACACCCCTTCATGATAAAAATACTCAATAAATTAGGAATACATGGCAACTTCCTCAACCTGATGGAGGCCGTCTATGCAAAACCCAAAGCCAGCGTCATACTTAATGATGAAAGATTGAAGTCTTCCCTTGAGATCAGAACAAGACAGTTCTTGCCACTTCTTTTCAACACAGTACTGTACTAGGGGTTCAAACAGGGAAATTGGGGGGAAAATAAATAAAAGGCAACAAGATTAGTAAAACTCTCTACTTAGAAATGACATGATCTTGTATACAGGATATCCAAAGGAATCCACTTAAAAAACTATTAGAATTGGTAAACAAGTTAAGCAAGGTGGCAGGATATAAGATAATATTTTTTAAAAAAAGTGCAGAAACCGGTTTGGCTCAGTGGATAGAGCGTCAGCCTGCGGACTGAAAGGTCCCAGGTTCGATTCCGGTCAAGGGCATGTACCAGGGTTGCGGGCACATCCCCAGTAGGAGATGTGCAGGAGGCAGCTGATCGATGTTTCTCTCTCATCGATGTTTCTAACTCTCTATCTCTCTCCTTTCCTCTCTGTAAAAAATCAATAAAATATATATATTTTTTTTAAAAAGTGTATTTCTATACACTAGCAATGGATAATCCCAAAATGAAATTTAAAAAATAATCCCATTTACAATAGCTTTGAAAAGAATAAAATACTTGGGTTAAATTAACAAAAGAAGTATAAAACATGTACTCTGAAAAGCTATAAAACAACACATTGTTGAAAGAAATGAAAGAAAAACCTATATAAATAGAAAGAATTCCCATGTTCACAGGTTGAAAGACTTAATATTGTTGATCTAGCAATACTCTACACAATCAACGCAATCCCTATCGAAATCTCAGGGGGCTTTCTTGCAAAAATCTATAAGCTTGTCCTTCAATTCCTATGGAAATGCAAGGGACCCTGAATAACCAGACCACACTGAAAAAGATCATTGATCGAGGACTCACGCTCTGTTATTCCAGAACACTAGAAGATGCTCCAGAGATCATGGTCCAGTGTCAATATCACTCCTTCTTCACTAAAAACAAGTGACTTGTACATTTTTAAAAGGTGAATGTAATGGCATGTGAATTATATATCAATAAAGATCTTTTAAAAACCCAAATTCTCCAATTCATTTTTTTAATTTCTCAAATATTTAAGTACCCCCTTTCACAATTTCTAATAATGGCATAATTTCCAAACTACTTTCAATGCTAGCATTATCAGCTGCCAATTGAGAAGCAAATATTTCTCTAATTTTCATTTCTCATATCTTCTAAAATAGTGGGTAATTCTCTCTGATGTTTGTTTGATGAATAATAAGTAAAAAGTTATCAAGAAAGCATGTATGTGATATCTAAAAGCATCATCCAGAAATGATTGAATTTGGTGGCTTATCACCAAGTTAAAATACCCGGAATTTTAAAAAGTTATGTTAAAGCTCCAGACTTTCTCTTTAACATTACACTGGCACATCTGTATAAAGTTCAGTACAGTCTGTATGTCAATATATTTTACTAAAATCATTTTTTGTCTGGTGCCAACAACATAAACTTTTAGAGCATTTCAGATCTTATTTCTGTCAGCTCCCCAATGTTAAAAAAAAAATTCCAACTGTCTTCAAAGTATTGAATTTTTCATTTAAAGGAAATTATTCTACTATATTTTCATAGAGTAAATGAAGTTTTATCAATAATGATTGAAATTTTACTGCCTTAATTTGTGTTTTCAAAAAAATAGTGTTCTCTTTCCAGTAGATAGATGTTTTTAACAAGCCAGGACTACAAATATGGATTATAATTTATGTATTTATATTGTTGTTATTCTTCTTTTAAAGTCCTATTAAATATTCAGGCCTAAAATTGTCCATTATTTCTAAGGATTTTCAAGTCACTTTATTTACTTTTTTAAGAATTTGATGACTAAAAATTTTTTTCTTAATAATGATTATAAATGTTGTTTAAAGTACAAGATTTAATATGGTTCCTAATCTAATAAAATACTTGTGTTTAATATTTTTACCTTTTAATAATATAATTTTTAGCCCTGGCTGGGTGGCTCAGTTGGTTGGAACATATTCCCATACACTGAAAGGTAATGGGGTTTGAGTCCCTGTCAGGGCACACACCTGGGTTTAGGGTTCAACACCCAGTCAGGGCATATATGAGAGACAACTGATCAATGTTTCTCTTTCCCGTTCACTTTCTCCCTTCCTCTCTGTAAAAATCAATGAACATATCCTCGGGTGAGGATTAAAAATATAATAATTTTAGAAGCCCGGTGCACGGATTCATGCACCGGTGGGGTCCCTGAGCCTGGTCTGTGCCCTCTTGCAATCTGGGACCTGCAGGGATCTGGCCGAAACTGGCAGTCCAACATCCCCTGAGGGATGTAGTAGTTCATGAAGTGGCAGGTGGCCAGGGAGGAGCCCGAGCCTGGGCCGGGTGCTGTGCCACTCCCACTCATCCCGGCCCCACTGTGCCTTCCACTGCCGCTGCTTGCAGCATTGCTGTGGAGGTGGGAGAGGTTTGTGCCACCGCAGCTGCGCTCGCCAGCCGTGAGCCTGGCGTCTGGTGCCTGTTGGTCAGCTGAGCGGCGTTCCCGCTGTGGGAGCACACTGACCACCAGGGGGCAGCTCCTGCATTGAGCGTCTGCCCCCTGGTGGTCTGTGTGCATCATAGTGACTGGTCAACCGGTCATTCAGTCATTGGGCCGCTTACACTTTCATATAGAGAGATAATTTTTATTTCATTTCTTCTTATACTCCCACTGATCTAAATTTTTCCTATTAATTATACTTAACAGAAATTTTGAGAAACATATAAATTTTGTTGTCCTTCATTCTAGGTATTTGTATTCAACCTTTTGTTATAAATCCTTATATTTGAAAACATTAAAATGTACATTTACACAAGAATTGCAACACAGTAACTATAAAAGACAAATGAAAAACAAACCATTTTGGATGGCAATCACAACTATAATTCCAGGATGAAAATAAACTGGTGAGCCTCCCAAAGCACGGAATGTTTTATAAAGAATACACAATCTATCTGCACTGCTTACTGGACATTGGCCAGCTGGCTGCAGAGTTACAACTGTTTCTCAGATGTTGTTATGAAAGGTGGCCATTTATCAAAGTTATTGGGATATTCTACAATATTCCCTAGGATTTGTGCATTTATTATTATTAATTTTATTATTTATGTTATAAAAGTAACTTTACTGCGTATCACTGTTACTGAAATAAAATTTATCAAGTACTATAGAAGTATTTCTGTATTTTAACAACCTGTCTGGCCTTAACTATCTGCCCTGTCTGAGTCTACATGGGCCTGTCCATATAGGGAACAAGAGAATTACCCTTAAAAAAAAAGGGACTATCTCCATTATAGTCTGATGTGTGCCTGGGACAGGAGGCTGACAAGACAGGAAGTATTTAAGGAAAAATGGTGACTCTTCCCCATTACTTTTGCTAAGAACTTTCACCAAGACAAGGCTGGAGGCCCATTGGTCCTCCCTGTGGATTAATCACCAGGCAGAATCACCACTGGTTATGGGGGAAGTGAAGACATCCATGGAGAGAAGATTCATCCTCCCCATCCAACTCGTGAGAGAAAGATACACATGAATTCTCAGAGTTTCCAACAGCAAGAAATAGCATTCAAGATAAACAAGAGGGTACTTTCACTTTGAGTCACATGTATAATGATGTCCATTGCGTTATTTATAATTGGGACTCAACAAAAGAGTAATGGAGGAATTGTTCAAATAGATTATGATCTACTTATAATAAAATATTCTGGCCCTATCCAGTTTGGCCCAGTGGATAGAGCGTTGGCCTGTGGACCAAAGGGTCTCCGGTTCAATTCCAGGCAAGGGCACGTGCCTGAGTTGTGGGCTGGATCCCCAGTAGGGGGCATGCAGGAGGCAGCCAATCAATGATTCTCTCTCTTCATTGATGTTTCTATCTCTCTCTCCCTCTTCCTTCCTCTCTGAAATCAATAAAAATATTTTTAAAAAAATATTCTGTAGCCCTTTTTTAAAAAAAAGTCTTTCAAAAGGTAGTCGTACAGAAGCACATTTTCTTCATTTGCTTCACTGAAATCCCTCCAAGACAACAATAGGCATAGACAACAGTATGGTAATTACCAGAGGAAATGAGGGTGGGGGAGATAGAAGAGGGTTAAGGAGGGTGAGGGGATAAATGATGATGGAAGGAAACTTGACTTTGGATGGTGAACACACAATAAAGTATACAGATGCTGTATTATAGAATTGTACACCTGAAACCTATATAATTTTATTAACCAATGTCACCCCAATAAAGTCAATAAAAAATAACAAAACAAAATCATATGGTCAAGGGAATTCCATCTACAATGAAGCCAGGACATGGCTCTATCCCAAACTACCAATGATAAAGATTTCCATGAAATATAATGATATTGGGACAAATTAAGGGAGAATTCCAAAAAAAGGAATACATAATATTCCTTTTATTTCACTTTTATGAATTGAATAAAACTAAGTAATTTATCTCAGCATTCAAATGTACAGCAGTACATTCCTCATCCCACAGTTGAGGCTCAAGACAAACATCGCTTCTTTACCAATATTTTAAACTATATTTTATAGTGAAATTCTGAGCCAGAGAGAATGCAGCAGCAGGAGGAAGCCAGCAGGGCACCACTTTTTTGAGCTCTTAGAAGTGCTTGCCCTCGGAATGGGCTGTCCTGATGCTGGGCCTCTTTCCCAGCCGGTCTCCTTATCCCTGTATCCTTGCTGACATGGCTCCGAGAGACAGAGGAAGTCCCTGGAGGTCACTCAGGACGTCTTTGCTGGAATAAGGAAGACAGACAGGGTTTTGGACTCCAAGTCCCTTGATGAAATCAATAGACTCCTCCCTCCCGCCCTCCGCCCAGCCCTGCCTCCGCACTGCTTCCACCTTGGTATTCAGGAGCCCTGAGCTGAGCTGGTATTGCAAAGAGAAACTCAATTTTTGTACTTCCTGAGCATTTAAGCCCGAAAAAAGTCCTGTCCCTAATGTAAAAACCACAGGCATTCATCATTTCTCATCTCCTTAATAGATAGGAAGGGAAAGAAGAAGAAAGAGCAATAATTTGAATGTGTCGCTTAAATGCCGCTGCTGAAACCACTGTCGAAAGCAAAGTAGCGAGTACTTTTGTCCCTGAATCCCACAGAAATTTCTCTCTGCTTTTATTATTCTCATTGAACTGGAATGGGAGTTCATATTAAAAAGAAAAGAAAAAAAAAAGGAGCCAACTTCAAACAAAAGGAAAACAGAGTCAACCCAGGGTTGGGGGCCTGCGGAGGACATTTTTTTAGAGAACACCAGGGTTTTATTCTGATATTTACACCTGTGATTTTTAAATAAGCAACATGGGTCCTCTTAGGAAGTAGATAATTATCCTAGATTGTCAACCAGCTGGTGGTAGAAAAAAATCCACAGGAATCGCCTAAGCTTGTAATCCCAACAGGAAAAATGCAACTAACTTGGTTAGGCAGCAACTAAAAACTGCAGTCATATAACAGGGAGGATTAATAGAAAGAACTTGGCCTGTGGAGCCAATATTGGGCACAAATGAGAGCTGCTTGATATTAGGCAAGCCCCTTGACCTAACTGAGCCTCAGTATTTTTCATTTGTAAATGGGAATAATAATAATAATAGTGAGATTGGACAGATAAGTTAAAACTTCTAGTTCATGGTAGGTACCCTGTTCATGTTAGTTTCCCTCCCCCGCCCCCAATCTTTTCATTCTTCTCCCAAGCATACAACAACTGCACTTCCTTCCTCCTTGAAGATAAATATGGCTGTGTGAGTTGCTCTAGCAAATGAAATTTGAGCAGCTTTAAAAGCAAGTCAAAGATTTGCCATGCATCTTTTCTCTCTAGAAAGCAACTGGCAATGTTGCAGATAAGTGAGCAGCTTGGGGTCAGGGGTGAGGATGACACAGTAAAATTCACAAAGGATGGGTATTGTGAGTGAGAAACAAGAACTTTTGTTATTTTATGCCACTGTGATTTTTGAGCTCTTTATTACTGCAGCATAACCTGCACCTTCCTATTAACTCACTAACCTTTAAATAACTGCATTTGCCAGTAACTCGTTAATTCATTCCACAGATATGTGTTGAACAAGCATGCTGGGAAATGCATGATCCTGATTCTTGACCTCAAAGAGCTCATGGTAAGGGGGGAAAAAAGAGGGTCATTCTCGAAAATCTTTAAAAAATATATCTCCTGTTGATTCTAATGATTAACAAGAGTCAAGGTTGGGACATATATCAAATCCTTCATATATGTCCTGACTGCCTGCAGAAACTGGTCACAGAAAAGCTGGAGATGATAATACAAGGATAGTAATGTGGAGGGAGAATGAGAAAGAAAAAAAAAGATGGTTAAACTGACAAAGTAAAAACTGAATACTGCATCTTGTCTGTTGGTTGCCTGAAATTTAACCTGCCAGGAACTCTCTCTGACTATTTGAGTACCATGGGACTTACGAACAAAAGTCCCCGGGGTGATCAGGGGACATCCCCTGGGCGGGGCGCCAGGAGTAAACACCGAGGGACCAGAGGCATATAAGAGCTGCCTTGGGGAGATAGTGGCTCTGGGCAGCAGCAGAGGGAGAGTGTGGAAGTGGGGCTCGCCATCTGGAGCAAGGCCCACCGTGAGTGCAGAAAAGGCACCTGGAAGAAAAAAAAAGGAAGGGAGGAAGGGAGGGAGAAAGGTAGTGTGGGAGGGTGGAGGGAGGGAAGGAGAGAGGAAAGGAGGAAAAAAGAAAGAAGGGGGAGGAACCTCGAGTTTAGAAAGAAAGATAGTGCTCCTTGGCTAGAGCAAGGCCTAAGGGAGAGCCCAAAGCTGGAACCAATCAGTTTCTGTCCCTTAGAGCATTCCAGCAGGCCCCCACATGTGTGTCAGTCAGATGACTGCCCCCCTCGGGCAAAGCTCCAAGACCAGCAAAGCCTCCGCTCTGCACAAACTCTGGGCTGCCACGGGGCGGCTCTGCTGGGCCTGAGGAGGTTGAGTGCAAAGCAAGCGCCTCCAGACCTGTTTCTCAGGTTGTGGTCGCTTGTGGGTCTCATGACTGGGAGCCCCGTTGGTTCTCAAGGCTAGCAAGGAGGCCTTCTGCCTTTCACCCTTCAATTCCTTCCCTTCTTCCTGCTTGTAACACAGATATAATGCCTGGAAGAGGCAACCACTTTGTGGCTGTGAGGATGAAAACCATACATTAAGGAGGGCCGATCAAAGGATTTGGGTTTCTTGATGGCATCATTGAGCTATCATACAAATCCTAGAAAGTCTGCATTCAGGCTTCTTTTTATATGGGACAAACTCTTATTTGGTTGAAAATCTACAGATGAGTTTCTATTATACGCAGCCAAGTACAAACCCTAACCAATACAACCTGCACACTGATAAGTTCTTCATCTGGACCTCATCTGGGCCTCTTTCCCTTCCCATCAGTGGGACTCCGGCTATTTCTGGGCTGCATGAGGAAGTAGCTGGCTAACATTTATAAAGATCCTAGGAGAACATTACATGGTTATAGGAATATATTTTAAAAATCTATTCCAATCTTTTTCTTTTAAGCATAACCCTGTATACTGTACATAGCTTCTCTCCTTCCTACCCTACCCCTATGTAGCCAGGGGCATCCATTGCAGGAGGGAAGATTAGAATCGTTAGACCAGGAAAGCAAAGACAAAGGCAAGGTATGGTAAAACCTAATTGATCACCCTGAGGTACAGTTTGTATAGAAAAGGCAGAATAAATGCATGATTGTTTCTTTTTAAAAAAAAACAATTTCTAAATAATGAGTTCATTCCCTTACCCATCGACAGTAATCAATCAATTGAGTTGCTTTAGAATTCTTTTAAACTTGTAGATATAATCCTATTTGATGTGTTTGCAACAATTGTAATTATCAAATTTTCGTGCTCAAATTGACCCATCCTTGCCTAGTGGGTGTCTATTTGAATTGGTCTTTAGTGTTTTTGACACAATCCTAGTGGTTGCTCCTTTTCTTGTTTTCTGTAATTATTTTAAAATAAAATGATCTGGTATCTGGGATTTGCTTTAAAATGATGGCATGAGAAAAAGATGAAACAATTAATTGGCCATGAGTTGATAACTGTTCAGGCTGGGTGGTAGCCCCATGGAGGTTCATTATACTATTCTCTTACATTTGTGTATGCCTGAAATTTTCCAAAATAAAAATGAAAGATAAAAAAAAATCTTCAGCTTATGACTTCCAAGAGGACCCTGAAGTCCTTAGCAAGACAATGGTCTTAAGTGCCTGACTTTGATGGGAGAAAGAGATTTCTAAGGCTTTTTTTGATGTAAGAAGAGTGAGTGTAGATAGAGGTCTGAGTATAGAACTGTATTCAAATTCATAAGTAGGGAGCTATCCGGATATGACCCACATCCCCCCAGTCCCAGGAAGACAATAAAAAAAAGAAGCCTGGGCTGGCTTTAGCTCAGCTGTTCCTTCTTCCTGTCAAGTCTTCGCTTGCCAACCACTCTTGCTTGCCAGGGTGGTTCCAGACCAGGGGCACCCTCCAGCCCTTTAAAAAACAAACAACAACAAAGCAAAACAAAACACCTCTAAGTGGAAAACAGTAGGAGGGTGAAGGGTAAGGAGAGTGGGGAAAGTCCCAGGGTTTCTCGTGGGTGCCTCTTGGCAGTTTTGGAGGCGGTCACAGGTGGGTAGAAGGGGGTCCCTCATGAACTGGCTTGTTTCGTGTGCTCCCACTCTTGGGCCCATTTCTTGCCTCTAATCTCCGACAAGCCTGACTCATTTTCTCGTGGTCAAGAGGCTCTTGCTTTCCAGACAGGGCAGGAAGGAGCCCTGAGCTGGGAGCCCAGATGCCAGCATCTGAGCCCTGTCTGTAACTCAAGATGACACTATTTTAGATCTCAGCTTCATCACCCATGAAATAAGCCTCCAGTGTTCCCACCGTGCGAAGCTGGGACTCCGGGAGCAGACGGCCTTGCAGGCCTTCATGCCTTTCCCCCAAACATCTTTTCCACCTTTCCACATGACATCCCCTCCCAAAGAAACAGTAACTGTTGTCACTTTTTGCAAACAACTGGGGAGGGAGGAGCTGCCGGGCATAGATGACACCAAAGTTGGCAGCACTCTCAGGCTTGGGGAATCCGGTGCGACCCGATCTGGACGATGTCTCCTCTCCGTCCTTGCTCGCCCGCAGATCCTGACCCCGGTTCCCACTGCGGAGAAATCTCCTAAGAGACGGCTGCCGGCGTCGCCTCTGCTCCCGGGAGGCGTGGAGCCGAGCGCGCGGGAGCCGAGCGCGCCGCGGCCACGCTCCCCGCGCAGAGCCGGGAGGGAGGGGCCGCAGGGGCCGGGCCGCACCGGAGGCGGCGCGCGGGGCTCACGGCGCTCAGTCTCCTTCGGAACCCAGCCCGGCCGGCGGCAGCGGCGGCGAGTGCGAGCCGGAGCCCGAGCCCGGGCCTCGGAGCGGGGAGGCGGAGGGCCGGGGAAGGGCTGGAGGAGCGCTGGACTGGAGCGCAGACCGCGCCCGGACGCCGGCCGTGTGCGCGTCTCCCTGGCGATCCCGGTGAGTGCCGGAGCCCGAGCCGCTGCCAGCCGCCAGGCGTGCCGGCCGCCTCGGTCCTTGGTCGCTGTCCCCGATCCCGGTGGCGCGCACCCCGCTGCCAGCCGCCGCAGCCTCACAGGTGGCTCCGCGGTGGACGTGGCTGCCCCAGGCCCCGCCAGGAGTTAGCCAACTCTCTCCGCTCCCGGCGCGGCTCCCGAGCCTCCGCGGCTCCCACCTACCGCCCTAGCTTCCGGCTTGGGGTGGGGAGCGCACCGAGGGGTGCTCCCCTTTCCCCACCCACCGCTAACGATTCGGGGAGATGTGGGCCAAGCGCCTCCGCGAGCTGCAGCTCAGCTCCTGGCTCGCGGATGGGACAGCCTGTCCTTTAGTTTTCTTCTGCAAACCCACCGGGGAAAGTTCGGGACCACACGAGGCAAAGTTGGGGCGTGGCTGGGGGCACACTTCGCCGGCGGGGGCCGCTCTCCTGGAGCGGAGCTGTGGGTTTGCGGGTCGAGCCCCACTCCAGCTGGAGCCGACTGTGCACCCTGGGAGTTGAGTTGGTCTCTGCCGGCGGCCGGCTCAGCGGCTCAGCGCTGTCTGCGACGATCCCCGGAGAGCTGTGAGTCGCTCCATGGCTCCTGCTAAGACTAGCCCTAGACAGACAGCTGCCAGCCGCCGGGAATCTGTGACGGGCTTGGTTTATCTCAGAAATAAGCAGCATCTCCGCCTGGTTTGACTTGTGCTCTTGCTCTGCAAACCTGAGCTCCAGCTAATCTCAGTGTTTAACTGGCGTGTGTTTAATTAGCTTATTTGACACCTGAGATGATCTCTGCGAATGTCCCTAAAGTGAAATCTTTGATGTGGGGATTGAGGGGGGAGAGGGGGTGCGGAGGAGGAAGGGGAGACTGTTTTTAAAGGAAGTTAGAGAGAGGAACCTTCAGAATATCAGCGGCGGGGTCTGGATATTTTACCCATCCCCTCTGTGGGCTAGAGAATGAGAGCTGCTTGGATGTCTGACTATGAATCGGTGTTGGGGCTATTTTGGGCAGGTTTTGTGGCTGGAGGTATTGCTGCAACTTGCATATTGTTTATGAAGTGCACATTTGGTCTCTTGAAATAGCCTTCTTGTTAAGAGTTGTTTGATTTGCTAAGTTGTCTATTTCAAATATGACTGGAGATTGGTTTTTAAAATGAGCTTTGGCTGACAACAATGTCTAGATGTAGAGGGAAGACCATTTGTTCGTGTCGCTAGAACATTCTTTTGTAAACTTAAATTTTTCAAGGTCTAGCTTTCTGCATCTGATAGAGGAGAAGCTGTTCATAAAAAATCAAATCCTGAGATCTTTATGTGTTCAGGAAAAGATTGCTCCCTCCGCCAGCACTCAACCCTTTCCAAACAGTAGGTTAAATCAGAAGGTGTGCCTGCGACTGGAATTACATAATTGGACTAACAGAAAACAGTGAACAGTTGTTGGTTGTCAAGTACATAGGTAGTTCTAAAAGCAGTGGTATCTTTGTAGCACTGGGAGGTTGTTATGTGATTTAGGGTGGAATAAACAGACAGATTTTCATCTAGAAAATTTTTATACTTCACACACATCTACATAGTCTATACCTAACATTGGACTTACCAAAATGCTTGTGTCTGTATATACATTGTTGTAAGTGCCGACTATGTGCCACATCCTGTTCTCAGTGCTTCATGTGCTTTAACTCAAAGCAATCCTTGGTGGTAGGTGCTGCCATTGTCCTCGTTTTTGAAATGGGGTAACTGAGGCACAAAGGAGTTACATAACTCGCACAGCTATAGGATAGGACGGTCTTCAATCTACAAAGTTCGTTTTGTAAAAAAAAGACATATTTATGATTACCTTATCCTTGTTTTTATCTTTTGAAGCATAAATGTCAAAAGTATTTCCTGTGACGCATAAGAACCCCTGACTGGAAGTCCCACGCAAGCACCATTGACTCTCAAGTGAGGCAAAGTATGAGAGAGCCGTCTGGTTGAGTTTACAACTGGAAGACCACCGCGCCCACCAGGAGACCCGGGATGGAGCCGCACCAGAGCACCCCCCTCACTTTCCCTGAGAAACGGTGTCCAGAGAAGTCACCGGCTGGCTGCAGGAAACATTATACTGTCAGGAAAAAACTGAAGTTCATCCGAATCTTAGGCCTTTTCATGGGCCTGGTAGCCATCAGCGGGGTCCCATTTGCAATCAGTGTCTTTTCTGAGACAGAGACACAGAGCGCAGGAGAGGCCAGTGGTGCAGAGGGCCCCGGGGTGGCACCCAGTTACCGGCAGAGAACTCTCTTAGACTTAAATGACAAGATTCCGGATTACACTTCACAGCCACCTCTTTCTGAGGACGGCACCCCTGAGAATAGTACCGAGGAGGAGCAAGGAAACTATCCACGGGACATCTTTTCCCTCGAGGAGCGAAGAAAAGGCGCCATCCTTCTCCACGTCATTGGCATGATCTACATGTTCATCGCCTTAGCCATTGTCTGCGATGAGTTCTTTGTTCCTTCTTTGACGGTCATCACTGAAAAGCTGGCCATCTCTGATGATGTTGCCGGAGCCACCTTTATGGCTGCTGGGGGCTCGGCCCCAGAACTTTTCACGTCTCTCATCGGGGTGTTTATTGCTCACAGCAATGTCGGCATAGGCACGATTGTGGGCTCGGCGGTGTTCAATATCCTCTTTGTTATTGGCATGTGTGCCCTGTTTTCCAGAGAAATCTTGAACCTGACGTGGTGGCCACTCTTTCGGGATGTGTCCTTCTACATCATTGACTTGATCATGCTGATCATATTTTTCCTGGACAATGTCATCATGTGGTGGGAAAGCTTGCTTCTCTTAGCAGCTTACTTTGTCTATGTGATCTTCATGAAATTCAACGTCCAGGTGGAAAGATGGGTGAAGCAAATGATAAGCTGCAATAAAGTCGTCAAGGTGGCAGCACCAGAGGCCCAAGCAAAGGTTGGTGGTGGGGGGCTGTTTATCGAATGTTCTGAATTATGATGTTTTTGAGATCTGCCATTTTTTAATGTGATGGTGTTTGGGGCTGCAGTGGATAATGGGTTGCTTTCTACAGTTCTCTGCTAGCCAGACTAACATGGCAGTGAGAAAAATTATGTGGAAATGTTCTTGTGAGTCTTTACTAAGTTCTCAAGCTGCTTGCTTCAGAGTAAAACACCTATATAAATATAGGTTACATAAGTACCCCAGAGCAGACTCAGTAAACAAAATAATCTGTCTCTTAATTTCTGCAAGTAGGTATAATGATTCTGTGAACAATTTAATGTTCATGGGGAAGTTAATGGTAATTAAGAAAGAACATTTGTGTCACCAAAGCTATCTCTTTTTTTAAATATATTTTATTGATTTTTTTACGGAGAGGAAGGGAGAGGAATAGAGAGTTAGAAACATTGATGAGAGAGAAACATCCATCAGCTGCCTCCTGCACATCCCCTACTGGGGATGTGCCCGCAACCAAGGTACATGCCCTTGACCAGAATCAAACCTGGGACCCTTCAGTCCACAGGCCGACGCTCTACCCACTGAGCCAAACCGGTTAGGGCCAAAGCTATCTCTTTAAGTCAACAGCCTAGCAACTAGCAGGACTGGTCATTAGAGTGGGTCATGGCTATTCTTGATCCACACAGAAATGCTCCGGATCACTTGGTCAGGGCCTGATTGTGATCCATTACAGAGAGTCACTGGCAGGCCCTGCTGTCTGCCGATGTAGATGTAGCTTGATGGCACATTTCGCACACATGATAAACATGCCCCAAAATATTTTTATAGTAGACTTTGAGGGGTTTTTAATGACAATAGTGGCCATCCTACCACTTAGCTGGTGAGCAAATTGGTAAAGAGCTTAGAAGAAATTGATCTGGGAAAATGTCAATCCTCACATTGGGATGTTGCCTCTGAATGTGATTTTAAACAGAAAACCAAAATACATATGCAGACTTCATACTAGCATCTGGGGAAATTCTCATGTGTGCAAAAAACAGATGTTGAGCGGAGGGTGAGATATTTTGTTCAGCATGAAAAGAAAAAAAATTATATCAATTTAGTATAACTCCTTTATGGTCAAGTTCGATGACCTATCTATTTCTTTTCTTTTCTTTTTTTTTTGTAGCAGCCATGAAATGGGAGCAGAGTGCAGAAAAACATACCAGTAATATTTCTATTTATTATATGCAAAAGAGAACTGTATTTTTTAATATTTCACTCAGTGTATGGGTGTTTGTTAGAAACTGCAGTAAAAATAATCACTTCGCAGTATACATGCAAATAAGCATTCCGATGTGATACATGAGTATATGGGCGTAGAACAGGGTCATTACTAAAGCCCCTTTCCCTACTCTAACTTTATAGCCAAAATGATGACCCCGCAAGCCCTCTCCTTGACTCTGATTGCTAGTTTGAGTGGTTTGCATTAATAGTCTTACGTGCTTATGGCAACTAGAGTACTGAAGGAACAGCATATATTTTAGAGGCAAGGAAATGATTTGGTGTCATAAATATCCTGAGCACATCAAGGGTAAAATGTCTTTTTGAGAACTCACCATTTTTTTTTTTCTGTTACCCCATAGTGCAGCGGTTCTCAACCTGTGGCTCGCGACCCCTTTGGCAGTCTAACGACCTTTTCACAGGGGTCGCCTAAGACCATCCTGCATATCAGATATTTACATTAAGACTCATAACAGTATAAAAATTACAGTTATGAAGTAGCAACGAAAATAATTTTATGGTTGGGGGTCACAACATGAGGAACTGTTTTAAAGGGCCAGAAGGTTGAGGACCACTGCATCGTGGAACTTCATTAGTTTAGATACAGACTTGGCTAAAGGTTATGTTGGCAACATTCATGAAAAAGGAATTTGTAGGGCAATGCAGTAGTGTATTGAAGATTGCAGGGGGTTTTGTATTCTGATTGGGGTGGGATGCTGGTCTCATGCATTTGGGAATAACTTTTTAAATACCGTTTATAGACAGCGTTTGGTCAGTCAGAAGCCATTCATTAAAGTAGCTCTAGCAGGATTTTTACCTTCTGTATTAGATGACTGTCATGTCATTTTTATGGTCATTTAAAAGTCAGAAACTTAGGCTCACATTCCTTAATAGTTGTTACTCAGTTCCATAATTTTGCGCTATGCTTAATAGTGTGCATATTTTAATTTGGAGATTGCAGATTTATCTAATTAAAATAGGAAGAAGATTATATTTATGACTATTACTCCTGTTTCTGATTTCCTCCCCAGTGTGTTCATGTGTTATTTTCCTTTTAGCACCAAATACCTTTAATTTATTCCTTTTAATTAGAGTTATTTCTTTTGGTATTCAAAAACTAAGTTGAACTATTAATATAATGGGATCATAATTTTTAACATAGTTATGCCTTGTTCGGTAAGCAAAATGTTTGCTGGGTGAATCAAAATGCTAGAACACAGTTATACATTTTTAGGTGAAACGGTGCATAATGGTGTGCGATTTCCTTAAGTAAAATTTTGCCTTGTCAATTTCACTTTTGAATGAATGATTGCTGAAAAATTTTGTTCTCAGCAGTTAGTCTTTATCAAGCACCTGATTTCAGAATCTTATGGAGATTTTGCTCCCGAGGCCCTAAACATAAGGTGTCCCACAGGCAGATGAGTCCTTGGGCGTGGCCATACAATCCTCTGATGTGCAAGATTGATTTCTGGCTGTGCACCCCACCTTTCCCACAGAAGTCAGTGCTTCTAGCATCCTCAGAACACTCAAAAGGAAGGTCCTAAGCCAAAATCCAGCCCTCAGTGGAGTCTTCTTAAAGAGAAATGTGCTGTATGTAAATTTAGGAAGCAAAATACTAAGCATGTCTTCATGCAAAGCCACTGTATTATCTTATTGCATAATTATGGGGCATAGGAATTTGGAGAAGTAGAGGAAACATTTTATATATTCTTGTACAAATCATTAAAGGTTCTGGCTAAAAAATCATCAGCTCTGCTGGACTCTAGTCAGTGAAATATCTTTGGAATGACTTGCTTCATAGACAAGTTGAAAGTCTTAATTTGGTTCCATTATTGGTGAAGTAGCTCATGGGGCAACTGTGAAGCATGGAAAAATGTGAACGGCCATATTTTTCATAGTTAAAGTCATAGTTTATCATCTCAATTGCTCCACCCTGTGTGGTTTTTATTTGTAATTATTTATTTTAGTGATCATATTATCCTTTTTAAAAAGCTGTGTAGTGTCACAACAGGATAAAGGTACCCTAGGCTTTGACTTCGTGGAAAAAAAAGGGGGCGGGTTAACCCCATGTGTGTAATAAGCCCTGTGATCTCAGAGAAGTCACATAAACTCTCTGAGCCTCCTAATGAAAATAATAATACCTACTTGATAAAGTTTGGAAAATTAATAAATGAAGACTGTTCAGCAGCTACCATAGTCCTTGGCAAATGTGTGTTGTTCAGTAAATGTTCTTTCTCTTCCTTTGATCTTTCGTTCTTAAATGGAAAGAGAATCAGAATACATTATTTCAAATTTGAGAATTTCAAAACATTTCTGAAAGGTTGGCATTCACCCCAGTGAATCACTGAGTTAAGCAGGCCATTGTTTAGAGGCATATATATATATATATATATATATATATGCAGGCCACTTATTATCATAAACTCCAAGGAGACCTCCAAATGCCTTTGGTATCCTAAAATTTTATTGTGTAGAATTTTGCTTGCAATAAGTAGGCCATTAGCTGGGGTTTAGAAAGAGCTATGCTAAGCAGAGATTTTTGTTTTAAGGGTGTTTTTATTTATAAATGGTTGAGATTCTCATCTAAAAACCTCTCCACAGCTGGTTAGGAGTGAGTTTGAGTCCTGAAGGATGCGGCGCAGGGGAGTTCCAGGGCTTTAGAAGCAGTTCAGTGTGCCCGGCCGGCTGCTGAGGTCTGTTGATCTGCTGTGGTGCTAGGCTGTCATTGGCCTAGAAAGCAGCTGTCCATGGTGTTTAACTTCTTAGACTTGGCACTGTAATCTGACAGCAAGTCAGCCCAGTTGTAATGAAGGGAATGGTCTAAATAAAGATGCTTAAAGCTGATAGTCGAGGAACAGGCTACTTAACAATTTAGGTGTGCCTTGCTTTATTCAGATTGTGTGTTTCTGAAAAGTTGTTTGTAAGCAGAATTTTTGCAATTCAAATTGTTATTAATGTTCATGGGAAAATCAGAAATGAAATGTTATAAATATTTCTCATACAGTGAGGTATTTCTTATAAACCATAAATAATATTATGAATACAAATGTATAGTCCCGAGTTTGCTTAATACACAGAATCAATACTAATAAAAGGGTAATATGCTAATTAGACCAGGAGACCTTCTGGATGTCCTTCCAGACAAAGCCATGGTGGCAGGGCTGAGGCAGAGGTGGTTAGGGGTGATCAGGCCAGGAGGGGAGGGCAGTTGGGGGCGATCAGGCCGGCAGGGGAGGCAGTTGGGGACGAGCAGGCTGGCAGTGGGGGGCAGTTGGGGGTGATCAGGCCGGCAAGGGGGGGGGGTAGTGGGGGCGAGAAGGCTGGTGGGGGTGGCAGTTAGGGGTGAGCAGGCCGGCAGGCAGGTGAGCAGTTAGGAACCAGCAGTCCCGGATTGCAAGAGGGATGTTTAGGCCCACAGGGATTGGGCCTAAACCGGCAGTCAGGCACCCCCCGAGGGGTCCCAAATTGGAGAGGGTGCAGGCCTGGCTGAGGGACACCACCACCCCCTCACCCCCCACACAAATTTTGTGCACCAGGCCACTAGTATATTATAAAACTCAACCTTTGCTTTCCCTCCAAGCCTAGTAAACAAATTAGTAAAATAATTGTACAGATTCCAAGGAAGGGAAGGGAAGATTGTCCTTATAATAGGTAAAAGGATAGTATTACTTCACAAACTTGGAAGCTGTCCTTCTCAAAAGAAAATGTGGGCATTAAAATTCTTAACAGAGCCCTGACCGGTTTGGCTCAGTGGATAGAGCATCGGCCTGCGGACTGAAAGGTCCCGGGTTCGATTCCGGTCAAGGGCATGTACCTTGGTTGCGGGCACATCCCCAGTGGGGGTTGTGCAAGAGGCAGCTGATCGATGTTTCTCTCTCATCGATGTTTCTAACTCTCTATCCCTCTCCCTTCCTCTCTGTAAAAAATCAATAAAAGTATTTAAAAAAAAAAATTCTTAACAGACTAGATGCCTATGAATCTACTGTGCTTAGCTAGGTGTAAGAGTGGCACCATTTCCCCTATTTATAGTAGAAGTAAGCCCTTCAGTTACTGCATGTGATTCAAAGAATGAACAAGGCATTTTGAGGGACGCACAAAGCCCAGTGGACTTCAATACACTGCCCCCCTTGCTACTCTGGTGTTACCCTGGCTACTCTGGTTTCTTCAGCAAGAGACTACCTCATTCATTGTGTTGTCTTTACCTGGTTTTGGTATTAGGGTGATGCTGGCTTCATAGAATGAGCTTGGAAGTGTTCCTTCCTCTTGAATTTTTTGTAGTAGTCTGAGGAGGATAGGTTTTAGTTCTTCTTTGAATGTTTGGTAAAACTCCCCTGTGAAGCCGTCTGGTCCTGGGCTTTTGTTTGCTGGAAGCTTTTTGATGACTGCTTCAATTTCTTCCATAGTTATTGGCCTGTTGAGATTTTTAGATTCTTCCTGATTGAGTTTTGGAATGTTGTATTTTTCTAGGAATTTGTCCATTTCCTCCAGGTTGTCTAGTTTGTTGGAGTAGAGCTGTCCATAGTATTTTTTAACAATCATTTGTATTTCTGTGGGGTCTGTTGTTATTTCGCCTCTATCGTTTCTGATTTTGTTTATTTGGGTCCTCTCTCTTTGCTTCTTGGTGAGTCTGGCTAGAGGTTTGTCAATCTTGTTTATCCTTTCAAAGAACCAGCTCTTGGTTTCATTGATTTTCTGTATTGTTTTTTTGGTCTCTATGTCATTTATTTCTGCTCTAATCTTTATTATCTCCTTCCAATATCCCTCATGAACATAGATGCCAAAATCCTCAACAAAATCTTAGCAAATCGGATCCAGCAGTACATCAGAAAGATCATACACCATGACCAAGTAGGATTTATCCCAGGGATGCAAGGATGGTACAATATCCGCAAATCAATAAACGTGATACATCACATAAACAAATTGAAAGAAAAAAACCACATGGTCATATCAATTGATGCAGAAAAAGCATTTGACAAAATTCAACACCCATTTTTGATAAAAGCTCTCAGCAAGGTGGGAGTAGAAGGATCATACCTCAACATAATAAAAGCCATATATGACAGGCCCACAGCCAACATCATACTCAATGGACAAAAACTAACACCATTTCCCCTAAAAACAGGAACAAGACAGGGATGCCCCCTCTCACCACTCCTGTTCAACATAGTACTGGAAGTGTTAGCCATTGCAATTCGGCAAGAAGAAGAAATAAAAGGCATCCAAATTGGAAAAGAGGAAGTAAAACTGTCCTTATTTGCAGACGACATGATATTATACATACAAAACCCTAGAGACTCCATCAAAAAGCTACTGGACTTAATACATGAATTTGGCAATGTAGCAGGATACAAAATTAACCCCAAGAAATTCGAGGCATTTCTATACACCAATAGTGAACTTTCAGAAAGAGAGATTATAAAAACAATCCCGTTTACCATCGCACCAAAAAAATTAAGCTACCTAGGAATAAACTTAACTAAAGAGGTAAAAGACCTCTACTCAGAAAACTACAGGACGTTGAAAAAAGATATAGAGGAAGACATAAACAGATGGAAGAACATACCGTGTTCATGGATTGGTAGAATCAACATCATTAAAATGTCCATACTACCCAAAGCAATCTATAAATTCAACGCACTCCCCATTAAAATACCAACGGCATACTTCAGAGATCTAGAACGAACTCTCCAAAAATTCATCTGGAATAAAAAAAGACCTCGAATAGCTGCAGCAATCCTGAAAAAGACCAAAGTAGGTGGGATCTCAATACCAGATATCAAGATGTATTACAAAGCCACTGTTCTCAAAACTGCCTGGTACTGGCACAAGAATAGGCATATAGATCAATGGAATAGAATAGAGAGCCCAGAAATCGGCCCGAACCAATATGCTCAATTAATATTTGACAAAGGAGGCAAGAACATACAATGGAGCCAAGATAGTCTCTTCAATAAATGGTGCTGGGAAAATTGGACAGATATATGCAAGAAAATGAAACTAGACCACCAACTTACACCATACACAAAAATAAATTCAAAATGGATAAAGGACTTAAATGTACGACAGGAAACTATAAAAATTCTAGAAGAATCCAAAGGCAACAAAATCTCAGACATATGCCGAAGCAATTTCTTCACTGATACAGCTCCTAGGGCACTTGAAACTAAAGAGAAAATGAACAAATGGGACTACATCAAAATAAAAAGCTTCTGCACAGCAAAAGAAACCATCAACAAAACAACGAGAAAACCCACTGTGTGGGAAAACATATTTGCCAATGTCATATCCGATAAGGGCCTAATCTCCAAAATTTATAGGGAACTCATACAACTTAACAAAAGGAAGATAAACAATCCAATCAAAAAATGGGCAAAGGACCTAAATAGACACCTTTCAAAAGAGGACATTCAGAAAGCCAAGAGACATATGAAAACATGCTCAAAGTCACTAATCATCCGAGAGATGCAAATCAAAACAACAATGAGGTACCATCTCACACCTGTCAGACTGGCTATCATCAACAAATCAACAAACGACAAGTGCTGGAGAGGATGTGGAGAAAAAGGAACACTTGTGCACTGCTGGTGGGAATGCAGACTGGTGCAGCCACTATGGAAGACAGTATGGAGTTTCCTTAAAAACTGAAAATGGAACTCCCATTTGACCCTGTGATCCCACTTCTAGGAATATATCCCAAGAAACCAGAAACACCAATCAGAAAGGATATATGCACCCCTATGTTCATAGCAGCACAATTCACCATAGCTAAGATCTGGAAACAGCCTAAGTGCCCATCAGTAGATGAATGGATTAGAAAACTGTGGTACATCTACACGATGGAATACTATGCTGCTCTAAAAAGGAAGGAACTCTTACCATTTGCAACGTCATGGATGGAACTGGAGAGCATTATGCTAAGTGAAATAAGCCAGTCAATGAAGGAAAAATACCACATGATCTCACTCATTCATGGATAATAGAGACCATTATAAACTTTTGAACAATAATAGATACAGAGGCAGAGCTGCCTCAAACAGATTGTCAAACTGCAGCAGGAAGGCCGGGGAGGGTTGCAGGGCAGGAGGTAGGGGGGTAAGAGATCAACTAAAGGACTTGTATGCATGCATAGAAGCATAACCAGTGGACATAAGACATTGGGGAATAGGGGAGGCTAGGGGACTGTCTAGGGCGGGGGGATAAAATGGACACATATGTAATACCCTTTGTAATACTTTAAACAATAAAAAAAAAAAAAAAAAAAAAAAAAAAAAAGAGACTACCTCAACTTTGTGAATCTTCCTGACAGTGTTCAGGGGAGACGTTACCCGCTGACCTCCCTTTCTCCCTTCCTCTTCTTCTTCTCTCCTTTGTCCCTTTATCTCCCTTCTCCTCTTTAACCTCCCTTTCCTTTTTCCTTTTTTTTTTTTTCGGTAGAATCAGATAATTTGTATTTTAACTTTAACAAGGTTCTTATGTTAAGCTGCTCACTGGCTATTGAGGAGGCAAGTACATCTACAGTGTGGATTTGATTGGTTTTTGTCTTTCATTCTTTTACTATCAACCTTCTTTTGTTTTAGGTAGGTCTCTACTGAACAGACTATACTGGCATTTTGTTTAATTCCGTTTCATAATCCTTCTCTTTTAACTGCAAAGTTTAGTTTATTTACATTACTGTGATTACTGTTACATTTAGATTGTTTTCTACATGGTATTTTATATTTTGTATTTGTTTTGATCTTTCTGTTTCATTTTATAATTTTTCCTTGCCTTTTGTTTTAGATTGAGTTTTTTCTGTATCTTTTTTCCCCATTAATAGTTTGGAATTTATATACCCTATTTCTAGTTTTTTAGTGTTTATCCTGAGTTTTAACATGTATATTTAGTTCAATATAATATAAGGTAAATATCTTTATACTCCTGCTAAACAGCCTAAGATCTTAGAACATTTTAATCCAATCACCTCTCCCCCGTTATATAAGATTTGAAGTGCATGATTTAAGTTCTATCTTGATATTTTATAGTAGTTTTATTGAGGTCTAATCTTCACTTTTAAACCTACAAATTAGACATTGTCTCTATGCCATCAATGTTTTTAGATTTACCCACATTTTTACTAGCTTTCCCTCCTCATTCCTTTTCTCATGTCAGACTATTCTCCTATGAATTTTTTTCCTCTGCCGACTTACCATTCTTTATAAATTTCTTTAGCACGAATCTGTTAAGGTGAATGCTCCTGATTTTTATTGCTTAGAGATGTATTTTATTTTTGTTCTTAAAAGATAGTTTTGATGGGTAGAAAATTACTTTTCAGCCCATTTTGAAAATAATATATCACTGATTTCCAATTTTGCTGTTCAAAAGACTGCTGTTGGTGTAAAAATTGCGCCTCTGTAAGAAATCTGTCTTTTCTCTTTGACCGCTTTTAAGGTGCCTTTTTTGTTTTCGGTGTTCATAATTTTCCTTATGGCAGGACAGTTGTGTTTTTTCTCACTTATTTATCCCCTATTTGTGATTCAGTAGACTTTTCAAATTTGAGGATTAGTATCTTTCACCAATTTTGCCTCTACCTCACTCTTCTTGTGATCTAGAGTTCTGATTAGAAATACCACCTCAACCTATGTTTTTTAACTCCTCATCTTTTTCTTTTAAATCTGTGTCCCTCACTGTGGTCATTTCTTCATAACTGCCTTCTAGTTTCTAATTTTCTCCTCAATTTTGTCTAATCTGTTCTAAAGCTCATTGTTTAGTTTCTAAGATTAATTATTATATTTCTGATTTCTAGAAGTTTTTATAGCTCTTTTTCAATAAATCCGGTTGATTTTCATTGTTTCTTTTTCTTTCATGCCTTCTTTTATTTGTCTACCCATGTTAAGTATATTTCTATTTCATCATTGATATTTCCAATGTCAATATCATTGCAGGTTTAGTTTTGTTATTTACTGATTCTCAATTTGTAAGGTTGCTTCCTTATTTAGTGATTCTTTTATGAAATTTTGAACTCATATTCCTTGGAACTTTACCTGTGGGAAGTCATTGAGGCCTGAGTTTTAAGTGTATTCCTCCAGAGAGGACTGTATTTTTCTTTCCTCAAGCGTCTGGGAGTACAACAAACCTGGAAACATTCTAACCTAAATGTATTACTTTTTTCTACCCAGGTAGTGTGAATTGAGACACACATTCACACACACACACACATACACACACACACACACACTACAAATTCTTAAAGGAGACTTTTTTTTTCAGTGCCACTCAAAACCAACACCAAACTAGGCACATCTTGCTTTCTTCCTTTGCTAGGCATTTTTTTTTCTTTGTTCACCTCAAAAAGTGTCATCCCTTCAGGATTTCCAGCTAATTAGGAAGGAATGTGGCTGTGTGGGCCTTATGTTTATAGTTTCTAAAACCTAGATTTCAGGCAACTGTGGAATGGCAAACACCTTGAAGGCAAAGCAATGCTTGTGTTTACTTGGTGTTCTGGGTTCTATTCTAAGAAATTCCTCATTCATCATTAACATATTTGCATAATTTAACAACATATGTAAAACATAATGTCCAGCATGTTTAGATATAAAGGTTTCCCTGAATGTTTAATCCCTCATATTGCCAGAAATGTATGTTTTAGACTAGATTTATGAAAAGATAATGCATATAACAAGGTAACTGATAGGGAATTTTAATTGTATTCTTTCAGAATATTTAACACCACCTGACCATGATAATATAGCTCCTGCCAACAACAAATTTTGAGTAAAATCAAATCTAATAGGCAATTCTAATAGTAAGTTACATGGGTCCACTTTAAATTTGCCTTTTAAATAATATTTTTTACCAAATACTAATATATCTATTGTACAAGATTACAAAAGTACACCAATATAAAATATAAAAAGAACATTTAAAATAATATATAATCTCTCCATTGTAACATCCAAAGGTAAAGTAACCCTGCACATTTTTGCATGTAGTCTTCCAGATTTCGCTTTTTCTTACACATACACACACACACACACACATTTACATATATCCCTATATATTCAAATAAATTGGAATGATATTGGATATCTAAAACTTTAAACTTATGGGTAATAACATTTTAATAGTGTTTTTAACTCAGCTTATTATGAGCATTTCCTCATGTCGTTAAATGTTCTAAAATGTTATTCACTGTTTAGCGTTATCATAAGCTAGAAAGTCATTTCCATGTTATGTTTCTGTGACATATAAGTACTATAAAAATGCTACAACTATTAGCCTTACACATGAATTGATGATTTTAGAGAAGCAAAATTCTGAATCAGTTTATGAGTTTTTTTAAGTTTGTGCTACATTGCAACATTTTATAGGTGAAATAGCATTTCATTGTTTTAACTTGGATTTCTTTGATTAATTGGGAAATTAAGTATGGAGATTCAAATTTATCTTATGTAGATTGCCAATTTCCCATGCTTCCTTTGTATCATCTTAAAAGTTTGCCGTGATGGCTCAGATCTCTTACAAATATATACTGAGAGTCACTAACCTTAGCTGTCACCCTCCCCGCATTTCCATGTCTAACTAAAGCCAGGAGGTTTTGCAGTTTATGTTTTAGAAGATGAAGTATTCTGGAGGAGGAGGACTTGTGACCCAGTAGTTGGGAAACGAGGTTCAAGGGACTGGTTGTGTCCCATAGCATGTGACCTTGAAGGATCCTGTACCTACGAGGCCTCTGTTTTCTCATCTGAAAAATGGGAGATTTGACATGGATGACCTGAAAGATTGCTTTCAGCTTGTCATTTCTGTCCTGAGAAGTTCTAATACTTATAATGTCAAAGTAATAACCTAATACATTCACCTAAAACAAAAGGCCAGATTCTAACCATACTCATATCACTGAACTCTTTTTCTAAACTGGCTTACATGACCCCTAGCCAGTTTGGCTCAGTGGATAGAGCATCAGCCTGTGAACTGAAAGGTCCCAGGCTCGATTCCAGTCAAGGGCTCATGCCCAGGTTGTAGGCTCCATCCCCAGTGGGGGGCTTGCAAAAGGCAGCCATCAATGATTCTCTCTCATCATTGATGTTTCTATCTCTCTCTCTCTCTTCCTCTCTGAACTCAATAAAAATATATTTTAAAAAATAAAAAATATATAAAAAGATGAAATACAAATGGTCAAAGAAAACCTGAATAATCAAGGAAATGCAAACTGAAATAAATTCTTAAACTGAATAAATTCTTAAACTTGAATAAATTCTCAAACTGGAATGTTTTCATGCAAATGATTTACTGGCTTGGCCAAGCAATCCTGGCTGAAGCATGCCGTGGGAGTAGCTCTTCCAGACAGAACAACGTGCATGGGAGAAAGTCATTTAAAGTTTACTGCAGCCACTGGGCCTCCTCAGCATCTGTGGCTTCGGGCAGTGAACACCTCACTTGGCAGCTGCAGGTGCTTCCCTGGGTTGCTGATCTCTGCGGGGTTGAGAGAAGAAAGGGATCTGGAAACCATGCATGTGCTTAACACCAGGTCCTCACTACACTGCACTCTGAATTATACATCGCGTCAGGAATCTGAGCATAAGGAAACAGGTGATTGCCTAAGGTCCAGATTTAGTCATGCTGCACTCCATTTGAACTTGGGTCTGTCTGACTCCTAAATGCATGCTTGTTCCCTCAGTGCTTCTTACTGGACAATGAGGAATAAAGACAACACAAACCTCCAAATTAGATTGACATTTCATGGTGGGCTCCGTTAAGTCAGTGGCTTTCAAATATGTTTTTACCATGACCGCCACTAAGAAATATATTTTACATCCCAACCCAGTATATACATGCACATGCATGCACACATAGATGTGTACATGTTTACAAATAAAAATAAAGTCTAAGTCTTATGTCTTATATTTTCTATTCTATTAAAAAGACTAGTTTCGCCCTGGCTGGGTGGCTCAGTTGGTTGGAGTGTCATCCCGTAACCCAAAAGGTTGTGGGTTTGATTCCTGCTCATGGCATATACTTAGATTAAAGGTTGGATCCCCAGTTTAGGCACGTATGGGAGGCAGCCGATAGATGTTTCTCTTTCTCTCTCCCTTCCTCTCTAAGAAGAAATAAAAACATATTGTTGGGTGAGGATTAAAAAAAGAATACTAGTTTCAACCCTCTAAAGTAGATTTCATGACCCACCAATGGATTGTGACCTGAGATATACTTTTTTGATATCATGCTGAGATTTCTTTTTTCTCTTCTTCCTCTTACCAGAGCTGCCCTGTAAGCCTGTGCTAGTTTACTAGTCGTTTGTCTGATCAAGGGATGAATGGGGTCAGAAATGCAGGCATTACTCTGCTGGACAAGCTGTGTGGTTTGGGGTGGACTGTGGCTGCCGAGGGGAAGGGGTGCCTCTTCTTCATTCAACAGAGGTGCCCTTTGGGCTGGTGGCGGCCTTCTCCTTACCCTCAACTTCTCCCTTTTATACTAGACTACTTAGATTGCCTCCCCCAGCACGCACTATATCTATGACCAGCTAGGTAACCGGCCAGTGTAGATTTCTGTGGAGTCCTCAGATGCCAACACCTGCCAAGCCGTGTCTTGCTCTCTGGCTGTGACACAGATTGATTGCAGGGTAAGGAAGGTGCAGATCAAAGCATGATATGCTCCCTGAACCTCATCCTTGGTTCCTGATAAGCTTGTCATCGGGTGGAAAAGAAATGTAGATGAAACAGGGAGGCATGAAATCAGAGAGAAGCAGAACCTTGGCAAGAAGACCGAAGCTGCATTTCAGTTACGTTGGTTTCCTTTTTATGATGGATTGGGTTTATAAACCCGAGGGATACACACACGGTTCTTGTGCTAGAAAAGCTGGTGTGTTTGGAGAGGGTCTGGGCACCAGCCGTGGTAATGCCATGTCTGCAGCTCTGAAGGATGCACTTGGAGTCCTGCATTGCAGGGACCAAGCCTGAGGAGATGGGTGCCTTCCATCCCCCACACTGGCTGTCTAAACCTGGTCCGAACGCTTTGCCCAAAGTGTCCTCTCTTTATAAATGAAGGGGCTAGTTTCACTTCAGGATATCCCCGCTCCAGCTCCAATAACTGTGCTTCTCTGTTAATGGGAAGGAGACAGTGTGTGTCTGTAATTATGGACTAAGCAATAAAAGAGGTGGTCAGGTAATAAAGCCCGGAACTTGCCTCCTTCAGAGTTCTTTTCCAATGAGCGGGGATAGTTTCATTGGAGGGGCTCTGAGGGCTTCTTTACCCACCTGTGGGACCTTCTTGGAAAGGGCCAAGTGAGTTTCTGGTGCTCTGTAACCTGCTTTCTATTTTACTGCTTGATGGACACTGAGCTGGGCAAGCAGGTAGAAATACAGGTTTTACCCTGAGCAGCCCTATTCCTCCCACATAACCTGTTGTCTGTTGCCCTAACCACTCACGTAGGCTGAGTCCACTTCATTTTACCTGCTACCTGATAGCAATCAAATAGATGTTGATAGGCACTGAGCACTGGTATGTGCCAAGAACCTGTGATTCAACTTTCTAAGAAGGAGTATGATGGCTGAGATGTAACACAATGGAATTATTATTTAAGCCTGGGCCAGAGTGTGACCCTCCTTGCTATGTGATCTTGGGCAAGTTACTTAACCTCTCTGGGCTTATGTTTGCTTATTTATAAATAAATAGAATTTCCCTTGTAGAGAGGCTGTGAATTTTAATGAGATTGCTCAAGAAAAGTGTATAACAGAGGATGAGCCCAACCACCCACCCAAAGTTGCTCTACTCCTGGTCGCTTGTCTTCTGAGTCCCTTGCCTGTGCCACTAGCCTGCTGGTTCTGTGTCTCCTCTGGCTTGTTTTTCTCCTGCCTCACTGCCTGTCTATGCCTCTCATATAGCCTTATGAAGGTACAGTTTCCCCACTAATCCCTCACTAACAGTCTGATCCTCAGTGTTTGGACTTGAACCTGCTTCCCACTGTTCTTGTACAGGATTAAGAGAGCAGCAATTTCCCGATCTATGAAACTGAACCTCACTCAACCATGAAATTCTCTGGAGCCCTCCTGCCACTGCCCTATAAATGTACTTACTCTTTTCTTACATACATCATCAATATTTCATCTTAGTTTGTTATGCCTTCATTCACTCGTGGCTGTGCCTTAACGTTGGTTTGCAAGCTTCTGTGTTCCCTGCCTTGGGTTCAATCATACCCTTGACTCAGGGACTAACCAGTCCCATTTGCAGTGTTGGGTGCCTGGTTCATAGGTAAAAGGGCAAAGGGACTTCAAGATGTTGATAATGGCCCTCGCCTGTGTGGCTCAGTTGGTTGGAGTATTGTCCTGTGCACTAGAAGTGGGCAGATTTGATTCTCAGTTAGGGAACATACTTATGTTGTGGGTTCAATCCCTGGTTGGGGTGCGGACGGGAGGCAACCAGTTGATGTATCTCTTTCACATCAATGTCTGTGTGTCTGTCTGTCTGTCTGTTCACATTGATGTCTGTCTGTCTCTCTCTCCCCGTTCTCCCTGCTTTTCTCCCTCCCTCTCCTTTTCCCTTCCTTTCTCCTGCCTTCCTCCCCTCTCTAAAATCAATTTTTTTAAAAAAGATGTTGATAATGTTGGTAATGAGTGTTCAAAATAAAAAGTCTGGGCCTGAATCAATCATAAAATGTATGGCTTATGAATTCAAGTCAAATGGCAGGCAACAAATTTCTGATTTAAGAAATAGGAGTCATTGGAAATTCTCTAATCCTCTCAGGTTGCAAGTATGGGTGCCAGGACAGCTAAGGGCTCTCCATCATAGAAGTGAGATCACTTCCAGATGTGAACTTGGTCTATTTTGCTGCCTGGACCTTGGCACTTAGCTTTATACATCTTGGTTGTGGGCCATTCCTGCCCACCCACCTCTCTCCCTCAGTGTGGCTGCTCCCACGCCAGGCCCTGAGAACATTGGCGTCCATCTTGAACAAAGCTTCGTAAGTGGCGCTACATACAGTAAATAATAATACCGGTAATGATCTACTTCGTCATTGTCTAGCGTGACCAGTCATCGCGCACACCTGATTAATGAGCACACTCCGAGGGTCAGGAGAACTTATCTGAGCGATCATGCTTTGTACAAAAAAAATGCACAATGGATTCACGCTCCAGTGGCTTCCAAGGCACGCGGGAAGTGTCCTCTCTCGCACCTCTAGCTCGCTTCTGCTGCACAGTCCCTGGTGGCACGGTGGGCGCAGCGCTGCAGCCCTGAGCAAGAGGCTGATTTATTTAAAATGGTTCCGATGTGCCAGGCTGCTCTTTTGATGCTTCCTTTGAAGGGTCGTGACAAATCGGCTGTTTTCTGCTGCCTTTTATTTTAAGACCAATTAAGTGGATAGCCACAAATAGCTCTGACCTTGAAAGTCTCAGGGAAGGTGAGATGTGATAACAGGCTTAGGAAACATATGTTTTGGCACACACACTTAAGGAAAATAAATAGAACAGGACAAGATAGTGTTGTGCTTCAGGAGGAAACATTTGGATGTCCTGGAAATATCTGCACATGCTTCACTGGTGGATAAGCATAAACTGTGCTAACAGTTAATCCAACTCTATCTCGCTTCGCTGTGGCTCTGGGCACGTGGCATTGCCAGTGACGTTCAGTACATAGTCACCTTGGATATCGGCATCCCCGCTGCACGCCACTACTGAGCAATGCTTCCTCCTCAGCAGCCCCGATACATCCTTTCAGTTGGTTATTTTTAGTAAAACAGTCCTTAGAGCACCATACCTCCATTTCAGTTCCGTTTCTGGCAAATGTGGATCACAGGACGAACCTTCTGTAATTGAATATGTTGTTTTAAAAATATTATCAGCATGGGGCTCCCCATTAAAATGTTTAGAGTTCTAGAGTTGAGTTATAGAGGTTTAAAGAGATTTTTAACCATCTCAAAAAAATAATATGAAGTATTTCGTGATGTGCTGTGAGTTGCTTTCTTCTCCTTTTAACCTAAACCTAACTAATCGAAGGTGGGGGGGGGGGGGGAATTGCTTGTCCAAGAATCTTATGGATTCACTGGATGGTCATTGTTACATTTTAGTTTCTACACACCTATTTAAAAACGTCTTTATGTTCCTACTGCCTCATTAAATGCTCCAGTATCTCATGAGTTATATATGTGTTTATCTGTCCCCAATTTTCTACATCAAAAATGGGAGCAGATGGCTTGTCCCTCATCTCGTGGGATAGTGTGATAATTAATGAGGTGATAGGAATGGATCACTATCTGAGCCCACGTTAGAATGGAACTGCATACACTAAGAGACAGTGGCAAATGCTGAAATAGGATTAGAATGATTTCAAACATATTTTTATTGTAGGGTTTAAGTAAATTGTCTTTAGAGAAAGGATGGCTCTAATGTAAATATCCTGAAAAAATATTCATGGAGTCATCGTAAGAGATTAATAGAGCACTTTCTGGCAATCTATACTTGTATATGATTCTAATCTCATCAACTTACATTTATCTGGAAGTACTGTATCCAGATGTCCAGAACAGAACCAAGATCCAAGGCCCCAAGGACTTGGGAGCAGCGAAATAGATACTAGAAGATTAATGCTCTAAATCACAGGCACTTAATCATATAACAGCGTTTTGAGACTCTATAAAACTCTGTTTACTTTTACCACGTACAAAATTCAAATAAGTTAGGTTGCCTGGTATCTATGCTCACAAAGAAACTAGAAGCAGCCCACATGGTGTTAAGGGGAGGAGGATGGTAAACTCCTAACTTGGGGTGGATTCCTATGTGCACAATTATAGCCAGACCCACTCTTGGCCTGCTCACTGTCTTTAAGCAGATTTTGAAAGGCTTCCTGGTGTGAGCAGACCAATTAGAAGAGGCACATACCTTCCAAGTGTAGAGAACCCAATTCGTGCAAAACATGATGAGCAGAAGACATATTTGTGCAAAGAGAGCGGTGCCATCTCCTCTGGGTAAGCAGAGTGCCTCCAGGAGTCACAGCTTGGCATAGAACACCCTCCGTCATACACCTCTGGACAGTGCAGACATGCAAGGCATACGTCGCTGCCCTGCAGATTACATCAATAAGACAGCCAAAGGCAATGAGGATCAGAAGAACCATAAAACCACTTGTAAATATATCTGTCTGGGGTAACTGTAGGTTCCAAACAGAGTGCTTTGCCTTCTCCTGGCACCTGTGAGCATGAAAGTGGTAAAGTAATTAATGATGGTAATATCCATAGAAATGTTGAGAAAGTCTGAATCATGTCCACTGTGCCTTGTGCTAGAGCTAATGGAACTGTTGCGACAGAATGTACGTTGGGAGAGGAGTGACCTACATGTTCATGTCACTGGTGCCAAGATTCAGGTGAGTGATGATGGTGGCCCTGGCCAGGAAGCAGTGAGAAAGGATCAAATTCTGGACAGATCTTGAAAGTAGAGCATTAACACCATTGGCTGATACATTAGATTCAGGGTGAGAAAAAAAGAGAAATCAAGAACGATACCAAGATTTTTGGCCTAAATAACTGAAAGAGTGGAGTTGCCATTAATTGAGATGGAGAAGACATCAAAAGGAGAAGTTTTCAAGGGGAAGTTCAATTTGGGGCTTAAGTTTAAGGTTTGAAAGCAGCCAATGTACCCATCAGTAGTGAGTGGTACATTTATAGAATGGAATACTACTCAGCCGTAAAAAGAATGTAATCGTTTCTTTTGTGATAGCATGGATGGATCTAGAGAGTATTTTGCTAAGTGAAGAAAGCTAGTCAGAGCCAGACAAGTACCATATGATTTCACTTATATGTGGAATCTGATGAACAAAATAAACTAACAAACAACATAGGAACCAACTCATAGATACAGAGAACAGACTGACAGCTGTCAGAGGGGAGAGGGTTGGGGGCTGGATGAAAAAGGTAAAGGGATTAAGAAAAAACACTCAGACACAGGCAACAGTATTACCAAGGGAATGGGAGTGTGGGGGGAGGTGGAAGAGAGTAAAGGGGGAATAAATGGTGACGGGAGGAGATTTGACTTGGGGTGATGAACATACAATACAATATACAGATGTTGTGTTGTAGAAACCTGTATAATTTTATTAACCAGTGTTATCCCAATATATTCAATTGAATGAATGAATGAAGCAATGAGAAGGTCATTGGTGACAAGACCTGCAGTGGTGGAGTGGATGGGGTGGAAACCTGGGTAAAATGGGTGAGGAAATGGGAAGATGGCAATTAGAGATATATATAAAGGGGAGCAAACAAATGTGTGCAAGTCAACAGAAAATGTGGGGCCAACAGACTTTATTAAGTGGGGAAAAATTATAGCACAGGTGTGCAGTTATGCGAAGTGGGAAGATTCGATGGTGGGACTAGGGGAGAATTGCCGGAGCGATGTCCTTGAGTAAATGGAGGGGGAGGAAGATCCTGGTTCAAAAGAAAGACTTGGCTTGGCAAAGTGCTACTTCGTAAGGGGTGAAGCCAGGTAAATGCACCCCTGCAGGTAATGGGGGAATTGTTGGAGGGACTTGTGGAAGTTCTTTTTTGGTTTCTGTTTTTTCAATAAAATAGATTTCCAAAATTTTATTGAAAAATGCTTTGATGAGTAATATATTCATCTGTTGATCACACCGACATTCAACAAAATAGAGTTTTGTGGCTCAGATTGAATTCCAAAAATCTGTATTGCTTGGGAAGCCAAAAATAGAGTGATAAACATCAACCCATCTCATTGTGAAAGACCACATTATTTTTTTTTGATAATAGCATGTAACAGGGTATTTATTCAGCTGAGTTCATTGGGCCTAACCAGTGGCTTTCTCACTCCTGTAGAAACCCCAGTTATGCAGTTATGGTTTATGGTAGAAACATTGAAGACAGAGAAATATAAGCTTCATTCGGACAGGAATTTATTTTGTGCACACATGAACTCCTAATGCCTAGAAAAGTGCTTGGCAAATAATAGGGGCTCCATAAACAATTATTGAATGAATGATTGATGCCAAACCAAGGGTAACAAGAGTATTTTTCACTTGAAAGGATGGTTATCAATAATTTTAAGTGGTGTGCTTCTACATTCTCGATTTCAACTGACAGTGTCCATACAGCTACATTGCTGCTACTTTCCTCCAAACACTTTATTTTTCAAAACTGATTGAAGAATATTGTTTATGGCTCTGTGTTTATGGGATAATTTCAGTCTTTTCATCCATAAATTCACTTTGCAGTTGAAAAGCTGGGAGAATGAAAATCTGCTCCATGATCTTATCTGGTCCAATCTCATTATTAAGTGGTTATGGAGATCATAAAGTTTAATGGGTAAAATGCCGGGTACCATCTGTTGGTGAGTTGGACACCTACACTGAGAAACCAGATATGGTGAAACTTCAAAACAAGGCCTTTGGTATTTAAGTTATGCCAACTTGCTACCATATGGCCTGCATAGTAAGAATCAGAAGCTAAAGAGAAGCATCATGCTTTGTTTTACAAGTCTAGGTGCCTGCTTGTAGTTGTCTTTGATCTTCTTTGTAAGCAGTAGGATCTCAAAATAAGCTAATTGTTCTTTATTCCCCTTTGCTCGGCAAGATGAGTGTCTTTGCATAAATCAATAGGCACATACTGATTGCTGTGCAGTCTTGACACAAAATAGCTGGGCAAGCAGTCTCTCCCAGAAGCCTCAGCGGAAAGGTGTGTTGCAGTGTGGGGTAAGCTATTGAGTCAAGGAGAACAGATCATTTTACCTTAGTAGAGAGAGAAGATGTGTTTTAGCTCCAACTGGCCTGGGTAGCAGGAATTATTGACAGATACTAATGACTACTAGGAAGTAAAATAACTTCTTGAGGTATTGGATTGTGGTACCTTTAGAGGAATCATCATTCTTCTTAAGAACAAACCAAACCTGCCAAGGGTCTCCCTTCTTCTTGGGCCCCCTCATGTGCACAGTCCAATTGGAAGATCTTTTTGATAAACACTGTTCCTGTTGAGTGTGTTTCCTTCCACGACCCGCGTGGAGTAGGGTTCGGTACCTGAAAGAGGAGCCGCACAACAAATGAGAGAAAAGACACGAGATAATTTTGCAATGTCGGAGGTCCAGGTGGGCAAGTCCAACTCAAGGAGAGGGACTTCCACCCATGCTCAGGCTGCTCCAATCTTTTATTGATCTGGAGTAGCCCTTAGGCAGGCGACCCCCCATTAACAGGCAGACTAGCCCATCAGCAAGGATTTACATAATAATAAATGGGGGAGTAGTTTCAGCTACCACTGTCTGGACAAACAGAGGTGGCGCCTAGCTCTGAGCTTTGCTAGGGCTTCAAAGGCACCCAGCCTTGGGGGGGGGGGGGGGGGGGGTTGTTTCTGGGAGTGCTCTGTCTATGCTTATCAGATAGTGAAGGCAATAAACAGTTTCCCACAGTTCCCATAGGACTTTCTGGTTCCATGGACCAACAGAAGAAACCATGCTTTCTTGTTCCTTTTCAACACAGAGAATTTATTTTCCAAATAACGTTACAGTCTCTAACTCTTAGGCCTGTTTGTTTTTAATAGAAGACACAGAAAGGGAAGGTGAGAGTTTCATATGAAATAGTCCCACTTGCACAGTACAGTACAACTTCATGAACTGCCAACATGTTATTTATAATTGTCCCTCCCCTCCCCTTCTGAGGAGGGTTTGGGTTGTACTCATGTGGACCAGCAAATGGTAATGGGAACTGGGGCCGATGGGCCCTTCCTGTGTCTAACTTATTTAACAATGTAGTTCAGGCAAAAAGCTGGACTTTTTTCTGTTGGCAGGTCATAGATTATTTTCCTTCATGCTCTGTAAACTAGTTCTTCCTATGACATTGAAATTACCCTAACGTAGACTCAGCATGAAATCTCTTAAGTTGCCCCATTGGTATGTCTATCTTTGTCAAAATCTTTACTAGGTTGTATGTGATTTTAAAAGACTAGGAAATCCTATGGGCTAGTTGGGGTCTTTGGGGTGTTTCTTTATTTAAATCCTGAGTTTCGCCTTTTCCTCAAGCTATTTTTTAGCTATCAAAGAGATATTTCAGTTTTGCATCTATTTGCTAACCAAGAAAAAAAATAACCTAGGATTTTAGGTGAGCATTATTTTAAAGCAAAAAGAAGAGGAGGAAGTGCAGGAGGAAAAGAAGTTGCATTAGTTGCATTTTTTCAGTCTTCTTTGCAACTAAATTTATGAATCAGTGAAATTTTCTAAGTATCGGTCATTTTTTATGCAGCCATGTATTTTGTTACTATGTTAATCTTATTAAAAAACTCTCAACTTATCAAGCATACAGTGTGCTAAATGTAGGACAGACTCCTTGCCTGGCCCTGGGGGTAGAGAGATAAGTGAGACAGCCTCGCCTTCTAGGAATTTATAATCTATCCCGGTTGGCCAGTTGCTTCCGTTGTGAGTTGGCAAATTGAGTAGGTTGACCCTAGAGTTTTGAGGTAAGCATATGTGTTTTTAAGGGGCTTCAGTGGAAGCCTGAGGCATGGATTCCAAGCCTTAGATTTATACATTACTGGTACCCTCACCCACTGTCCCCCAAATCTCCCTAAAACTTTAGTATTTGCTAGAAGAACTACAGAAACATGTTCTTTTTTGAGTGAACAGACATCAGACCCCTTTTAAAGAGCCTAGCGTGAAATAGAACCATACAAAATCTGATGTTCTAGTTCCATAATAATCTGGGTCTTTAGTATAATCTTCAGTGTCTCCTGAAAGCAAATTATTTGTGACGTAAGGACATGTTTGCCCAAGCAAAGAACCCAACTGAGCCTCCCCCCTCCACCCCAAGACTTCTGACCTATGGAAAGTGCAAGATAATAGATGGTTGCTATTTTAAACCCCAACGTTTGTGGTAATTTGTTAGACAGCAATAAAAAAGTAATATGAGCACCCGTGATATGAACATTATATGAAACACTATCCAGAAATGTTGGAATATCAATAGCTAAGCTTTGAGTATTTGCAAAAAATCACCATATTTCATCCCATGATTCTCCTCTTCTTGGAGTTTCTGTGGAATTGTTTTCTTTTTCTCTGTGTTTATATAGCTTAAAAAAACCCTCCTCTACAGAAGGACACATCTATTTGTTTATGGATTTATAATCAAATATTTATTATTTATCAAGTATGTATATGCCTGGCATTTAGTTGGGCATTTAGAGGTAAAATCTGACTAAGGCCTGACCATTGCACACCAGGAGCTCACAGACATGAAAGCAGATTATTTCATACAGTTTCGATGCTCGAGTTTGAACGTTATAGCTGGTTACACAGGACACTGGAAGCAGTTAGCATTTAGCTTGGTGAATTTGCCGTGATCAGGAGCCTGGCTCTCAGCCCAGCGAACTCATAAACCGGATTGTGATGGCCCATTGCAAAGGGATTGTCTCCCAGAGGTGGACTTGAATTGCCCGAGCTCATTATGACTCCTGTCTATTAATACAAACCCAATTAGAGCCCATGAAAATACAATGAGAGCTACATCTCTAAAACCAAATGGAAAGCTCAAATCAGCAAATCAGTGCCTTATTATCCTCCAGTAGGCAAGTACATGGAAAACAAAATTATAATAATCAGGGTGACAATCTATTAATTTACAATGAGGAATTAAACTGTCAAGTTGACTGGTCTGACCACATTGGCTCTGTATAGATAACAAAATGAGAAACCAGATTATGGCATCAGGATGAACTTCAGAAGTGTTGCTTTGCCTAAATGCTTGCTAGACTCTCACCGCAGCAGGGATGACCTTACACTTGCTCAGCCAAGATTTTCCTACCCTTGAGAGCCCTTGGACAGGCCTGGCAAACTCTGTCTCAAGGCCATACTTTCTGCTCTTTGCTTTACTTCACACCTGACCACCTGTTCATACTGCATCGCTATATCAGAGTACCACGTTTCCACTTAATTACTGTCACTTTTAAGTTCTCCTTCTTTAAGGTTATTCCCAAGTAACCTTGATTGAAATTGGGTTATTTTCAATAACCTATACTCTTTATTCCCACATTACAGACCGTTCTCTAGGTTTGTGTTCACAGAGGGCTAATCAATACAATATGATAAGTGATGAAATAGAAGTGTACAGAGGATCCTAAGGGAACTTAGGGGAAAAAGAAACTAATATTTATTGGATTTCTACCAGGGAGGAGAGACTGTGGAAAGCATTCTACACGAATTACTCATATAATCCATAATAACCCCATCATGTAGGAGCTGGAGATTAAGGAATTTATCATTATCACAAAGTGAGTAAGAGGCAGGACCAGTGTTTAAGCCCAAGGCTTATGTTCTTAACTGCTGTGCTCAGCTGCCTTCCCTTCATCATTTAGTCCTCACACCAACTCTGAAAGATGGAGAGGTATATCAGTCTGAGCTCAACTGCAGAAAATAGAAACCATTCTATTATTTAAAAGAGAGAGTGGGTTTTAATGTAGGAACTGGGTGCTTACAAAGTCATTGGGAGGGCTGGAGGAGCAGGCTGGGTCTCCAGGAGAGATTCACAGGCTACACAGTAAGACTGGCCTGTCTCATTCAAGAAGGTGGGGAATCAAGAAGCTACCACTGGAACTGTTGCATTCTGGGATAAACACCCAGTGCCCTGCCTCTCAACATTATGATCCTTGTCACTAAATACTACAGATTCTTTTTTTTTTTAAAAAATCCTTCAGTGATTGCTAGGATAAAAGGTAGAAAAATTAGAAGCATAACCTCCACTTTGACCCGCTAAATGTAATTTAAGAGTCTCTGATTAGCTATATGTAAATGATGCCTTATACCATAGCTGCAAGGGAGGCAGGAAAATGTCATTGTTAGAATTTCCAACCCCTGTAGTTCAGGAAGGCTTGCTAGACGGAAGGTGGAACAGATGCTAAGCACCAGTTCCCATGTCACTGGGGAGGAGTCCCAGGCTGAGGTTACACAATGTGCCTAAGGTCACACAATGTGAGATAGGCTGGCCAGGCTCTAATGAATTGGTCACACTCTAAGCTTTGTGGTCATGGTCCTCACCATCACCTACCATTCCCTAACTCAGCCTCGTTGGGGAAGGAGTGTTTACAAGAACATCTTTGTGGAGAAACTGGATCTTGAAGGAGTGCTCTGTGGTCATGGGAAGGCAGTGAGTGGGTGACGGGCCTGTGATGGCAGGTGGATCCTTTCTTTTACTCTGCCACAGAGAGTGTGGCTCCTTCCTCAGGATCTCAGGAATCAATTAGTGGCTAACCTTGATGAAATCTACATCATAGATTTCTCACCTCTATAATGTACTTTAAATTATTAATGTCATGGAAAAGGTTAGGGTCCAGTTTTTCCCTTTTTCAGTTTTTTAAAGTATGTCTTTCTTGCATGCATGTTTAAATATATGATTTAATCAATCATTTACACACCGTTGCTGCTAGAAAGACTATTGGTTCTCTCAAAGAAGCTTAGTGGTGGATGTAGATGGGAGATACTGGCAAACGCTAATTATTGAAGTCAAAACAGGATCCCCTTCAGTGACAGAGAGACATCTGGGGAGACTGACTCACTCTCCCCATCTAATCTCCATTCAGATGCCATAGGATGCCCATGCGGTCCTCAGCTTGGTTTTCTTACTATTACATACCTTTGGTGGGACAGTAGATTTGAAGGAATATTTTATTCCTTAAAGAGATGACTGAGCCCTAGCTGGTTTGGCTCAGTGGATGGGGCATCGGCCTGAGGACTGAAGGATTCTGGGTTCGATTCCTGCCTGGGTTGCGGGCTTAATCCCCAGTAGGGGGTGTGCAGGAGGCAGCCTATCAATGATTCTCTCTCATCATTGATGTTTCTATCTCTCTCTCCCTCTCCCTTCCTCTCTGAAATCAATAAAAATATATTTTTTAAGAAAAAGAGGTGACTGAATAGGCAAATAATGGGCCTGGTGGAAAACAATGAGGAACTGCTAAAGCAAAGACGTATAAAAGGATACTTGAAATGTGAAGGTTCAGATCTCATTGTTCACAATAATGTAATTTAATTCATTCCTTAAAAATAGGGGTGCAGATAACATTGTAGGAAGATGGCAGTTTGAAAACAAAGGTTGGTCTTGTGCCAGTCTGGCTGAAGCACCCAATTGCATAGGAAATGGACAAACTCTGGGAGATGTTAGTAGTTTAAAGACATTAATTCCTCCCCCCCCCCACCCCCAGTTTCAGCTCTGCTCACCAGCACTTAGAACTCTCCAGAATAAGAGCTATTCTCCATTCTTAAAAGCTTTATTGATTGTCAACCCAGATAAAATTCAGGGTTTCAAAACTGCTGGGGCTTGGGAATCTGAGAAATCAGGTGAGTTGCCCTTGGGAAGCCCCAGTTCAGTAGAGCGACGCGGTTAGATGAGAAATGATGCCGCTGTGTGTTCCTGTCCTCTCTGCCTGCTGAGTCAGGGGGACACTGGTGTCTAGAGACATCAAAATGGGTTTTCTGTGCCTGTCTTCTCCATCTAGCCAGAGTGTGCACAGAAAAGGAGAGGATGTGACAAAAAGTGAGTATAAGTCGAATCCCACTTCTGCCTCCTTTGAAAGCTGTAACGTAGGGGTTCTGGTATTTCCATTTATCTTGCATCTGACCTTTGTCCTCATTGTGTCTGATGGTCCATATAGAGAAGTTAGAGCATAGAACAGTGGGTGGGAGCTTAGACTGGTGCCAGGTTGCCTTGGTTCTAAATCTGACTTGATAGCTTATTACCTGTATGACCTTAAAGAAATCACTTAATTTCTCTGCTCTTTAGTTTTCTCATCTATAAAATGGACATGATAATAGTCCCTACTTACAAGGGTTGTTGTGAGGATTACATTAATAGATTACACCACCACCCCCCCACACACACACACATCTGCTATAAGTGTTTGATATTATTTATGTTAATTTGAGTTCTTTATTTCTTCTTCCCCACAACCAAATGAGGAAATCAAGACTATTAAGACTATTTTACATATGAGGAAATGGAAGCTCGGTGAGTTTGAGTTTACCCAAATTGACAGGGCTCATAAGGGGCTGAGCCAGGATCTCATGACCACAAAGCCTGTATTAAATGGCATCTTCATTCACCGTGATGACCACCCTGACAGACTGAACGCTTAAAGAAACAGGCATGATTTTTACTCAGCCTTAGGGAATCCTTGTCTTTTCTCATTGGGATCCCCTGGTAACCCCTCATTTTCTGGGTCAGACTCCATCTCTCCTTCACTTTATGAACCCCCATCATTGCCCCACATTTGATTTCTGCTAATATACAGTAACTCCCCTTCCCAGGTTTGTATATCTGCCAAGAAAAATCCCCTGCCTTCTTCTTCCTATGTTGGATCAAGTCCTCACTCTTTCTGCACCTAATTTTTCTGGTTTCTGTTCTTTTTTATTACTTTCCTGGCAAGCAGCTAGCACTGATGTCACACAACCGAATACTTGGCAGGCACTCATTAAATGAACATTTTTAAGACTTTGACAGCTTTTTACCTATAGAGAAAGTGGTTACTGCACCGCACACTCTAATTTTGGCCAAGGATGGCTCCTTTGCAGAGAAGCAGCTGGTGCATAGAGAGGAACAGGACCGGTTCTGCCTTTGGAGATTAGATGGAATCATCGTTCATGTGCTCAGAACTGTCTAATTCAGCCAGGGCCCCCCTCTTATTGCCTAGCGGAGTGCATTCCCAGGTTGGCAACACCCTTCTCCTGATCTCAAGCCATAGACGTGCGAAGGAAGCAACCCTGGGCCTATTTACAATGCTCGGGAAGGTGGGCCTGGCCCTCGGCTCATCTGCATGAGTCTAGCACTTGATGGGAAACTTGGGGGCGTAGCTGTAGAGTTACAGAACTCTCAGCTGCCGAAGTCTGAGTCCCTTTTTTCTCCCCAAATTCTCTGGTTTGTCTCCCTTCCCCCCAATATTGGTTCAAGTTTCGTAGGATGAAGCAAGTAGATCAGTGATTCCCAAAGCTGGCTGCACATTTGAGTCATCTGGAAAGTTTTAATAAGATCCTCCAGGTTCCAGCTCACCAAAGAGTCTGATGCAGTGGTTCTTGAGTGGGTGTGAGCATCAGTATTTTTAGAAGGTTTCTCAGGTATGTCTATTTTGCAGGTGACTTGAAACCACCAGTTTACTAGCCATGGTGCTTTGGCCAGCCCTTCATATCTTTGCCTCAGTTTCTTCTTCTATCAAATGGAGATAATAATACTAGTTTCATAGGGTTGCTGTCCCGATTAGAATTGGAATGGATAAAGGGCCGGAAATTTCCTAGCACATGAACTCTTAGCCAGCATTCATCATAATAATTATCACTGTTATAATTATTCTAGTCAGAGCTTGTGCAAAGTCTCAGAGATTCACAGGTGACTAAAGCAAGTCCCTGTCCCCACGCTCATAATCCTCTGAAGGAGACAAACATGTCACTGCCACACTCAGTACAAAGTGGCAAGGCCCACAGCGAAGGCAGGTACAACGTGCTCTGGACAATGGAGAAGCAAGCAGTTTCCGGGAAGCAGGCCCACCACTTGAGCAGGGTCTAGAGCAGGGGTGGGGAATGTCCAGTCTGCCATAGAAAGCCCAAGAAATCATTTGGTCTGGCCCTGCTGAGTCATTAGGGGTTTAACCAAATTAAATAGTTGACCAAATATAGCAGGCTACTTTTTAAGTTGATAATTTTGTATGGCCTGTGGATGATGGTATAAATATCCAAATGGCCCTTAGCAGCAAAAAGATTCCCCACTAAAAACTTACACTAAAAATGGTCTAGAAGGACAACCTTGCAAGATAAAAGCAGGGTAGACAGGACATTCCAGGTAAAGGAACATCCTGTGCAAAGTCATCTTCATGGGGAAGAGCATCAGATGGCAGACAACCAGCCAGTAAGTAGTGTGGCGCCATCTGTCGCTGGGGAAAGTGACCGTCGGCCGAGGGGCTGGAAACAATGACCAGTGCCCAAAACCTTGAAGGACCTGTGTGCCTGCCCAGAGGCCTTGTGGATTTTATCCTCTAGGCTTGGAAAGCTGCTTAGGGTTTTAAGAATTGGAGACGTGCCCTCAAAATTGCATTTTAGCCTGGACGGCATGGCATAGTGGTTGAGCAACGACCTATGAACCAGAAGGTCACAGTTCGATTCCCATTCAGGGCACATGCCTGAGTTGCGGGCTCCATCCCCAGTGTGGGGCATGCAGGAGGCAGCCAATCAATGATTCTCTCTCATCATTGATGTTTCTATCTCTCTCCCTCTCCCTTCCTCTCTGAAATGAATAAATATATATTTTTTTAAAAATAAAAATAATTGCATTTTAGAAAGCTGTCTTCTATAACAATGAGAAGAGGAAATAAAAAGGAACTAGCTGGTTGGATGGGGGAGGGAATGGCTCATGATGACATCTTGAACTAAGAAAGAGGCAGGGGGTGGGACCTGAGGGGCAGCCTCAGAAGGCTGTGGCATTTGACTGATGAAGGGAAAGGTGGTTTGGGGATGCTGGAGGCTGCCAGCCTGATGGAGTCTGTAGTCTGTAATTGAGGCAGGACTTAATGGAGGACAGGCCTTAGGAAAAGGGAATGAGTTAAGTGTTGAGCATGTTGTGTGGGAGACCTTTGGGTAGCCAGGGAAGGGTGTTTCAGTGGAGGTGTTCTTTAGACTGCTGAGGAGGAAGAGAGGGGCTGTTTTACCCCTGGGCCTTTTCCATCTTCCCAGTCAATCTTCCTGCATCTGGACCTCTGTGAAAACATTATCCTCCAACCAGCTTCGCAAAGTAGAAATCAGAGTCATCTTCAAAGGTGCCCTTTCCTTGATCCGCCTTCCCAACACCAGTCTACACCGGCAGCATCCAATGATGGATCCTTCTGGTCCGGAGGCCCTGGTAACCACGATTCCTCTTGGCTTGAGTTCCTGTAGGGTCTAGCAGCCGCACGCACCGTCCCCCAGGTTGGCAGATTACACTGGGCTGGATCACGAAGCGTGATCCCAGACGGAAGAATTTGGGTCCTGGTGCACTGCAGTTCAACATGGACTTCACACTGTTAAGGAAAAAGGCTCTTAAGTCCAAGTGAGGTGGGCGTGCGAACTAACCGCTGCTGCAGGACCCCAAGCCCCCCAGCGTTTCACCCAATGGGGATTGCTAGATTAAAATAGGAAGGCTAGTTAAGTTTGAATTTTAGGGAAACAGTGAATCATTTCTTAGCGTAAGTATGTCCCACATATTGCCTGGGATAAACTTAAACTAAAAATGATGCCTTATTTATCTGTTATACAAATTTAACTGGGCACCTTAGGTTTTTATTTGCTAAATCTGGCTATCCTAACCCCAATCTTTCTTGGACATTTCTTGTAATGCAAGAATCTCTTCGAATAACAAGTAAATGGTCCCTTTTGCCTGTCACAGGGAGACCAGCTGAGCTCGATTACGGGGTGACCTAGCTCTGATTCTCCCTCATTTCACACCCAATAATCATCTTTGTTCCTTTTTTGTTGTTTGTTTTTGGATCTCTAGTGATCTTTGTTTTAGCCTAGGAACGCAGCCATCTAAAAAAAAAAAGGATGTGAAAATATAGCCAAAATATATTATGATTGGTTTTATAGAATTCAAACAGGAACACAAGCCAAAGGAAATAAACTATGTGCTGTCTCTCTGTCTCCGTTAAACAGAGATAGTGAACACCCGTGTTTTGCTGAGCATTCTGGGGGTCTGAATTGTGTGCCTTTTTGTTATTGATTTTATTAACCTTTCTCCACTAAATAACCTGAACTGAGGGCGAGGCAGAGAGGCGACCTGGGTCGGTCTCTGAAATGCACACATCAGCCTTGCTGATTCACCATGCTCTGGGAGGCTCCTTGGTGGCATCTGGGAATAACGCTGTGCCGATCAGATGCGTCTCTTCCTGCGCCGGAAGGTCTCCAGGAAGAGGGAGGCTGCACAATCTGGTGCAGCAACCTGTTCGAGAGAGGAGAAGGTTCTTCTTGTTCCCCGTTGAACAGAAACCCACTTCCTCTCACACTCTCTCCTTCTGAAATGAGGAAAGGCGCTTGCCATCCTCCCGGGGATTGGACTTAATCTTGTGATTCTTCCTTCTGCACCTGGAGGTGCTTTTTCCCTTCCGGTGAGGCCAGTGCCATCAGGAAGCTGAGAATATGTTTCTTGACTGTGTTGTTAAAAAAACAACAGCAAGATACAATTGTACCTAGCCTGCCTAGACAAAAGACTGACGAATATTGCTGAAAACTTAAGGTTAAATTACAAAGATCATACTCCCTATGAGTATTCATCCTATGGGTACATAATGAAACTAGCGTCTCATACAACAGTGTGAGGGAAATAAATTTACAATAAAAATTACAGAGATCACCATTTTCATCCAATCAGCCAAATCCTCGCTGCTCAGCTGTGACTCCACAGAAGTTTAATTAAACATTCTCACAAAGACACCTCGACAATTTTTTCTACCACTTCCCCCACTGCATCAATGGAAAGTCCGTGCTAAAAACCCTGTCATTTCTCAATGGAATTTCCAAGGGAAGAGAATCATGTTTTGTTACTTTGTTGGGGGTAAAGAAACCAGTGTCTCAGGGTAAACAGGAAAACCTGTCTGCTGTTGGTGAGCCTGGTGGGAGCCAGGGAACCGAAACCTCAGATCCGCTTCCCTACACACCATGTTTACAGCTGCCTCTGCTGCGCTGAGTGTGAGCTGCTGTCACATGCTAATGACTTTGGGTTATTTTTTCTTTTTAGTAAATAATTCAATAAATACCCTGGGATGCACTCATGATGTTCACTATTGCATATCTCTTTTGTGAATGTGTAGCTTTTGTAAAACCAGAAACTAGAGAAATCTGTGTAGGCTAAGAGGTCGAGAAGCAGCGAGTGTCAGCCCCGGGCACAGGCTCAGGAGCAAGACTGCTTGCACTCCGCGTCCTGCGGTGGCACCACTCACCAGCTTTGGGATATCTGGCAGTTTATCAACCTCTTGTGCCTCAGTTTCCTCCCTGTGAAATGCAGAGAGTCGTGTGGGTGAAATGGATTCATACAGAGCAGCTGTGTCAGTAATACCAGAATACCGTCCTGCGTATGGTATGTGCATATGTACGTGTGTGTGCCACCATGAGTGTGTCCTAGCAGTCTATGAGGCTATGCTCATTTGATCTGTACTTGGGCCATTTCTTCCTGAAGCAGGTAGAAATCCATGAGTTTATAAAAGACATTCATGGTAAAAGTTAATTTTCAGCTAAGGCATGAAGACTTTGCTTTGGCTAATCTCATGAAAGGCAGTGTGGCGTGTCAGATAATAATACTTTTAATAACTACCTTCTATCAAATGCCTATTGCATGTTGGACACTGTGCCAAACACTTTAGCAGCATCACTCAGTCCTCTCGTAGGTAGGGTTATTATTCCTGTTTGGCAGATGAGGAATTGAGACTTAAAGAGGTTAAGTATTTTGGTACCTACTTGTATAATACAACATAAGGCCAAAAAAAGCAAGTTGCAGAAGTGTTTATAGATCTATAGATCTTTTATAGAAGTGTTTTAGAGATCTATACATGCTTATAATGGAAGAGATAGAAAGGAAAGGTGTAAAATGTGTATGGGAATGATAACTAGCCAATCTGGGAGTGAGGAAAGGGAGAGAGGAGAAAGGGAGGGGGAGAGAGTACAGAGAGGCTTCGACTTTATATTTTCTTTCAAACACGTGTCAATATGGCAAAATGTTCGAAACTGAATGCCAGGCAGAGGATTCACAAGTGACTAGTATATTCAGTATATTCTCTGTGCCTCTTTGAATGTTTCAAACATTCATATTTGTAGAAAGAGTTTCTGTCATAGTGGCCTGGAGAGTGCCCGCACAGCACTGGCCCACCGCAGACAGTCAACAAATGGGGTTTTTCTTGACAGCAGGCCGTTTGCCCCTATAAACACCGATATGAAATAAAACTTGATTCTATTGTTGGAATTACGTTCGGAAGCGAAAATCCAGCAGGTATGGAACTCTGACAAGAATCCCCAGAAGGAACTCAGAACACCTTTTGCAAATGCTCTTGCTAGCGGTCACATAAACCAACAAGATAGACAAGTGTGACTAAAAATACAAGTGTGACTAAAAATAAGTATCTACAAGTGTATTAAAAAAATGTTCTCTATCAGAAATAGCACTCAGCCTGCCTCCCCATGAATCTCCTGTAGGCTTTTGACCTTCACTTTTTAAATATGTGAATTAAAGAAGTGAGCAAGGGAATACTGGATTTAGAGTAATACCAGAATCAGGGAAACTTTATTTTCTTAGTCGATAAAAATTTAAAAACTTCCCATTGCATGCCCTTGGGACATTTTATAATTTTGGGCTTATTGAAGAAGCAGTAGCAATTTTATTGATGCACTGCTCTGTTATAGTAGTGGAGTTTTTATTACTGAATTCCATTACAGTTAGTTAGAGTGAACCTACACACATCATCTGAAGTTGGAGTTGCCTCAGGCACCCTAGCAGCACAAAGGTATTGAATATTTTCCTATCAGGATTAGCAATTTCCCGTCTGTTATGGCTACTTGAAGAATCAGCAATGCAGATTTTTGTTTTCATTTAAGTTTTGCATCTACTTTCAGAACTACTTATAACTTTGGTGAACAAAAGATACATAAAATATTTCAATTTTTCATTGATGGTCCCACTGGGAAGTTGCCCCAAGCTCTGAAAACACGGTCGCTACTTACCTCCTGATAAGACTGTGCAATTGAAGGGAGGATTGCACTTGCACAGGCATGCACGAGTTCATTTAAAAAAGACAAAGACGCCCTGGTCACTGTGGCTCAGTTGGTTGAGCATTGTCCTGTCCACCAAAAGGTCTCTGGTTCGATTCCTGGTCAGGGCACATACCCGGGTTGCAGGCACCATCCCCGGTAGGGATGTTTGCGGGAGGCAACTGATGGATGTTTCTCTCTCTCTCTCTCTCCCTCTTCCTTTCTCTCTCTCTAAAAATCAACAAAAACATATTGAAAAAATGAATAAATAAAATAAAAAAGACAATGCACTATAATGGATGGTGGAACTTTGGGTGATGTTCTTACTTTTCTGTAATCTTTTCTGCACTTTCCAGTTTTTCTGCAACTGATACACTTGACTCTTACAAGTAGAAGGAAATGCTATTTCTAAAACACAGTAAGAAAAGCCTGGAATTTTTAATATTTTGTGTATTTCCTTCCAATACTTTTAATATGGATAAAAATTTCTCTACAAAATTAAAAAAAGAAAAGAAAAGGCTGGGATTTATGTTAGGAAACCAGACTAATATTCTTAACTCTGACACTTCATAACTACAGTTTAAGAAGGTCACAACTTTTTATTGCTAGTTTTCACATTTATGAGATGGCTCAGTGGAGATAATAAGCTTATTTGGCTTGCTTTGCCTAACATGTAGGCAAATCACAAAATTATATGATAAGTGAAAACCCTTTAATAAAAAGTGCTACGTCAATGCAGGGACTTCCCCAGCATATAGAAGAGGGATTAGAGTTGTAAGATGAGATACAACGAGATAACTCCCTTCCGGCAGAATTTCTTCCCCTCGTGGACTCACAGGCAGGTATATTTTAGGGCAGTGGTTCTCAAACTTCACCTGGAGGGCTCATTGACCTATAGATGCTGGATCCAGCCCCAGAGCTGCTGATTAACAGGTCTCGAGATTTTGCATTTCTTGAAGTTCCCAGTTGTTTCTGATATTGTTTCTACTGGGATCGCCTTGAGAACCACTGTTTTAGGATATATAAAGGTATATACATGCACACAAATATTCCAGATTGTTCCATGACTAGAAGCTTCCTGGTGACCTTCAGGAGTATACTTCCTGGTGACCTTCAGAGTGAAATTATATTGAAGTTGGCTGAGGAAAGAGTCACGGGTGTGGAAAAGAAGTCAACTCTTAGAAACTAGATGTTTGGGAAATTTTGAGAGTGACATAGCTTTTGAATGGGAAGCAGAGTCAGATGAATGTTTAAACAAGAGATGAAACTTGGCTGGGGCCCATGAAGTATTTGGTTGACCAGCTCACAGTGTTGTGCAGTGTTTTAAATGAGTGGCCAATATTGAAGTTATCAGACTTCAGATGGAAATCCAGATTTCTGCCTCTTTTTAAAAAAATGATATGTGGCAAATTGAGGTCAGCATTCCCACATGACAGCAGTTGGCTGGAGCCAAGAGATAACTCTTCCCCTTACCTGAGGCATATGCAGTTAAATAATTTACTGCACTTAACTGAGGCATATGCAGTTAAATAATTTACTTAGAACACTTTATATGATGCAAGAAAGAATAGATTAGGGATTGCGAAGTCCCTCTATCTTCGTTGGATATAACACAAATTTCCCAAAAACTGTCTTCATAGCAACTGCTTTGGGCTTCATACAGCTCCCACCCACACCCATTCTGTGTTCTGCTCTGGGACAATGGTAAAGTCTGAGAAATACCACCAAAGGAAAACACTTGAGTTTTCAAAGTTAAACTTAGAGTAGCATAGTAAGTTCTCATTGTTTTTAAAATGTAGAAGATTGGTGTTGCCTGTATTTCAAGTACTGTTTCTGTAAAAACCAACTGGTTAAAATTTTGTATTATTTATAAGGTGAATTACAAAGTAATGTGTGGTCAACCTCCCAGGAAGTGATAAAGTGATGGACCAACCCTATGACATAACCTGAGGTGTAATTATCAAATTTAGCTCTAACTGCTTTCTTAGCCCAATACTGATTTTGACTTTTTGATCTTTTTATGTGCTGTTGTTTTGTGAGAGAAACTAAACACAGATTTTCTCTATTTTTAAAATAACGAGTTTTGCTCAGACTTATGAAAAATCAGAGACATTTAAATTTTTTTAAGTCTTTCATTGAAACACAAAAGAGTTCTTTGGTTTTCGTTGGAAAGACCCATGTCCCGTTGGGATTTCTGTCTGTTCATAAAGGTCCTCGTTGGTCCACTCCAAATGCAACAAGACAGCCCATGAAGCTGTCTCCATTCCAAAGGCAGTGCTGCTTTCTCACCATTAGAAGTGCATTTGTGGCCCATAGAAACCAACTGACTCAATGTCCTGTGAGGCTTTCCTGAGGACAGGCATGTGTGTTAAAGGGGGTGGAGGGTGAAGTTCATAGATTCCTTTCACAGGTCACTTTTTAGTTTGCCTTGTTCTTAAAAGAAGAAATGTTCTAATGCTCTTTAGAGTGCCTTCATGAAATGAGTACAGCTTTATTTTTTCCTTTCCAAGCTTTATACCTTTTCTTAAAAATATTTTTTTAGTGATTTCAGAGAGGAAGGGAGAGGGAGAGAGAGAGAGAGGGAGAGAGAGAGAGAGAGAGAAACATCAGTGATGAAAGAGAATCTTTAATCGGCTGCATCCTGCATGTGCCACACTGAGGATCAGGCCTGTAATCTGGGTATGTGCCCTTGATGGGAATCGAACCTGGGACCCTTCAGTCCACAGGCTATCGCTCTATCCACTAAGCCAGACCGGCCAGGGCTATACCTTTCTTTTTTCCTTGCTTTATTGCATTGGTTAAGGCCAATACTACTTTTAGACCAGCATATCACAAACACAGTAAATTTATTTTAAAATGCACGGGCTCCTCTCTCAGTTGGAATCTGTTACCTTTACAGTTCACTATTACCCTAACACCATCTAGCCCAGTGGTTCCCAGCATGGCGCACATACCCCACAGGGGAGCAATTTGATTTTTAAGGGGGGCAATTTGAGAATGAGTTATTAACAGTGAATTTTTTGCATTTATTATGGTTCTAGGGGCCTCATATACAGTACATAAACATATATTATGACATTTATGCATTTCAGTTCTCTATTATATGTTTTGAAACTTTATTTTCTATTTTTCCATATCACTTCATATTATTATTATTTTTTTTAACAATCTCTTAGTGATTTCTTCCTCAGTCCTTCAACTGTCCTTTCATTCTTTTATTTTCCTCTTTCGTGGATGCCATGTTCTTTGGAACCTTATTTAGACCAAGTTAATGGCCTTTTAGGCTTCCTCCACGTGAATAGGAGTTCACTTTTTAAATAGTAACAATAATATGTCACAAGGGAGGGGCATCAGGATTTTAGAGATACTTAGGTGGGACATGGCCCAAAAAAGGTTGGGAACCACTGACCTAGCCTCTAGAAAATGTATCCTCCATATTTCTTGCATTATCTTTGAAACACAGGTGATGGCATCTAGATTCCATGGCAGTGTGTGAACCGTGCTCACGTTGGTAATAAGGACAAACACTGCTTGGCAGTGAAAGGAGTGGCAGAAGCACTTAGAGAAAAAGGCAAATTAATTAACTTGACAAATCTATTCTCTGAGATAGCATGAATGCATAGATTCCTGTATAAAGAAGTATTGTTTATTTCTCTTTGTATTCTTATTTGTAGTTCTGGGGATTAGGCAATTATGCATAAATTAGCAACATTTTTGTGCAGTAGTTGTACAACCCAGCTAAGGAATTTTACAATCAGAAACAACTTATATTACTCTTCAAAGTAAAAGTTAGAAAATTCCACACAAAAATAAACAAAAGACGGCTGTTGTAGCTATATTAAAGTTGTTATTACATTTTGTTTCCTTCTTCTATTTTATTATTCTATTAAAAATGTAGTGACTACATCATGCATGCTTATCTTACTGAAATCCAATATAAATGAGTATTTTTATCAATTTCTGGACATCGTGTAGTAAGAAACTTAGAATATTTTAATTCCATTTAATCTCCTCCCATTTTAGTATTACTATTTTCATTCTAAAGATATCTTTGCATGGCTCAAGCTATTTTGTCCACTCTCTGCTCACTTCTTCAGAGAGCTTTGCCTGTATCATCATAATTAAAATAACTTCAACACCTGGGCTTAGTAGTTCAGTTGGTTGGAGCATCATCCCATATACCAAAAAGGTTGCAGGTTCCATAGGTTCCATTCCCAGTCAGGGCACATACCTAGGTTTCAGATTTTATCCATGGTCAGGGTGCATATGGAAGGCAATCAATTGGTGTTCCTCTTTCATGTCAATGTTTCTCTCTCTCTCTCTCTCTCTCTCTCTCTCTCTCTCTCTCTCTCTCTCTCTCTCTCCTCCCATCTCCGTCTTCTGTTCTCTCCCTCTCTCTCTTTCTCCCTCTCTCTCCTTTCTTCTCTCTCTAAAATCAATAAAAATATATCTTTGGGTGAGGATTAAAAGAAAATAATAGCCCAGCCAGTGTGGCTCAGTTGTTGAGCATCCACCCATAAACCAGGAGATCATGATTCAATTCCCAGTCAGGGCACATGCCTGGGTTGCAAGCTCCATCCCCAGTAGAGGGCATGCAGGAGGCAGCCGATCAATGATTCTCTCTCATCATTGATGTTTCCATCTCTCTCTCCCTCTCCCTTCCTCTGTATGAAATCAATAAAAACATATCAAAATAATTTTAAAACAGAAAGAAAATAACCTCACCCCACTCGTTTCTTCTCTATTCCTTATTTTCTTTTTGTTTTTTATCAAGGACTTATAACCTGAAATAAGGTATGTCTTTTTCCTGTCTCGTTAGAATGTAAGCTTCATAAAGGCAGAGCTATCTTTAAGAATGCAGGTACTTTTCATCAGGACTTGGCCCAATAAGTATATGTTGACTCACAAATATAGGTCAGAGTTGCTCAGTAGGGACCGTAGGCACTAACTCTCAGGAATCAGGAATGCAGGGGAATATAGCACTGGAGAGCTGCTGCAAACCACCAGGCAGAGGAATTATATCAAGAAAACGTGCGAGGGACACTAGGATCACTCCAGAAACAGCTAAGTGGGCAGATTTCCTCTCTTCATGTTTTTCCTTCCTTCAACATTTCCTGAACATCTGTTCTAATCTGGTCACCAGGCTAGGTGCTGAGTACTGTGCTAGCCCCCATGCTGTGTGTGATAAACAGCATTCCCCATAACATTCTTTCATAGATTATCATTGGAAACAAGACCTGCCTAAAGGTGAAAGGGAGTAATGGACCAGATGACTGAAGAGAATGTTGTAACCAAAAGGAATGGTGATTGTTCTGCTGCTGAGGCATTCCTGGGCTGAAGGGAATCAAGAGCTTTGATCCTGGTACCCTTAGGTCAGCAATGTTAAGATGTGATGCTGCCCTAACTGGGTTGGCTCAGTGGATAGAGCATCAGCCTATGGACTGAAGGGTCCCCGATTCGATTCCAGTCAAGGGCACATGCCTGGGTTGTGGGCTTGATCCCCAGTGGGGTGTGTGCTGGAGGCAGCCAATTAGTGATCCTCTCTCATCATTGATGTTTCTATTTCTCTCTCCCGCTCCCTTCCTCTCTGAAATCAATAAAAATATATTTTTTTTTAAAAAAAGATGTGATGCAAAAGGGCATTCACACATAAAGATGCTGAGAACCGGTCCAAGAAAATTCTAAATCCAGAGGCCCTGGGTTGATGGTGCCCTGTTTCCCTCATGTGGAGACTCAGGGACCACAGGCCGCCAGACCTGGAAACTTGGACGAGGGTATCATCTGGAGAGCAGCCATATCAGCCTTTTGTATTTTTATTTTTGAAGCACCAGTCAAATCTTAAGACTTTAAAACAATAGTGTGGTGATGTGGAGAGGGTCAATGGAGTGGAAAAAGTGGGACATCTGTAATACTTTCAACAATAAAAATAAATTTTAAAAAATAAAATAAAATAAATGTCCCATCCTTATGTGATCTTACAGTCACCGTTTTCTTCCCTTATAGCAGTTGGGCCTGATGGTGTAAGGGATACTTCCCTCTGCCTTTTGCCCATTTCTCAAATTCAAAAAACAAGAAGGTCACAGGTTAATTCCTAGGTTTTACTCACAGAATGGCAGCTGGAAAAAAGTCAGGGTTTTCCTTTATAGTTAGAGCCATATTATTTTCACAGTTTCAGCTCTTGGCCTTTTCGCCAGCCTGACAGGCAGATGGGAGGGCAGCTGGGCCTGCAATAAAAAGTGCCCCGAGCAGCCCATCCCTCTGTGTTGTGGTCAGCCCTGAAAGAGAAGAGACCAGCTTCTGTGGATGAGAGCGATTGGCATTTGCAGGCAGAGTAACTGCACGGGAAGAGGCCACCGGGTGTGGGGAAGAGGGCGACCTCAGGCTGTGACCTTAGGATGCCATCCTAATGCATGCCCAGCATAGCTGAGGCCTCCTCCAGAGACTGCCAGCCCGGAAGGAGTTGCAGGGACCGATGTGCCCATGCCTGTTAACAGCCAGTATTTCCAGTGTTTCTGCAAGTGCTGGTCTCAAGGTGCCATCTCAGTTCCAGTTACTAATCAGAGTCCTTTTTCTGAAAGCTAGTTGGACTGTGTGGAGACTGACCCCTCACCTCTGCCTCTTCAAGGCCAGCCAGTGGGGCTAAGCCACTTGGAATGTTTGTTGGGGCGGTAGACATAACTGGGTGCTCACTGGGGGTGAGGCACTGGGCTGAATATAATAGGCAGGTATCTGCACCTGTCCTTTTCTGGATATGTCCAAACATTCATCAGGACGAGAACTTTTTCTTTTTAACCCAGCAAGCAACCCTTTAAAGTTTTATATAGGGCATCCACAAAAAGCATGGCAATTGGTATCATTTTTGAGCACCTGCAGTATGCCAACATCTCAATGCTTTCCTTCATGTTCTCAAATGCTCACAACCCTGCAGAGTAGATACTGTTATACCCATTTCTCAGATCAGGAAGATAATGCGCAGGTGGTTAAAGAAATTGACTCACAGTGAGTAGCTTGCAAAGCTAGGATTTATATGTAGCTCAATTTGATAACACTGTATGCTTTTAGAAACTGTGTTAGTGACCATTTACATCACATTGTAGTTCCCCTAACTATTTGTGAGTGTTTAAGCTGCTCCTCTTCTCCTCCATAAGCAATGGTATAATCAGGGCTTCCATCTCTCTAGTCCAGCTTAGGTTGCACCTGTATAAAGAGATCATACCCCAGTCACAAGTTTATCCTTTTTGTAAGTTATCACTCAAGCAATGTTGAGGTGCAGTAGTTTCCTTCTCTATAACATTCTCCTTCTCTTCAAGGCAAGAAATATAAAATGCTAAGATAATTCAGCTAAGGGGTGAATTTTCAATTCTTTAATTCTTCCCTTTGAATATGCAAAGTGGCCAGGGATTGTGGTATTCATTTACATCAAAGTTTCATTTGAATGGACTGATGACAACAATCTATCTTTTTTTATGACTTATCATCATCGTCATTATTTGATAACAATTTTATTGTTACTAACAATTGTATATCCTCCTATAAATATATTTTAAATACACATATACTATGTAATTGCAATAAATGATCATTGTAATAAATATCCTATATAATAAAAGGCTAATATGCAAATAGACCGAACAGCGGAACAACCGAATCACTATGCCGTGCTCTGACCACCAGGGGGAGCTCACGAAACATGGTAGGCACTGGCTGCAGCGGGATGGTGGAGCAGGTGAGCGTGGACACCAGACCAAGGCAGGGCACCTGTCACTGTTATCGGGGCGAGCCTCTGGTGGTTACGGAAAATTATTTGCTCCTGCACAATGTGGTCCCGAGAGCCAGCCCCACTCGCACCCGCTGCCGGCTCCATAGCCACTGCTTGCACCCGCTGCCGGCGCCCAGCACCGGCCCCGATTGCTCGGCGCTGTCAGCACGTGCAAGTGGCGGTTGCCAGTGACAGCCTGGGTCGCACCCATTGCCGGCACCAGAGCCGCCACTTGCACCCACTGCCAGCGCCAGCCCTGCTTACACCTGCAGCCGGCGCCAGAGCCATCGCTCACACCCGCTGCACCTGGTGCTGGTCCTGATTGCTCAGCACCGTCAGCAGGTGCTAGTGGCAGCTGCAGGCCCCGATCAGCCCCAAGGGCTTCTCCAACTCCCCCTGCTCCTGAGGGCCACTTGCACCCACTGCTGGTGCCTGCCCCAATCGCTCCACGCTGTCAGTGGGTGTGAGTGGGTATGAGTGGGGCTGGTATTGTCAGTGTGTGGGAGTGGCGGCTGTGGGAGTGGGGCTGCTGGTAGACAGGGCCAGGGGCCACGGCGGGAGGGGCCGGATGAGGGCGCAGAGTATGGGCCGAGACCCGCCCCTGTGCCCACCTCAGCCTCGCAGCCCACAGTTCCTTTCAAGGTGCACAAATTCATGCACTTGGCCCCTAGTATTAATTATAAGTATACAGGCAGTCCCTAATCGTCACGTTTCTAGTGCCGCTGCCATGCAAAGTGAGAACACAGTTCCAATATGCACAAGCGTTCCCTAACAGGTTTCTGTGCAAGTGAGAACTACCTGTCATCATTATTTATTCAGTGTCAGCTCTGCACCTGGTACTGTATTTGACATATTACCCATGCTGTGGATAGTAGTCAGCTCTAGCTGCTATTAAAATAACACACCACAGACTGGGTGGCTTAAACAACAAACATTTATTTTCTTAGAGTTCTGGGAACTAGAAGTCCAAGGTCGAGGTTTCAGTCCATTCAGTTTCTGGTGAGGGCTCTTTCCTGGCGTGTAGACTGCAGCCTTTTTATCGTGTCCTCACATGGCAGGAAGAGAGAGGAAGTGAGGTCTTCAGTGTCTCCTTTAACCTTAGTAACTTCCTTATAGGTCCTATCTCCAAATATAGCAGGTCCTTGAATAACATGGTTTCATTTGGTTTGGTTTTGTTATAAAATTGATGAGATGCTGTAAGAACTTAACTCTTAAAAAAAAAAAAAAAGAACAACTCTTATATCAATTAGCCCATGGTAAAATTGGTTTCGTTATATGTTGTTTCACTTACAAGTTGCAGAACCTATAAGTGAGGACTTACTGTACAGTCACATTGGGAATTAGGGCTTCAACATATGTATGGGGGGGGGGGCACAAACATTTAGTCCATAACCCTATGTGTATAATCCTCACAAGAAACACATTTTACAGATGGAGAAACTGAGGAACAAAGAAAGTAAATCATGGTGGCAGCTCATGCCTTGGTCCCTACCACCATGGCTTTGTCTTAGAAGGAAGTCGGACGTCTGGAAGATGGCCAGTTGACCTGGTCTAATTAGTATATTACCCTTTTATTATATACTAGAGGCCCGGTGCACAAAAATTTGTGCACTTGGGGGGGAGGAGGGGTCCCTCAGCCCGACCTGTGCCCTCTCGCAGTCAGGGACCCCTCGGGAGATAACGACCTGCTGGCTTAGGCCTGCTCCCGGGTGGCAGAGGGCAGGCCCAATCCCTAGGTGCAGCCCCTGATCGTGCTCAGAGCAGGGCTGATTGGGGAGTTGGGGCGCCGCCCCCTGTCATGCACAGAACAGGGCGGATCGGGAGGTTGCAATGCCACCCTCAGTCACGCTCAGGTTAGGGCCGATTGGGGGGTTGGGGCACCGCCCCCTGTCACGAACAGAGCAGGGCGGATAGGGAGGTTGTGGCCCCACCCCCTGTCACACACAGAGCCCCAGGGCGATCAGGGGGTTTGGGCGCTGCCCCCTGTCACACTGATCCTGGTGCCAGGAGGCCTCACAGCTCTGCTGATCCCGGTGCTGGGAGGCATATTACCCTTTTACTATATAGGATAGAGGCCTGGTGCACGGGTGGGGGCCGGCTGGTTTACCCTAAAGGGTGTCCTGGATCAGGGTGGGGGTCCCCACTGGGGTGCCTGGCCAGCCTGGATGAGGGGCTGATGGCTGTTTGCAGCTGGTCACACCCCCTTCAGGGTGGGGGTCCCCACTGGGGTGCCTGGCCAGTCTGGGTGAGGGGCTGAGGGCTGTTTTCAGACTGGTGGGTGACTGAAGCTCCCAACCGCACCTTTTTTTCTTTTTTATTCTGGGCCAGCTTTAGCTCTCAGGCTTGGCTCCAGCTCTTAGGCCTTCGTTCCTGAAAGCAGGTATCTGGTTTGTTTGGGTTCTATAATTGAAACACTGTTTCAACTCCAGCTCTGAGATCCCGGCTGGCTGAAAGCAGGTTTCTGGGGTTTTGTTTAGCTTCTATATTTGTAACAATGTTTCAAACTGCAAGCTCAGAGGCCGGCAGCGGCAGGCGGGGAACGTTGGAGTCCTCAGTCACTGAAGCAAGCAAGCCTCATGTTCTCTTCAAGCTGCCTTGCTGCCGGCCGCCATCTTGGCTGGCAGTTAATTTGCATATCGCCCTGATTAGCCAATGGGAAGGGTAGCGGAGGTACGGCTAATTACCATGTTTCTCTTTTATTAGATAGGATATATATATATTAGAGAGGAAGGGAGAGAGGGAGAGAGATAGAAACATCAATGATGAGAGAGAATCATTGATTGACTGCCTCCTGCATGTCCCCTACTGGGGGGGATCGAGCCCACAACTAGGCATGTGTTCTTGGCCAGAATCGAACCTGGGACCCTTTAGTTCACAGGCCACTTAGCCAAACCAGCTAGGGCGGGAATGCTAGTTTCTTTATCCTCACTTTTCCAGTTCATGCAGCAAACACTTGTCGAGTGTATACTATGTGTAAGGCAAGGAAATGGGCACTAGGGTTGTTGGCAGAGATGAGTAAGACAAATATGTCCAACTGTAAACTCATGTGCTCTACTTTCCTTTTCTCAATTATTTCATTGTTTTTCATTTACATACAGTAAAATTCATTCATTTTTTGTACTGCTTTGTTTTGAATCCAAACCTCAAAAGCAACAAATGTTTTGCTGTTGAATATGACTTAAATGTTTGTGTCCCCCTAAAACTCATATGTTGAAAACTGTGCTTAGGTCATGAGGGTGGAGTCCGCAGGAATGGGAATAGTGCTGTCATGAAAGGGACTCCACAGAGCCCTCCAGTCCCTTCTGCCGTGTGAGGATACATGGCTGGCACCCCGCTCTCAGTCTTCCAGCCTCCAGAACTGTGAGAAATGCATTTCTATTGTTGATAAGCCAACCTGTCTATGGTATTTGGTTATAGCAGCCCAAACAGACGGAGACACCTTTTATCCCGCTAGTGCATGAAGCCAGCTAGCTTCGAGTTCTTTGGTCCTCTGTGCAAACACGGAGGAGCCTTCCACTATCTGGAGTTTCCTAAATCAACAATCTGCACAGTTACACTTATTTTTGATGTAAAATGTTGGCTACAGTTGTTTTGGTTTGGTTTGGCTTTGAGGTAAGCAGTATGTGGCCTTTGGAAGGTATGCCTGCCTTCTCTGCCTTTCTCCCCCCAGAGTTGAGAACCTTCTGTAATCATTACATGTGACAGCGTAAGGCTTTTTCATTGTAACAGAGCAGAGTGAATAAAAGAGCTTTAATGAAAGGAACAGTCTTCTGAGCTAAAACTGCATGCCGACTGTGGAGCACTGGAAAATGCTAATACTCCGTATATTAAAAGGACAGCCAGCTTAGCCCCCTTAATGCCCGTTTGCCTGAATTTATGAGATATCATTCTTTCGGTTTGGCATTTTTAAAAGTTATCCAGCTGGGAGTGAGTCAAAAACTTTTTTTCTGTCAGTAATTCACTGAAAATGCCAGTGGCACAAAACAACTCAAGTGAGACCATCTGCCTGTCAAAAACCTTCAATGCCCAAAGCTCAAGGGGGTGGGGGTGTACTCTTTGGACCTGAGCTGGGACTGACACACTGAGGGAGGCCCAGCCTCCACGCCCAGGGCAGCTGACCCCGCTCCAGCTCCCCACATTTTTGCCTGAGGACCAGTTGAACCTACCTGAGCTGCTGCTATTTCACGGGGAAAGGGCTAATGACACGGCCCTCCCATGGCTGGCCAGGCCCTTAGGCGTAACCCACTTTCTTTCCCTTTGGTGAACTTCTAGAGGTGTGCTGTGAAGACTGAAAGCAGCCCCTTTACCCACTGACAAAGGACGGGGAATGACCTCGGTTCATGATTTCTGATTTTTAATAATAAATGACCATGTTTTCACATAAAGGCAAAAACTAATCAGGTCTTTGTTTAGAGGGATGTAGTACAATAGGGTTGTTTTTCAGATAGAGTCTTCCTTTAAATACTTAGGATAAATGAACTTTCAAAAGTGATTTCTTTGAGCTCTGGCCAGGTGGCTCAGTTGGTTGGAGCAGCCATCCTGTACACCAAAAGGTTGCGGGTTCGATCCCTGGTTGGGGCACATACAGGCAGCAAAGCACCAGTGTTTCTCTCTCATATTGATATCTCTCTCTCTCTCTCTCTCTCTCTCTCTCTCTCTCTCTCTCTCTCTCTTTCTCCTTCCCTCTTTTCCTCCCTCCCTCCCTCTTTCTCTAAAATCAATAAAAATATCCTCAATAAGGGTTAAAAATGATTTCTCCTAGAAAAAGGCAAAATTACCTGAAAACCTAAAACAATTGTTGAAGAAAGAGTGAAATATGTAGTGTTCATTCTTCTGACAAATAGGTACAAGTGTCTGCTACATGCCAGCCCATGTTTTACGTGCTTAGGGTTCTGCAGGACCCAAACTGGCCCCAACCCCTGCCCTCCGGGAGCTTACCTTCTCGGAGGGTACAGAATGAGGAAGTGATGTCGTGTTGGGATGATGCAGAGCGCTGTAAGCAAAAGAAAAAATTAGGAAGAAAGGTTGGGGAATTTTAAAGTCAAACTCTAATGCAGGGTGGGGAACCTTCATTCTGCCAAAGGCCATTTGGATGCTTATAACATCGTTTGTGGGCCATACCAACTTAAAAAGTAGCCTGCCATATTTGGTCAAACATTTCATTAACTCACCCCTAATGCCGAGGCAAGGCCAGACCAAATGATTTCACAGGCCTTATGCAGTCCTCGAGCTGGATGTCGCCCACCCCTGTTCTAATGCAAAAAAAAAAAAAAGAAATGCTGGTTATGAGCTAAGCATGTAAAGCGAGTTATTTAAGGCCACCTTTCAAAGTCGGGATTGAAGCATTCTTTTTTTGTTTCCTGGGGGAATGGCAGAAATATCACTGTATTATAAAGATCTCCCTCTTCTTTGCTTCTATCCACCTAAAAATGTCTGTTATTTATATCAACTTAAGTTAGAACTATGCAGCATTAAATCAAAGCACACTTACCTGATATGAACAAGTCAGGAGCAGTAGCTCCTGCAGACACAGAATTGCTGTTTTTACTTTCTGTTCCCATAAGGTGACACAATCCTTGCTTTCTTGGTGGTGAAAGAGTTTTATCCCAAATTACTCAGGTGCCTGGGTGAAATGGGAGCAAGTCACAAGTCTAGGGTTGACCTCACAGAGGCATCTGGCAGAACGATGACCTGCCGTGTACTGCCAAGCAGTAAATACAATATGCTCTTTCTGACATGAAGAAAAAGCCCAAGATGTATCCAGAGCATTCAGTGTAACTTGAAAGATAACCAGGAAAAAAAACCCTGTTCTTGCTTTAAAAGAAAGGCTCTCTCGATTAGGTTGAATTTGCCTTGGGTAAGCAGATCAATTGCACACGGTGCAAAAATATTCTATAGAACAGTTGATGAACCGCAGATGAATTGAACTAAGTGAGCCATATGTGGATCACTCTGTCCTGTAATGATTTTAAGTGAGTCATCTGCCTGGCAGCTAGAGGATCTTTTGTGCCAAATGGTGTGTTCGCCAACAGGAATTCGGTGATAGCGAAGAGAGCACAATCCCAGTTCACACTTGGTTCAGTTTGGGGAGGGTCGCTGAGGTCTCCACGCTCCAATCACAGCCTTCTTATCTGTCTCTTCCTGTTGTAAGGGCAGTGGCAGTGCTGGGCCTACTGGTTGGAAGCAATAGGCACCCTCCAATTTTATTTGCTTTCACGCTAAAACAAAACAGAATGAACAAACAGGATAGAATAATATGGACTCATACTAATACACCAATGATTGCCCTGTTGTTTATGGAACCTGATTTTGCCGTCTCCTTTTACCTTTGGTGGCTGAAGTAAGATATTCTTTTTTTTTTAAATTTAAATTCTTTATTGTTTAAAGTATTGAGGTAAGATATTCTTGAAGTTCTATTTTCACCCAGGCGAGTAGAAGGTTGTTATTGCAGCAAGGAGCCTGTTGAGAGAAAGTATAATCCTTTGCCATGTTTAGTGTGAAATGTCTGTCTGAATAATGAAAGGTCTTGCCACAAAGTGACTCCGGGGAGACCGGTTTGGGAGGTGCTGTAAAGCTAAGGAAGAAACCTTAATCTGCGCGCACAGGCCTGGACGCTGCTTCCTTCCCTCAGTGAGCCTGTGGGTTCCTCAGAGCTGGATTGGCTTCAAGAATCAAGTGATCACGGTGCTTGTAAATAGTCCTTATTACGCAGAAGCCCATACACTAAGAAAATAAGATTATTTCTCCCAATACTGTGTGAGTTTGAATAGAAAAGGGCCAGGACATAGCATGAATTGGACTTTTCTTTCAAACCTGACATTCCTCTAACCCAGAGAATTTTGGTGGTGGTTGTGTATCCTGGGAGTAAGGGAAGAGCTGCCCTAAGATGTGCTACATCTAATGCTGACCTGTGGACCCACAGCCATCCAGTGCAGTGTCTTTAGGAACACAGAAAAGGAGTACAAGAAGCGACTGCCCCAAGCTCTCACTCCTGAAATACCACACTAACAGTGGCCTTCATGTGTCTTTTTAAAGCTGCAATCCTTATTCATACACCATCTCACCATATTCGTGTGTATATTTCCTTTAAAATAGCAAAAACAAATGTGCGCATTAAATAAAACACTGTGGTATACAAAAATGAAGCCCTGGTAAGATAGCTTATCTGGTAGAGAGTTTACCTCCAAACCTGAGATTTTATCAAAACATTCATCTTAGTTTACACACATTCCATCCTAAGCCGAAAGAGTAAAAATAAAATGCCGAGCCAAATTGTCTTACCTAAACTATTCATTTACTCTGGAAGAGGCATGTTTGGATTGGCATTCGCTCTTTAATACTAAAGAAACAGCTGATTGAATTGTATGTGATTACAGTGTACAATGTGAACCTAACTACTTACCAGACGTATATTGTGCAACGTATACTCCAGGGTGCTGTTGACATTTGGGGCTGGATGCTTCTTTGTTGGGAGGCACTGCCCTGGGCACTGTAAAATGTTTAGCACCATCCCTGGTATCTGATCTAGGAGACCCCGACCCTCCCATTGAGACAACCAAATGTGTCTCCAGACGTTGCATTTCCATTTTAAAACTAAGACTGAATCCTTTCTGCACTTAATAATGTGGCTCTTTTGGAATCAGACCATATGGAGGTAATTAGATTGGGCATAAACTCGCTGTTCTCCATTTATAAATGCTACTGAGAAGCCACTTGGCATTGTTTTACTGAAATGGAAGTAATATATCAGACCTTGTATTAATAATATTACCTTCTGGCAGGGCCTCCTCCTAAATTACCCTCTTCAAAAAAAGCGAAGTGCATTTAGAAATTTTATTCTGTTCCCAGCTCGTCTTTTTCAGATCTGAATTATGCAGTGTTTTTGCAAAATATTTGTAGAATCTTCAACGTAGGTTTAACTTTGAAGACATCACCTTTTTCACAGGAAATGGCTTGTTCAAATTGTGTCAGGCTTGCAAAACAGATACGATCAGTGGCGCTGCATCAGTGTCATTCCCTTCCTCCTTGCATTCCTCACTAAGACCGGCTGAGCAACCACCAGCCACGCACTTAACCGAGTATATGAGATTCGCCCAACCTCGTGGCTGCGGGTTATCCAAAAAAGAAGTCTTCTGGGCAGACTTGCTCTTAAATTCTTCTTCAACTGAATTACCATTCTCTCCCAGTTACAATAATTGTCTTGGTATCAATATCACTGCGCAGCAAATTAAATTATAAGATTATGGCAGAAGTAGAAGTTATGTTTGGATATTAATCTTATATTGATGTGCTACAAATCATATTATAGCATAAGTTAGATTACTTCATAAATTAAAGGCATCTAAATAGTTCAATGCATTCAACCAATATAAATTTATGAATTGCAGTTACTGAATATGGCAGAATACTTCATCAGAGAAATTTACCTTGTATAGAACCCAGTACCTGAGAAGTTTTCAATAAATGTTGAATTAAGCTCTTTATGATAATCTCTCTACTAAAGTATGATATATATATAGAAGACTTTATAAACTGTGAATTTTGCTTTAATAGTTTGTTCTCACTTTGACTCTGGCCCTGTACTTCCTTTTATTAATCATTAACAGAAATTCTCTAAAAATTAGTTTTCAAGGAGAATTCCATGAATAGGACAGTAAGTGATCTGTCTCGATCTGGCTCAGCTATACTGGAAGGAAAGCTAATAGCCCTAATATTGACAGGGTCCCTTCCAGTTCTATATAATCAATCCTAATGTCATATGGCAAAAATTACTTATTTCAGAGAGTACTTATCAAAATCAATATAAGAAGACGAAAGATTCAGTTTATGACCTTAGACAGAGTTTAAGGGGAGACAACTTTGACCATAAGTGAAATGGAAGGTGATAGAATGTTTGGAATGTAAACCACTTGTATTAAATAAGATTTTTTAAATGGGGAAAGAGTACCAGATGTTCTGTTGGGTCGTTCTTTTCTGGTGCATCTCATTTTTCTTTGTTGTTACCAAAAATATGAAATAAATTAAAACTTCACATGCACGCAACCAAAATAGAAAAAGAGAGTAAATGACAGCAGCAGCTAAAATAATCACCATACACTATTTGGAGATTTATATGAATTAAGTTGCAGGAATGTTCATGACAAAAGTGGCATCTTTCATTGAAAAACAATATAATTTATCTAAAAATGGATACATGTGCGCTGCTTAGATTGACAGGTTTTTAAATGTTGATGATAATTTTATCACCCAAGCTCCAGTTTTTATGTGCCGTTTGCTTTGGGATTTTCCTTGAATTAAAAATTGAACAATCTTACTGTGGTGCAGAGATGATTTCATTACTTTCAGAGGTGACCTTCTGGATTCTATTAGGACAAGAAAAATAGCCTTTAATACCGTCACTCAAAACCTATCTTCTCATACTGGCTTCACTTTGTTCTAGCCCCTCCAAATAATCTAGAAGCTCTTTGACATTTCTCCTTCACTGTGTCCTTCCCAACCAGAGTCAGTAAGATGTGCGTATGGTTGTTTGGTAGTCTTCTGTATTGTTTTCTTTCTTTGTTTGATTCTGCTACTTGTGTTTTTGGTTCCCCTGCTCTTTAAGTTGAGAGTATCTATTCCTTTGTAACTTTGCAGAGTCTAAGTCAGATCTTGTACCTAATGGGTATCTGGTAATAGTATTAACTGGTCCTTTCTGATGAAATATCCCTTTAAAGATTGTCTGAATTTTTGATGAATTTTTAGCTATTTCATAAGAACTACAAAGTGAATATTTTAATCAACTATTTTCAGCTTTCCTGTTGAAGATATAATAGCAGAAAAGGAGACAAGGCTTTTATTAATGTTACTATGTAATAAGTCATAATACCTTTTATTTTAAAGTGATACCAAAATATGTGTCCAACCTAGCATTCTCAGCTCAGCCCAGGTAACTTCTATAAGGGGTCATGTTTTTAATTTCTTCAATAGAATTTCTAATCTCCTAAACTTTCCCAGGTAACATTCTTGAAGATGGTGTCTTATTTCACCTGCTTTAGGATGCCTTAGTCCTATTTTTTCACCTCAATAAACCTATTTACACCCACCTCCTACTATACATGAAACTACTTAAATATTGTTCTCTGTAATTTCCATTTAAATGTAAACAAGGTCATGGAAATAGCATGTACAAAATATACAATAGCAATTGGCAGGTAGTTTCTGGAATGCTTTGTCTTCTAGGAGGGATTGTATAACCAGTGGGAAGTGAGGAATTTGGTAAAGTATCATGGAAAGTAACCTATATTGGGAAATTAAAAGGAAAGGTGAACAAAGTGAAGTTGAAGAAGTGAAGTCTATTAATCTGAAAAAGAGCAACAAACCTTATTAATTCAATGACTGTTTTTAGGTGTCTGAAGAATAATGGCCAATGTTTTCTCTATGAATATACAGAGAGTAAGACTTTTTAAAAAAGGAAAAAAGGATTAGGTGGCAAAGATTAAGGTTAGATAGAATAGAAATATCTCCCAAATGAAGACTATTGTGTGTTGGAGTGATTTATTTAGGAGGACTGTGGAATTGTCTCATTAGAAAGTCATAAGAAAGAGGAAGATACATAAGTGTCTGAAATGATGGAGACTAAATGAGATTTTAAAGAGCCTCCTATTTTAATGGTTTTTAAGATTTCTTTCCATTTATTACTTAATTTCTTTATTAACTTCCACGATTCCATCAAATTTATCATCTTGTGATTAAAGCTTTTTAAACCTTTATTCTGAAAGAAGACTTTAATGTTTTATTTTTTCATAAGAACAGATATTTTTGTCCCTTTTTCTCTATGTTTTTCTTTTTTTTTATTGTTGTCACTCCAATCAATAAAAATCACTAGCTCCAAAATAAAAAGTAATTCCAGATTTGCACAAAACCCTCTGGCCAGGCTCAACAGAGGGTAGACATTTTAGAATATTTATAATGGAAAAGGCTAACTATAACTGAAATTTAGCTGAGATAATTTTGTTCTGTGTCTTTATGAATATAAAGAATTGATGTTTTGATTTCAAAATAAACCAGGTGAATTGTATTTTAAAAGTGGGATTTCAGAGTGGAAAAATTTCTAGATTAGATAATTAGATGCTGTTTTCCAGCTGTGTGTGTGTGTTGAAGAATTTAAATTCCCATCTCATTGGGACAGCAGTGACTTTTCTTAAATCTATAAAAGAAAATAGTTACTATGGACTGAAACTTATAGAAAAATTGGCATTCTTATAGTTCAGAATTACACGTTCCAGAGCAGAATTACTAGGACTTAAATAGCCTCTTGTATCAAGCACTATACTTTGGAAACTTAGAGAAGCAAGTCAGGATAATATTAACATCAGGGAAATATGTTGTACTGGCAGAACTTTCAAAAAGTATAACACACACACACACACACACACACACACACACACACAAATTATTTCAGAACTACAGAAAGGAAATTGAGGGCATGAGTTTCTATTTAAGTGTCAGAGAAGGACAAGTACTATGTGATTTTGCTTACATGTGGAATCTAATGAACAAAATAAACTAACAAAGTGGAGACAGATTCATGGATATGGAGAACAGACTGCCAGCTGTCAGAGGAGAGGGGGGGCCTTGGTGAGGAGGGTGAAGGGATTAAGCAAAGAAAAACAGAAAGACTCATGGTTACAGACAACACTATGGTGACTGTTGGAAGGAAGGGGTAAAGGGGGGATAAATGGTGATGGAAGGAGACGGCTTGGGGTGTAAACACAATACAATATACAGATGATATATTGTAGAATTATACACTTGAACCTATTCAGTATAATTTTATTAACCAATGTCACCCCAATAAATTCAATTTAAAAATGAAAAAAAGAATACATTATATGCTCTTGGGCTATACCATTGGTGGGGGATTAGGTGCAAATCCACAAGAAGTCCAGTTCCTCTCAGTTGTCAGCCTCAGCTCTTACCCTGTACAAAAAGGTCTGGGAACCAAGATGTAAAGGCATCTTGAGAGCATGATTTTTTAAAATACGTTCAGTGTAAAGTATCCCCATACAAAACACTCTCAGAAGCGTCAGCTTTATGGAGAATTCTTAAGCACCATGGACAGCTGCCATTTTCTTTCTGCCCTTTTGTAGTTGAACAGCATTTGGAACCGGTTGGTTAAGAACAAATTCAGGGCTCATATGGTTTACATGTTCACTGTGAAATTCTACCCTGCGTTTTCTCACAAGGCTGTCTCAGATGAGCACTTCCGTCTTCAAAGGGGCCCTTCCCCCGTCATTGTGTGTACCATCTTATGCAAGTCCTTTTGCAGTATCAAGTACATTATTGTAGACTAGAGGCCCGATGCACGAAATTCATGCAAAAGTAGGCCTTCCTTCCCCCGGCTGCTGGCACCAGCTTCCCTCTGGCACCCAGGACCCAGGCTTCCCTTGCATCCCAGCTTCGTCCAGAAGGACATCCGATCTAATTAGCGTATTATGCTTTTATTATTATAGATTCTCAGAGAGAATCATATTAATGATCCAAAAGCCCTAAATCAGCCTCACTCAGTTTTGGTTGGCACACACCGAGGTTTTTAAGATACAATATAGCAAGGCAGGAATTGCTTGTATTGGTTCATTATGATACTAGTAACACAGCTTCAGCAGGTTTATCTCAAGCCAGCTTTGCCCATTTTTGTTACCGTCCTGGCCACTGTAGGAATTTGTGTGAACCTTATCATAGAGCTCCAATAGAATCTGGATGGACATCAGAGGTATCTCAAAGAAAGACTAAGACCCTGAAAGATGATGTGGCTTGCCTGTTGCTAAACATGGTTTCTAGGTGTGATAAACTATTATGTGAGACAGCCTTGTGAGAAAATGCAGGGTAGAATTTCACAGTGAACATGTAAACCATATGAGCCCTGAATTTGTTCTTAACCAGTTCCAAATGCTGTTCAACTACAAAATGCTGTTCACTAACCAAAACCCAGAAAAACATAATTCAGAAAAGAGGATAATAACATGAGACAAAACATTCTGAGTGGTTGAGGTGGTTATATGAAGTTTGCTTAGGTTGGAAATTGATTTTGCTTAATCACTGAACCAGCTGATATTCTTGTAAGTACTCAAGATTTTATCTTAATCAGAAATGAAACTTCATATACATCCCTAAACTCAACCCAGCCTGGTTCCTGTCTTTCTCTGCTCTGTTTCTTACCTTCTGGATTCTTTCTCTTCTGCCATTGGTGGGGGATTAGGTGCAAATCCACAAGAAGTCCAGTTCCTCTCAGTTGTCAGCCTCAGCTCTTACCCTGTACAAAAAGGTCTGGGAACCAAGATGTAAAGGCATCTTGAGAGCATTGAGCATCATCTGAGTTCATTGCAAAGAACTCAGATTCAACAAAACAATTATGGCTCTGGCTGGTGTGGCTCACTTGGTTGGAGCATTGTCCCATGCATCGAAAGGTCACTGGTTCGATGCCCAGTCAGGACACATACCCAGGTTTTGAGTTTGATCCTAAGTTGGGGTTCATGCGGGAGGCAACTGATTGATGTTTATCTCTCACATCAATGTTTCTCTCTCTCCCTTTCCCCCTCCCTTCCTCTTTCTCTAAAGTCAATTTAAATTTTTTTTTAAATATTTAAACAAAAAAACAATGTGAAGTAATGTAGGTTAGAGGTGAAACAGAATAACAGTGCCAAAGAAATTAGTACTGAGTAATGAGTCATCTACAGGTTTTTCAGATGTTAGCTGCACTTCCTCTCCCACTAATTTGATGAGAAGAGTATTGTGAGGAATAGACTCATCTGACCTGAAGCTCAGTGCTGGTAACCACGGAAAAGAATGTCTTGCAACTGTGAGCACCAAGATAGCAAACTGCCTCAGAAAACTCCTTAAACAATAAAATCCTAGCAGTCCATGCCCAGAAGGGAAACGCATCAGGAACCTTGGCGTTTTGGATCATGTATGAAGTGGAGGTGGAGAGGAGCTGGTGAAACTCACTGTGTGGGAAGCTTGATTGCTTTCTGCCAATATTCCATTTGACAGCTTGTTGCAGATGGGCTCCTCTTCCTCATACAGCTTGAAACATGTCAGGGGAAATGTGTCCCACTTTCCTCCACCAGCTTTAAAATTTCAAAAGGCAAGACAGCGGTATGAATTCAGAGGGAGTCATGAGGGAAATAAGTTGACACCACACTTTAAAGTTCCAGAAGTTAAAGAGGAGTGAAAGTGGGTCATCTTTTAATGAACTAATTGAAAGGCATTGCCACAGTGGGAACTGATGATCCAACTATTTGAACATGCATGAGATTCATCTCAATCCTTGGCATTTTCAATGCTCCTGACACATGTCCCCTTAAGCCTGGCTGGCAGTAAGGGACTCGTGTGCCAGTCTAAATAACACAGTGATGCTGTCACAGCATCATCGTCCAGTTGTCATCGTTGTCTTCATGTATCCCAACCCAGCTAGGTCTTAACACATGCATGCCTTGTCTTTTTGTAACTAAAGTTTTGAGTAAAATTTTCATGTGGTTGAGTCATTGAAAAATGAATTCTTTGACCCTTTTAAAGAAAACCTTAGCCAGTATAATAACTGCAAGAGGCTTCAGGTAATATTAGCCATAGGAAAAGAAGAAAAACTGTAGCGAACAACTAAGAAAATAATTTTAAAACCAGGTTAAAAAATTTAGAATCTCAAGCATTATATTGGGCCAGATCAGGTAAACTGATATTGTATGACTTTATTGTTCATTAGTTTAACTTTTAAATTTAGATGACTTTGTATAGACTTCAATTTTTCTAGAATTCTAGAAAAAAATCAAATAAATAGGTTTTGTTGTTGTTACAATGTTCTTAATGACCTATGAAGCAAATATTTTAGCAGCATCTTTTTAATTGATAAATGCATTTTATCCTCATCCTTTGAATATTAGGAATCCATATATATTGCATATGCCAATTCCTGTTTAATCAAAATCTTAAGTTGACCTTATCAATTCATTCTACCAGTTTCAAATAAACGAGTATACTGGGCTGTTTATAAGGCACCTTTCTCCCATAGAGCCTTAGTATGGGGCTCTTTCTGGTCTAACATTCCTATTTTCTTTTCTGAAAACTTGAGAACCAGTGAGTCAGCACAGCATGTTCAATGTTGCAGAGAAATATACTGCGAAGCTTAGAGCCCTTTGGCCCGTTCTCCAGGCTGCTATTCATTAGCTCTTGCCTTCTGATTCTGCCTCTATATTTTGTCAAGTGATGCGACTGTACTTGGCATTTCAGGAGGAACTCTCACAGTCTTTGGCAAAGTGAACTGCAGTAGTTCATCCATTATCCAAAACTCAGATGTCAGATTACAAACAACTTCAAACATCTGGAATAGCACAAAGCCAGGTTTAATGGGAGAGGGGGGAAGTGTTGGGAACATATACATGTGTGTTTTATAGGATTTTTTTTTGGTCTGGACTTGGAACAGATAAAAATGACATTAGTAACCAGGGGTTCTAATCCTGAAACCCTGAGACCATTCCTGCTTGTGTTTATGCACAGCCTCACAAAAGGATTCCTGTTCATAAGGATGACCATAGGTCATTAACACACACACACACACACACACACACACACACACACACACACAAGCATGCCGCGCACACACACTCAATGTTACAGATATTTTGTTACAAAAGAGAGGGGAGAATTGGGTGTTTTGAAAGATTTTAATCAGTGAAAACCTGAAAAATGAGAAAGTAAAATTACTTAATTTTTCAAAAGTTGTAATTCATATATTCACAAGTTATTCCCTGGAGATTCTTGGGAGCTCAGGTGTTATGGAACTTCATTTAATAGGTGGCTAGATTCAGGTTTTATGAGAGTTCTCCAAGTAGGAGATATCTGTACCCCTTCTCCAAAAATGTGCAGTTTTCTTTGCACTTGTAATTTCTCTTCAATGCTCACAATTCGTTCCAGAAGAAAGTCAGCATCTTAGAAGTTATTCTAATATGTCTTAAGGAATTTGGGGAGAATATAACAAATTTTAGGTGGGAAAAACATTCAATCTTATGGCTAAGTAAGGACTTCAGAACATGAATTAATATACTAGGGTTGGAGTCAGGGTAATATGCCCTGAATTGATAGGCCTAACGAGTAATGCTCATAAAAGCCTCTTAGAAACACATTTGGTTTGTGAAGGACAAATGTAGGTCTTTAATCAAGCGCTTTTCTTAATTATGAGAATGCTTTTTGTTCAATGGCAAGCTGATATCAATGTTTGTAATGGGTGAGAACATTGTTTCTTGATGATATGAAATGATTGTAATTTTTGGTCTCAAAAGTACATACTATTCATAAATGTGGCTGACAAATACATTTATAATGTTTTATTTCTGCCCTGACCGGTTTGGCTCAGTGGATAGAGCATCAGCCTGTGGACTCAAGGGTACCAGGTTCGATTCCGGTCAGGGACATGTACCTTGGTTGTGGGCACATCCCCAGTGGGGAATGTGCAGGAGGCAGCTGATCGATGTTTCTCTCTCATCGATGTTGCTAACTCTCTATCCTTCTCCCTTCCTCTCTGTAAGAAATAAATAAATAAATAATAAATAAAATGTTTTATTTCTGCATTCAAAGCATCCTTTTAGACATGGTGAGTAAAAGTGTGCCTGTCATTATTGTATATAACAACCAATACAAATTTAATAGCTGATAGGTTTGAAGCTTTTCTGCTGGTGACATGTCTCCATTGCCCTCAAATAGGAACATTCTGTCTTCTTCCAGCTTTCCAGTGGTACCTACTTCCTTCCTTCATCTACTGTTATTCAGCAAATATTTATAAATCATCTACCAGTTGTCTAGGTACTAGGTGCCAGGGTTACAGCAATGAACAAAACAGGTGAAGACAGAAAAGAAACAAAGAACTATATGATATAATATTAATCAATGGTAAATACCATGAGGAAAAATAAGACAGGGAAAGGGGACAGAGCAAGACGGGAGTCTGTTTTAGCCTGGGTTTTGAAAAAAGTTCCCTAGAGGTGATTTTTGAGTGCAGACCTAAATTAAGTGAGAGAGCGAATCATGCCAATATCTAGGGCAGTGCTTCTTAACTGGGGGTGATTTTGCCTCTCGAGGGACTTTTTGGTTGTCACAACCTGGTCAACGTGGGGTGGGAGAGTTGCTATTTGCCTCTAGTGGGTAGAGGCCAGAAATGCTGCTAAACATCCTAGAATGCACAGGGCCACCCCCTGTAACAAAGAATTCCCCAGCCCAAAGTATTAATGGTGCTGAGGTTAAGGAACCCTGATCCAGGGAAACTTGGGCCAAGAAGGAACTTAAAACACAACAGGCTCTGAGATGGGAACATATTTGACACATTGGAGCAAGGCCTTGTGTCTGGAGCACAGTGACAGGGATACTTACCCAGGAAAAGAATTCAAAGGATAGCTTAGGACCAGGTTGTGTGGGATAATGGTCAGGAACTCTACTTCTCCATTCTTCACCGCTGCCTTCCACTCTGCTAAGCTCCTATTCCACAGATCCCCTAGGACAGTGATGGCGAACCTCTGACACGCATGTCAGAGGTGCCACGCGAACTCATTTTTTTGGTTGATTTTTCTTTGTTAAATGGCATTTAAATATATAAAATAAATATCAAAAATATAAATCTTTGTTTTACTATGGTTGCAAATATCAAAAAATTTCTATATGTGACAGGGCACCAAGTTAAGTTAGGGTTTTTCAAAATGCTGACACGCCAAGCTCAAAAGGTTCGCCATCACTGCCCTAGGAGATATCCAGAGAAGCTGACTCTGGGTCTTTGTAGGAGAAAAGGATTTCACATACTTGTTTAGCTGAAGAGTAAGTTCTCCACACCCATCTTGCACAGTGATGGGGGTATCTTAGCATTGGCTTTCCAATGATCGAAATCAGTTCACTGGTCGTAGAATGGAGCTCTCCAGAATGGTAGCTACTAGTCTCATGAGCTACTTGAATTTAAATTAGTGAAAATGAAATAAAATTAAAAAGTCCGTTCTTCAGATGTACTAACCACATTTTAAACGCTCAATGGCCATATGGCTGGCATTTGGGACAGCTCAGATATAGAGCATTTTCCTCATTGTTTTATTGGGAAATGCTGTTGTCAAATAATTAGTGATATAAGGAACCTTTGAACTGAGCAGTTATTTCCATTTGTGAGAGATAAGGAAACTAGAACGAAGAAAGGTCACCTGAGATGCCCAGGTAACTGTATCAGGTTTTGTCCCATAAAAAAACACCCCAAAAACTTAGTAGCTCAAAACAGAAATCATTTATTTAGATTAAAATTATGTGGGTCATCAATTTGCGCTGAACTCACCATGGCAGTTCTTCTGGTTTCAGCTGGCTTAACACACGTGACTGCCAGGTCAACTGCTGAGTTCGTTGGGAGTGGTTGGCCTAGGCTAGCCTCCGCCACGATGGCTTATTATCTACTCTTCATGTCTGTCATCTCTAGAAGATTGCTCGGAGCTAGTTCACATGGTAGTAGTGGCAGGGATCTTGGAACAAGAGCCAAAGGCCAGGCTTGGGCCACCCACATCTAATTTATTGCATTGGCGAAAGGAAGTCATAACACAAGTCCTGATTCACAGGGTAGAGAAATGGACTCTTGCTGGGAGGAGCTGCAAAGAGTTGTGACCATTTTTAAATGTACTATCATCCCATAGCTAAGAAGTTGAAAATCGGACCTCAAACCCAAGTCTGTTATGTCTAGTGGTGTTACTACTCTAAATTTCTCAGAGCTTTTCCTGTCCTCTTTCTCTGCTGTCTTCAGAGTTCTGTTTCATTAAAACTTATGTGTTTGCTTTCCAGGCCATTTAGAAATTTTCAAAACAAGACAAGAACCTTGGATTCTGGCAAATGGTGTATATTTAATTAGTACTCAACTCATTCTCTTATATTATCCTACCCAGGAAAATGACAGATCCTTTTAAGTAAATAATTAAAAAACAAACTTTATTTTATAAAATATATAAGAAGAATTTTGAGAAAATATTTTTAACCTTTGATGCAAATGGTAGCCCCCCCAAAAATGACCATCTAAAGAACAAGCTTAATTTTGAAATGGAGGCACATTGAGGGAAATCAGGCTAAGAAGCTGGAACACAGGGAAGTCTGAGGGTAGGGACAGAATATGAACTTAGGGTGAGTGCTTCTATAGAAGGTAAAAGAAGATTGTACATGATTATAATCCTAGGGAAACAACACTGGTGTTAAGTAGACTCATTTAACATGATTGTAGTCAATGCTTTCTTGTTCTATTAATCTCTTTAAAATTATAGCCAAAATTCTGCTATGAAATTTGAACAGCCTTTTTGGAAAATAGATTGGCAAGATACATTAAAGGACTTAAAATTTTGTTTAAAATTTCTCAGAATTTCCATTTCACAGAGTTTATCTAAACAAATGCTCAAATATACAGTCAAGGAATGTCTATGAATGTTAATGGCAATGATGGTTATGAATGTAAAAAATTAGTAACAATCTAATTGAGCAACAATAAAGCAACCAGTAAATCTGTTATGCTAATTATTAAAAATAAAGTTTTTAAGCAGGCTAGAAGCAGGCTGATGGGGAGGAAAGAAGGACCTATGTAAACTTTCAACAATAAAGATTTTATAAAAATAAAATAAAGTTTTTATAAACAGTAAAATCTTTAGGGGTAAAATGATTAAATCTGTATATATGTTCTAATTCTAATTTTGAATAACTATACTTTATCTTTTCTACAATCATACATGAATTATTTTTATAATCAGAGAAAAGTTTTTAAAATTTACTTTATATAATATAAAGTATTTGAAAACCATTCACCTCTGAGGCGAGTTATATTCAAATGCTATTGCTTTTAGACAAAAGGCCAAAAATTTAGAGGTATAAATAGATCCAAAGTAATTCATGAATTTATCTGAATCCTTCCCAAAGCAACTTTTAAGGATAAGTTGATGAGATGTTTTACTTACTACATAGAGTTCTATTTAACTTATTTTTTTTTTTAAGTAAAAGAAATCTTGAATTAGTCTTTTTCAAAAACTTCAGGGACAGGTCTCAGTTTTACATGGAGTTTCATGTATTTCAGTCATGAGCACTTCTTTGTCTTACATTTAGCCACCAGTGAATCCTAGTCTTTTACATTCAGATTCTTTGTTTTTATTGTAGCTCTTTCTTACTTAAAAAAACTTTACATGGTTAAAAAATTAAAACAGTCCAAAAATGGTCACAGTGGAAAATAAGTCTCTCCACCCCAGATCCTCAGTCCCCCAATGTCCCTTCCCATGAGGACACTGTTAGATGGATTCTTCCACCAATAGTCTAAGATGGTACATGCATTTTTATGTGCATAGACTCCCACCCTTTTTTTAATACATGTTTTTTATTGATTTCAGAGAGGACGGGAGTGGGAAACAGAGACAGAAACATCAATGATGAGAGAGAATCATTGATCAGCTGCCTTCTGCATGTCCCCTACTGGGGATCAAGCCCACAACCTGTGCATATGCCCTTGACCAGAACCGAACCCGGGACCCTTCAGTCCTCAGGTCAACACTCTATCCACTGAGCCAGACCAGCAAGGGCAGCTCTTACCCCTTTTTTCACAAATGAGACCATATTATACACTCTGTACTACACCTTTTTTTTCTTCCTATTTTATTTATCTGGGAGATGATTTTGCATGAGCACTTAGAGATCTCTCCATCTTCCCAGGAACCATATGGAATCCTGGTCTGCACTCAAGAGCTTTAACCCCCTCAGCCTCCGGAACAGTTTTCTGTGTTGCTCTTATCCTGACCTTCCTCAGGCTCTTCCTGCTAAGACATTTCTTGACTTCGCGGGAGGACAGATGCCATGGTGTCATTCAGGGACACAACAGAGGTTCCCGTACTGTCCCCTGGACTCTGCAGATGATGAGCAGGTGACTGCCAGATTTATGCTTCATTAACCAGCCCATTTTCCTCACTTATTTCAAGGAACGGTCCCCAAAGTCCTTTCAAGGGTGGAAACTTGATTTTGGAGCTCCCGGTCCTGAGTCCTCCTCACTGTACAATTTTCCACCTGCCCACACTGCAGCTTCTGCTTCGCTTTTCTGCCCACACACCCGAGATCTTGTTCTCAGTTCTGAGTATTACTCAGCGACTCTGTTTTCTAACTTTAAAAACAAGTTTAAAGGACAAAGTCCCTACCAAATTGCAGATGTAGATTTCACATTTCTACTTAGTACACTGTATGTTATGTGCTTTGGTTTCTTTAGTTAGATGCCATGCTTAAATTCCAGGCATTACCCTTATATTGTACAAGCAATATAGCTCCAGTTTAAAGGATGAAAATCAGATAGTAAATAGTTTCCTCAGTCCGTAGAGTTTACCCTTACTCATAAATTTATCTGAAATCTTGGTAGTGGATGCCTTTAAAATCTTCTCTAAGTGCTTATGGCAGTAGTTTTCAAATTTTGTGGTGCCAGGTCACCTTTACACACTTAGAAATTATTGAGAACCCTAAGGAGCTTTTGTTTATGTGGGTTATATTTTTCCCTGTTTACCATACTTGAAATTAAAAGTGAGGAAAAATTAAAACCCGAGAAAAATCCGCGTGCATATGACATTAGCCATCAGAGCAATTGCATCATTGTCAGCATGTAGTCTCTGGAAAATGCCAGAATATGCTTTGAAGGAATGAGAGCAGAAAAGGCAACTACTGTCTTAGTTTTATTGTGAAAATAGTGTTGACCTCACAACACCCTGCATGGAAATGCACTGACCCTCAAGGATCCCTAAACTTCCCTTTGAGGACTGCTAGCCTCTTCTACACATTTGAAACAACTGCTTTGCAGGGAGAGCCAGGTATTTTGTGTCCAGAAATATTTCTTTCACTGCCACTTAGTTAATCGTGGCCTGAAGTGACTGACCTTAGATCTCCATGCAGAGGACAAGAAGGAAATAAGCATTTGTTATGTATATTCTCAGTGTCTCTTCCATCATCCCCCACTTTCAGTTTATCACCAATCTCACTCCTTTTGTAATCATCCGTTTGCACTGACATTGGCCTAGTTCAAACTGGGATTATATCTCACCTGCATTAATGCAGCAGCCTCTTGGCTGCTCTCTAGTCCTCCTGTCTTGCTTCCATGCCTTCCTCCATGCTGTGGATGATGGAAGAGACACTGAGAATATACATGCCAGAGCATTCTTCCTAAAACTCCGAGCAGACCATACCGAGTCTGAGAACTCACGTTGTCCTTTGGGTAAGTTAGACTTCCTCTGCATGGCTTTCTGGGCCCATTCATGACTGGGCTCTGCTGACCTCTCCAGTGTCACTTCCGTTCTTTCCACGCCCCCCCTCCCCCCCCAAATTCATACCCTAACTATTTTAGTTTCCAATCACCTGAATATGTGTGCTCTTTAAATGTGGTGTTCCCACCGCTGAAACCTTATTACACTGATTCAATTCCTGTGGGTTGTTTTCTTCCAATTCAGCCTGTTGGCTCATGTTTATTTTTCTAGAAAGAACTCAGTGAAAACATAAAAGGAATGAAGAATATAGTTTTATTGCTTTTATTTTTTTTAAGAGTCATGGTTACAGCAGAAAATACAGGTAAGCAAACACAGAAACACAGGTAACTCCACCACGGTTGGGATTTTGGTATATAATGTTATCTGTCTGTCTTACTGTCTTGCTGTCTCTCTCTTTCTCTTTATAGCTGCCTCTCTCGTTCTCTCATATGTATGAATTTATACATATTTTTAAATCTTTACCAATGTAATATCATACAGAAAAAAATTCTTGTGAAATCAGCCTGTTTAATTGCAAATATCTTCTTTTTTGTGTGGGGGGAGGAGTGGGGGGAGAAAAGGGGCTCCTCCCCAGAGGGAGAGCGCGCCTACAGATACCTTCCCATGCCACTAATCATCCGCCTCGGTGCCTCTCCAGCTTTAAGGCTTGTGAATCACTGGGGAACTTGTTAGAAATGCCGAATCTCAGACCTGGCTCCAGAGCTACTGAATCAGATGCCGCATTTTAACAAGTTTCAGGTGAAGGTGATGGACCATATTTCAGTTGCAGAGGTTGACATACTTTCTGAAGACTGCTGTATCCCCAGGGTCAATGCATTGAAGTTTATGTGATTAAGCACCATGTTGTCAAACATTAGTGTTATTTCCAATTTCCTGTAAGTGTGAGGCACATCTGAATAAATACTAGCACACATCCATCATTACTTCCTTAGGAAAAAATACCCTGTAAGTAGTTTGCTGGAGCATACATCCTTTTAAGGGAAATCATTTCTTTTTAAAGAATCCAAAACAGGCAACTAAGATGGCGGCATAGGTAAACACCGGGAAATTATCGCCTCATACAACAATTGAAAATTACCGCAAAGGACTGAGCAAACATCATCCAGAAAAACAGGAAGGCTGGCTGAGTGTAAATTCCACAACTAGAAGGAAAGAAAAACACGCTGAGAGCCAGAGGCGCTGCGGAGGTGAAGTGCAGAGGTACGGCGGCGCGCGCGCGCGCGCGAGGAAAGGGGGTGGCACCTGAGGACGCGGCTGTCTTTTTGAATCACAAACTCCCGACGGCTCTGAACTCCGGTTCCGGGAAGTCTCTGGGGACCCAGGTCTCATACGGGGAGAAGCTGGTCTGTCCGGCAGCGAGCGAACTTGAGGGCGGCTTTCCCTCAGAGGTGCTTGCAGCCGTTACCGGAACACTGAGATGCGCGACTCCGGCGGAGAATCGGCCATGGCCGCTTTCTCCGCCCTCTGACTCCCTGAGACCCCGCCCCACCCAGGCTGCAGCAGAGGCTTTTGCATGTGAATGTACCTAACTGCAGCCCAGCCAGGCAGACCCGGAACTTCCAAGAGAAGGCCCAAGGCCCCGCAGCGGCTTGCATTGCTTCACAGCTGAGCCTCTTCGTGGCTCCTGCTGTGTGGCCTCAGGCAGAGGCTGAATTAGCACCTCCTTAGATCCAGGAGCCACTGTACCCAGTGGTCAGAGGGTACCAGACTGCAACTCCTCAGATCCATAAGGGACACACTCAGGGAGCAGACTCAGTGAGCACCAAAGCCCCACTGAAGCAAGTCTTGCCCCAGAAGGGTGTCTTCAGCACAGAAGTTCTCCCACTTTAGACACAGCTGATTCTCACAGCCAATTGGCCTGGAGGTCAATTCCTCCCAGTGATTCTACAACAACCAAGGCACCAAGAGTGCACCAAGAGTGTCCACCCCAGGTAACTGGGGAGGCTGAGCTACTGGGCCCTACAGGACACCTGGCGCACAGGGCCACTCTATCAACACAGGGAAGCTGCCAAAATGCGGAGACAAAGAAACAGGTCACAAATGGCAGAAATGGAGGAAAGCAAACGATTGGATATAGAGTTTAAGGCCACGGTTATAAGGTTTTTCAAGAATTTTATGGAAACCGCCGATAAATTTAATGAATCCCTCAATAAGTATAGTGAGACCATGGAGGACATGAAAAAGGACCAACTAGAAATTAAGCATACACTGACTGAAATAAAGAATAATTTACAGAGATCCAGCAGCAGAAAAGAGGATCCCAAGAATCAAGTCAAAGATTTGAAATACAAAGAAACAAAAAATACCCAACCGAAAAAGAAAAAAGAAAAGAGATTCCAAAAATATGAAGATAGTGTAAGGAACCTCTGGGACAACTTCAAGCGTACCAACATCAGAATTATAGGGGTACCAGAAGGAGAGAGAGGGCAAGATATTGAAAACCTTTTTGAAGAAATAATGACAGAAAACTTCCCCTACCTGGTGAAAGAAATGGACTTACAAGTCCAGGAAGCGCAGAGAACCCCAAACAAAAGGAATCCAAGGAGGACCACACCGAGACACATCATAATTAAAATGCCAAGAGCAAAAGATAAAGAGAGAATCTTAAAAGCAGCAAGAGAAAGACAGTCAGTTACCTACAAGGGAGTACCCATACGACTGTCAGCTGATTTCTCAACAGAAACCATGCAGGCCAGAAGAGACTGGCAAGAAATATTCAAAGTGATGAATAGCAAGAACCTGCAACCAAGATTACTTTATCCAGCAAAGCTATCATTCAGAATAGAAGGTCAGATAAAGAGCTTCACGGATAAGAAAAAGCTAAAGGAGTTCATCATCACCAAACCAGCATTATATGAAATGCTGAAAGGTATTCTTTAAGAAGAGGAAGAAGAAAAAGGAACTCTTACCATTTGCCACAGCATGGATGGAACTTGAGAGCGGATAAATACCACAGGATCTCACTTCATTTGTGGAATATAATGAACAACATAAGCTGATGAACAAGGACTGATCCAGAGACAGAGAGGCATTGATTGGACTGTCGGGACTTGGAGGGAAGGTAGGGGAGGGTGGGGGTAAGGGGGAAAGATCAACCAAAGGACTTATATGCAAGCATATAGGCCTAACCAATGGACATGGACAACGGGGGGTGAGGGCATGAGCGGGGGTGGGGGGGGTGGGGGGTAGAGGGTAACGTGGGGACAAGGACACATATGTAATATCTTAATCAATAAAAAATATATTAAAAAAAAAAAAAAGAATCCAAAACAGTAATGAATTCCACCTCAGAAAACAAGACTAAAGTGTAGGCGTGGCACTTCCTGCCGTCTGCATTTCCCCATCGGCAGTGAACCAGGACACAGCTTTCTTTGATAACTTTGGTAATTGTGATCACACTGTTCTTATTATTTGAAGTGCCTTCCCTCTATCTTCTCTTTTTAAAAATATATATATATATATATTTTATTGATTTTTTACAGAGAGGAAGGAAGAGGGATAGAGAGTTTGAAACATCAATGAGAGAGAAACATCGATCAGTTGCCTCCTGCACACCCCGCAATGGGAGGTGTGCCTGCAACCAAGGTACATGCCCTTGACTGAAATTGAACCCGGGACCCTTCAGTCCGCAGGCCAACGCTCTATTCACTGAGCCAAACCGACTAGGGCTCTATCTTCTCTTCATGTCATTTTGTCCACCCTGAATATGCAGTTCTAATGTCACTCCAAAAAGTCTTCCCTAACTGTCCAACTTAAAGTGGGCTTATTTGCTCAGTATTTTTACCATTATCCTCTGTGCCAAATATCTCAAAGCATACTGATTTACTTTCTCTTGATGCCATTTAAATGTATCACTTGGCACTGCCCGAGGGAATGGATCTTCAGTGCACTGCATCCGGGCCCTCTGCAGCACCTCTCGTGGCAGTTTACACCAGAGAAAGATTTGGTGTGATGGAAGGAACACATGACTTGCAATGAGCAGGCCTGTGTTTGAGGCCCAGCTCTGCCATTTACCATCTGTGTAATCAAAGAGCGAGTCATGTAACCTCTCTGAGCCCTAGTTTTGTCATGTGTAAAATGGTAATAATATCTATGGTGCTTAACTACCAAATCACTTAACGAGGTTGTTGTGTAAATTAGGACTATAAATCATGATTTTTTTCCCAACATCTAAGAATTACTTTAGTGAATTACACTAAAGAGTTTCAATTTAGGGCTTCTCTGCCTCTATAAACTCTGTCTCATCAATGCAAGTCACATTCTTTCACTCAACCTACCCCTCACAAGAAAGAGCATATCTGCCTGGCCAACGTGGCTCAGTGGTTGAGCATGGACCTATGAACCAGGAGGTTGCAGTGCGATTCCTCATCAGGATCCAAGCCCAGGTTTTGGGCTCGATCCCCAGTAGAGGGTGTGCAAGAGGCAACCGATCGATGATTATCTCTCATCATTGATGTTTCCATCTCTCTTTCCTACCCCCTCCTCTCTGAAATCAGAAAATATTTTAAAGTTCAAAAAACTAAAAAAGAAAGAGCATATCTGGAGCTCAAGGACCTTTTCCAGACAGCAGCATCTGACAGGAATTAAACAGTGTTAGTTTGTTCTTATCGCATTTATGCTTTCTATATATGTCAAGCAATGTTGGTTCTCTAGTTATAGGAGTGATATGAAGCTCACTTTTTAAGTAACATTTAAGTTTTTTAAAAAAAGGCAAGTCAATTTAAAGTCAAGTGGTTGGTAAATAATAGAGCATAAGTCATGGAAATATGGCAGAATATCATGCTGATGTTATAAAAATGACTGAAGGTTGGGCAATTTCTACCTATGGGAAGCCCCCTTCCAACTGCAGAGCAATCTATGGATATCTGTTGTTATGTTAGCTATTGTGTGGTTTGTTCTCCAACAGAGCCCTGGACATAATAGATGCTCAAGAAACATCACACAACTGTGATTTAAAACTGACCAAAAAAGTCAATGTTCTGTTTACCTGACAAACAACTATCCATTGTTTCAGCTTACACATCCAAAGGACACAAAGAAGAGAGTTTGTTTCTGATATAGAAATTAGATATAATGGTAGTAAGGGAATTGATCAAAGTAACTCGGATGGCTCAACATACACCAGTTACACCTGGGTGCAAACAGACAGTTTGTCACTTGGCAACAAGACCTTTCTCTTTATTACCAAAAACAGTATTTGAAGAGGAGCAATTGTACAGAGGATACTTTGCTTGGAAAGATTTGAGAGAATCCTGCATTTATGGAAAAACGAAAGGTTTACTATGTTCTGGATTAACATAATTACTACTATTGTATTAGAACTCACAAAAAGGTCACATCACATTTTTCAATTAACTGCTATGACATCTCTCAAAGAGGGGGCAAGTATTATTAATTCTACCTCTATCAGGGATGGGGCTGTCTGGCCCATGGCCCATATAAGGCCTGCAAAATCATTGGGTCTGGCCCTGCCAGGGCATTAGGGGTGAGTTAATTAAATGCTTGACCAAATATAGCAGGCTAATTTTTAAGTTGATAGTTTTGTATGGCCCATGAGTGATGTTTTAAATATCCAAATGGCCCTTGGCAGAAAATAGGTTCCCCGCCTCTGCTGTAGATAAAGACTTATAATCAGTCACAGAGAGCTTAATGATTCAACTAAGATCATAGGGTTATTTATTGCCAAAACGAAAAACAAAAGATGCTCACTCTGTACACGTCTTGTAATTTTGTCATTGATACCCATCCAGGACATGCTTCTGGAACACTACATCTTCTTGTTGATCTGGATATTAAATGGTTTGATTCAGTGTTTCTAGACTTGGACTAAATTAGGTGGATTAAATTAGGTGATATTAAATAGTGGCATTTAATTAAGTTAGATGAGATTAAGATGAGGCCTGATGTGTTTGGTTTTAAGAGAGCAAAGAGGAATGAGTCTTTGATTAGAAGGATGCTGACCAATTCACTTCTTTTTTTTTTTTTTTAAGAATTTCAATTTTTAATGAACAGAATATCTTAGTGGCGCCTTAAAAGCCATAACATATTTACATGTTTGAGTCTTGTTAAATATTATTATTACAATTGCTTATGGACTAAAAGCCTGATAAAAATGAATGGAATGGAGTCTTTTACAGTGTATTTTTTTTCTCCATTTGCATCTCTCCCCTACACTCAGTACACTTTCTGCTCTTCTCTGTCCCCGAGGATGTTGAACCTTGTAGACCAGCTTTTCTCAACCTGTGGGTTGCAACCCCTTTGGGGGTTGAACAACCCTTTCACAGGGGTCGCCTAAGACCATCGGAAAACACATATATAATTACATATTTTTTTGGTGATTAATCACTATGCTTTAACTGTGTTCAATTTGTAACAATGAAAATACATCCTGCGTATCAGATATTTACATTACGATTCATAACAGTAGCAAAATGACAGTTATGAAGTAGCAACGAAAATAATTTTATGGTTGGGGGTCACCACAACATGAGGAACTGTATTAAAGGGTCGTGGCATTAGGAAGGTTGAGAACCACTGTTGTAGACTAAACAGGGCTCTTTGCCTCCTTGCTTCCAGTTGAATTGGGCCCATGACAGAAGGCAGGCGGATGGGAGGAGAGAGAGGTTGGGCATCATCACTACAGCTCCTGGTGAGCAGCCCCTCTTGCATGGCTACAGCTCCTATTAGACTCTTATAACCTCATTTCTCCCTTTACTCTTCAGGTGGTGGCTTGCTGCTGTTGCTAGCTGCTGGGTACTCACTCCTCTGTAAATCACTTCTTGAATTCCTCTTCTCTTTATAATCAAAACCAAAGCCGGAGAATGAGGTGATTAAAATCTAAGGCCCTGGAGTTGAACCAGTTTAGTTCCAAATCCTGATTCTACCATTATCCATAGGATCTTGGGCAGTTATTTAATGTCTCTGATCTTTGGCCCAGTTATAAAATGGGAAGAATAACAGCCCTTATATACTTATAACAAGGATTTCGTGTGTGTGTTTTTAAAGAATGTGTTTAGAACAGTACCTGCCAGGGGTATAGAAGTACTACAAGGTGGAAAACGTTTCTGAAAGGGAAAGTGTGAGCTCATGTTTAGACACTTCAGGCCCCTCTGGGGTTTACAGCCCTCCTCTGGAGAGGAAGTTATTCTCTTACCTCAAATGATGGCAAATGCCCTTTGGATCTCTTGTTTCTTTCACTGACAGATTGTTATTATCAAAAAAAGTTCTAAGCACAATGTTTTCCATGTTGTCTCCAAACCTTTGTCTCATAGGAGACATTCTACTCCTTTACTAACATTGTCACTCTGTTGTCCTAATGTCACCTCTACTGAAACAGAACTCAGTATCACCTCCTCAAACACAGGTCCCCTTCTGACTCTCCATGGCTATCATCCTGCCATAGTGGCCTAGAACTCATTCCTTAGAACTCTGGGAGAATGTGTAAAACACACATGTGGCAGCCTAAATAATGGCAACCCCTCCCCCCCCAAAAGAGCCATGCCCTAATCCACAGAATCTGTGAATGTGTTGGTAAATGTGGTGACTCTACAGATATGGCTACATTAAGGGTCTTGAGTTGGGAAGACATCCTGGATTATCCAAGGGACCCAAAGTAATCTCAAGAGGGATGCGGCAGGGTCAGAGTCAGAGAGAGATCTGAAGGTGCTAAGCTGCTGACTTTGAAGATGGAGGAAGGAGCTAAGAGCCAAGGAGTGGGAGCAGCATCTAGGAGATGGAAAGGCAAGGAAATAGATTCTCCCCTAAAATCTCCAGAAATAACACGGCTCTAATAACACCTCGATTATACCCATTTTGGAGTCCCGACTTCCGGAACTGTTAGATAAATTTATGTGCTTTAAGCCTTTAAGCTTATTTTATAGCAGCATTAGGAAATGAATAAAGCACAACTCAGAGTTCCTCCGCCCAAAGGGCAAGCGAGCCGGGGTGTTTATATATTGCCTATGAGTCATTGGCTGAGGGCTGCTGGGTGTGGGCTGTCAATTCTTCAGCTGTCAGATGAAGGGAGATACATGCTAGCAGTCAGAAGTCAGCCAGAGCTAAGACTTCAGGGACATGGACGAGGCACCAACAGAACCTGCCACAATGTGCCCTTCACCTGCTCTTCCTGTCTGATCTGCCTCCACTATCATCTCCCCTTTGGACCAACCCTGCCAATCAACCTCCCAGAACCTTACAGATTAATCTTCCTGGAACAGGGAGAGCCTGAAGTGGGTTTCTCCCTTTCTCAAACATCTTCAATGCTTCCGTAAGGAAAGACCTTTACAAAAGGGAGCCCAGAGGTCAAAATAATAACACCCAAGGCTGGATCCCCTGATACTTTCATCTTGATCCTTGAACTTTTAAATGTGGGCCTGCAGGAGGGAGAGCAGATGTGCTTAGGTATCTGTTGTTTACAGAGTTCCAGGCTTGGCATATGAATCTTTGGAGCCTTGAAATATAGATCCCTTAGGTCTGCATTCCTCAGAATAGCAGCAACACCATGAGGAAGTGAGAAAATTGATTTGAAAATGGAGAAGGTTAATTAAAGGAAACATTGAAGATGTGAGGTTGTCAATTGACAGGAGCCTGAGAAACTGAGTTCTGCCCATTTGCGGAATGTCACACATATATTTAGATGAACCCAGAATCTAAGAGACCTAATAGCGGATATAACTTCCGTGCACCAAAGCAAGGACGCGTCCCCCCTTCCTGCTCCGCCTGCCCTAGTGGGAAGTGCGAAGGCTTCCGAGCCTTTGTATGGCAGACTGTGGGCTCAACTGATTCCCTTAAAATTTGTCCGCAATCCTCACACTGATTTTCCCAAGTTATGCTTTGTGCTAGCTATGGGTCCAAACCATAAAGGGTAGAGAAATGGGGGGGGAAAAGAGTTTATACATCTTAAACATGTCAAAAATAAATAGGCTTTTAACTGAAAACAGGAAGTGCTGCTGCTGGAGTATTTTTATCCTCGTTTCATAGTAAGGGCGGGGCAGAGCCTAAGAAAGGAAGGAAAGTAGCCTGCACTGAGCCCTGCACAGGTGCTTGGTTCCCACCGATGCTCTGAAGAAGGTGTTAGTATCTGCACTTTGTAATCGATGAGGCTGAGGTTCAAAGACGTTACATAATTTGATTGATAAAATAAAATTAAGGAGTGTTCATTTGGGATTTGAGCCTCAATCTGATTCTAGCATCTGCAGTCTGTCTTATTTATCTCATGTACGACATAACTTACATTTATATAGTGCTTTTCAAAGCATTTTTCTTATGCCCTCCCTAATCTTCATCTGTGAGGCATATTTAATGGGTAAAATTGCAAAGGCTCAGACCTGTTTGTCCCAAAGCGGTTCAGCCAGTAAGCAGTGAAGCAGGTCTGAATCATGAGGCTCCGGTCTCGTGGCCTTTCTAGCCTGTTGTGTCCAGACCAGAAGAGGCTGAGTCATGGAGCCTGAACCCAGTTGGTAGCAAGCAATTCATTTCAGAGACTCAATCTCATCAGAAAAAAAACTAAGACATTGTGTTTTTTCTTAATTATTAAAGTAATGGAATCAGCTTAAAGAAAATTTGGACAACACAGAAAAGAAGAAAATAAAAATCACCTGTAATATCACCCCCCCCCCAAAATAATGGCAAGTATTATTTTGATGCATGTAATAGAGACATATATGTATATTATATTTTTAGAAAAGTAGGATCATGCTGGCTATAGTTTATAGTAATACCCTGTTTTCTCATTAGCATTTGATGATGATAGTTCCCCAGGTCATTAAGTAATCTTTAAAAACTGCCTTATATAACCTAATATCACATGAACATAACCTTAACTTAGTTACACATTTACTTACTTTTGAACATAGATATCATTCCTGGTTGTAAACTATTACTCATCATGCTGCAATTTGGGAATCTAAACATAAAATTTACATATCCAAAAGCAGTACATGAAAGGGCCAATTTCTCCACCTGGAGTGTTGTTATTTTAAAACTTTTGCAAGATTGATAGCTGCAAAAAATGTCTTTTAGTTTGCATTTTACAGATGGCAGCCAAGTTGAACTTGCTTCCCCCTGTGTACTTGATCAAATGTTCTGATCCATACACAGTACCAGGTTTGTTTCTGTTCTGCCACAGTCCTCAGAGACCCAGCAGGAGGTAGAAGATGATCAAATATTAAAATAACTCCCCAAACTCCTACATCAAGCCATTTGCCAGCATGAGAGTGTCAGCACCTCCAGACAGGAATGGAGTGTTATTCATCTTTCTTATTCCCAGTTCCAGGCTCTGAGCCAAATACCTGGCAGATTCTCGATACATTCGCTTAAACCATTGCAATAGAACAGGTTCTTATTTCAGATTTCTAACTTGCTCTGTGACTTTCAACAAGTTAGGTCACCTCTCTGTGCCTCCATGTCTTCAACTATAAGTGAATGGAAACATGTTGTGACATGCTGAGTGAACTAAATGCTGAAGAAACGCTGCAGCTTCCATACAAAAGGTCTCTATGTGCGTGGGTGCATGTCACCGAGGCGGACTCCTGTCCCGCCCCACAGAAGGTGGCCAATTCCATGTGTATTAGAGACTCGGGCATACAGTTCCCTCCCACTTTTCGTGCTGATGGACTGTGGTTGGAGCCCATTTCATTTTGTTCCTCTTCCCAGAGTCTAGCAGAGTGCGTGGCCCATAGGAACTATCTATGAGGAATGAAGAAAGGAAGGAAATCATTAGTGATCAGGGTATGGGTGAATGGAAAATTAGAGCTGGATGAGATCACCCGAGAGGTCCTCTTCTTGGTTACTGTTTTATTTTTGCAAACATTATGTTAGCATCCTCGCCTTAGACGCACTTGCTAGAATAAATGTAAACAACTAGCCAGGTAAATTTGATTTGATAAAAATTGTCCATATTAAAACATTTTTATTCCTCTATGCTTTGCTTTGTTGTATTATTGGTCATGGCCTTCATGTTTATTAATAAAGAAGGATAGATTTTTCACTTTTAGAAGAAGTATGAAACCGTGATTAGATTACAAATTTATTTTTCAGATGAACTTTGTAACCATATCAAAAGAATGGAGTTATTGTTCCCACTTCCAAAGCTAATTTATTTTTTTCATTTTAATTTTTAATTTAAGTATAGTTGGTGTACAGTATTTTATTAGTTATATTAGTTTCAGGTATACAATATAGTGGTATGATATTTTTAACCTTACAATGTAGTGAGTACTTATGAAGCCAATGAAAACTGGAAAGCATAAATTGTATTCTTTGAAGACCTTTTTTCCCCTAAAAAATGAACATGGTTATTTCAATCTACTAAATATGCATGTTTTTAAAGTTTTACTACTTGGTATACAATCTACAGTATTTCTAAAATTTAAGGAAATTAAACAAATCCTTTCATAACTTTTCGTGTATCATTTACTTGTGTAATTAAAATGACAGACTTCTCATGCTTTTCTCAATTCCCAACTGATTTGCCTAGTTAGAAGAAATTAGTGCCAAAGAAATAAGGCATTTGTTATATAATTGCAGAAGTTATTACAATTTTAAAAGCCTTTAATACAGCCACTTATCTGAGGGACTTAATTCACTGATGAGACCTTAAAACATTGATAAACATGTTTTTAAATTTAAACATGTTTTTAAATGTCTTAGCATTTCTATTTTGGACTACAACTGTTAAATGCCCAAAATATACTGTGTTGCCAGATTATTATGACCACCCCATCAGTACAAAGAAGTGAATTAGTTATGCAAATAATAATAATAAAACCTTGAGAGTATTTGCTTAGGAAGTTTTCAATATTCAGCATTTTTGGAAGTGTCAATGAAGTACTATGGGGTGGTCATAATAATCTGGCCACTCAGTGTATACTCGTTTTCTCATCTTTAGTAATTCATAATTTTCCCCAATATGTAGCCCACACAGCATTTAGTATAAAATAGCTGGACATGGCACGTAATTTATTGGACCTATTATAATACTTTTGACATTTCAGGTTTTATCTCTGGCTCGGGAGGGGATGGGATGCAACTGATTGATGTTTCTCTCTCATATTGTGTTTCTCTCTTCCTCTCCCTTCCTCTCTCTAAAAAGCAATCAAAACATATCCTCTTTGAGGATTAAGAATTTAAAAAGTCAATAAGGTGGCTTCAGTCTCCTCATGCAGTATTGTAGTTTACCATCAAATAGCATTAAATTACAGTCCGACTTTTTCAAGCATGACTCAAAGAAAATCTAGTAGGCCATTGTTAGTGTCTGTAACGTTCAGATGGGAAAAAACATTCTTGAAATCCTCCTTTCAAAGTCTATTTTCAAGGTTCAGGTTTCAACTCTTTTACGACTTTTTAGAGATAAGTGACTTGTTTCTGATTAATAGGATTTTCCATGAAGCCTGGAAAGAATTTTAAAATTGTACTTTTAATTATGTGTACATAATTACCATTCATTGATGACCTAAGTTTGTCCTAAGGTAGCCACTGCTTTTAGAGATGGGAAAATGCAGTGAACTCCTTGGTCGTTTTTCATTCCTTTCTGGGGCCAGGAGCTAATAATAGTGCCCGTATCTCTTGCAACAGGCCCACAGTTGACTGTTTTACTCAGCTTCCTAATTCCAGTACTTGCCTGCAAACCCACGGTCCTTTGGAGTGTCAAGCTAAGACTTTGGTCCGAGCAGAGGGGAGGGCCCAGGAGGGGGTGTGGAAACAGCCCTAAGCGCAGGCTCCCTGGGTAATTCTCAAGGGAGGAACTTTTATCCTCACATGTGGGGTTTCTGACTTGAAATCCAGTACTTGGTCTGTATCCTGGTATTTTGCAGTGAGTGGCATAAATACCACTGTGGCACTTGAAAAGATTTTAGGTGGCACAACAAACATTTTTAATGATTATATGCTGACTTTGACATATACTATTAGTCAATATACAAGTATATACAATATACAAGTATATACAATATACAAGTATATACTATATACAAGTATATAACTTGTATACTAAACCCATGATTTCTCTAAATTTATTACCCAGAACCATCAATGAGGTATTTAAGTGAAGGAAAAGTGAATCCACTTTTAAAAAACATTAGGTTAGTAATAATACAGGTAGTCTAACCGAGCCACACTGGGGAGGGCTTCTCTTTATTCTTTTAATTACATGTTTTAGTTTCTCTATAGTCAAAATATGCCAGTAGTAAAAGATAAGACATGGTTTCCTTTCTGAATTGTAAGGAAAAAGATGCTTTATGGATTTTGTGACTTCAATGGAGTAATTGCTTCTCATCCTTCTAATTATTCTATTGGCTTTATTTTTTCTTCCTAGCACTTGCCATTATATGTCACTATCATACTTGCTATATTTATTGTCTCTTGCCTCCACTAGGCTGTAAGCTGTATGAAGTAGAACTTTGTAGTCTTCATGTAGTCTCCCAAGCACCTAGCAAAATGCCCAGCACATAGAAGGTGCGCAGTAAAACATTGTTAAATGAATGTTGATTAGTGACTAAACTTTACAATTACCAAATCCTCTCATTTTTCAAGCTCTACCCATCAATTATCAGGTCTGAAAAACACATACTTGTCAGCCATTTGACTTTTAGCCTGGTCACTTAACCACATAAGCTCTTACAGTTTATGTCTCTGTGTATAAAATGGAGATACCATCAACTCCTAGGGCATTTATGAAAGTAAATGAGGTGACATTCATGAAAGTATTGATCTCTCATTGTAAGCATCTATGTATCTATCCATGTGTCTGTCTATGTTTGAATTAAACCCTGTGGCACAGGATCTGACCCATAGTAAGTGAACCAAAACTATTTATTAGCTTATTCATTTTTTATTAATCAATTTTACTACAAAAGTGATTATTTCCTTTCTAGTCATTGGTGACCCTATCTAAAACCAAGGACAAGCAATCAATAGATGAAAGCATTGCCTTTAAATGCCTTCACTCTTACCTTTTTTATATCTACAATATGAAGAGGTTTAAAAACATGGTGTTCTCCCAGTGAAGTACATTTAGAGGCCAAAAATAGAGCAGTACATTGAGAGACCGATAAGCACTAAAGTTGTCTTTTCTGTTCCTCCTAAAAAGTCAGTTTTGTTTTTTAGATGCTTCTCATATACAGAAAACAGTGTTAGAAAAAGGAAGCATTTGAGTTTTAAAAATATGATTTCTAAGGCACTCTTTATTTTCTCTCCCTCCCTCCACCCTCCTTCCCTCCCTCCCTCTCCTCCTACCTTCCTTCTTTCCTTAACTCTCCTCCCTTTTTCTCCCCCCCCCCCATTCTATTTGCAATCACTTTTAGATTATCTTTCAAGTTCAGATTTAACAGAAATGTATTGGCCTGCCTTAGGGACCCAGCATCTTATCAGCAACCTTTTTGTATGTTCCCTCATTTTGGTTCTGCCACAATACAACAAAAGGGGGACATGATTCCTTCGTTATGCAGTAAAAGAGACTGAGGTCCTAGAGCAGTTATATGATGTGCCTGAAGCCACACAGGTGGTAAGCCAGAAAGCCAGGGTGATCACACCTGGGTTTTCCCCACTGTAAATTCAAGGCTGTTTTCATAGAGTATTAGTTCCATACTCTAGACTAAAATGGAATTTTTTATTTTGCACATTTAACAGCACCTTTCTTCATTAAGATTTCTACAAGCTGAACAAATTGATTTGCAAGTTATTTATAGAAATCATTTCACCCATCACTGAAAACGGTCTTTGCAGAGCTTTTCAAAAATGCACAAAAATATTGCGTGGCAGTTTAATGAAATAGAAAAAAAGAGAAAGAATTATTGGAAACTACCGAATGTTTATGCATAAACACAGGAAGACATACGTGGGGGCATAGAGACGACTCCCCACTGCACTGCCGGGGCTAACATTTAAGGAGCGTGGGCTTTTTTCATCATTTTCCAGGTCCTCTTGAGGCCAGGGCTCCTGACTAGAGCATTTGTCACTCAAATTACAGGGCTCCAAAACAGTCCTGGAACTGGGGTGTTCAGCAAGACAGCTGAAAGTAGCAACTGGTGGGGACCTGAGTCAGACTCAAAGAAGAGAGCAACAGTCAAAGCCAGAGAATACGGTAAGTCTTCAAGTCACGTGAAAAGGTCAAGGGAACCCCAAATAGGAAGTGAGCCAGGAGATGGAAACCTTGGAAGCTGCAAGGTAAGTTGAGAAACATGGCCTGGACCACTTTGGACCAGTTGTTTCAGAATGAAGAATGTGACCAGTGTGAGGAAGTCAGAAGCCATTGCCTGATGTGGCTACCCTAATGGATTTCAGTTCACCTTCCTCATGAATCCCTGCAGTTTCATAATGGCTTATAAAATTTAAGTAAAATCTATGTACAGATGGGCAAGTACCATCCCATTTTAGTCATCCCACTTTACTCATCCCACACTCAAAGCGGAGTGAGCTGGTTAAACCACCCAGACTACCATGAGAGAGTCAATGTGGAACCAGGGTAGAACCCAGCTCTGCAATGCTGTCATCTTGTTGTCTTCAGGGATGGATTTTTTCCAGGTTTCTTATTACATGCTCCCCTAACCATTTGGCTTTCCTAATGGGAGGACCCATGTTCAACAAGTCTGTAAGGATCGCAGCACCCTGGATCCCAAATGTTTATGGTCGCCTCCACCTGTCAGATAGACCCAGGTTTTCACCTTCCTTGGTTTTTTAGTGCTGATGTGCTCAGTAACAGTATGGGTTTGCAAAGTGCTGCTCCCCCCAGCTACCTGTATTCACTGCATGAGGAAATGTGGGCTGTCTCTCCCTGATCATTCACAGAAACTGGTTTTGATCATCTTGGCCAAAAGACATCATCAGGACTTCCCGAATGGAGGTTTGCTCTAAGGATGTCACCCTGGTTCCAGAGGGAGACCCCACTGGGGAGGGGTTCCTCTTCCCTTTGGTGCAGCATCCTAACTTCTATGGGGCAGATCTCAGTTTCTTTTAGTGCAGCGGTTCTCAACCTGTGGGTCGCGACCCCTTTGGGGGTCGAACGACCTTTTCACAGGGGTCGCCTAAATACATCCTGCATATCAGATATTTACATTACGATTCATAACAGTAGCAAAATTACAGTCATGAAGTAGAAATGAAAATAATTTTATGGTTGGGGGTCACAACATGAGGAACTGTATTTAAAGGGCCAGAAGGTTGAGAACCACTGTTTTAGTGCAAACCACCCAGTTGATTCAGTCTTTCTCCTCGGCTTTGGAAACTTGAGTAAATGACACAGAAACTGAAGGAAAAATCCTTGAATCTGATTTGGCCCCATAGGGTGACTGCACATCAGTTTCTGCTTCCCAGAATCCCAAAAGAACCAATGCCGATTGTTTCTAGACATTATTCTTGATTTTCTCTTAACCCAGTGAGTTCCCCCATTTCTTTCCAATGAATTTCCATCTTCACATTAGCCAGAAAGTTTCTTTTCTCTGTAACCAGAGAATTCTAAGGGCTACCCTCCAAGGGGAGATGGTGAGTAGTCAGACACAGGAAGGAACCGCCAAGAAGCAGGAGAAAACACGTAGGTGTGAGCAGCCCATATTGCCCTGGGGTCTTGGGCATCAGATCATAAACAGCTTTCTTAAGTATGCTCCCCCCACATGTTCCTAAATGCCCCCATTTAACCTCAGGAAAGCCTCCCTGTCTGTATAAATTCCAGTTCTGCTTGCTCTCAGCTGCATTTCCATCACCCTGTGCCGTGGTCCTTGCTACTCAGAGGCTCTAACTGGAAGCCTCCAATTAGTAAAAGTGGGAAAATGAACTAAGAATTGTTTAATTAATGAACTCTGGTTGGCCACATCTTTCATGAAAAAATAAAAAGCATTTCTTGCAGATTTAGCAAAATATTTAGAGCACAATTTCCAGGCAGGATACCGGCTGCTGAATGTGTAATGCAGGTCACTTGATCAGAATGGCTTCATGTGACCAGACCAAGTGGCCATCACCTTCTCTGGACCCTTCCATTTCCAAAAGAACAGTGAGCTCAGCTCCTCTGTGCCCTTCCAAATACAGCTCAGCATTCATGCCATCTCCCTGGAACCGTCTCAATTTCAGGAGCCGAGGCAGTCACTCCTCGCCCTTTGCTCCAGTTGCACTCTATGCATGGACACCTGTGTTCCTCACTCTCCAGTTTTGTAATGGCTCATGTCCATCCATCTTCCCCACTAGCCTGTAAGCTCTTCTCTCAGTGTTTTCACCGCAGTGCTTCCTATGGTGTCTGGCATACAGTAGACATTCAGTAGTTACTGTATTCTTTAAAGTGCTTTGCTCCCCTCCCGGTGGCAAATGCCCTGCACTAGAATTTCATATCAGCCTCGCACTAAAAAAGAGGGTTGTGAAGCTGCCTGTCCATTGTGGGCTCCTTGCTTTACTGCAACCTTAGCTCATCTGCATTTTTTTTTAGAAACAGCTGTTTTCGGTTTGGTTCGGTTTTGTTTTTTAATCCATCTCACTCCAAGACAGTACAGCCAATCAATACAGATATAAAGTAGAAAGAATGGAAAATGGATGTAAGCCATTACTTTTTCTGTGGTTTCCCTTTTGGCCCTGTTTTCAGAAACCTTTCATATCTTCCACCACCTGCTTAGAATAAGTACAAATTCGTATAAACAGTTACATATTTTAAGGTCAACTAAATGAGTCTCTTTGATCCCAATTAACGATGCCAGGCTCATTCTTAAGGTGCATTTGTGTTTGCTTCTGCTGTGTGTGTCCTGCTCCCTGCGCTGCTGACGTGTCACACCAGATAATGTACCGGTGTGACATGGAAATGGGCCTTTCCTTCAGAGTATTCTGCATCCTCTGTCCACAGGGGAAGCTGTTCCACTTGTGGGGTGTGATATTAAAGTGTGTTTCCCTTTGGCATTTTAGTTAAAACTTATAGGAAGGATAACAGCTATAAAGAGAGGTTTGCTATTTGAGGAAACTGGTGTCTTTCTTCCTTCTAGTATTCATTCACAATTTAATTCATTCTGGCCCATTGGGGTTTACAGAATGGCCCAGGTGTTTGCACAGGGCTACCTAAATTTTGTGTGCAACTGTCTGCTACCAGTACGGAGAAGAACGCTGAGTGACACTTCACGAGTGCTGCTTTAGACGCTGAGAAGCTTACTCCGGGCCCAGCAAACATTTCGGGATAAATATTTATCACTGCAAGTCAGCATTGTTAAAGTTAGAATCTCACCTCACATAAAGCACATCCATGATGCAGGATAATGAGCTTTAGAGGCCCCTGTCTAAGGTCCCAGTTCCAATTAGTGTGTGCCAGAGAGAACTGCGTGAGAAATGTCAACAGCACAATAAAGCTGGCGGATTGGGCAGGAGAAATGATGATAAATCACCCTAGCAGAACCCATCAATCAGGGCCTGTTTCTGTTGCATGAAGGAGTTGTTTTGGCAAACTAGTATTTGTCATTCCCTCGGAAATATTCTGCAAGCATAATGTACTATTTCACAGTAGAAGGTTGACTGAATGAGTCTCTGGAGAATACAGCTAAATGATCTCCCCACTCAATAATCTGTAGATCATCAATATGTGTTTGTGATGTTTGTGCTAACTGAGAACAAAGATACTAGCCAAACATCCTATTGTTATATCAGGGGGCTCAATTATTGCCCACCCCCTTTTTTTAATGGTTGTGCTACATAGAGAGTGTCTTGTCTCCAAAACTTTTATTAGCTAAGCAGTATGAACCAGGGACAAAGGAAAATGGAGATACCAAAATCCCAGTGAGACCCAGTTTCTCCTTTGGACCATGGATGGTTTTCTGCATTGTATCCCAGACTCTACCTGGGTCAAACAATAATAATTCCTGCCTTCTTGGAGATTACCTTCTAGAGGATTAGTTCAGAAAGTAAACAATATAAAATGAGTAAATTAGATAGTATGCTAGCAGGTGAGGGGGCTATAGATGCACAGTATCTCAGCACAGAGCAGGTACTGAGATCCATTTTCTATCTGGGGTAAAAAGCATTCTAGAGAGGAAGATCAAGGTCAAGACCCTGAAGTGTAGCGGGAGAAACATGAGCAAGAACAGATGAGATCAGAGAGGAAAGGTGGGGGTGGATGGCCCTTATAGATCTGAAGGGTCTCACATTTGCAGGACCCTGTGGTAATAAGAATGACACCATTTATTATGACACTAGAGGCCTGGTGTACGAAATTCATGCTCGGGGATGTGTGTGTGTGTGTGTGTCCCTCAGCCAAGCCTGCACCCTCTTCAATCTGGGACCCCTCGAGGGATGTCCAACTGCAGTCGGACATTCCTCTCACAATCCAGGACTGCTGCCTCCCAAACGCTTGCCTGATTGCCCCTAACCGCTTCTGCCTGCCAGCCTGATCACCCCCTAACCACTCCCCTGCCAGCCTGATCGACACCTAACTGCTCCCCTGCCTGCCTGATTGCCCCTAACTGCCCTCCCCTGCCAGCCTGGTCACCTCTAACTGCCCGCCCCTGCAGGCCTGGTCACCTCTAACTGCCCTCCCTTGCCAACCTGGTTGCCCCTAACTGTCCTCCCCCGCAGGCTTGTTCCTCTCCAAATGCCCTCCCCTGCAGACCTGGTCCCCCAACTGCCCTTCCCTGCAGGTCTGGTCCCCCCCAACTGCCTCCCCTGCAGGCCTAATTGCCCCCAACTGCCTTCCCCTGTGGGCCATCTTGTGGCAGCCATCTTGTGGCCACATAGGGGCAGCCATCTTGTGTGTTGGAGTGATGGTCTTGTGTGTTGGAGTGATGGATCTCAGTACCTGCTCTCTGCTACTGTGCATCTATAGCCCCCTCACCTGCTAGCATACTATCTAATTTACTCATTTTATATTGTTTACTTTCTGAACTAATCCAGTCATACTTGGTGTGACTAATTAGCATATCATGGCTAATTAGCATATACCTCTCTTATTTGTGTTGGAGTGATGATCAATTTGCATACTGGTCATGACTAATTAGCATATCTGGTCATGGCTAATTAGCATATCTGGTTGTGACTAATTAGCATGTCTGGGCTAATTAGCATACCCTTCTCTTATTATATAGGATGCCATGTCCCCAATGGGCTAGGTACCTTGCAAACATATCTCAGGTTTCCAGCAACCCTATGAGGAAGGCATTTTTATTTCTATTTTATAGATAAGGCTGTTATGAAAGTTCAAAAACACTTGGTCTAAGAGGTAAACTTGGGGATGGGGAGGAGGAAACAGGTGAAGCAATGATCTGGGAGATGAAATCACCAGAATTCAGTGCCTTTTCAGACCTGTGCAGTGAGCATGAGGCTCTTGGCATGACTCCAAGCCTCTGCTGGATGCTGGAATGATTAACCAAGAAAGGAAATGTGGAGGAAAGAATGGGTCTGGGTGGAGGAGTAGAAAGGATAAATCACAGTGCGTTTCAGTTTTGAATACTTTTATTTTGAGACACTTGAGGAAAATACAGAGGGTAGTAAACAGGTTGGATAAGGAATGGCTTTTGCAAGATCTCTGTCCTTATTTTTGTTCTTAGCAGTTTCTTCCTTTTATTATGATTCTTAAGATTTTAGTTTCTTGCTTTAGCTGGTTTGTCTCAGTGGATAGAGCATCAGCGTGCAGACCAAAGGGTCAAGGGCACATTCCCAGGGTTGCGGCTTGATCCCCAGTAGGGGGCAAGCAGGACGCAGCCAGTCAATGATTCTCTCTCATCATTGATGTTTCTATCTCTCTCTCACTCTCCCTTCCTCTCTGAAATCAATAATAATAATAATAATAATACATTTTTTAAACAAAATTTAGTTTCTCTTTTTATACGATAACTCATTTGGGTTGTTTTTAAATAGCAGGGAAATCGAGTTACTTCTCACTAGTAGAGGCATCTAACAAAAAAAGAACAAAGATTTATTAGTATCTCAGCTGAAAGAACAGATCTCAATTCTACAAGTGTAGAAGTACCTGATCTTTATTAATTTGTACAAAGTGTTTTATTTTATATATTCTAAGAAAAGAATGAAATTATTGTTTGAGTAGCTCTGAGAATGCGCACATAAATAGCACCCGTCATGGTGGACACACTGTACTCCCTAATAGATAAAGTGTCCTGGACAAAGAACAGAGCCCCACTTAGGAGCCATTCACTGTCTGAAGCCATGAAAGGGCCCACGTGGTGTAACCTCGGGGGAAAGGACGCGATGTCCTGCATTGAACAAAACCGAATGGTTTCCTTTGCCCTTTAGAGGAAAAAATCTGGTAGGGAAGAGAAAGTGCTTATTTTATTACTGGTACATGCTGTTCCCATGAATTGTTGGAAATAAATATATACTCTCTACACTGCTGGGCTTTAATTCATTTACATTCCCTTTTTAATCAAAAATTTTAAATCTCTGCACTAAAAATGATGTATCCTGTATAGTTCCATGAACGCAGCTAAAAAATCATTTGTTTTGAGACTTGGACCTACACTGGTCCTTAACCACTGTAGACCTCAGTTTCCTCACATTTTTTTTTACATTTAATTGAGGAAACAAAACAAGGTTTCCTCTACCTGATTTGGAAATAATGGGACTTCTTAAGATGTGCCATTGAAGGTTCTGGGGAGAAAGCATTCTATTATAAAATATTTTATAAAAACTAACCATTTATTATTTGCTTACCATTGAATGCATGTAAGTCCTATCATTATCCTCACATTTTACAGATGAGGAGACTGAAGCCCGGTGAGGTTAAATGGTTTGCCCAGCATCTCATAGCTGGTGTGTTTCCGTATCAGGCTCATGCCTACTTTTGCCTGAGGACCTTAAGAGAACTCTACAACCAGTTCATTTCAATTTGAGTCTGTCAAGGCTGCAGTAGACTGTTTCTTTCTTCTCACAATGACACCAACACCACCCAGGCCAGAAACCCGGCTTCACAGGTGACATCCCCTCGTGCTAATCCCAAATCCAGTGGGTTGGCAGTCATTGATTTCTTCTCATCCCCACCGCCTCCACATGAATCCAAGCCACCTCACTTTCTCCTGGACAGCAGCAGCACTTCTAAACAAAACCCCTGCATCTGTTCTTGTGCCTCTCCAATCCCCTTTCCCCACAGCCATGTTTTGTTTTTGCTTTTTTCACAGCCATGTTTTGACAGATTATGTCATTCCCCTGCCATTGCCTCACACTGGCTTTCCTCAAGTGCAGGTGGGTCAGATACCAGCAAGAGCGAGAGCCTGCAGTGTCAACAGCCACACACCAGGCAGCCTCCATGTTCTGGGAGGAGGATGGTGTATCTTTAAATCGGAGAACTGGGTATTTGAATCTCAGGTGCGTTGGTTTTCTAGGGCTGCCATAACATAGTACCACAACTGGGTGGCCTAAAACCACAGCATTTATTCTCTCACATTCTGGAGCCTAGAGGTCTGAAATCAAGGTGTCAGCAGGACCATGCTCCCTCCATAGGCTCTGGGGAAGAACCCTTCCTTGCCTCTTCCTACCTCCTGATGGATGTCAGCAGCCCTTGGATTCCTTGGCTTATAGCTACATCACTCCATCCCCTGCCTTTGTCTCCATCTGGCCTTCTTCTGTGTGTGTGCCCTCTACATCATAATCTCTCTCCTTATAAGAACACCCTAATCCAGGATGACTTCATCATCACCTAATGACAGCTGCAAAGTCTCTATTCCAAATAAGGTCACGTTCGCAGGTACCAGGGATTAGGACTTCAGTGTATCTTTTGTGGGGACACAATTCAGCCCAGAATAGCAGGTTTGCCCCCTGACTTTGCACTTCTTTGAACTTTGGATTTCTCACCTATACAACAGGAATACCAATATCTAATTTGGGGGGTTAGGGTGAACAATCATTGAGACAACACATGTAAAGTACTTATCACAGTACCTGTCTCATAGAGACCACTCAGTAAGTGGCAGCTATGTTGATTCCAGACTTCTTCCTTTAAAAATTCCCTGTAAACTAATCTCTAAGGGTACCAAAGAACGTGCCATTTAAAGAACCCCTGCATCAGATCCCTTGTAAAATAGAGCAAATAAGTGTCCCTAATTTATGTTTTTATTCTGACTTCTGTATGTTAAATCTCCTTATGCTAGGAAACATGGACTTTCATACAACAAAGCAAATTGCAAACTCAAAAGGTTGGTTTACCCGGGGATGCTAATCAGACTAAGCTCGCAGAGAAATCGAATGAGGAAACCCATCCAACCTCCCCACCAGGTCACAACCCTTCAAGGGGAGGAGCCACAGTGCCCAGGATGGCAGATGCTTCTAAGATCAGCCCTGACAGTCTGTTGCTTCCAGCTGTCCAGCTGCTTATTAGAAGGAGAGACTAGATTGGGGGGGGGGGGGGATCTGCCCCTGTTTGCAAATTCAGATCCACACCCCAGCGCTCTGCCCACTGCCAGGTGTGTTGCCAGCAGCTTTAGTGTCTTGAGGTTGGTCTCAGCAGCCCTAGGATTCCCTGTGACAGCACCGACCAGCCTGCCAGACGTGTATGTGCAACTGGGTGAAGTCTAGGCAGACTCCAGGACAGAGGGTAGCAGAAATGCTTAATAAGAGAGAAGACGAGACTCAATGGAGAAGCGGGATGGGCACAGGAAAGCTGTTTTTTGCAATCAAAAGCTGGAGTTGACCCCTGCCCTCTGATAGCCTGGCTGCCTGTAGGATGTAGAGCCAGGGCCTTCCCTGCTCTTCTGATCCAGCCCTGTGTCCCCAGGAGCCTATTCTGTTGCTGGGTCAGGACGCATCTCCTGTTACTACCCTTTATGTTTGACAAGGTGGGGAGGAGGCAGGTTATCCTGGTGGGGAACGGAGAGAGAAGAGATGCCTGGCTGCGTGTTGTGCTTTCCTCTCCCATCTGTAAAAAGAGTACAGCTGTGCTAGGCCTTTTGTGAAGCCATCAGAAGGCTATTACTCTAGAACTTTGTTGTGAGTGCAGCACCAGCACAAATACCAGCTTTGGGGACAGATCTGGACTCACATCTCTCCTCGGGCCCCCTCTCTAGCTATGTGGCCTTGGACAAGTCTCTTGACCTCTTTGAGCCTCTGTTAATTTCTCTGTGAAATGAGGGTAATGATATTTCCCTTGCAGGGTTGTCATAAGGGTTAAATGAGATGGCATAAGCAAGTAAAAAGTGCTCAGTGAATGTTGGATTCCATCTTTCCCATTCCCCTTTCCCTTCCCAGGGTATGGGCCAATATATTGAATACTTAGCCATTGACCTGCTTTGCAGGTGATAAATTCCGAGTATATCCTATGTCAGAAGCCTGTTTTCTTTCAAAATTATAAAGATAAATTGACATTTTATTTAGCACATATTATGTAGTTCCTGCATTGATTTTTATAGGTCTGGGTGAAACCAGTAAGACATGGAACACACACACACACACACACACACACACACACACACACACACACAAACAATTCATAGGGCAGTGACTGAGACCAATGAGCAAATTAATTGTGAGAATGCAACATAAATCTTGATAAAAGGTGTTCAGAAAATAGGCGTTAAATTTAATTGAGAAGTGGCAGGGGACGGGTGCTTTTTGAGAACAGTTGTTACTTTTTAAAGGAGAAGTGGAAGGAACATTTGGCAGAAGTAAGCATGTATCAGGACGAGACGTGGAATGGACTTCCAGGCTTAGGGACTGCCGGTAGCTCAGAGTGCTCTGTGGGAGAATCAAAGTGTAGCCCTTGGTCTTTGCTGAGTGCTTGTGATGAGCTGAGGGGCTTGTGGAGGAGAGGTTACCAACACCAGTTCTAGAGACCATTCAAACCAAACAGAACAGACATGAGTGTGTGACTCAAGGAGAGAGAACTTCAACAACAAGCCTTTGATTCCTACCTCGAGCCAGTCCCTAAGCTTGTCCTCAAGAATCATACAGCCTAGTGCTGCACTGAGCCCTGGAAATGTGGCTAGTCCACGTGAGATGTGCTGCTGTAAGTATAAAATATACTCTCGGTTTTGAAGACTTGATAGAAAAAATGTAAATTGCTCATATCTCATTACTAATTTTATATCATTTATATGCTCAAATAAAACTAATGTGGATTTATTGGGTTAGGTAAAATATATGATTAAAACTTATTTTATCTGTTTCTTGTTACTTTGTTTTTCTGATTATATTTTATTTATATATCTTCCGATAAAAAGTATATATAGAGTATGTACAACTTGATGATTTGATATATGTATGCATCGCGACATGATTGCTACAATCAGCTAATTAACATATCTCATAGTTAACCTTTTTCTAGTGTGATGAGTGCACCTGAAATCTACTCTCTTGGCATATTTCTAGTGTTTGATACAGGATTAAGTATAGTCATCATGCCTATTCTTGTTACTTTTTTAATATGGCGACTAGAAAATTTGCAATTACATGTGTGGCTCACATTATATTTCTGTTGGAAGTGCTGGTCTTGAGATTAGAAGGTCTTGGTGTGGGGCGACAGAAGGACATGGAGCTATAACTGCTGCGGGGAATGAGCAGGGCTCAGATGTGCATCGGGAAAGAGACAGATTTTCCAGGAGAACGATGAGTGTGCAGGCACCAAGGTGCAATGTGCAAGGTGTATTTAGGGAATAATGAATAGACTGTCTGGATGGAGCAGGTGAAAGACAATGGTATTTCAATAAAATGACATGTTGTCTAACTCAGAGGTGTTGGTAGGCTTCACATGGATAATAAAAGGAAGAGGTGTCCATCACTGTCAGTAATCATGGAAAATTACAAAAAGAGGTTCCCTGATTTTCCATTGTGGATGGTTTTGCAGTCCAGGATTGCCCTAGAGAACATTAAAATGCTATCTCGTGATTAAAATGTTGAAAAAAATGAAAAAGTTGATTATTCTTGTCATGCCTTTTATTTGAACTTTCTCAGCCTAATGACTTCTTGGAGCTATAAATAGAAATGTGTTCAAGGAAGATATGGGTGAAGGCACAGGTGACAGATCCCTACATGAGGCTCTTAGGATCATTAAGGAAGGCTCTAATCTCTCCTGATGGTGTCCTGTGAGACAACTAGATAGAGCCTTCAGTGACAAGAAATACTCAGCTGAATTGATCCAACATGGTGTTTTTTTATTCTTGTGTTTAAAGTACTTAGAAAAACTATACCCCTGGACATGATGATTTTACAATTGCTGACTTTTCCTTAATCATCCGAAGGATGATAAAACAAGATCCTGCCTTGATCCTGTGTTGAGTACTTTATCTGTAGTTTATACAGAAATCTCTGTGGTATTTAGGGATCCATACACTACAAGAGGCAATGTGGTAGGACTGGTCATTAGGGGGAATGTCAGTTGAATAATAAATAAATACGTGGATATGAAAATATATGCCATGGATAAGTTACTTTGTTGTATTAAATGAGGAGAAATTAAACCAAAGTGCTCATAATGGCAAGATTTTTACCCTGTCTCTCTTGCCTAGCAAACCCATGGAATCACATAGATGGAGTTTCTCATGGCAGAGGAAAGCCATTAATCCCATATGCAAAGTTCTGCCAAAATGTTCTTGAGCAGGATCGTTAGCTGATGGGCTCTCGTGTACTAGCCACATCCCAGGGGGCCAGAATTACTGCATGTCTCTGCTTAGACCTGAGTTCCACACCTGGGGTCGCCATTTCGCAGTATGTTCCCCTTTAGGAAAATACAAAACCTCTCTAAGCCTTAACTCCCTTACCTGTAAACTGGGGTTGTAACAAAACCTGTCTCACAAGAGTGTCATGAGAACTACATGAGCCCTCTGTAAAGTGCCCAGTGCCCAGGGCTTATTATCTTGATGGTGGTGTTGGCTGTGCAGGGGTTTCTAGTATAAGCTTTCCTTGTATAAGAGGAATCAGGAAGAGTTTTTTTCTGATGAAGTACTTTGAACCCAAGGTTTCCAAATATTCCAGTTCCTAACACAGTGGTTTCCCTGCTGCTCCATCGTAAAGCATGACTCATTCTGAAAGAGAATGCTTTTCTCCTTTCTTTCCACCTCTTAGCAACTCCCTCACCTGTGCTTCTCAGGAAGACTTGGAGCTGCTTCCCCTTTCTTGCTTCCACTCCTGGCTGGAGAGATTTTTTAGGACTCTCTCACTTCTGGGTGGAGAACATTTTAAATTATTTCAAGGGAGAATTGATGTGTTTTCATTGGTGCCCCAAAGCAAAATTCGCTTGCATTGATCATCAAGAGAAGGATCGATGCAAGCAGGAGGATAAATATACACACACCGAGATGTAAGGGTTAAGTCATCACTAAGAACATTCTCCTCCCACCCCCACCCCCCAGTGTACCTGCTTATATGAATGAGTCACTTCTACTAAAAATAGAGGCATCCTTAAGAAATGGCAGAGCAGTAATTACTCAGACAGCAGCTTCCTCCACCTGCTTCCCTGGGCCTGGAATTAGGATGCATGGAGACAGAGGCTCTGAGATGGTTCGGAGGGTAGAACAATCAGAGAGATCCGCTGTGACAAAGGAAAACTTTCAGATCTATACCTCTCATCTGTTTGCTTTATATTTCTTTTTTTTTTTTTCATCTGGGAGAATTGCAGCTCGCAGAGTAGCCAGCCTATTTGCATTTAAAAGGGACTTGGTCCCCCTCACAAGTCCCTGCCTTGTTCACCTTAAAATTGGAGATGGTGTCCTGGAGCTTTAGGCTTTGATAGTAATGAAGGCCAGGACCTGAGCCTCTGCCTGGCTGTCCTCTGATGGTGTTCGTGAGAAGTAACGAGCATATTTGAAAATCCTGAACCCCTACGGACACTGGCTTCCACTTGTCCCATCCTGGGTCTATTTGTGCCTCTTCAGGAAATCAGTTTACTCTTCATCATAGCTCAGCCACTTAACACAGACCCAGCTAGTCTAATAGCAAAAAATCAGCCATGCCATCAACACTGAAAGCAGTCTGCAATATGTGTTCAGACCACATGGCATAAAGGGACATAATATAGGCACTGTATTTTACCTTAGGAAAGTCGGGACCCAGCAGAAAACATTAAACATGAAAATTTAATGAATGTCTGTTTCCAAAATATTAGATAGGTGTCATGGTTTCCCAGGGATGCCAGAACATAGTACCACAAACTGAATGGCTTAAAACAACAGAAGCCTATTGTCCTATAGTTTTGGAGCCTGAAAGTCTGAAACCAAGGTGTCAGCAGGGCCATGTTCCCTATGAAACCTAAGGAATTCTTCCTTGCCTCTTCCTAGCTTCTGGTGGTGGCCAGCAATCTCTGGTGTCCTTTTGCTTGCAGCTGCGTAAATCGAATCTCTGCCTTCATTCTCCCTGCCTATCTGTCTTAACATGGCCTCCTTCTTATAAGAACACCAGTCATATTAGATTAGGGACCACCCTACTACTTAACCAGTTACACTCACAATAACCCTGCTTCCAAATAAAATCACATTCAGAGGTCCTGGGGGTTAGAATTGCAGCATATCTTTTGGGGAGGAACACAATTAAGATTCAAGAAAACAGTAAGATTCAAGGAAGCACCTGGGTCCATCTCTTGCCTTAAGGTACAAGGGACAGAGGGTCCCTGAAACTCTCTGATACCCGTGGCTGTAGAAAAGGACTACCGGATAGGAGTTGAGGCCTTAGAAAAAGAATTGCAGCCACTGGCAGTGGACAGCCAGACAGGGAGGGAGCAGGGGAAATAAACATTCTGACCTCTGTCTGTCTCATCTCAACCTCTTATCTCCTGGATCTGCTACTGGTACCTCACGTTGATTGATTCCAACAGGAAGCCCAAGGGCAGAAGCCCACTGTTGCATTCCCTAAAGGTTGGCATCCTACAGCATGGAGCTGGGTGAAGACTAGATATTGGAAGGGCAATTAGCATAGCCTGTTAACTTCTCCAAGCCTCAATTTACCTCTCTGTAAATTAGGAATAATAGTGCCTACCTCACAGGCTTGCTAGCTTGGTGCCCAGTACATAGTAATCGCAAATGTTAGCAATTGTTTTATTATGAGTTCTGGTTATATTCAAATGACCCAACTTCCATGCAGCTACCTTATGAACCTGATAAATATGAGCAGTATAGGAGTCATGTGTATGAATGGACACAAATATTCACACAAGTCTTTTTCCCCACAATGTTCTATGATTTTTTGAGTCATAAACCCAGATGAATGTTGTTCAACACCTGGGACCAGTACTGGCCAGAAGGCAGCTTGGACAAAGGTTGGGATAATTTCAATAATGGAGATAGGGCCAATAGAGTGCCCGATGTACAATGTTTTGGTAGAGCTATGACTGGTACCCTCAGGAGCTCACAGTAGCAAGACACAGGTAACTCACTGCAAGTAGAAATCAATTAGGATTTAAGACTGATAAGAAAACTGATAGTTCTGCAGTAGGACATCTGAGAGGATTTTGTGGAAGGGTTAATGTTTGGGCTTAACCTTGAAAAAAAGTAGGATTTGGGCACCTGGAGACTGGGGACCAGGGAAAGCAACAGACTAAGCAAAGTCAAAGAAATGGGACTGCCCAGAGATTACATAGAACATGAATAGATCTGGTGGCCTACATGGGAGTGTGGATGGAAAGATACAAGACATCAAAGAGGATTATAGGGGTTATGGGACTAAAAACAGTAATGATAGTAAAGAATCTAGAATGCCCGGCTGAGTTTCCACCGAGAGCATAGCACTAAATATGTGACAGATATTATGACTCTCTAGTCAGTGTTTCTCAACCTTCTGGCCCTTTAAATACAGTTCCTCGTGTTGTGACCCAACCATAAAATTATTTTTGTTGCTACTTCATAACTGTAATGTTGCTACTGTTATGAATCGTCATGTAAATATCTGATATGCAGGATGGTCTTAGGCGACCCCTGTGAAAGGGTCGTTCGACCGCCAAAGGGGTCACAACCCACAGGTTGAGAACCGCTGCTCTAGGTCATAGCAGTCATTCCCTCATGTTCTGACTGTCCACTGACTCTCTTCCCTCCTCAGGACAGCCCTATTTCATAGGTAGTTGTTTCAAGGTCCTTCTGAGATTGACCTGAGACTATATCCTGGAGTGAAGAGAGGCAACTCTGAGAAGCCAGCAGTGGCTCCAACCACTGCAAAGGGGGGAAACCCAGTACCACCAGCCAACAAACTGCACACAAAAGACAGGTGCCCAGGAGTGGCAGGAGCACCAGAGGGAGAGTCACCCTGGTGGAAGGTAGCCCCAGAAACAGAGATGCCCCATAGATCAGTGTTGGGGAGATGCCAATCCCTGAGGAGGTGGGAGAGGGTGGATGGTGGACACCAGGGAAGGGACTTGGTGTCACCTGATGGGTGACAAGTTCTAGTGGAGTGCACCCAAAGAAGTTGAGGGGAGGGAGCAGGTGAACAAAGAGAAATGGAGGCATTTCAACCACCACAGTTACAAAGAAGTGGGAGGAGAAGAGGGTGGGAAGTGCAAAGAGATCCCAGCTACAAATCAGATTTGAAGAGGCAAAGGAGGCGGAAAGAAAATGCAGTGATAAGAAGGAGGAACATAGGAGCTTTGTGACTCTGCTCTGAGGGCTCTGAAAGTGGGAAGAAAATATGGGAATCTTCCAAACAGGAAAAGTGAGAGTCTGGGAAAAGACTGAAGGTTTATCAATACATGAGGATGGAAGATAGGAAAAGGATTTTAGAGAGGGTATTTGGAATCAAGTGGTAAGAAGAGATTTGAATGAAAAAAAGAGACTTGAGATAGAAAGTGAGGCTCCACAATAAAGATTTTTAGACTGACCAAAAACAAGAGATCATCCTAGGGTTCTGAAGGCCAACATAAATAGGACAGGTTGTGGTAGGTGCAAATAAGGGATAAAATTAGACCAGTGTAAGGTCAACAGAACAATTTAGACTTCCCAGGTATAAGTTTTTACTTTTTCTATTTTCCTTTTTTATATTGGTTGTAGTCTTGGTAACCGCAAAGACTCTGTATTCTGTTCATTGTGGTAGCTTACATAGCAATTTGACTTAAATGGAAGCTCTCTCTATGGAAATGATCCATTCCCCAGTTTCAGAGAAAAACACAATCCAGTTCACAGCATTGACGCTGACAGTCTGAGGCCTTGCACAAACAATTCTGAAAGAGCCCACTTGTCATAATTACAGACCCAGCTTCCGAAATCCAGCGGGAGAAAGTGATTCAGGCTCTGCAGGTGCAGATAGAACTTGTGGCCACCGTGATCTTTTTTCATAATCAACTATAGCTCCTTCAGATCACTGTTAAAAATGTGGTTTTCAAGCCACTGTGTCCCCCTCCCATGTCCACAGAAGACGTCACTGCACAGTCCTAGTGAGCCCAGCCTCTCCCAATGAGCCCAGCCAGGTGTGAAGGAACTCAAATTGTTCTCAGCACAGCACTCCAGGTCACCTCCACCTGCCAACTCTAATTGCCAAAGAAGTTGAGACCCACTTGCCATCAGCCTTTGGCGAGTCTTTACTGTGCTTCTTAGAAGAAGTTTGTATGACTGGAATTAGTATCACTGGGAAACTCTGTAAGTCTGTAGTGAAGAAAATCCTTCACTAATTAATGCAGTAACTTGAGGCCATGTTACAGATGTGTGACGCCCTCGGTTTTATCCAGCCACATCACTGAACAAGAGTTATGAACAGTTGTGTTTTCCAGATAACTGAAACCTATTCACTTCAAGTGCCATTTCTGATGGAAATCTTTCTAAGGAACACTCATTACACACTCCCTGGCTTGCGAAGCAGAGTACATTAGATACAATTTAACCTTTCCATTTTTTGAACATATTTTAAAATATTTTGTCCACTTCTACATATGTCTCAGAAGACATTTTCCTCTCTTCCTATTAGCTCTTATATCTGTAGAATACCCCAGAGGTCAGCTTCTGGTGGTTGCAATCTTTTGTGGTTCTATATAAATTTTTGGAACATTTTTTCTGTTAAATACAACATTGGTCTTGTTAGGGATTGTGTTGAATGTATAAATTGCTTTGGGTAGTATGAGCATTTTAATGATTTAATTCTTCTTTATCCATGAACATGGTATATGCTTTCACTTATTTGTATATTTTTAAATTTCTTCACTGTCATATAATTGTCCAACTACAGGTATTTTACATCCTTGGTTAAATTTATTCCTAGTATTTTTTGAATTATGATACTTTACTGAATTCATTTATCTGTTCTAGTAGTTTTTTGGTGGAATCTAAGGGTTCTCTATATACAGTATCATGTCATCTGCAAATAATGACAGTTTTACTTCCTCCTTTCCAATTTGGATACCTTTTATTTCTTCTTCTTATCTGATTGCCGTGGGTAGAACTTCCAGTACTGTGTTGAATAACAGTGGTGAAAGCGGACATCCCTGTCTTGTTCCTGGTCTTAAGGGAAACACTTGTAGTTTTTGTCCATTGAGTATGATGTTGGCGATGGGTTTGTCATATATGGCCTTTATTACATTGAAGTATATTACCTATATTTACACAATGGTTGCTGTATTTTATCAAATGCCTTTTCTGCTTCTATTTATATGATCATGTGCTTTTTAGTCTTCATTTTGTCAGGTTTTGGAATTCTGGTAATGCGGGCCTCATAAAATGAGTATGGGAGTGTTTCCTCTTCTTGGAGTTTTTGGAATAGTTTAAGAAGGATCGGTGTTAGTTTTTCTTTCAATGTTTGGTAAAAATCACCTGTGAAACCATCTGGTCCAGAACTTTGGTTTGTTGGGAATTTATTTATTTATAAATTTATTTTAGTCTTTTTTGAGAGTATTACAGATGTCCCCCTTTTTCCACCCATTGCCCCCTTCCACCTGGTTCCCACCCTGCCCCAGGCCTTCACCACCCTATTGTCTGTGGCCATAGGGAATGTATATATGCATACTAGTATAAATTCTTTGGTTAATCGCTTCCCAACTTCTTCCCCCCTTCCCTCTGAGATTCATCAGTCTGTTCCATGTTTCCATGCCTCTGGTTCTATTTTATTCATCGGTGTATTTTGTTCATTAGATTTCTTGTTCATTTATGTTGATTTTTAGATACAATTGTTGACAGATATGTATTCATTGCCTTTTTATTGTTCATATTTTTTATCTTTTTCTTTTTCTTCTTCCTCTGCTAAAAGAATACCCTTCAACATTTCATGTAATACTGGTTTGGTAGTGATGAAATCCTTTAGCTTTTTCTTGTCTGTGAACCTCTTTATCTGATCTTTAATTCTAAATTATAGCATTGCTGGGTAGAGTAATCTTAGTTGTAGGTCCTTGCTATTATTCATCACTTGGAATATTTCTTGCCACTCCCTCTGTCCTGCAAAGTTTCTGCTGAGAAATCAACTGACAGTCATATGGGTACTCCATGTAGGTAATTAACTTCTTTTCTCTTGCTACTTTTAAGATTATCTCTTTGTCTTTAACCCTTGGCATTTTAATTATGATGTGTCTTGGTGTGGGCCTCTTTGGGTTCCTCTTGTTTGGGACTCTCTGCACTTCCTGGACTTTCAAGTCTACATCTTTCACCAGGTAGGGGAAGTTTAGCTTTTTCTTGTCTGGGAAGCTCTTTATTTCTCCTTAAATTTTAAATCATAGCCTTGCTGGGTAAATAGTCTTGGTTGTAAGTCCTGCTTTTCATCACTTTGAATATTTCATGCCAGTCCCTTCTGGCTTGAAATATATCTGTTGTAAATCAGCTGACAGTCTTACTGGGAGCTCCCTTGTAGGTAACTAAATGTATTGTCCTTGCTGCTTTTAAAGTTATCTTTGTTTTTAACCATTCCCATTTTATATGATATAGGTTGGTGTGGGCCTCTTTGCTTCATCTTGTTTGGGACTCTCTATGCTTTCTGAACTTGTGTATCTTTTTCCTTCACCAAGTTAGAGAAATTTTCAATCATTATTTCAACCAAAGATGAACTAAAACCAGGTGAGCTGCCCTGTAGTACTAGTTGCATTTTACTGGTCAGATATTGATACAGGGCAAAAAAGGTGGAAAGAATGGCATGAACAGAAGCAGAAAAGAGTAGGCCATGACATGTCATCTTGCTCACTGTGCCTTTTGCATAGTAGGGGCTCAGTAAATATTAGTTAAAGACTTCAATGGATGAATGAATCATTGAAACTTGTGTTATAAGTGATAAAGGGGAAAGACTGAAGTCAAGGACACTAGTTGTGAACAGGCATAAGGATTTGAACAAGGGTTATTGTATTAGATTCCTATAACCGCTGTAACAAATTACCACAAATTTTATGACTTAAAACAACACATGTTTATTACGTTAAAATTCTGAAGGTCAGAAGTCTAAAATCAGGATGTTGGCAGGGGTGTGTTCTTTCTGGAAGCTTTAGAGGAGACTTCGTTTCTTTGCTTTTTAAGTTTCTAGGGGCTGAACTGCATTTCTTAGCTGTTGCCCCTTTGCCCATCTTCAAAACTCATCACTCTAACCTCTGGTTCTGTAGTCACACTTTTTGTTGTTGTTATTAAGCTAACTCTATTACCTTCCTCTTATTATGACCCTTGTGATTACATTAAACCCAACAAATAATCGTGATAATCTTCCTATATCAAGATTTTTAATTTAATTACATCCGCAAAATTCCTTTTGCCATATAAGGTAATAGATTACTGAGGTTAGAAAGTTCATGGACATCTTGGGGACCATTATTCAACCTACCATGGTAATATCAAATTCCAACTTTTTTTTGTCTTTCACCAAACAAAAAGCCAGAAACTAGAGGAAGTACCCTATCATCAAAACAAATAAAAGTGAAAATATAATAATCAATAACCTCTAATCACATGCATATTAAATATGAGGTACTATTAATCAACTTTAGATTTAGAGATTCAAATGATCTGGAATTTCTCTCTAGGCACAAGGATATTTTGAGAGTAATCTTAAGGAACAAAGTACTATTATGCCACAATGGGTTAAGAGGCATTTTTAAAAACATATATTTTATTGATTTTTTACAGAGAGGAAGGGAGAGGGATAGAGAGTTAGAAACATCGATGAGAGAGAAATATCGATCATCTGCCTCCTGCACACTCCCCACTGGGGATGTGCCTGCAACCAAGGTACATGCCCTTGATTGGAATTGAACCTGGGACCCTTCAGTCTGCAGGCCGACGTTCTATCCACTGAGCCAAACCGGTTAGGGCAAGAGGCATTTTTATGTTAACCTTTACAGAACATATTGACTTCATGAATTGACTTTGAAAATTAATAAAATAAAATAAAAAGAGTTTTTGCAACCAGGAAGAAAAAAAAAAACCAGGAACAAAGTAATGTGGGTATCTCCTGCAGTCAAGCTGTTTACTTGAGGAAGGATTCACTGGCATCTGCTCACAAAGGACTGCCCAAATGGGAGAAGGCAACAAAGATTTATAAGGAGAGGAAACCTGATTACTCTTTGAGAGAAATAACTATGGCCAGAGATGAAAACTAAGTTATAAGAATAAGCAAAAGGCCCTGGATTGCTCCATAGGAACACCTGTAAGAATTAGCAAAAGGCAGGCACTTCCCAACATACACTGTCATCAGTTCAGTGATCTCATTAATTTTTTAGGGCTCATTAGCTTGATGCCTCACTCTTCTCATTTGCAAAATAAAGGTGCTGGTTAGATAAGAAACTCCAGATTTTTAAAAATCTAATTTACAAAATAGTGATAGTTTACTTACACTCGTAACAAAACATTCTGGGGTAAGGTTGGGGTAGGGAGGATGAGGGGAGGGGAGGAGAGAATGAGGGAAAAGGAGAGGGAAACCTAAGAGAGGAGGGAGGATTTCCCATTGGCAAACTTGTATGTACCTTAGTGCCTTGATGTCATCTCTCATTCTTCCCAGGAGCACTCATTGGTTTTCATGGGTAGTGGTGTTAAGATCATGGCTTCTAAGTTAGACTCCGCTCACCATATGACCTGGACAAGTCCCCTTATTTCTCTCTGCTATATCTTTTTGTCTATAAAATAGGAATAATAATAGCACCTTTGCCACTGGGTTGTTGCAAGAATTAAACCAGGCAATATATGTAAGGTACACCTAGTAAGTACTGTTGTAAATATTGGCATTATTATTATTAGATACTATTATCGCTGACATTGCTACTAGTTGGAGAGTCGTAGTGTTACTAAGAAAGTTCATTTCATACCGTATTGTAAAAGCAAATGAGATAATCAAGACTTCAGATCTGTGCTGTACTGTTGGTCCAGATCTGAGCTTCATTCTATAAAGGTGCTTATTTTTTAGGTTTCAGTTTTTTAAAAAACAGCACATAATTTATCTTTGAGTCATGTAGACATCCTATCAATGCAAGTTGACCACTTAGCTAAGAGGTCTCTTCAAATGTAAGTTACAGTATAGAGTTCTCCATTTCAGAAGCATTTCAATCTTGCAACCTGGATTGGCTATTAATACTGGCACCAGAAAAAAATAGGAGACAAATTTGTTTTAAAAAAGAACAAAAACTGTGAATTAAATTCTATTTTAGTTGTAAGTCTTTGTTTCTTGTTTTGTATTTTTATTTGTGTGTGTATACATGCCATGTTTTGTTTTGTCTGCAGATGGCTTGGCTGTCTGTAAAAAAAACTGGTCTATTCAAGAACATAGCTGACTATTTTAATGAGGCCAAGGTCACAGTTTCAATTCCCATTTGGCCAGTTAGCTTTGCTCTCTGCTCCCTGTCATAGTTACAGGCTGCTCCCTCATCATCATATCCAAGCCTGTGTCCCATGGAATGGGAGGGTGAGGGGAAAGGCAGATTTTCAGGGCTGGTCCACAACCACAGCTCAAGCTTATGGTACGACAGAGTCCTCTGGAAATGTGAGCTATAATCACTCATCAGGTTGTTCTTCTTTGTTTTTATGTGATCACCACTTCATACTTTTCCCTACAGAAATCTATTTTGGGCTCTGTTTCTTTTAACCAGTAGACTAGATCATTTCAGCATCCATCCTCATTACCACCAGAATAGTCTCCTGGGACCCAATTAGTAACACTATTTTTTGTCTTCTGGAGATATTACATCTTTGGTTTCTTACATTTTCAGCTCTAGGGTTTGTTACCCCCAAAAAATCTGCTAATAACAGCTAACATTTATTGAGCACTTATCCTGTGTCAAGACCTTCTACATGAGTTATCCCCTTTAATTTCCAAAATAGCCTCTGAGGTAGAACCTGATTTTCCTTTTGTCCAATGAGCACTGAAGTTGAGAGCAGTACAGTCAGTGGGAATCAAGATTCCTTCAGTTGCTTCTAGATCCTGCACCCTTTAGCCACTGTGCCATGACACTTCCCTACAGACCTGACACTCTGGACAGAATAATTAGCAACTGGGCGATTACTGCAGATTCACACTGCTCTGAATTGGTACCTAATTTGGGTGGATGCCATTATATTGTGTCACCCTTTTTGGGGGGGACTATATCCAAGACGGCCACCTGGCAAGCTGTGCTAATTGGACAAGTTCTTCCTGTGCCAGCAACTGAATCTTATTCCTATGCAATGTCCACATTCTTAGTTGAGTCACATGCCACGGGGGGTAAGTAGGCGATTGCCTGGACCTCAGAAATATTTCATTGTACAGAGATGTTTGAACATGCTAGTTCTTGTGACCAAATGAAACCTATATTTGAGGAAGTCTTTGATCCAGATGTACTCACTCCAAATGTCAGGATGTACTAGACGCTATTTTTGGAAGTGATTTTCAAATGCTAAAAGAAACCCCACATTGAATTTCAAACACAGTTGTTCTTGCCAACCTCCCAGCCCTTAAATGAAGATATGGTTCTAGTGGCTTAAGAAGTGGAATGGTATAACATCAGTGATTTTTCTTAATACACTAGTATTTCAGATCTTCCTATAGATTTTGAAATAGCCAACACAATTCAAGATGCTGATCAACAAGTATTTCCCCACCCCCTCCACTTTTTTTAATCCTCACCCAAGGATATTTTTCCATTGATTTTTAGAGAGAGTAGAAGCAAGAGGGAAAGACAGAGAGAAATATCAGTGTGTGAGAAACACATTGATTGGTTGGCTCCTGCACGAGCCTGACCAGGGCCCGGGCTGGGAAGGAGCCTGCAACTGAGGTATGTGCCCTTGACCAGAATTGAACCCAGGACCCTTTGATCTGCAGGCTGCCGCTCTGTCCACTGAGCCAAACAAGAATTACCTTTTAAAAAAAGCAAAGATAACTTAATACATCTCAATGCTATCATAAAAGCAAGTACAAAATGTCTACAGCCCCAACTTCAAGAAACAAAGTTTTATGTACCTTGATTCTCAAAATGACTTAGCTATAGCTTCAAATCTCTAAATATTTACAGTGTTTACAAGTTGGGTAATATTGGGCACTGATTCCTTTCTTGCATTTAAATGGGTCAGGCTGATCCCTGATCTTGAACTTTTCTAGATGATTTCCCCATTTCCCATCACCCACTTCTTCTGAACAATTGCTGGGGTGGTGTGGAGGCGGGTGGTGTGGAGGGGGGCAGTTTGTTTTTAATTGACAGTGGTCAAGTTTACTAAGCCCTCTTATTTTGGAATGAATATCAGTAGGCCTAGTTCAGTGGTCGGCAAACTCATTAGTCAGCAGAGCCAAATATCAACAGTACAACGACTGAAATTTCTTTTAAGGGCCAAATTTTTTAAACTTAAACTATATAGGTAGGTACCTTGTTATTAACTTAATTAGGGTGCTCCTAAGCTGGCCTTTGCTAAAAACGTCCTCAATCTGATTGAGGTACGTTCGCTGAGGTCGGCCCCTTCCAACTCTCCCATCCACACTCGTCTTGTCTACTTGTTTCGTCTATCTCCTTTCGTTCATCCTCTCTATATGTCCAAACCATCTCAACATACCTTTCTCAGTCCTCAACACTACATCTTCTTTCACTCCACAACGTTCCCTAAAATTAACTTAATAAACTTTACTTAAAGTTTTAAGTCAACTTCGCACTGTACGTGCGCGCCCGCACGTGGTATTTTGTGGAAGAGCCACACTCAAGGGGCCAAAGAGCAGCATGTGGCTCGCGAGCTGTGGTTTGCCGACCTCTGGCCTAGGCAGTCTGAGTAAAACCGGTGTCATTGAATAACTTCGAATCATTTCCTTCCCTGTTCTGGCTTTCCCAATCTGCCTGCACATGTGGGTGGCACAGAGCCTGTGAAACTGAATACAGATCAACCATTTTTATGATCGTTTTATAAACATAAAAGCCAATAACCAACCCTAGCCCTTTAATCGTAAAAGTGTCCCTTTTTATTAGATGTCCCTCCTTGCCATTGAATCAGTAGCTACCCAGTACTCCTCGACCCAACAGAATTGAATAATGGTTTCCCTGTGACAAATAACGCTCTTACAAATTGTCTCCTCGCTGGGGCTTTCTTCCTCCGGGTGAATTTTTTCACTTCTTAAGTGGTTTAATTTCCTTGTTTTGTAGCATTCTGTTCTATTGGTGCAGGTTCTAGTCTTAGCCAATTTGACTATTTTTCTTATCTTCGCCTTTTCTCTTTCTCTGTCTGAAATTCTTTCCATCAGCCGCATCCAACACTTTGGGGTTTTTTTGTTTTGTTTGTTTTGTTTTGTTTTGTTTCTCAATTTTCCCACCTCATCTTCTGCTACTTCTCTGAATTCTTTAAATCTAACATTTTGAAATGTGTTATCCTTGTGTGGCAGATTTTCCTTTATTAGACTCAGACAGGTGTGGCAATACCACTTATTAATTGGATGGCCTTAAACAGGTTGTTTAGCCTCGCTTCCCATCTGGAGGAGGAAGATAATGAGTCTACTGTACAGGGTTGATGTCTCTCTTATATGAACTAATGACTACCTGCTGCCTAATACCGTTTATGACACTTCAGTTAATGTTAGCACCATTTTTATTTTTGAGAACTAGGTAATAGGGCTGTCTTGGCAAATGGCTTTTCATCTTTTATCTTTCTTTCTCACTTTGCACAAATACTCCTTGCCTCTGCCACCAATAAGAGGAGGAAGGAGGTTCAAACTCAGGGTTCACAATGCTTATATGAATGTAAAGAGCTGTTGTTTAATTCAAGGGGGACACCCAGTAAACTTATCACAGGCATTTTCTTTGTGCTGATTGTGAAATCAATCATTGATAGAAGCTATAATCATCATATGTAGTAAAAGGCGAATATGCAAATCGACCGAACAGCAGAATGACCAGTCTCTATGACGCACACTGACCACCAGGGGGCAGATGCTCAGCACAGAAGCTGCTGCCTGGTGGTCAGTGTGCTCCCACAGGGAGAGCACCACTCAGCCAGACTCATGGCTGGCGAGCACAGTGGCAGTGGCGGGATGTCCAACTGATGGCTTACTGATGGTTTAGGCCCACTCCAGGAGCAGACCTAAGCTGTCAGTCGGACAACCCCCAAGGGCTCCCAGACTGCAAGAGGATGCAGGCAGGACTGAGGGACCCTCCCTGGGTGTATGAATTTTGTGCACTGGGCCTCTAGTGATTCTTATAAAGAGGTAAGAACCTATATTCACTTAATGGACTGGGTTTAATAATAGAGATATAAATGATACCCAACTGATTAATTTTCTAAGCACTCTTTCCTGCTGCTAATAAATCTTGTTTGTTTCCTCCTCTCATCTTAATCTAGAAATGTTCTTCTTCTGTTTATGTTTATGTTGTCCCACCTTTAAAGTACCTTTAATGCCCCATTTCCCTGTTTCTTCCATGGTGATCCTTGATCAAGGTGCTGTTCTGAGCAGTGCTTGCCCCATCTCATCTCAGGGACAGAAGTCACATGAAAACACCCATGAACATCCACATCTTTTTCATCCTCCCCACTTGCTTCTTACTTCTCTCATTTTAGAGACCTATTAGTGTCTTGTTTTCTTTAGCCAAATTTTCAATGAAAGATATTTAGGAAATGCCAACAGAGACCATCTGTAAGTTCCCTCAGATAAAAAGGATGACTTGAAAGAGTTTTGACAGCTAAGTGCTCCTGTAAATACCTTTACTAATTTTTTAGGTTCTGTGGGAGAGATATAGATGACTGTGACTTCTTTTTTGTGGAGGAAGAGTTCACAATATTAGAGGGAAAAGAAATAAAAATAAACTTCTAAATCAAGGAAGAGTGTGAATACTGCTTTAATAGAGGAATCCTCATGATAAAAAGGAAAAGGAAATTAATTTTACCTTGGAAGGCTTCATGGAAGAGGAGAGATTTAAAGGATGGAAGGAAATTCAACAGACATCTACAGAGGAACTGGCCAAAGATAATATTCCAGACAAGTGATACACCTACACAACTAGCAACTTCTTTTCCTCAGTATGTGTGTGTGCATGCACCTTTGCACATGTGTGTATACATATATGTGTCTAAGGATGGGGAAAGAAATTGTTGTGTGAAATGCATGTCTGCAAAGATTGTTTGCAGCCATATTTTTAAGGCTATAAAAGCCACAGAAACTTATGTTCACCGAAAACATCCTCAAAGAGATAATATCAGGGAGGGAGAGAGGGAGAAAATCGGGAAACAGTGTTTACATCTTGTTCCTGTCTGATGAGCACATCCTTGAAAAGGAGAGCTTGTCATTATCTATCGAAACCTTCCTGATGGAACTGCGTGTCTGTCAATCTTAGCCCACCCAATTTGAGGCCCCACACGCGGATCCATTCCTCCCAACAGTGACCTTTCTTTAAAAGCAGACCTGTCCTGACATCATTGATGTTTTTAATTCAGCACTCAGCACTTTAGAAGAATTCTTTCTGAAGGAAAGAAAGTGTGTCAGCCCTAGAGTGACACCCCCCGCCCCCAACCCCTCGCTTGCGGCTGAGAAGGATCTGGTGTGTTCTTTGTGATCATCAGTGGCAAGGGTAATTTCAAAGAGGAGAAACAACCTATTGGGCGAAAGCGCAATTTCTCTTCAAATCTTCAAGGGGAGTCTGAGAACAAGCAAGAACTTCAAATGGTTTCTGTTTTACTTTGTGAGAAAAGAACCACATAAGAAGGTGTGTGTGCACCAGAGCATGTCTGTTTGACTCAGTTGTACAAAATCGCTAGAATCCCTTGCTTTCTGGCCAAAGCTCAGATCCTGCTAAGCTATGAGCCTATCCGTGATTGTATTGTTTTACATCATTTCCAGGGTGTTTTCGTTTACATCATCCCATTTCCTCTTCCTCACATTCTCAGAAAGAATTCTCACAGTGTTAGAGCTGAGGAGGGTGTGGCGCTTTCCCAAGATCACTCAGGTGGGAAGATTGGGAGCGAGACTCCAAAGGGGTCCTCTGACCCAGGTCCAGTGCCCTTTGCATTTCAAGCACAGCTGCTTCTCTAAGGGTCAGTGCCTTTATTTATTTTCTTTTTTTTACTTTATTTTTATTGTTGACACTGTGACCGATGTCCCCGTTTTCTCCTCCTCTGCCCATCTTCTCCCAGCCCCCAAACCCTCTTCCCTCCGGCCATCACCACCCTGTTGGCTCTGTGCTTCGGCTGACTTCCTCACCTTCCATCCAGTCCCTCCCGCTTCCCCTCTGACAGCTGTCCGTCTGTCCATGTATCCACGCCTCTGGTTCTGTTTTGTTCGTCAGTTTCTTTTGTTCATTAGATTCCACACTGACTGGACAAGGACAATTCCTCAGAGATCCTTTACAAACTGGAAAGTTTATATTTGTGCTTCCTAGTGAACAATTAGAGCAAAGTCTTCTTTCTTGTGGAACCAATGTGGGGAACCCAAAACTGAGGTGTGGAGTTGGCCAGAGGCCTGGGAGAGAGGCCCCTGCTCACCCAACCCTGTGCTGCTCTTGAGCTCAGACCCGCGGTCACCGGGACCCACCTAGAAAACGCTCATCCTTTCCGCCTCTGTGCTGAGCCCCACTCTTCCACACCCTTCTTTGCATCACGTTTTTGTTCTGTGTTTTTTAAATTTCTCTTTATTGTTGAAAGTATTACAGATGTCCCCCTTTTTTCCCCACTGACCCCCCTGCCCTGCTCCTGCCCCTCCGCAGGCCTTCCTTCAGCACACTATTGTCTGCCCAGAGGTTTTAAAAACACATTTATTTTTTGTTACTGTGTTATTGCTATATGTGGAGAATTCACTCTGAAGTACAAAATGTGTTCTTATTTTTCTCTTACAGCCATAAACTCACAAACTAAAACATGCTAAATAATAGTCTGAAAAAATCAGTTGTAACAATGCAGCATACTCATTGGGAGGAAAAAAAATTTAAGTTTAAAAAGTGTCCATTTACAGTTAGCCATCAATATGAGATATTCCTAAGATGGTAGAAATTCCAGAAATATTGGTCTTTACAAGTGAATATGAATAGAAATTATATTAATACGGTAGCTGATGTGATGAGGAGTAGGCAAGGTGTTTTTTTATGTCCTTGGTGACTTGGCCTCTCTGTCTATGTCTTTGCAGATATAGCTTGAATATTAAAATTATTTCTTTCATTTGTGTGGGTGAGGAGATCTGAAAAAGCTAAACAAAACAGAATGTAATAAAATAGGATGTTTTTTTTCTGACCTTTATATATTGTATGTATCTTATTCTCCTTGTTTAGTTTCATGCCTATTCAAATTTTGTTCTGAAATTTTTATGGTTAGTTCATGAAAAAGATCCCATTTGGGTAAATGTACCTTTTGACTTAGAGGTCAGAGAGTGAGAACACTAATAGAGTCATTCACCTTCAAAACTTTCAGAGCAGACAAGTAACCTTAATGATGACAAATATTCCTGATGAAGAATTCTATTTTCAGATATTTATAAGTATTCATTAATCAAAGTATGAAAAATGGCATGGTTAGTTTTTTAAAAATATAAAATCAACATGAGCATTTTATGTTTCAAGCCTATTTCTTATGTAAAAAAAATAGAAAAATATTCATAAGCTAAAGGAAAGAGAGGGAAGCAAGACTGCAGTTTAAAAAATTTTAAGCCAGAATTGATGACTAAGAGCACAGACCTTGGGCCTAGACTACCTGGGTTTGGATCTCAGCTCCTTTAGTTATTATAATGCACTTTGGGCAAGTGATTTACTTTCTGTTTCCTCCGCTTTCTCAGCTTCTCCAGTCTGTAACATGAGGATGGGAATAGAACTTATAAGCTGTTATAAGGATTCAGTGAGTGAATTTATGTTAAATACATAGACCTTTCCTGGCCTCATAAGCACTCAATGTCACCTTAAAAAATTATAAACGTGCCAGTTTAGTCTGAATGTTCTTATACTTGAGAATCCAATCTTCCACCTCTATTCATTTGAATCTGAATGTCCTAGTACCTTTGTTTGTTTATTTATTTATTTATTTATATATTTATTTCCAGAAGAGCAGAAATCAACAATTCTAAGCACCACCTCTCCCCACCACCCGTAATACCAATACTTCTACCATCAGCATTTCCAACTCTGCACCTTCTTCTCACTTTACATAAACCTTTGCTCTTCAGATGAGAGAAGTCATTCCTCACTCTCCTCCAAGTTCACAATTGCAGTGTGGAGATGGACTAGTGTGTTTTCTGGTGTGAGGTAGTGTGTGTCATAGGCAGTTTATTATTATTCACAATGATGAACGTACCTAAGTTCATAAATTTGCTTTTACCAATGAGAGTAGTTTCAGGTTATCTCTGTTACTTCAGCCTCAATAATTGAGTTCCAATAAGCTTCCACAAATAGGAAGGAGGCAAAGATGTAAACGTCTGGTGAATCCTACACTCTGTGCACTAAGCAGATCACTGGTCCATAGCTGTGCAAGTATCGCACGTGTCACCTTCATGGGTTTCAGAAAAAAATTAAAGTTGAGAAGTGCTGTCCTAAGCAACATGTTGATAGTGATGTGTTGCCAGTGCTTTGCAAACTGGAAAGGCATACACAGATGTTCATAGTTATTCTTGGCAAATACATGTTACAGAGAGAGGCTCAGACAGGACAAGTCTGCCCCTTCCGAAGGATGGAAGAGTGTTTGGGGCAGTTGCTCCAGGGCCCAGTATCCATGGCAATAAGGCTCTCTCATCCATCCTCTGGAGCATATCTGGATTAGACTCACTTACTGGCACATCACTAGCAAACACTCCAAATACACAGAAATATATCCCAAAGGTTCTATGCTCAATTTGCTGCCATTTTAAGGGCATTTCCACCAGTTATTCAAATTTAATAATGATAGCAAATTGTGAAGTAGCAGGGACACATCAAAGAATAAGCTGGCGATTCTTCCTACAAACAAGATTTAATGAAAAACATAACATCTGGCCTGAATAATGGCTCCTTTGATTTCTACAAACAGACAATTCAGTAGGAAAGAAATATTAAATCTAGTATTTTTTATACCGTAGAGTCCATTGAATTTTGTAAAATGCAGGCATAAGTAAAGCAGGTATTTATAATTTTTAAATATTTAGAATTAAGATACAAATTCTTTATCTTAACAGGGTCAGGACAACTTACATTTGATATGCAAAGAGCATTCAAAATCAGTAATTACTAAATTAAATCTGCTGAGTTTTTGTAAGTGGCCAGAGGATTTATGAATTCATTCAGACCTGTAAAAAAAATTAATAGCATCTCTAGACCCAGGATCTCATGATCATAAAGCAGTGATGGCGAACCTATGACAACACGCGAACTCATTTTTTTGGTTGATTTTTCTTTGTTAAATGGCATTTAAATATATAAAATAAATATCAAAAATATAAGTCTTTGTTTTGCTATGGTTGCAAATATCAAAAAATTTCTATATGTGACACGGCACCAGAGTTAAGTTAGGGTTTTTCAAAATGCTGACATGCCGAGCTCAAAAGGTTCGCCATCACTGTCATAAAGCATAAAAAGTCGTAGCAGCACAAGCCCATGTAATACACCACCCTCACAGCCAAACCGCACACCAACAGAGCCGGCAGATTCCGTTTGATCCGTGTGAGCGGGACTCCTGGGCATACATACCGGTACGTTATGTGGCCTCTGCATCGGCGAGCTTGGCTCCCAGAGTGTACCCTTAGCTTAGAAGACTGACCTTGTGGTTTCAGTACACTGCCACCTGGTGTCAACCCTACGCCAGCCATGGCTTCTGAGCCGTACATACTGAACTCCCCCAAGCATTGTCACCAACCCACTCTGTCCAGGCCACCTCCCACAGGATGACTAGCCACATTGTCACTAAGGTCACCCTGCTCCCTCCAAGATCGACCAGGGCCCACCGGTCCCAGATCCTGATGTGTGGACCCAGCGCAGGATGGGAGAGAGAGTGTGTGGCAGGCCAAAGGCGGGGACACCTAGCCTCTGTCCCACCTGGGGGGGGGCCCAGGTGCATGAGGAACCTTTCTTTCCACCTGCATCTTCCCCTCCCCAAAGCCAAGCCAGTCTCCCTCCCTGCAACCTGTCCTGGGAACTCTTCAGTCTCAAGGACTCTGTCCCCTTCCCCTTTCCCCCAGCTCCCTCCCCGCCAGGCAGATCCCACTCTAGATTATGTGGGAGCTATGTCCTCTCTAGGCCTACTGAGGTTGGTGCTGATTTTTCTGAAAGAAAAATGGAAACACATTTTGGCTTTAGAATTGACGGGATTTGCTGGTGGATTGGATGTAGGAGAGAGGAGGAGGAGAAAAATGAAGCTAGACTCCCAATTTTGGGGCTTGATCAGTAAGGTAGATGGTAAGGCCATCCTCTATTAAAGGGTGGGTAGACGATTAACAGGTTTGGTGAAGAAGAAATAAATACTTCCAGTGAACATGTGTTGCTTTTATAGTCCAAACATATACGTGTTATGTTAAGTGTTAAAAAATGTTTAAACAACCTAAAATAAACCAAAGAAATATGAAGATGTTTTGTAACATCTAAATTTGTGATTGGACTGATCCCAGCAGCACAGAGAGAAAGGCACCTACTAGTCTCCTAGATTCCATATTTGACCTCCCTCCCATCTACATAGAAACAAAAGCCATCTTTTTATTTTTTATATTATTTATTTAAATTATTTTTTTAGAGAGAGGGGGGGAGGGAGAGAGATAGAGAAACATCACTGTACGAAAGAAACATTGATCAGCTGCCTTTCTCATGCACCCACACTGGGGAATCAAATCCACAACCCAGAAACCTGCCCTAACCAGGAATCTGACCTTTTGGTGCACGGATTGACCCTCCAACCCACTGAGCCACACCAGCCAGGGCCAAAAGCCATCATTTTAAAAGAAATCTCTTCAGCCCCTTGCTTAAAAACCTTATTGGCTTACTTACCATTTGGACTTAGAATAAAATCCAAATTCCCAGGGCTAGACATAGGGTGAGGTGAGTGAGGCACAAAATTTAAGAGGCCACCCAAAATCTCAATAATCAAGATAAATAATATTTAAATGCAGCAGTTTTTAAAAAATCAAATAGACAAACTACAGGCAAGGGGCCAGCCCCTTGTTTTTATAAAGTTTTATTGCAACCAGGACCGAGATTCGGGTGATGTGAGTGAGAAAGGGTCATGGGAGTGCTGGGTCAAAATGTTTAAAATCTTTATTTAGAATCTTGAACTTTGGGCTAAATTACGGAATTTTTGTTAATGTTGATTTTTGAAATATTGCATTTACATCACTTCTATTACTGAGTAGGAACTGAGGCTTAGGGGGCCCCCCAGCAACTAGCTGGAGGCCACAATGCTAGTCATTGGCAGAACCAGGGCTCTTTGAAGCACCCCGTTCTGCAGTGTCACTCCAAGCCTTCACCCTCCTGATTCATACCCTGTTTGTTCTCAGTGACCATGTGTTGTTTTCATGGTCAAAACATAAATTTATAAATATAAGTTTTAAGTCTTTAAAAGTGTTCAAAGCAACCTAAAATAAATCCCAAGCTCACGAAGAAGTTTTGCCCAGCAGTACAGAGAGAATGGCACCCAACTTTAACACCTCAAAAGGTGAAGATTCAACTTATTTTCCAAATCGATCTGATCTCATGCAGTGAGTGCTCAGAGAGGCACGTGGGTTAATAACAGCAAGAAAGTCGTTTTAGATAAAACTGATGAAGCTTTTATGGAAAGGTGCCAGGCAGGTTCACATTGCAAGGTATATGACATAATGCTTTCTTGATACTTAAATATCCTATGAAAATAATTTTATTTGTGACTTCTTAACAGAGAGAAAAGGGTTTTCTTATTTACCAGAGAACCCGGCAGCTTTAATTTTCTTATTCATCTAATAAATCTATATTATACTGAAGCACGACAAAGGACCTTAGAAATCGGTTAACAAACATTTTTAAGAGTGCATATGGTTTGAGGTTTGATTCATGGAATAAGTATTTGTAGGCTTTCCAAATAGCTTGTTTCTCTTAGCTTCTCACGCCTTTTCTCTCATCTCTATGCCTTATGTTTTTAAGGTTGGCCGGCTTCCTCTGTGAATAACTGGGTAAATGGATTCAGCAGGGCCTAAAAGCTATTGACTCTCATCTTAGTTAAGCTCTTCGGTTACAGGAAATGTGTCTATCTCAGTTTCCATATTTGAGATTTAAGAATTCCCTCATGCACAATGCTGTCATCATTACAACTGGAAGTCCAAACAAGATCATTGGTGAGAAAGACCTGGGTGTGTTCCATGCACATAAATGTCTCCAAAGCATTTGCCCTACTCTCAGTTGTAATTTCTAGCATCTGACCAGACGATGGTTGGCATGACTAGTAGGTAGAACGCTGTCCCTTGTCATGGTGGCTGGGCAGAATTCTGAGGGAACAACTAGATGCATGCAAGGCCCCTTGAGGCCTAGGCTGGGGACTTCTACCACATTCTGTTGGCCGAAGCAAGTCACAAGAAGAGCCCAGATCAAGGGGAAGGGAAATAACTTCTACCGCCCTATGAAGGGGAAGGTGTGGGGGTGGGGAGCCCTACAAAGTCACTGTTGCAAAGATACAAGGATAGGGGGAGGAGAAGCCATTTGCAGACAAACTACCTCAATTAATTAAGTGGGAAAACCCATTCAATTACCTATAACATAGTAGTTTTACCTGGTGAGTTCTTAACAAGGTTATACGGGGAAGGGGATGAACTATGAAAGAGAATCTTTGTGTTGGCAAAACCACTTGCAAATGCAAAATGGCCACTGTTTGATGAGAAACTAGAAAAACTGAAGGTTACATTCTCATCTGTCTGGAATGACTAATGACTGACATGCCCAGTTCTCCATTGTTATATGAAGTTTAAATTCTTGGCCAGAGCTTCTGAAAGAGTCTGAGTTTGTTCAGGGATAGGAATTTCAACCTGACTATCTGCCAGTTTAGGTATCTAACTGTTCTAGTTATAGATTTTTTTATTCTCCTACCGTATATGGTTTATTAAGTGCTTGTAGGGATCCAGGAATTTTGCATATGTCATCGTATTTAATTTGATAACCAAACAGCCCTCTGAGATGGCTGTCATCTACATGTTACATGTGTAGGAACTGAGGCTTAGGGAGGCCTCCAACTAGTCATTGGCAGAGCCAGGCACTTTGAAACACCCCGTTCTGCAATGTCACTCCAAGCACTATCCTCCTGATTCATACCCTGTTTGTTTTTAATACTTAATATTAGAAATAAATGTCAATATCTAACTCACTGGAATATAATTAAGTCATTACCAAAACAAGCAAAATAGGGATTCCCTTAGATATCCTAGAATATTTTAAAATGCTTATTTGTGAATCTCTAATTTGATAGAGGGAACAGGTAAAAAGAATGTATTAGAATCATCTGCCTAATGAATATCCATTGGCAATAAAGATAAATTCCATTTACTAAAACTTGATTTCCCACAAAACTTCTTAAGAATGCGTGTATTGCCCTAGCTGGTTTGGTCCAGTGTATAGAGCGTTAGCCTGTGGACTGAAGGGTTCTGGGTTTGATTCCCGTCAAGGACACATGCCCAGGTTGCGGGCTTGATCCCCAGTGTGGGGCATGCAGGAGGCAGCCAATCGATGATTCTCTCTCATCATTGATGTTTCTATCTCTCTCTCCCTCTCCCTTCCTCTCTGAAATCAATAAAAATATATATATTTTTTAAAAATATATATATTTTTTAAAATATATATATATTTTAAAATATATATATATATATCAGATAAAAAGAGAGTCCCATTAGGAGAAAAAAACCTTTTATCCTTCAACTAAGTGCTGTCTAGTGCCCTGAGAGTCTATACCAGGGGTCCTCAAATTTTTTAAACGAGGGGGCCAGTTCACTGTCCCTCAGACCGTTGGAGGGCTGGACTATAGTTTTAAAAAAAAACTATGAACAAATTCCTATGCACACTGCACATATCTTATTTTGAAGTAAAAAAACGGGAACAAATACAATATTTACATTTGTATGTGGCCCGCGGGCCGTAGTTTGAGGACCCCTGGTCTATACCATCCCAGGTTTTAACATACTTATGGCTCCTACCTGGTCTGTAGCCTCAAGCCTGCAGAGAAGAACAGGGTCAGACAGTCCTGAGCATGAACCCCAACTTTATCCAGCACTGCATCTGTGGCCTTGAGCTATTTTCTGAGCCTCAGCAGAGCCTCACTTATTCCAGCAGTAAAATGGGATTGATGATGCTTGTGGAGCTATAAATAATAAATTAGATAATGCATTTAAATCAAGTTGTGCAAATGCTAAGTGCTATTGATTTGTCTCTCACCTGCATTTGTCCACAGAAGCTAGCACAAAACAAAGCACAGCAAGCAAGACCCCACAATACACAGCTAACTTCACTTCACGGTCATTTATTGTTCTTTGACGTTTGTGTATTCCACACCTATCCTCCCACACGGAATATTTATAAAACAAGAAGTGATAAGAAATGGCATTCAGCAGACAAGTTCTAACCTCAGCCCCTGCCCGCTGAGGAACTAGCTGTCCTTACCCCATCCACTTGCCTCATCCCTTTGAGCTTCACTTCCTTCCAGCTGCAAAACAAAGGCGATACTCATGCTTCCACTAACGCCACGAGACAGCCACCGGAGAACACCCAACACAGTGCCTGGCATTTCTTCACCCCCTTGTTTTATTCCCTTTGGCATTTACAGGACATGCACCCATTTCCAAAAGGTCATGGAAGGAGAAAAGGAGACTTTTCTCCTTTTTCTCACTCATTTATTTTGTTTGTTTTTTTGTTTGTTTTGTTTTGCTTTCCTGTCCTGTGTTTCTTCAAGGTGAGCACAAACACAGGTGTAAACCACCCGAAGGACTCCCAAAGCCTTGGAACGAACAGTCGGGTGTGATGAGAGCCTGTCTCCAGAGTGGCCCTTTGGCACTCTGCCCACTGAGTAGAATTGGACCATCTGCAGTGACAGTCGGATCTTTTTCCTGAAGAGTTGGAACTAATTGGGAATGTGTCAGAGTGTGTAACATGCTTTGTGCCGCCTTCTGCTCCAGCTGGCCTCTCACAGCACCCACTTCGGTGGCATCAGGCTTTTGATGGGTAGATGAGATGGTCCTTTAGGAATTCCTCCTTTCTGTCAGTTAGTAGTTGATCATTTGTGTCCTTTGTAATAACATCTTTCAGCTTCCAAAGGGCATTTTGAATGCATTAAATCAGTGATTCTTAACCTTTTTAGGGTCATAGTCCCTTTGGGAATCTGATGAAAATTATGGGTACTCTTCCTCCTGAAAATTCATATACTTATGCAATTTTATGCATCATTTCAGATATTTCACAAACTCCTTCCCCAATCCAGACTGTGGGACCCAAGTTCCAGCACTAAATAGTATTTATAAATATCTGTGTGGTCCCTATTGTCTACCAATAAGCTAATACCAAAAAGCAGTCAGGAAATGTGTACTTCTTTCTGTCTAAAGCAACTTTTTTTAAATAAAACAAACGATTTGTATTGATCTGCTTTTGTGAGTTGATGGGATAGGTAGGAAACAGAGGAGGTCTCAGCAAATAAAACAGGTACTTTGGTTTGCACATATTAATAACCAGCCTGGGGACAAAATTGTAAATATAAACATAATTGATCATATTTTAAAAAACACCATTGGGAGGTATTAACCTGTTAAGGTAACATGTCACCTATTACATACAAAATGTAAACACACGGTATTATGATTATACTAGAGGCCCAGTGCATGAAATTTGTGCACGGGTAGGGTCCCTAGCAGCTGCCGGCTGCTAGCTGGGGCCTCCTTTTCCCCCAGCTGCCTGCTGCCGCTGGCTGGCCAGGACCTCCCTTCACACCTGCCTTGGCCTGGCGCTGCCCACTTACCTGTTCCACCATCCTGCCACAGTCCTGCTCTCTTGGGGCCCATTGGGGCCGGCAGCATCTCCACTGCCACCTGCTGCCAGTGTCGTGTCACCAACACCCACTGTGGTCTGTGCCACCCCCTGGTGGTCATCACACGTCTAACTCCTGGTCAGTTAAACTCCCGTCCGTAGGGCCAATTTGCATATTAGCCTTTTATTATATAGGATAGGGGAGTGCCCATATCCTTAGACGATATGTTTAGGGGTGAAGATAGCATAACATCTGCATCTTACATTAAAGTGATTTAGAAAAATTATAAATATATACATATATTGATAAAGCAAATTTAGAAAATGTTAACAGTTACTGAATCTAAGTGGTGGGAATATGGCTACCCATTGTACTACTCTTTAAATGTCTGTGTTTAAAATTTTTCATTACAAAAACTTAGAGAATGAGCATACACACATTATTTTGAGGAAAATTTTAACATAAGCACAGTCTTCCACTCTTGGACCGGATTTCTTCAATCAATTGGCAAGCATCATTTTCCCATGGGTTCAGTGTATTTCTCATTGTATTAGAATCCTGCCTAAACATGTCCAATGCTACTCTAATTTAGTAATTAGTAAAACTTCAGTGATGACATTATGTAACATCACATGATTATTATCCACACCTGTGATGCTTTCTGGGCAATAAGCTTGTGCGGCAGGACCCATGACACAACGATGGGTCTAGAAACCATCTTCAGGAGTTCTCAAACGGCTAAGCCAAGGCTGTAGAGCCAGCAGCAATCAGGAAGAAAGCTTTTCTTACAGGATATTCCGCATGTCATTGTCTCCTAATTCTGCAGCCGATTTTTAATTCCAACACTGAAAATAGTGTTGAATATTTAGCCAAGAACATGGTGCTTGCTATCACATCGTACCTCCTGGCTCTGTTTGACAGTGATGCAGTTAGGATTCCCAGAGCATATCTCTTTCATTTCTGTTACTGCGAGGCTACATCTGTTTTTAGCAGTACACAATTTCCGTTATGCTATTGACAGATAACAGACAAGATATGCCCTGGGAGACCACAGCCACTGTCTGGAACCAGAAATGTTATTTTAAGATCCAAAACTTCCAACATCATCAGTTCATTACTCCTTCATCAGCAAAAATAGAGCACTGTCCTTACTAATGGCAGATCTCGACTTCATCTCTAGTTTTCTGTTTTACTCTTTGTCTTTTACGACTATAAGAATGCATAGTATTGGAAATTATATAGTTTATTTTTAAAATAAAGTCATGTCCATTTTGTTCAAAATGAGGCTGATGATTTCCTTAAATAGTTCTATGAATAAATTTCCTCTGTCCTTCCTGAAGGTAAATTCAGAGTGTTTTTGTTTACTTGGGGAATGTGGAGAGAGTGGTGTGTTGGACCCAGGAAAGTCTAGTCATTAGGAATGTGGTATTTCAGTCCCACTGCCTCCACTTACTACCTGTATGGCTTGGGGCAAGTCAGTTAACCTCAGTAGACCTTCCACTCTGATCTTTAAAATGGATATAGTAGATGCCCAGCCGGCATGGCTCAGTGATTGAGTGTCGACCTATGAACCAGGAGGTCACGGTTTAATTCCCAGTCAAGGCACATGCCCAGGTTGAGGGCTCGATCCCCAGTGTGGGGCATGCAGTAGGCAGCTGATCAATGATTCTCTCTCATCATTGATGTTTCTGTCTCTCCCTCTCCCTTCCTCCCTGAAATCAATAAAAATATATTTTTAAAAGTAAGTAAAATGGATATAGTAGCAATTGGACATCCATAGTAAAAAAAAAAAAATAGATCATAACCAAATCTCACATATTATACAAAAATTAACTCAAAATGGGTGATGGGCTTAAGTATAAACCATACAATTAAAAATTTCTAGAAAAAAAGTAGGATAAAATCTTCAGGACCTAGGACTAGGCAAAGAATTCTTGGATGTACAATTAAAAACCAATGCATCAAAGGAAAAATTTACAAATTAAAAACTTGCTCTGTGAAAGACCATTAAGAGACCATTAAGAGGATGAAAGGGCAAATTACAGTTGGGGAGAAAATATTTGCAAACCACATATCTGACAAAGGAGTTGTATCTGATTTCACTTATTTATTATTAAACATGCATTTTTTTGGCATCTAACACCACTCTGCTAGGTACTATGGAATAATGTAAAATGAAAAAAAAAAGCATGCTCTCTGTCCTCAAAAGGGTGCTCAAGTAATGGGAAAGAAAGAGATGAGACAAGCAATACAAAAGAACGAATTGGGGAGCCAATGGGGGTACATACGGTGCAAATGGAATATGGGAGTAGCCAGGCAGTATTTGAGATAAAGGTCTCTGGGTCCCCTTTTGAAAACCCATCTCCATGGCATGACAATCTTGGTTTCCTCCTGGCCTCTCTTGGGAATAGGAGAGCAGGTCAAGGAATGGAACTGATTCTCAGTTTCGGTACATTTGATGCATCATTCGATACATGTATTTGATATATCAGTACATTTGTTATTTTCCCAAAGTTTAATTACATTTTTATTTAAATTGTTAAATATTTAAATTGGGTTTACATGATATTCATCTGCTTTCCGAGAGTTCCAAAACTAAGTTCAGCAAATCTGGCATCCCTATTTTTCTGCATGCCTGGAAACTGTGTCAGAGTTCTTTAGGAATTAGGTGCTGGTATGGTGTCAATGAAATGTTTAGGATCACATGTTAAAATGTGGTGGAAAATTAATATGTTTTGTTAATGAGGTTGCATGTTATCTAGGAGAACATAAAAGTAAAAAAAAAAAAATACAAGCGGGGGTGGGGGGATGGGGGGGTAGAGGGTAACCTGGGGACAAGGACACATATGTAATATCTTAATCAATAAAAAATATATTAAAAAAAAATACATGCATCAAAAAAACAAAGTTGCATTATATTACATTATATTCAAATGATAGGCTTTTTTTCTCCTTAGAGTTCAGGACTTTTTTTTGTCTTTAATCTTAAATCTGTAAAAAACTTTTTAAAGAAACATTGTTGCCAATAAGATTGTAAAAATGTAATTGCATTATTAATGTTATCAGTTTTAAGATTACTTTAAATATCTAGTGCCCTTTGCTATATGTTATTTATAACACTATAGAAGTTATGTTCTTTATAGTCTTTGCTAACTTCTGCCCAAACCAGAACGCATACTAAATCCAGCATTAATAAATTAGTCATAAGGTATGATTACAAAATTGATGGTTAGACCATAGTTAATCCACTTAAGTGTATCCCTAAATATATCTTAATATCACTTAAAAATATTAATATATTAATATTAATATCACTTAATATTTTTACTTTATCTTTATTGTTGAAAGTATTATAGATGTCTCCTTCTTCCCCTTCCACCCCACTCTTGCCTCCTCCCCCCATTCTCACCCCCTCCCCAAGCCTTCCCCCCACCATTGTCTATCCATGGGCTATGCATATATGCATATAAATTCTTTGGTTAATCTCTTAATATTAATACTTAATATTAAGTGTCCTAAATACTACCAGTTCTGGGTAGGGGAGGGTGGGGGTAAGGAAGAGAGATCAACCAAAGGACTTGTATGCATGCATATAAGCCTAACCAATGGACACAGACACCAGGGGGGTGAGGGCATGAGTCGGGGGGTGGGGAGGCAATAGGGGGATAAGGACACATACGTAATACCTTAATCAATAAAGAAAAAAAAGGAAAAAAATAAATACTACCAATCCTGTCTAGTTAATTTTATGATAATAACATTCTGGGATGTTACTCCATAAATATAGATATTTTTGTCCATTTGGGTCACATATTTATTCCTCGAACCTAGAAGAATACTTGGTATATAGTAAGAGTCCAGTAAATATTATCAAATAAATATTAAGTGACTAAATGAATTGCCCTTATTCAAAGCTTGCTATTCAGCCTTTCTGTTGATGCTTCAGACGATAAATGTGGTTATTTCATGTTTTGAGTTGTTCTGTTTCTGAAACAAAAAACAGCCTTAGTCCTTCAAGTGACAGAAATAAATTGAAGACTGTGCACATGTGCTTCCAAATAAACTAAATATAGACCAGGATCACATGGCACCGTGATAAATGGGGCCAGCAGAGGACCCCACTCTTCCGAACTACTGCTGAGCTATAAACTCTGTAATGTAAGTCAATTTGTTACAGGAATAAACTAGTTTGCAGTGTTACTTGAACCTATGCCATTGTGAAGATCATAAAAAGTGCCTCCTTGACCTTCAAGAGACAAAAATAATAATGAAAATCTGTGACAATTGTAGATGAGTCTAAATAATAATCCTAGAAGAGACAAAAGACAAGAAAATAACTATGCTTTCTCTATTCCCAGGCCAGCTTTTTGTATCATATGAAATCTGTCATTCTTCATTTACAGCAATCGCTTGGCAACTATTAATGTGGCCCCCAATGAAAGTCAGAACTCATAAATAGTTCTTAACTGTTTTTACTGTATTTGCAGTTCTAATGCCTTCAGTCTCTTTCACACAGTCCACTGCAAGGCAATTCCACTGCCTTGCTTCCCCAACAATGAAACAGGCTCTGGGGCCCAGCGGTCAGAGTTTCTATTCCAGCTCTGCCACTTACTGGCTATGCGGCCTTGGACAAATTGTCCAACCTCCATCAGCCTCAGGGTCCTCATGTATTAAAGGAGGTCGAGGTGGTTATAATACCTACTGTTGTGAGAACTCAATAAAATATTATATGTGAAACACTTGGTACATACCAGGTACTGAACTTTTAATAAATATTATCCATTATTACTGGAATCTACTTTATTTATGGCAAATTACTCTGTAGTGTGTCCACAGACCACAGAATTATAAGCAACATATAGCAAAGGGCACTAAATATTTGAATAAAGGCAATTCACTTAATATTTATTTGATAATATTTATTCAGCATTTGTTGGACTTTTTAAAACATTTTCAGATTATCTTAGACATTTTTCTTTTTTAATATATTTTTATTGATATCAGAGAGGAAGAGAAAGGGAGAGAGAGAGATAGAAACATCAATGATGAAAGAGAATGATTGATTGGCTGCCTCCTGCACGCCCCACACTGAGGATTGAGCCTGCAACCCAGGGACACGCCCTGACCGGGAATCAAACCATGATCTCCTGGTTCATAGGTCAATGCTCAACCTCTGAGCTATGCCGGCCAGGCTTAGACACTTTTCTTAAAAAAAAAAAAAAAAAAAGGCAATCCAGAATTAATATGTAATGCATCTGGGGTTCTTTACTGGTCACGGGAAAGTTGGGTGACTGACACCAGAATACCACTAACAGATTGTATTTGATTGGCATATCAAAATGGTTCATTGGCAATTGTGAGAATTGCTCAAACAGTACCACAAAGTATATTAGCAACATCTGGACTATTCGGGTGGTGAGAGATGCCAGGGGTAGTTGGGTTGTTAATTCCTAAATTAAGTGACTTAGCCAGGTGCTTAGTATCCTGAGTACAGAAACAGCTGGAGGCATTTCTGCTCTCTCTCACTCCATTTATAAAATGGGGATTACTGTCTTCTATGTACCTACTTCATAAGAAAGATTAAAATAGGGGTTCTCAGGGGGTGGATCTAAATAATCATCATGACTGTCAGTTTACCAGGGGTAGGCAAACTTTGACTCGAGGGCCACAATGGGTTCTTAAACTGGACCGGAGGGCCAGAACAAAAGCATGGATGGAGTGTTTGTGTGAACTAATATAAATTCAAAGTAAACATCATTACATAAAAGGGTACGGTCTTGCCGAAACCAGTTTGGCTCAGTGGACAGAGCGTCGGCCTGCGGACTGAAAGGTCCCAGGTTTGATTCCAGTCAAGGGCATGTACCTGGGTTGCGGGCATATCCCCAGTAGGAGATGTGCAGGAGGCAGCTGATTGATGTTTCTCTCTCATCGATGTTTCTAACTCTCTATCTCTCTCCCTTCCTCTCTGTAAAAAATCAATAAAATATATTTTTTAAAAAAAAGGGTACGGTCTTTTTTTTCAATAGTTTTATTCATTTCAAACGGGCCGGATCCGGCCCGCGGGCCGTAGTTTGCCCACGGCTGGTTTAGCCAGTGGAGCAAGCATCAGAAGAGCTTTGGTTACTGGCACAGGAACACACAGTCCCCATTCTGTCTGAGTGGCCTCTCTTCCATGCCACCGGGTGCATTTAAGTAGCCACATTAGGGACCATAGAGGCACGAGGTGGATGCTGTTCTCAAGGATCTTCCACTATTTGAGAGGCTAGCTGGGAGAACTGGGTGCGTTATGCACCCAATACAGCTTACCAATTCTGTGAGAAACATTTAAAACTCCTTTTTATTTTTTCCATCTTTATTGATATAATTTACATATAGCATCCTGTAAGTTTGAGTTATACAGTGTGTTGACCTGATACATTTCTGTATTGCAAAATGGTTACTACCATAGGGTTAGCTAACACCTTCATCATGCCATACATAATTACCATTTCCTTTTTGGGTGAGAGCCCCTGGTGAACAGCACTCTGTAAAACGTTTTAAAGGTCTGTGCTGATGCTCCAGTGGGGTGTACTAGGAAATTATTTAAGATGTAAGAAAAAATACTAGTATTCTCCTATGTATTTTTATTTTTAAGGAAGAAATTAGTCCATGTTTATTTAATGGTTGAGAGTAGCACATAAACTAGATAGATAAATACGAGAGCGATAGGTGATAGACCTTCACATTACATACATATGTTTCTTGTTCAGAATGTTTTTGATAACGGCATGTGATCAAGTTTGGAGACACTAATTATATGCAGTTGGATAGATGGCAACTCGTCAGTCATAGTCCAGTTCTGCCTCTGGAAGTCACCCTGGCCTCTTGCCTTACTGAGTATTCCCACATCATATTTCCTAACAATTTTAAAGGGATCACTTCAGATACCTCATCTCAGAGTAACTGCCCTCTCCTGGGATCAACTTTTTTCCAAGTTTTGAGGGGACCTTACTTTACTATTTATCCAAATCATGACTTTCAACAATTACCCAACACACCAGGTGCTCACACTGGACAATTCACAAACCACCCTGCACAGCCTGGCTTCCGGGAATCAGAGAACTCCTAGCCCACAATGCCAGCCAGTAGAAGCTGACCTCGAGACCAAGCCTGTAGCCCTTTCTGACCCTTATCTTTTTCTGCTCACAAGCAGCATCCTACCAAGTGAAGAGTGTTGACCAGAAACCTCCAGAATTCCATGGGAGGTGAGATCCTTTGGATTCAGGTTTAGATTGTACCTTCTCTGAGTCTCCCAACCTCCAGAACTTCCTGATCAAAACCAGGCCCACTGCCTTGGGTGTGGGTGAAATAGCCACCATGGGAATAGAAGAAGACAGCTCTGGTCTTTAAGAGGCTACTGTTCATTGGTGCCAGCAACTGGAAAACAGAATCGCTTTATTCTTAAGCAATATGTGTGGAGCCTTTACTATGTGGCACCTGCTGTGGTAAGCACGAGTAATCCAGTGGAGAACAAAAACAAACACGGAGCTCAGCTTCATGGGACTGATTCTAAAAGGGAAAATATTAAAAAAAAAAAAAAAAAAATCAGGCCCACTGAGGGATATGAGATACAAAATGCTGACCTAGCATTGCCAATCCTATATGCTGACAATGCTGATTCATGGGACAAGGACAGCATCAGAAGCCAAAGCAGGAAATGTAATCTGATGTATATTTCCTCCTCCCTCAGTGGCCAACCTAGGACTATCCTCTAGTGTCCTATACAAATCACCTCTCCCCATCCTAATCAATGGAATGTTCCTACTTCCCATTCAAACCACTGTGCTCTCTTTAGTCCAGCTCATAACCTTGAACCTACTTTTGTCATATAATTTGACATTATGCTCCCTTGTGGCTCCTAATAGTAAAAGTAATGATAATAGAGCTAATACATATGCTTACTAAGTACGAAACATTGGTCTAAGCACTTTATATGTATTAACTTTTTTAATCCTCACAACAACCCTCTGAACTGGTTACAATTATCATCACCATTTTACACATGAGTAAGTAAGATTAAGTAACTTGTCAGAAAAGTCACATAGCTAATAAGTGACAAAAATAAGGAAATGAACTCAAGCAGTCTGGGCCTGAATTTTATGTTCTTAAACTATATGACATCACTTCTCATCCTACATTACTTCTTCTAAACTATTTAGAAGGCAAAATGTTGTTTCTTAACTGTCTCTAGGCAATTTCACTGCCATTCCCTCCATTTGGGGGCATATCTATTATTCTGAAATTTTTTTCTACTATCCCAAATATTTCAAGGTCCTGGTAATTATTCAAATAAATAATCAAAATGCATTGCTTCCAAAATATGAGCTTCCATTACCACACTTTTTACTTAAAAAGCATTTGACAAAATCCAGCATTCACATATGATAAAAACTCTCAGCAAAGTGGGAAAGGGGACATATTTCAACATAATAAAGGCCATATATGACAAACCCATAGCTAACACCATGATCAAAGGGGGAAAATTAATAGTGTTTCCCTTAATATGAGGAACAAGACAGGTATGTCCACTTTCACCATTCTTTTTCCACATAGTACTGGAAGTCTGGCCACAACAATCAGACAAGAAGAAGAAATAAAAGGCATCCAAATTGGAAAGGGGGAAGTAAAACTGTCATTATTTGCAGATGACATGATACTGTACATAGAGAACCCTAAAATTCCACCAAAAAACTACTAGAACAGATAAATGAATTCAGTAAAGTAGCAGAATCCTTTATAATAAAAGCCTAATATGCTAAGTGTCCAGTTGTCTGGTCATCCGTTCAACCAATCAAAGTATAATATGCTAATGATATGCTAAGACCACTCAACCGCTCACTATGATAAGCACTGACCGCCAGGGGACAGACAGTCGACTGGTCGCCCAATCACTATGACGTGCACTGGCCACCAGGGGGCAGATGCTCCAACTGGTAGGTTAGCTTGCTGCTGGGGTCCTGCCGATTGGGGACTGAGTGAGATGGGCCAGACATGCCCTGGAGCCCTCTCATGGTCCCTTCCCAGCTGGCCAACCTCCAGTGTCCCTCCCTGGCCCCAATCGTGCACTGTTGGGTCCCTTGGCCTGGCTTGCACCCTCTTGCAATCGGGGATCCCTCGGGGGATGTCAGAGAGCCAGTTTCAACCTGATCCTGCAGGCCAGGCCAAGGGACCCCACTGGTGCATGAATTCGTGCACCGAGCCTCTAGTACAAAATAAATATCCAGAAATCAGTTGCATTTTTATACATCAATAATGAACTATCAGAAAGGGAAACTAAGAAAGCAATCCCATTTACAGTTGCCACAAAATATAACAATAAAATGCCTAGGTATCAATGTAAGCATGCTAATATATCTCTTGAACCAGTGTGGAGGGGTATTTCTCTCTGGGCTGCCAGCCTCGGCACTTCATCAATGTCTGAGATCCTTACTTTCCTACAGGACAGTGATACTGGGATAATTACCTGGCAACCAGTGGTGAAGGTTAACGTACTTTGAATTTAAATCTCAGGATTGTTTTTCCTGAGGAATTTATTTAACCCCACCCCCCTTAATATTTCAGGGATTATGTTAAGACACAGTAAAGAGAGGGAGAGGGAGATGATTTTTGTGTCTGGTTAAGAGGTCTAGAGTTTCTTTCCTTTTAGATTCCAGATTTCAGCCTTTTATCTCGTCTTCCCATAGGCTTTAAGGTCTATTGATCTCTAATCAAGAGAGCAATGTCGAATGATCTTGTTTATTATAGGTAAATATATTGAAAGAAAAAGGAGACATTATTTCATACTTCTTGCTAATTTTTGAAATAGAAGTCAGTGATTCAAATCATTCCTCACCCACCCTTTCTAAGTTCTAAGACGTTAAAATGAATGTCAATTAAATCTTGGATTAATATTTAAACACTGGCATCTATGTTTTGGATCACAATTATACAAAATAATTATACTTTTAAATATGTTTTTTACAGGCCTTATATGCTTCTGGGTCCTTGGCACAGTGACTTTAGGTACATCTCACAGGACTTAGTGAGAGGTTATGGTAGCGGACCGTTATGGTTGTTACTCGACTGTTGAGCCAAATTGCTTGTCTGTCTCTATCTGTTGCCAAGGCACTGGCCAGAAAAACCACCCCTTACTTTATACACTGGTATCGGCATATGAAATCTCCCCAGTGACCCGTTTGATTATGTGATTTGCAGGTGGGCCATTACCAGCCAGAGTAAACCAGGAGCCATGTGGCTATGATGCAGCTAAATGGTGCAGTATTTGCCTAATGTTTATGTATGAGAAGTGAGAGTGGAAGCCTGTATGAGGGGTAAGGCTCTGTACAAATTTACATCAAAACTATACCTTGTAGCCAAGGAAATTATTTCTCAAACAGTGTCTTTCAAGGGTCAAAGGAAGTGAGACGATTTAAGAATTTGTGAATGATTTATGGCATTAAAAATGCTTTCTAAATGGGCTGTATGTTTTATTACAGGAGAGATGAGGCATTTTCAAAACATAGCAAATAGATAGCAAAATTCACATATAGAATTGGGGTTTCCACCAGGGAGAACAACAGAGATTAATGGCAACATCCGTTATTAATTATTGATCAATTAATGATTTGCCATAATTATGGAAGGACAAAATTACGGAAGAACAGTTTAAATTATATAAAGAGCTGAATTATACAAGTCTTTTTTATGCAAAAACATATCTCTCTTATGCCCTGGCCTGGTGGATGTCCTGCTTTCATGATGAAGAGGAGGTCTGTGTAGCACACCAGAGCCCCAACTTGAGACCCTTCGCGATGCATTTTATGAAATCTTTTAAGTATTCCTTTAGAATTACTGGGTATGCTATGAATTAGTCTTTTTTTACTTTTAATTTCTTTATTGATTAAGGTATTACATATGTGTCCTTATCCCCCCATTCCCCTCCCTCATGCCCTCACCCCCGGTTGTCTGTGTCCATTGATTAGGCTTATATGCATGCATACAAGTCCTTTGGTTAATCTCTCCCCCTTACCCCCACCGTCCCCTACCTTCCCTCTGAGGTTTGACATTCTGATCGATGATTCTCTGACTCTGGATCTGTTTTTGTTCATCAGTTTATATTGTTCATTTTATTCCATAAATGAGTGAGATCATGTGATATTTATCTTTCTCTGACTGGCTTGTTTCACTTAGCATAATGCTCTCCAGCTCCATCCATGCTGTTGCAGATGGCAAGAGTTCCTTCTTTTTTACCGCAGCGTAGTATTCCATTGTGTAGATGTACCACAGTTTTTTAATCCACTGTCTGCTGATGGGCACTTAGGCTATTTCCAAATCTTAGCTATGGTGAATTGTGCTGCTATGATCATAGGGGTGCATATATCCTTTCTGATTGGTGTTTCTAGTTTCTTGGAATATATTCCTAGAAGTGGGATCACTGGGTCAAATGGAAGTTCCATTTTTAGTTTTTTGAGGAAACTCCATACTGTTCTCCACAGAGGCTGCATCAGTCTGCATTCCCACCAGCAGTGCACAAGGGTTCCTTTTTCTCCATATCATCGCCAGCACTTGTCATTTGTTGATTTGTTGAAGATAGCCAGTCTGACAGGTGTGAGATGGTACCTCATTGTCGTTTTGATTTGCATCTCTCAGATGATTAGTGACTTTGAGCATGTTTTCATATATGTCTCTTGGCCTTCCTTCTGTCTTCTTTCGAAAAGTATCTATTTAGGTCCATTGCCCATTTTTTGATTGGGTTGTTTATCTTCCTTTTGTTAAGTTGTATGAGTTCCCTATAAATGTTGGAGATTAAACCCTTGTCGGTGATAACATTGGCAAATATGTTCTCCCATGCAGTGGGCTTTCTTGTTTTGTTGATGGTTTCTTTTGCTGTGCAAAAGCTTTTTATTTTTATGTATTCCCAATTGTTTATTGCCCTAGGAGCAGTATCAGTGAAGAAATTGCTTCGGCATATGTCTGAGATTTTGCTGCCTGTGGATTCCTCTAGTATTTTTATGGTTTCCCATCTTATGTTTAAGTCCTTTATCCATTTTGAGTTTATTTTTGTGTATGGTGTAAATTGGTGTTCTCGTGTCATTTTTTTGCATGTATCTGTCCAATTTTCCCAACACCATTTATTGAAGAGACTGTCTTGACTCCATTGTATGATCATACCACCTTTGTTGAATATTAATTGAGCATAGTGGTTCGGGTCAATTTCTGGGTTCTCTATTCTATTTCATTGATCTATATGCCTGTTCTTCTGCCAGTACCAGGCTATTTTGAGAACAGTGACTTTGTAAAACAGCTTGATATCTAGTAATGAGTTCCCACCTACTTTGTTCTTTCTCAGGATTGCTGCAGCTATTCGGGGTCTTTTTTTATTCCAGATGAATTTTTGGAAAGTTTGTTCTAGGTCTGTGAACTATGCCGTTGGTATTTTAATGGGACATGCATTGAATCTATAGATTGCTTTGGGTAGTATGGACATTTTGATGATATTGATTCTAACAATCCATGAACATGGTATGTTCTTCCAAATGTTTATGTCTTCCTCTATCTCTGTTTTCAGTGTCCTGTAGTTTTCCGCATATAGGTCTTTTACCTCCTTAGTTAAGTTTATTCCTAGGTATCTTAATTTTTTTGGTGCGATGGTAAATGGGATTGCTTTTTTTAGTCTCTCTTTCTGTAAGTTCATTATTGGTATATAGCAATGCCATAGATTTCTTGGCATTAATTTTGTATCCTGCTACATTGCCAAATTCATTTAGTAAGCCTAATCATTTTTGATGGAGTCTTTTTTTTTAATTAAATCTTTATTGTTCAGATTATTACATTTGTTCCTCTTTTTTTCCCCCCATAACTCCCCTTGATGGAGTCTTTAGGGTTTTCTATGTACAGTATCATGTCATCGGCGAATAAGGACAGTTTTACTTCTTCTTTCCCAATTTGGATGCCTTTTATTTCTTCTTCTTGTCTGATTGCAATGGCTAGTACCTCCAGTACTATGTCAAACAGGAGTGGTGAGAGTGGGCATCCCTGCCTTGTTCCTGTTCTTAGGGGAAATGGTTTAGTTTTTGCCCATGTTGGCTATGGGTTTGTCATATATAGCTTTTATTATGTTGAGATATGATCCTTCTTTTCCCACTTTGCTAAGAGTTTTTATCAACAAAGGGTGTTGGATTTTGTCAAATGCTTTTTCTGCGTCAATTGATATCACTATGTGATTTTTATCTCTCAATTTATTTATGTGATGTATCACATATATTGACTTGCAGATATTGTACCATCCTTGCATCCCCGGGATAAATCCTACTTGGTCATGGTGTATGATCTTTCTGATGTACCACTGGATCCTATTTGCTAGAATTTTGTTGAGGATTTTGGCATCTATGTTCATGAGGGATATTGGCCTGTAATTTTCTTTCATTGTTTGTCTTTATCTGGTTTTGGTATTAGGGTGATGCTGGCTTCATAGAATGAGCTTGGAAGTGTTCCTTCCTCTTGAATTTTTTGGAATAGTCTGAGGAGAATAGGTTTTAGTTCTTCCTTGAATGTTTGGTAAAACTCCCCTGTGAAGCCATCTGGCCCCAGGCGTTTGTTTGCTGGTAGCTTTTTGGTGACTGCTTCAATTTCTTCCATAGTTATCAGCCTATTGAGATTTTTAGAATCTTCCTGATTGAGTTTTGGAAGGTTGTATTTTTCTAGAAATATGTCCATTTCCTCCAGGTTGTCTAGTTTGTTAGAATAGAGTTGTTCATAGTATCTTTTAACAATCCTTTGGATTTCTGTGAGGTCTGTTTTTATGTTGCCTCTTTCATTTCTGATTTTGGGGGTGGTTTTTTTTTGTTTGTTTGTTTGGTTTTTTTTGGTCCTCTCTCTTTGCTTCTTGATGAGCCTGGCTAGAGGTTCATCAATCTTGTTTATTCTTTCAAAGAACCAACTCTTGGTTTCCTTGATCTTTTGTTTTGTTTTTTGTTTTTTTTTGGTCTCTATGTTATTCATTTCTGCTCTGATCTTTATATCTCCTTCCTTCTGCTTACTCTGGGCTTTTCTTGCTGCTCTCCTTCTAATTCTTTGAATTGTAGAGTTAGATGATTTACTACCATTTTTTCTTGTTTTTTGAGGTAGGCCTGTATAGCTATAAACTTCCCTCTCAAGACTGCTTTCATTGTGCCCCATAGATTTTGGATTGTTGTGTTTTTATTGTCATTAGTTTCCAGGATGTTTTTAATTTCTTCTTTGATCTCTTTGGTAACCCAATCCTTGTATAATAGCATGCTATTCAGCTTCCAAAAGTTTGAATTTTTTGGATTGTTTTTATTGTAGTTTATTTCTAATATTATGCCATTGTGGTCTGAGAAGATGGTTGATATGATTTCAATCTTTTTGAATTTGGGGAGACTTTGCTTGTGACCCAATATGTGGTCTATTTTTTAATGTGTCATATGAGCACTTGAGTAGAATGTATATTCTGTGGCTTTGGGGTGAAATGGTCTGAAGTTGTTAATTAAGTCCATCTGATCTAGTGAGTCATTTAGGATTGCTGATTCTTTGCTGATCTTTTTGTCTAGAGGATTTATCCAGTGATGTCAGTGGTGTATTAAAGTCCCCTACTATGATTGTATTGTTGTCGATCTCTCCCTTGATATCTTCCAGGAGTTTTTTTTATGTATTTGGGTGCTCCTGCATTGGGTGCATATATGTTTATCAGGGTTATATCCTCTTATTGTATCAATCCCTTTAGTATTATGAAGTGGCCTTCCTTATCTCTTGTTATGGCCTTCACTTTGAGGTCTATTTTGTCAGATATAAGTATTGCTACCCCAACTTTTTTTTCATTTCCATTTGCCTGAAAGATATTTTTCCATCCCTTTACTTTCAGTCTGTGTGAGTCCCTTGTTCTGAGGAGGGTCTCTTGTAGACAGCTTATATATGGGTCATGTTTTTTAAGCTATGGATTAGTCTTAACAGATCTTTCCTATAGTTGGCACAACCTTTTTACTGACCATTATGAATTGGGCTTCCAAATGTTTGATGTGTTGGTGTGTTTAAAATTAAGGGGGTTACAAAGCAAAATGCATAATAAGAATACCAAGATCAAGCCTTAAAGTCACATTGTTGTTTTTTTAAGAGACTGTCTTCTGTAACAACCGAGGGGTTAAATTAAACTTGCCAGATGTTCAATGGCCCTGAAAATAAATTCATAGCACCAAGGTCAACCCAAACCTAGGTAATTAGCTAAATAATCTAGTGGTTAGAAACTGTACAGGCTACAGACAGTTGAATTGTTTCTTTGTCACCTTCACTGTTTATATTCCAGTGTAATTAAAACCCCATTAAAATTGAATTCCTAACATAATCAGCAGCCCATTGGCAGGACTGTGGGGCTGCTTCAACATGTAATTAGTGAGGCTAAGTCAGGTGAGGGTCAGGAATTATCAGTAGATGTGGGTAAGCCCCTGAAAATGAGCTAGCATATGTCACATTTCTCATCTCTTACAACAGGGCTACAGGAAAGGCAAGTGGGGGGCGAGGGATGTTTTAATGGCCTCAGCTGCTATTTGTGTACCCAAATTTATGTTGTAACCTGATGTATATTCATGTCTGCAAATTACACTTGAAAGAAAAATAACAATGTCAACTGCTGCTGACATTAAACAGTGGGAGATTTTGTACAGGATTTCAGACTTTTCTCTGCACTCAGATTTTTCTTTGTAGCATCTATGTACAAGGCATTTCTTTTCATTTATTGTATCTCATGACCCTCCTTGCTTGTGAGAGAAAAAGGAAGTCAATGGGATAGATATTTTTTTGTCCTTTCAAACCAAAAGGCAGGCTTGGATTTTTTTTTTTCTTTCTAGTATTTTCTTTAAATATGTTTTTTAAATGAAACTCTTAGCTGGTGATAGTTTGCTCCTATAAAGCCCACCACCCTTTTCATTCTGTTTCTTCATATTCTGTGGCATCACTTCCAGCTCATAATTATTTGCCTCCCATTTAGCCACAAGGTGTAAATTTGCTAACTGAAAAGGCGTGCTCTAACAGTTCACCTCGACATGCGTCCAAAGGCTGAGCTGGCTGCACTGGATAATTTCCCTGGGGGATTGTTCTGTGTAATGTGGGGCCATTTGTTGAGCTGTCTGATGTGGAAGAAGAGAAAATGAAAGGGCCTGCCAGACAGAAACAGGATCATGCAGTGCCTTTGAGAGCAAAGAGGGAAATCAAAGGGCAATTTCAGGTCCACTCCAGTTCCCCAAGCATGTGCCTGGGAACTAGAGAATCGGGATTTTTTTATGTTAGTGCTTTTAGAAAAGTCACTAAGAGAAAGCCCCAAACCAGGAGGCAATGGCCAATTTAGTAATGTTCATGGGCTGTGCTCAGAAGTTACCACCAAGTCAGAATACTTCTGTAGGTGCCTGGGAGTTACTAATTCTTCAAGGGTCTACAAAAATGTTTGGAACTAGAAAAAATATATATACATTGATATTGACTCTCAACTCCAAAAAAGTATCTACAAGATAATTAAACGTTTAATTGAATGTCTACAAAATGTTCATTATCAACTTAAGTGTTAAATGTAGTCTTCTTAAAAATGACATGGGAAAACAAATTGTGAATTGATCTTTCTTACTTTTCAAGGCTTTGAGCATGCCAATCATAAATTCAAAGAATTGCACGTAGCCAGTAATTTGAAATGCAAAAGTATAAAAATCCCTTTCATTTTTTTTGCACAAAAATGTATATTTTAGATGGAATGTGGGGGCCACTTAATGTTCTTTGTATGGCGTGTGTGGTAGGACTAAAAAAGAGAGCCTAGGGCCGCGGCAGGTTTTAGAACAGCTCTGCACCTGTCTGCTGGCCTCCAGGTGTGTGATTATTCTTGCAGATGCAGATCAGCAAAGACTGGGGTGTGGAGGACCGGCAGGCAAGACAGGGGGAAAGGCTTGAGGTTTTTCTTGCTGTGTGCATTCACAGTTGAGGTGGAGCGACCACAGTAGTGGTCTGAGCATGAAATTGAGGCATGTTGGAAGAACTCCATTGTCACCTTATCTGAGTTGTGTTCTCTCCCAACAAATGCATAGGTCCTCACATTCTACTGTGTTTTAGTCACCTTTCCTCAACCTGACAGATATTTCCACGTTTAGCATGAACAACTTGAAGGAGTGTGGGTAGGAGAGAAGATGGATTATCTGAATTCCATGTGTGATGAGCCTAGTCCAGTGGTCGGCAAGCTCATTAGTCAACAGAGCCAAATATCAACAGTACAACGATTGAAATTTCTTTTGAGAGCCAAATTTTTTAAACTTAAACTATATAGGTAGGTACATTGTTATTAACTTAATTAGGGTACTCCTAAGGCTTAGGAAGAGCCACACTCAAGGGGCCAGAGAGCCGCATGTGGCTCGCGAGCCGCAGTTTGCCGACCACTGGCCTAGTCTAATTCAATGACCTTACTTGTTCAGGCTCTATTTATTCTTGTTGACCACACGCGGGGCAGTGAATGTTGGCTCCCTCCAAGAGACATGGAAAATGACACTTCCTTGTAATCTTATTCCCGGCAGTAACACTTAGGAATAATCCTTGCAGAGTTTTTTTTCTTTACATATACTAAAGTATCATTATTTGTTTTCAAAATGAGATAGACGTAAGTTTTGCTTTTTTTTACTTAATATAGCTTAGATTTTTTTTTCATGTCAGTACATGTATACTCACTCCATTTGTTTTAATGACCACATGGTATTCCAAATTGCGGCTGGGCCCTAATTGATTTAACTGCCTTCTATTGCTGGGCAGTTAGGTTGCCCATTCAACTTTGATCTCAGGAGCATGCACCATATGCCTAAACAAACCATTATATTGGCTAGAAATATACACTCTTTGCCCCTTGTGTTGGCATAATCCTTCCCAAGGAGCAGAATAAAAAACCTCACCAATATTTCCCTATACTGATGGTTGTTACTAAATGTGAAACCTGTATGTATGTGCTTCATCGTTTGTTTATTTGTCTCTGTTTTTGTCTCTTTCTCTTACACAGTCATCTACAGTCAGGGACAAGGATGAACCGACTCTGCCGGTAGGAAGCAGTGGCCCTGTCTGTATGTGCCTGTGGAGGGGGAGGGGGGTATGAACAAGGGGCTCATGTGCTCAACAGATCACCCTCTCCCTTGGAATACTACATGGTTTGATCTGCTGCTGTGTGTGTGTGCTCTGCCTACAATTAGTGTCAACCGAATTCTGACATTCATTGACACGTTATCTCTGGGGCTGTTTCAGAAAGTCTCAGTTCTCTCTTTCATTTGGCATGAACTTTTATAGGAGCTGAAAGAGTGAGATTGTCCCACATTACATTCCAAGGGATGTTGAGCTGATATTCGGGGACATTGTGGGGAGGCATCTAATGCTTGATGTCTGTTTTCTTTATGTATCTGCATGCACATAATTTTTGGCTGGAAATTTCTTTGGGTTCCATAAAAAGAAAAACTGCATGAGATCTACATATCCGGTATGTGCATAATGCCCAAAAGAATGCTTTCAGTTCTCTTATAGCTATAATCCTTTGCTAATGAAGATCTTCGCAGCAGAGTTCTGCCAGTTTCTCAGAATAAGAACCATAGTCATAGTGGTCATGACCGATTATTAACAACAAGCACATGTTTCAGTTCCTGTCCAATTAACACATCACATCTTATGTGTGAAGCATGACAAGGAAATGACCTTTAGAGTTTTTGTCTTCAGCCATTAAACAGTGATTACATTTCAAGTCTATTCAAATCTCTTCACCTTGCCTCTAAAATATTTTGAACCTTAACCATTTAAATCAAATAACACAATGCATTAAAAAATGTTACAAATTTTTAAGGCAGAAGGGCATAGGAATGAAGATTCATACGGCCCCATTCTTCCTCCTCTAGTGCTCAAAGCCAAGATTTATGACACTCACTGAGAGCCCATAGGATATGCCAGATCCATTGGGCTAGCGGTGGGACCCAGACTCTTCCCTTGAGGAGCCCATGATCTGGCTCATCACTGAGACACCAGTAATCCCCTCTGATTCTTCTCCAAACCCTGTATTTTTGGGAACATAATTTCTAGTAGAATATCAGTTAAAATAAAATCAGACTAAGAAATTCAGACGTTTCTGAATTTCAGTGGTTGAACTTCATACTGACATTTTACCCATACTTCAAGCTTACTATAGGTTTAATGTTTGTCTCCAAACATACAGATTATGATTGTTAATAAGTATTCTTCAGAGTAAGGCTCCATGGGCAATAGTTCAGAAACTGTCCACGTTTACCAAGTTAACCTGATTTTTTTAAGCTTAGTGGTCTAATGTGTATCTTAAAACTCAAAAGGTGCTTTAGTCTGGGGTGTAGCACTTTCCAAAATATTTGACCGTGGAGTCTCTTATGGGACTTTTCTTGGGACGCACCCGGAGTTCAAAGGAACATTTTGGAAAACCCTGCATTGTAGAGGATTGGAAGGCAGTGGGAAACCGTAATTTATTTTAACCAGACCCCAGAAAAATCTCATGTCAAGAATTTGGATCAAAAGTTCAATAAGAAATTCATTTCCGCACATTGTGCTGCCCTCTCTTAAATCTGTCTATGAAGCTTGGTCTCTGGAGCGTCGTCCCTTGTGTTAACCAACACAAAATCAATCCAAAAAGGAGAGCACAGTTCCTAATCAGGATAAAAGTTGGTTTCAATCCACTGTTTGGATATTTTATTTTAGATTGTTTGTTTTTGAAGATTTTAACAAAGAGCTTGTTGGTAATCTCACCTCTAGAGGTTCATTGTTCCTCTCTTAACATGCCAGTTTCATTTATTTGCCCAAAGGTTCACTCTAGCAGGAGTTTATACAAAAGAAATCCTCCCTTTGAAGTTAGGAAGTTTCTCTGTAGATTTATAGTAAGTGGTTCTCTCTCTTTAAATCTCACTTAACACAGACCATAGGGCTTCATGGACTAGAGCTGTGCTCCAGGGCAGAGAAGAGGAACCCTGGGAGATGTGGGAGATGTCCTTTTGGGGAAAAGGGGGAAATATTAACACCTCTATCATTTATTTTCTATATTATTCTTCATAATATCCACTTTTTCAAGTGTTTTATAATATATATACTCATTTTTTAGTATAGGTATGGATATAGATAGATACAGATACAGATGGATACATATACATACACATACATACTCAAACATTTTACTGATAGGGTGCACAATCCAAACATTGTAGAGACCACCCACTGGTTCAGGTAACAAATTCTGAGAGAAGCAAACTTGAGATTCATTCCTCTACCCTCCGTTTCTTGTCTGTGTGAATTGGACGCCTCATTTCACTTCTCTATGACAGTTTCCTCATCTGTCTAAAGGAAATAATAACCCGACTGGTGTGGCTCAGTGGTTGAACGTCAACCTATGAACCAGGAGGTCACCATTCGATTCCTGGTCAAGACACTTGCCTGGCTTGCAGGCTCGATCTCCAGTAGGGGGCGTGCAGAAAGCAGCTGATCAATGATTCTCTTTCATCATTGATCTCTCTCTCTCTCTCTCTCTCTCTCTCTCTCTCTCTCTCTCTCTCTTGCTCGTGCGCTCTGAAATCAATTAAAAAATATTTTAAAGGGAATAAAAACAGTGCCTAGTTCATTTAGTTCATTTTGTGAATGAAGCATATAGCACATTGACTAGCATTTACTAAGCTCTAAAAATGGTAGCAAATAAATTTATTTAATAGGAAAGGCTGTGAGAAAGCCATTCCTTTGGGGGATTTGAAATGTACCTTGGGAATCTTTGGTCAACAGTGTGTGATCATGTGAACAGAAACAAGTGACCACCAGACAAGGGGAGGATCTTACCTGTAATGCACTTGCCTTTGGTTTCTGAGAACTAACAGCATCTTTGTCTGGTTTCTCTGTTCAGGCCAAGCCACGTCTCCAGCGAGGTGGAAGCTCTGCCTCCCTCCACAACAGCCTCATGAGGAATAGCATCTTCCAGCTCATGATACACACCCTCGACCCACTCGCTGAAGGTAAACACCAGGCTTTAGTTTGGAAGCTTGTTTGGGGGGAAAGAGGATGTACTTCTCTTCAAAAAACATGTTGACGCTTCCGTCACACAAGCCTGCCAATGTCCTCATGCTTAGCATCTTCCAGAGGAAGCCCTGTTCCTCTGGTGTGCTTTATCTGCAACAGCTCCGTTCATAATCGGAGATGTGTGTACCAGGAGTAGAATTGGACATCCATGTGCCTTTTGATTCTGTCTTTTGATTCCTCCAGCATAAATACACTTTGTTATGAGACAGAGAAGACAAAGAGGTTTTTCTCCCTTCCTGCTAGAGTGACAGTTCCCTTTCTCATCCTTCCTAAGTTCCATAATGAAGTTGTATGCTAAGATAAATTGTGCAGCTTTTAAAAAGAAGAGAAGAGAACTCGTAACTTAGGAGGGCCAAGAGTAGTTTGGGGAAACCGTGTTCACTGCTGCACATCGATATTGTACTGGTTCCTTGGCAAGTGGAGGGTGGGGGTCCTCTCTAAAGTGCTTAGGATTAGTCACTGGAGCCCCAAAAGGCCTGATTCACCTCATCAGGAAATCATATGAACCATCCCAGAGACTCCAGGATTGAGTTCTTTCAGTTTTGCTCATTCACAATGAAGGCAGATGCATCAAGTTTCTTAAATTGCATAACTATCCTAAAAAATTAATTTTTCAGGTAGGTGGATATCTGATGTGTCAAATAAATATCAGAGTTAGGCCACTAGTGAGGGGTCACATATAACCAAGTCTGTTCTCTCTTTGCCCATGGACCTTATAATTGGGCCTGATACTACACAGGGACTACTAACCTGGGGAAACGGTCTCTGCCACTGAATAAACGTGGGATGAGATTGTCAGATAATGTCACACAAGTCAGAGCTCAGACCCAATATGAAGCTTTGCTCAGTAATATCCAGGGTACAGGCAATCGGAGATTCAGATGAAGTAAAGAAAACTCTGGGATGTCAGGAGCGGCTCCCCAGGTCCTAGCTCCCCTCACTGCCACACACCACTCCCCCAGAATTATAGGGGAGGATCAAGGGGCCACCACTCCCTGTGGAGTTTTTCAATGATGAAAAATTTCCCATTTTGTACCCCAGAGAGTTGTAGAGCTGACGTGATGTTCTCCAAGGAGCCCTGCTTCAGAGACCCTGAGTTCTAGATACTAGCCAGACACCTCCTAAATATTACTACTCTATTTACCCTGAGGCCCACGTGACAAGGAAGTTAGACCCGGTCACTATCCCTCTTCTCCTTCTTCCGGGCACACCCCAGAGAAGGGAGTGAAGGGATCACAGGTCAACGTCCTCCCAGCCACTAAGCCCTTGTGTGGCTTTGGGCAGGTTAGAGTCCTACTAGCATGTACTTGGTTTCTTCATCTGTAGTAATAGTCAGTGACCTCTGTTCAGCACTTCATAGTTGACAAAGCATTTTCACTCCTACATTATGCTTTATAGTAACAGTTCATAGCTAACATTATTACACTAATTTTATAAAATATCATACCATTAAAACATCTCAAATTTATCTACTGTTCTCTCTGCCAGCACTTTATTCCAAGCCATCTCCATTGCTTTCCTGAATTCTTACAGTAGCTTCCTAGCTGGTCTTCCTCTTTCTCCATTGCCTCCTTCTTTGTATATTTTCCACATGGCGGCCCAAGTAATCTTAAAAAGGGTTCCATCCTGGTCAAGGGCACAAACCTCAGTTGCAGGCCTGGTCGTGGCATGGAGTGCGGTAGGCAACCAATTGATATGTCTTTCTCTCTCTGTCTCTCCCTCTCCCTTCCACTCTCTCTGAAAAAATCAATGGGAAAATATCCTCGGATGAGGATTAACAACAACAACAACAAAGAAGTGAATGCAATTATGTCAATCCTACTTATAACCTGTAGTGGCTTCCCATGGCTCTTAGGAAAATTGTGACATACTTAACCATGGTCCACATGATCTGCCTCTTTCTCCAAACTCAATTTGACTCACCTGGCTTTAGCCACAGAGACTTTTCTGTCCGGAAACAGGTACTTCTTTCCAACCACAGGGCCTTTGCACCCAGAATGCTTTTCTTCCCCCGACTTCCTCTGTTTTCCTGCTTTACCCCTGCCCATCCTACAGCACTCTGCCTAAATGACACTTCCTGACCACCTAGTATAAATGGACCCAGTCCTCATCTCTCCATCTACCCTTTAATTTCTCTTTATTGCTCACACTATGATTGTGTGATTATTGGTTTACTGCCTGTCACCCCCAGGATACAGTAAGTTTCTCAAGAGCAGAAACTCTATTCTATTCACTACTTGTCTCCAAGATTTAGCAGAGCGCCTGGCATAGAATAGCTGCTGAGGCTCAGAAGGATTAAGCAACTTGGAAAATTCATGCTTTTAACCTCTAGTCACACAATTTCAAAGCCCTCTAAACCCCCACAGGTTTAAGATTGTATCTTGGTTATTTTGAGCCACTATCTTCTTCACCCATCTTTGTAGAGGGCCACATGAGAAAAGTAAAGAACTATTTTATCTGCTTCAACTCCCTTATGAGCAGGCAACTGAGTATATTTATTTTTGCCAAGCCAGTATTATATAGTAATTAAGAGGACAGACTCCAGAGCTAGAGTCTCTGGGTCCAGATCCCACCTCTGCATTTACTAGCTGTGTGACCTTGAACAAGTTACTTAACTCCTCTCTACTTCAGTTCCCTCATCTGTATAATCAGTATAATAGAGTCATGTCTAATTACAAGATTATTATAAGTATTAAATGAGTGAATATACATAAAGCATTGAACACAGTGCCTAGCAGGACATAAGTACCACACACAGGTTTAGAATTGTTCTGTTTCATTATTTTGAAAAGTAATACAGCATATGATTTTTTTTAAAATTCAAAATATTCAAAAGGCTGTGGTAAAAAAAAAAAAATAATAAGTCTTTCTCATCCATTAACCTCCCAGTTTTCTTCAGCCCTTCAATTCTCCCCAGAAGAAACCACAGCTACCAATTTCTTGGAATTCCTTCCAGAGATGTCCTATGCATCTGTGTGTGTGTGTGTACGCACGCCCTTGCCCACAGGTCTCAACAATCTAAATTTCTCTTTTGTTGTTGTTGTTGTTTGGGGTCGTTCAGTTTCTGGTAGAGCCTTTTTTTGTTTTGTTTTCTGAGGGAGGTTGTTTTGTTCCAGTGAGAAAGGAGAGAGTAAATTCGGGTTGTCTCGGAGCTGGGCCATCAGTGATTTCTGAAACACCTGGCCGTTGTGGGGTGCGCTGCAGTTAAATTTTGCTCCTGCTGTATCCATATGTGCCTTTGGATGCAGGCATCCACTTTCAAGGTGAAATCACTCCCTGAAGGACGTGGAGTGCTCCGATGGTGCGAATCCGAGAGGATGCTGAGCGCCATAATCAGTTCTGGACTTGAGTGATTAGAAAATATGGAAAGCACTTCAGTGCTTTAAAATTGCTCCACAGCACGCAGCCAAGGAAACAGATTGCTCTGGTATTTATCCCCCAAGTTCACAATCAGTTTCCGTTTCAAGAACCGCCAAAAAATTAACCCACAGCTCTCAGAAATCGCCACCTCTCTTTTAGTTTGCATCTGATCATTTGAATTCACATGTCCTTGTGCCAAACTGTCACTCCTTTAACAATGTAGAGGCTGCTGGTTGCATCACCACGTTGACGGCATAAGCACTGCAGCGCTCCCCTGTGGCGTAAGGGACCATTCACTGGTGTTCTTGGCGTCCACCCAGCTGAGTAGTGCGTTGGCACCCTGGGGCGTACGGTCACTGTTCTTCAGAGGGAAGTTTCCAACTTCATTTGAAAACATCGTCTAGGACAAATGGGCTAGAGCGGGGGTGAGGAACATCTGGCCCGAGAGCTGTATAAGGCCCAAGAAGTCATTTGGTCTGGCCCTGCCAACACAACCGCAGGCAGGACTCGAAATTCAATAAATCTAGGAGCTTTTTTCATAGCAACAAATTTATATTAAGTGAATTATATTAAGCAAATGATGTTATAAATATTCAAATGGCCCTTGGCAGAAAAAAGGTTCCCTACCCCTGGACTAGAGAAAGACACTTCCCTTGGTATCATCTGTGCCCCTCAGGGGGTTTTGTCTTCTCACCCCCAGTGTTGAGCCCTTGCCAAAAGTTTTCATTGGTGGTTGGTTTGGCCTCTCAGCCTGAGGCACAAGACCTAGCAGTGTTTGTGTTTTTGTTCGCTATTGATATGTAACAAAGCACCCAACACTTGGTGGCTTAAAACTACCACTATACTGTTCATTGCTCATGATTTCATGGGTCAGAAATTTGCTCAGAGATCAGTGGGGTGATTCTTCTGCTCCATGTGGTATCAACCAAGGTCCTTTGGTGTGATTCAGCTAGTAGATGAGCAGGTTCGAAGGTCCCAAAGGGCTTCACTGATGTGTCTGGCACCTTCATAGGCACAGCTAGAAGGCGGGGCTCAGCTGCACCCTTCTGACTCTCCAGGTTGTCTCGGGTCTTTCCACATGGTTGGACTTCTGACATGGCAGCTAAGTGTTCCAAGAGCAAACCCTCCAATCTCACGGGGAGCTGCAAGGCTTACAATGACCTAGCCTGGGAAGTCCCAGAATGGCTCTTCAATGCATTCTTCAGTCATGAAGGCCAGCCCAGACTGAAGGAGAGGAGACTCCACCTCTCCATGGAATACCATAGAATTTGAAAGCATCTTTACTATAACCTAGTCTGTCTCAGGGACACACACTGCTGGTTGTCTCATCTGCTCACTATTCATTGGTGTGCTCTGGGCAGACCACATTGTGTGGGAGGGACAAAGCCACGGTCACCCTGCCTCGGGTGAAGGTTTAGTCTAAGCAAGGCTGAGCAATGGCTTTCCAGGGCTACATGATTCTGAACAGGACATTGTTCGTTAAAAGAGGAATCTGCTAAAGATTCATGTAAATTGTTGGAATAAAGATTTTGTTCTTTTTCTAAGAAAGCCCTGGAGAACTAGAATCATCAGTCTTTGAGATCACAGCATGACTATCTGAACTAATCTTTCTAATAAATTTACTGCCCCATATTGATTTTAACATATTCTCTAAACAAGCCATTATATGTACCCAGGTGTACATCTTTATTAACCTAAAACAAGGACACTGGATGTAGCACTTTGGGCATGAGAAGTAGCTTCTACTATCAATTTGTCTCATAGCAGTAGCACCAACTGACATTTGCAGAAGCTTATAGCCCAGGCACTATGCTGAGTGCTCTGTGTAAACCTTCTCATTTAATCCTTACACTAGCCCTACCTGCTCCATTTTTCAGAGAAGGACATTGATGTATAAAGAGGCTGTGTCTTGCCTCACTAAGTGACAGAAGAAGTAAATGGCAGAGCCAAGAATGTGAACCTGTATCTTTCTGACTCAAGGTCTGTGTTTATAGTTCTCATGCTACTCTGGTGCCTTGTGTGTCCTCATGTCCAACTCAGTGTTCCCTGTTCTCCTGGTGTAGACACTGGCATAAATACCAGGATCCTGGACCGGTTATTCATTCAGTCTGTAACATGTGAATTTTCCGTACATAAGCCTTTGCAGCAAAACCTGTGGTAGCATTAGCTCTCCCCTCACTTCCTCAGCACCCAGAACTGCAGCCCCGCTCATGCGTCCCCCATGCACCTTGCTCTCATCACTTGACTTTTGCTCAAGCACATGCAATTACTGTTGACCTACCTGTCCTGGATGTCATGGGAAAAGGAATCCTACATAGGCAACTCTGCAATTCTGGCAGAGCCCAGTGACTGGGTGATGACAGTGGAGACATTGGCATGAGAGCAGGATGGATAGAATAGCATTAGAGTTTGACCATGTAGCCTATGTGGTCCAAGTGTCAGACTGCCTTCCTCAGCCTCTTGCTATAAGACTTAGAGCAAGTTTCTCAACCTCATCAGGCCTCAGTTTTTCCACTTGTAAAATGGGATAATGATAGCACCACCAGCATAAGTTCATGATTACTAGTACTCAGCCTTTTAGAGCCTTAGTTTCTTCATCTGTAAAAGGGAATAATGATAGTTCTACTATCAGAAGCTTGTGGTGAGTATTCAATACAATAATACCCAAAAAGTATATAATTACTTCTCAGTGACTAGTGGCAATGATTTTTCAGTTAAAATTGCATTCAGTTCATGCAATAAAATTCAATTGTAGTGGTTCAACTTAATACTTTTTTAAGACTTTGTTTTTAGAGCACTTTTAGGTTTACAACAGTGAGAGGAAGGTATAGAGATTTCCCATATACTGTCTGCCCCCACACATGCATATCCTCCCATGAAGAAGGGGCACATCACACACCAGAACAGTACATTTTTAAACAAGGATGAACCTGCATTGACACATCATAATCATCCAACGTCCATAGTTTATTTTAGGGTTCATTCTTGGTGTTGCACATTCCATGAGTTTGGAAAAATGTGTAATTATCCTATATCCATCATTGTAATGTCATACAGAGCATTTTCTCTGCCCGAAAAATTCTCTGTGCTCTGCCTATTCATCTCTCCCCCACAACCTCCCAAACCACTAATCATTTTACTATCTCCATAGTTTGGCCTTTTCTAGAATGTCATATATTTGGAATCATACAGTAGATAGACTTTTTAAATTGGCCTCAATAGTCTTTTAGAATATTACTTTACTTATTTAACAGGAAGCCCAATAGTAAACAGTTGCCATTAGGGATCAGTGTCCTGTTTCTTCATTCTTTCATCCAGAGAGTGTTTTTCTCATTCTCATTCTCATTCTCATTCTCATCCTCATAGGAGGGTGGCTGCTCCTGCTACCATATCTGTAGCCTGGAAGGAGAAGACAGTGCAGCGGTCTTTTTTATCAGGAAAAGCTTAGTGTTCCCAGAGGCAGACTTCTGCCTCCATCACATGGGCCAAAGTGGGGCTAAGTAACCATCCTGACTTCCAAAGGAGCCAGCACTGGGCGCTCTGCCTCCCCAAACATGGAACTCCCTGGTAGACCCAGTGCAGGTCAAATGTGTCCCCCTTCTTCTCCCATCCCTAGGGACCTTCCTTCTGTCTCTTCAGATTCCTGATGTACAGAGAAGAGGTGTGATGTGCCCCTTCTTCCTCTCTTTTAAAGGGCTCTCTACTGGCCCATGGATCCAACTTTTACACAGTGCCCCTGAGTCCTCCCCAGAAAAGACATGCCCTAAAACCTGTCATCTGAGAATCCTGGTTCCCCTAAAACACAAGTGAATTATGGCCCATCTCTGCTCAAAACCATCTCACCAACAGGAGAAGCCCTAGTACTTGCAGTGGCCCTAAAGCCTTCTGTGACCTGCCTTTCCACGTTCCTCTCGGTGCCTCTCCCCTCTTCCCTTCTTCTCTGCTTTACTCTGCCCTCCCCCACTCCTTTCCTCCTCCCTCAGCCCCTCTCTCCTTCTCTCAGGTGCCATTCCCTTTGCTTCACTTCTCTGGCTGCCCCTTCTCACAAACCACAAACATACTCCTGCCCCAGGCTCTCTGCATATGTTCCTTCTTCCCCCAGACAACCAAATGGCTTCTACCCTCCTTTCCTTCAACTGAGCCTTCAAATGCCACCTGATCAAAGAGACCTTACTCAGTCAACCTTTGAAAAGTATCAACCCCAAAATGTTGAAAATAAACCAGGTTTCTGGGTTTCCCTTGCCCTGCTCCGTATTTCTCCATAACACTTATCATCATGAATGGATTTAGTTGTTGTTCACTGCCTATCTCCACCCTTATATCTCCAGCATGGCACGGCATGGGGCAGGCTCTCACCTATCTCCAGGGCCCAGCACATATGGGCCCCAATAAGTATTTGTGGAATGGATTAATTGAGTGCTTGCTTTATAATTTTTTCTGCTGGAGAACCGTATGTCTCTAGCCATGTAGATTGTCTTAACCCATGTCCTGTCAACGGCTCTTTGGTTGTGACCAACAAAGTCCCATTTCATACGATGGTTGTCTGTGTAGAGGTAAATAACAATCGTGTCTGCTGTGGCCACCATAGTATCCCCAGCCTCTGGGAAGGCACTGACATTAAGTCGATGCCCAGTCAATATTTGCTAGATGATTAGATGACTCTCCCTCTAGTTCTGAAATTGCTGCTGCAGTGGGAAATGTTTGCTCTGTGCCTCTCATCTTCTTGAGTTCTCCTGTTCACTTCTTCCTCTTTCCATTCCAACTTTTTGTTCTTCTTTTCTTTTCTTTTCTTTTCTTTCCTTTCCTTTTCTTCCCTTTGATATACTGTTGGATCTTTTTATTGTATCCCATGGACCTAATTTGATATATTCAAAAAATTACAAGATTCTAAGAAGTTTGTTGTTTTAACCATTTCTTTATTTTACAAGTTCAAACACCTGTAAAATAGCACCTACCACATAATTTGGCATTAAGCTGTGTTTAAGAAGGAAACTGCAGAAGAAGCTCTTCATTCGGTTTCTATGGATTCTTGCATTCTCTCTACAATTCTAGTAATTTCTCCTTCCTTCCAGATTTTCAAATTTTGATTTACATTTTTTCCCACTATAACAACAATTTTATTAGTAATGGCAAAATTTAACAAATAAGTGAACTTGATACCTTAAGAAACACAAGAGTAGGAACAATAGTTGCTTAGTGGGCCTGTAATTGAACTGAAGGATCATTTAACTGAGACGGTTTGGAACAGCAGGCCCCCATGCCTGTTCTGCAATTTCTTTGAGGCTGTTTTTCCATGACACAACCATCAGAATCCTGTAATGAGATGGCTGAAGATGACATCATGCTCACTGCCTTATTTGCTGTTATAAAGATGGGGACATTTCCCCACGGTAAATTCACTTCATGTTATCAGCTGGTCTCACTTTATATCCAGCACATTCCTGCTACATCCAGATTGGTCAGGGTGTCCTGGGAGCATGGCTCTGGCCTTTCTGAAGGACAGTGTTGCTCGCTCATTTCCCTCTTCAGCGGCTGCGTGGCATCCTGATACCATCTCTGCCAGTCCTTTATCAGTCTGGCTCAGGCAGTGGGATATGAACGAGCAACTTCAGTGACCTGAATTTCAGGACGTTTTGATGGGAAAAGCCTCACAAATGAGTAGCAAATATCTATTTTTTACCATCCTCCCTGTACCCTAGACTGTGGGTTTTCAAAAAAATATTTTTATAATGCCCTGACCGGTTTGGCTCAGTGGATAAAGCGTCGGCCTGAGGACTCAGGGGTCCCAGGTTCGATTCTGGTCAAGGGCATGTACCTTGGTTGTGGGCACATCCCCAGTGGGGGGGTGTGCAGGAGGCAGCTGATAGATGTTTCTCTCTCATTAATGTTTCTAACTCTCTATCCCTCTCCCTTCCTCTCTGTAAAAAATCAATAAAATATATATTTTAAAAAAATATTTTTATTAACTGCAGAACCCCACTGATAAAGGAACTCCCACAGGGAAGAGTAAATCGTTTTTTTGAAACTGTTAGAACTATTAAGAGTTCACTCACCAATAAATTTAATTTTTTAAAAAGAGTTCACTCAGGTCAGATCCTTTATCGGCGTGCCGGATTCACTCGCCTTTCTCTAGACCAGTAATAACATCAAAGAAATAAATACCCGACTCACAAATGTGACAAAACCATAAAGTACCAAGGATTTACCCAAAGGAAATGTTTAAGAACATTATGGCAAAACAATAAGTAATCATTTCTGAAGAACATAGAAGACTAAGTCATTGTTGATATAAAGTCCTGATAGTCATCTCATAATTCTCTCGCAGCAGCGGCTGTGGCAATGACTGTGTTTTACCTCGGAGGAAACGGGTTCAGAGAGTGACATTACTTGCGCAGTCACCAGCCCCTCAGTTTGCCTTCGGAGCCTGAATGTTACCCACCCACAGTCGCCCACACAGGACTCTCATCATAGCCACACTCGCCCATCCTCTGTGCACAGGGCCATTCCTGTCTCCTTTTTTTTTTTTAATCTTCCCAGGTCTTCAGCATATACATTGAGTGTAAACCTGATGCTGACACCAGGATCAAACTTTGACTTGCTTGCTGGCATTTCTTTTCTTACCAAAGAGCAGAACTTGTTATTTACCCAACTTCTTTTTTTTTTCCATGTAATGTAGTTTTATTGCATAGTATGCTATACTAGGAATGATCAGAAACCCTGCTTGTTATTTGCCTGGAAGAAAGTCACCACTATGAAAAAGATCTCTGCTATTTTCCTGGCAAAACTTTCCACCAGGAGCCAGGAGCAGCAGGGGCCTCCTTCTGCGCTGTCTCCCGATGGCTTCATTGTCCGTGTAAATATCCAGCCCTTGCCAGTCTATGTGGAGGTATTTTTGTGAGATTATCTGCATTTCTTTTCCACTTCACAGGCTTTTTATTTCTTTCAGATGCTTCTATTTTTAAAAACAGCTTCAATAGGAGCTTTCCTAAGTTGCCATTTGATCCCAGGAGAAAGTCATTTTCATGCCTATTTTATTCAAAATCTGGAGAAGTTGTCCCTGACAGACAGTGTTGTACCTTTTCTTTCTACCCCAAATCATAGATCAGTTTAAATTAGCAAGAAAGATGTTGCATGCAGCCTCAGCTGGTAAACAAATAGGCAATGGGAGTGAAAATCTTCTTTTGGAGAAGGGTAAAATCCAATCTACTGGCCGTGTTTTTAATAAGATGACAGTAGCTTAAATGCCTGGGTAGAGGAAAGAAGGCTCTTAATGCCTCTCATAGAGCAAACCCAGGGACTAGTTAAAGAGCTCCTCTCTTTGGGGAATAGTAAAGCTTTATGCTCAGATTTGAACGTCAGAGATGGTTGAAATTGAATCTGTCTTGTGTGCTGTGCACATTGTAAATAAATTTCACTTGGGGCATGAAGAGAAGGTGGATGGTTTTACTAAAATAAATGTTTCTGAGTATGGGAATGGGTTCTCTCTCTCTCTCCCTCCCTCCCTTCCTCTTTCCCTCTCTCCAGTTTGTTTTCAAGTAAAGGACACAAAGGCATGTGACCAAAAAATTGATTTTGATGGCATTTGAGTATAAACATAGACAAAGATGGAAAAGGACAAAGGAGCATCCGTAAATTTGCAGCTCCATCTTGAACGTGTCACATGCTCAAAGATGCAGTTAGACCTGCTTCAGAGGGAGGACTCAGAGTTCCCAGAGATAGAAAGCAGCTGTCACAGGTACCAAAGGATGGAGGCAATCATTGAATTTGAAAAAGCGCTTTCATTTTCCCAGTGCCCAGCTGATACATACGTTATCAGTGGAGTGTGTGGGCCAGTCCTGGCACCTCATTAGCTCTATGTAGGTGTTTGCCAAATAAATCAAGTTTTTTGGTTTTGCAACCATTACATTCTTAGGCAGTTGACAGTGGTTCAGTAGTAAATCAGTGAATTACCTTTTCTATATTTTCCCTTTAAAAGAGGCCTATTCACAATGTGCCAAGTTTTTTTAATCCTGCTAAACCCTGTCTTTTTGGCAATCTGGATTTCAGGTGAGCAAAGGTTATCCTGAAGCTGTATAATTATAGTTTCTGTATTTAAAAAGTTCTCCCGTTCTTTGTGCAATGGAAGGAAATCAAAGTGACATGGTACTCAACTCATTTCCTTCCTCAAAGTCTCAACTTCATCTGGATCCATAGTTGGGCAGACTAAAAAAAAAAATTTATCCCCAACGTATTGATAAAAATCTAGAAGAGCAGTTACTGTACTAATTTTTTCCATCCTGCCAAAACATTTGTACACTTAAGGGTTATGAGGCCCTGCATCCTCCGACATCATCATGTCTCTGGTTCACTGGCAGACATTTGCTACTTAATCTGAGGTGCACTCTGGACTTTCTGTGAAACATACCTTAATCTTCTGCCCTATCTTTGCATCCTGGATTTTAAACTCACTTATATAGCCCCACTTTATATAATACTAGTGCCCCGGTGCACAGATTCGTGCACATTGAAAGGAAATTAATTAGAAGGTGGCTGGCGGGGCAAGACTGGGCAAGAGGGGCCAGACACGCCTTGGAGCCAACCTCCCACAGACCCTCCCTGGCTGGCCACTCCTGGGGCGGCACTGCAGCTCAAAGGGAGTCTGCAGAGTGAGCAGGGTCCCTCTGGCAGGTGGGGTCTTTCAGCCTGGCCTGCAGGGATTGTGCCGAAACCAGCTCTCTGACATCCCCTGAGGAGGTCCCAGATTGCAAGAGGGCGGTTCTTGGGTGACACACCCCAGAGTCGGGTTCCCTCCTCTCTGGTTCCAGGGTGCGTCACCCGAGAACCGCCGCTGCCAAGTCACCAGAACTCAGCAGCTCCTGCATTGAGCGTCTGCCCCCTGGTGGTCAGTGCACGTAGTACCTACCTGCCAGTCTATGGTCGGATGGTCGCTTAGCCAGATTATATATATATATAATTTAAGTGGGAATACTAGTAAGTGGATTTACACTTAAAACCAATGAAATTTAGAGGATTGCATGAACATTCATTCTACTTTCAATTTGCTCCTTTAAGTTCTTTGTGAGTTTGGGTGATTGTTTCCATTGTGGTAGGGATCTATGTATTCAGTAAAGTGACATCCTGGACAACACTCAAGTGTAGAGTAATACATAGTGTAAGGATAGCTTTTCATTGAATCACTTCCACATCAGTGGCATTCATTTCCTTTCTGAATTCCAGTCTTTTTTTCCCTCAGTTTCATTCTGTTCTCAAATTCTCTTGCTTTCTCATACTTCTCTCTTCACCCCTTGCCCTTTCTCCACGGTTGGAAGGTTGGGGTTGGTTTTTTTGTTTGTTTTCTTTTTTCTCTCTTTTTTCACTTTATTGCTTTTTCCTCCTCCTCCCCTGGGACACTTTTCCTGTATGCCTTTCTGATATTGTTAAGTGCCCGGTGCAGCAGACGGTGAGACTCGGCTGTGCTCGCCCCACAGCTGGGTATAATTTCGTACTGGTTCTCTGTGTCTGGCAGAGGCCACTAAATCCCGCCAGGCTGCAGGGTGGGATTCGGGAGAACATCCAAGTTCTCTGGCCAGTGCGCACGTGGCATCTGTTCTGTGCACCAGTGTTCCTGTCTCTGGTTCTGGGACGGGACCGCCCTGCCATGCTATCTATCACTCCTGGTGGCGCTGGGTGATGTCAGTTCTCTTCACAGAAGCACTGAAGGTGATCCCAGGAGCTGAGGCCTCATCCATGTTCCCTTCACAGGCTCCCTCCCCACAGGGATACTGAAGGAGAGTATTCGAGACTGCAGAGTGAGAACCCTAAAATGGGAGGAAGCATAGGCCTCAGCACAGAAGGCAACTGGGCTGAGGAGATTAACACAGCACTATTAAATACAGATTTAGTTCAGTCCAGCAGCTCTTAATCACCTGCCCGTGCCAGGAACTCTGCTGGGTGCCCGCATTAACAAATGAGTTCTTGATCCCTTGCCCGAAAGGGCGAAAGCAAACAGGTGGAGGTACTTGTTGAGCACACAACCCACAACCGGAGGAAGTGACTTACACCAGGGACAGGGCCATTCAGGAATGCTGTGCGCAGGAGGGAACCTCAAAACTGGCTTCCAAGTGATTAAATAAATTAGGAGACCTAATAAAATCCCCGACACAAAAAGGTAGTGTATGTGGGATTTTGAGCTGTATTCTCAGTTTGCATTTTGAAAGGCTTACCCTGTAACAATGTGAAAGGTTGGTGACGAGTGCTGGGAGACAGTAGGCAGGAAGAAAGATGAGGAAACGAGTTCAAATGAGACGATTGCAGAAGCCTCGGCAGGGCCTCTGAGTAAGGAGGGGAGTGGGAATGCCACGGAAAAGACAGCGTTGAGGCTGTTTGGGGGCAGAATTGGCAGGGCTTTGTGACAGGTCGGGATGTGGATGTGGCTTATAGAAACATGAGTCTTACTTTAGGCCCAGCCTGTGTATCTTAGTCACGTGTATGTAACCAAGCTCACATGTCTATGAAGGAAGATGGTGGCCCTACCTGTATGCACCACCTCCTAAGGTCTTTTTTTTTTTAAAGGGGCAGGGGGAGAGAAAATATTTTGCCATTTTTAAGACTTAGCAATAAATATGCTTGTGTTCCCCATCCTAGATTTGATAAGACTTACTCAGAAAGTATCTTCTGCTTGATTTTGTAAACATGATCTTTCCATTTACAGAAATGCAAAAATTTACCCAAGATGTTACATGTCATTTAGTGAAAATGTTAGCTTTCTAAACCCTTACACACACACACACACACACGCACACACACACGCACACACAAAATTATTAGTAATGTGTTTTAGAAACTTGCTATTAGAAGAACTTATTATTAGTAATGTGTTTTAGAAACTTGCTATTAGAAGAACTTGAACAGATTTTTCTGAAATAAGAAATAAATTCCAAGTGTTACATGGATGGTATCTGATGGTCTATGTTCTTTGCTGTTCAAATCATATTCTTTCACCATGTTTGACAATATCATTTTCTCACTAGAAACTCCAGCTATAAAAGAAGATACCAGAAAAACTATTTTTTTAAAAAAAAAATCTTTTTTAAAAAAATATATATTTTATTGATTTTTTACAGAGAGGAAGGGAGAGGGATAGAGAATTAGAAACACCGATCAGCTGCCTCTTGCACACCCCCTACTGGGAATGTGCCCACAACCAAGGTACATGCCCTTGACCGGAATCGAACCTGGGGCCCTTGCATCCGCAGGCCGACGCTCTATCCACTGAGCCAAACCGGTTAGGGCGTACCAGAAAAACTATTGAATATTCATTTGAACTCTGAGTTCGTGGCCATGGAGGCAATAATAATGACAACTGGAGTAACTCCCATTGATTGAATACTTCTATGTGTCAGACACTGTGATGAGCATTTCATATAGAGTAGCTCATTCAGTTTTCACATCAACCCCATGATTCTATTATATGATAACCTGATTATATTATAACCTCTTCTATGGTGCCATTTTACAGACAGGGACACTGAAAGTTAGAGTAGTTAGATAATTTTCCCAAGGACACAAGGGAAGTAAAATGGAGTCAGGTTCAAATCCAGATTTGTTGGACCCCAGCACTCACTCTCTTAACCACTAGACATTATCACTTTTCCAAACAGGATCCCCTTTGAGCTTTCCTTTTGAAAATAAAAACCTAAGGATCTTCTTATTATCTTTTTCCCTGACTTGTATATTCTTTAAATAATGCCAACAGTCTCCGTGGGCCTGAAATCAGATAATACAATAGACTATGACATTCATAGATTTTCTTTGGCATAACATAATGAGTCATTATTTTGCCATTCTTCTTTAACCTGTTTCTCCCACAATAAACGTATGAAAAGAATGCTAGAACAAGGTTCTAATCCTGGTGGTCACTTGTTGTGACTTATCTTAGCCTGGATACTCATTATTCACTGGGCTTTGGCACAGTCATAGAATGATGGCTGACATATATTGAGGACTTCCAATGTTCCAGGCATTGTATAAAGCCCCTTACAACAACACAGTGAGGGAATACTAGAATTAGCCCCATTTTACAGTGAGGGAATACTAGAATTAGCCCCATTTTACAGTGAGGGAATACTAGAATTAGCCCCATTTTACAGTGAGGGAATACTAGAATTAGTCCCATTTTACAGTGAGAGAATACTAGAATTAGCCCCATTTTACAGATGAGGAAACTAAGGCTGAGTATCTTACTACAAAGTCACACAGCTAGTAAGTAAAATCTGGATTATATCTCACATCTCTTGGCCCCCAAACTTATGCCGTGCTGTAAGATCTCCTTATTTGGCATCATGGTGATAAGGTCTCCTGATCCCAGGTTCACTCCAATTTTGTGAAGATGAGAAGAATACTATCTATGGGCACACCATGATTTATTTGAAGGAAAACCAATAGATGCTTTAAAGCCATTAATAATACCTACCATACATTCAATGCATATTATGTGCCAATTATGTAAGTGCCTGTAATTCTCACCACAACCCTACAAGGCCACTATTATTATTCGCATGTTACATGTGTGTGGGCACTGTGTGTCAAAAGGTTGAGTAACTTGCCCGTGATCTCATGACTAATGACTGACAGTCCCAGTTGTCAAGTAAAGGTCTGTAGGCTCCAAACTATAGATGATAGTGCTGTCATGCTATTCTGTCATTTGCTTTCTTCCATCCCCTTGCGGGGGATGGTGGGGGGAGAACATTGTGACAAAGCATCAGTGTTAAAATTATCTTAAGGTTGTTACTGAGGTTTTTAATCACATAATTAAAAGGATACTCATAAAAGCCCAGGAAATCTTTTCTTTTTTTTTTAGCCACAGTTTGGAGTTGATTCTTTTGCTTAGTTGCTCATTATTTTCTTTAAAAAGTCCTTTACAGAAACCTGCTTGCTCTATCCTGGACTCTCCCCCATCCCTACCCCAACCCACCTCAAAAGGAAGGCAGCAGAACAGCACACCCAGGTTCCATTTTTCTTGCTTGATCATCCAGAGCATGTAAATTACAGTGAAATATGGCCTGAGTCAGCTCCTCACAGGACAGAAATCAGTAACCATTGATATTGCTAAGCAACACCACAGAGGAGCAAGGCTGCAAATTAGGTGACAAGTTTCTAAGAGTCAGAGTATCTGGGGACTCACTCGGGCATTTCATTATGAGCCATCTGGATGATCCACAGTAATGACCAGACATTATTGTTCACTGTTCGAGGATGATAATTCCCATATAATTATATGGTACCTCCCTCTGTGATCCTAACCTACTTTACAGAACCTTCCACTGTATTTTCCATAATCCAGATATTTCCCTACAAGATAATTGGGAACAGTTACACCTACTGGGCAACTTCCATTTCTCCCCAAAATAAGATTTAGGACAAGCAAACAAATATCACTCTGATTACTCGTCTGATGGCACAACTAGCTGGGCAAGGACATGCATTAAGGAGGAAATTAGTCATGGGATCGTAGCAGCTCCATTGGCCTGATATGAGCTCCACCTTCATGTTCCCAGGGGAGCTCAAGGTGATGAGGCTCAGCCCTTTCCAAAGCCAAAAGTGAGCAGATGGTACCTACATCAGATAAGCTTTGAAGGTGACAAGAAGGTGAGCCAGAGTCCTTGACCTTCTTGGAGAAAGGTTACCTAGCTAGGACCCTTCCCGGTTCCATCAGCTAGCTGGTCTCACTTGTTCATTCATTCATTCATTCATTCACTCAGTTAATATTTACAAGAAAATTGGATTAAACAACCTGGTTTTAAACCAAAGGTTACAAATTGATAAGCCAAATATGACCCAAAGTGTGTGTTGTTTTAATTTGGAATTAGTTGCCAACATTTAAAAAATAAGGATTTTTCACATAAAAATCCAAATACCTGGCTTCCCTTGAATAATTACAGAAGATCTATCAATACTGTGCCTGCATTTGCTCATGAAGCTAGAGCCGTGTGACTGTAGCACTGTCCAATTTTCCAGAATCACCACCCTTCTCTAATGCTGTCCCAGCCCACTTTGCTCTTCTGCATACCTGTTGCCTGTGGGTCATTGCTGCTTTGTCAGAATGCCTACTGTGTTCTAGGCACTGGGCCAGATGCTAATGATCACACTGACTCCTGATTTGACCACTGATGTTGCATCGATACTTCCTTGGGGCTGGGGCCTTGAATGATATGAGCAGATGGAAATAAACAAGGAAATGCGTGTGGAGAGTGGAGGAGACAATAACAAACCACTGTGTCTGGGTTTTCAGGAAACTTGTTTCATGAAAGGGCTAGATTTGGAAGGCATGGAAATCAGGTGATAAATTTCTAAGAGGTAGCTGGGTGTATATGTTCATAAATCCTACTTGAAACTTAATAGCTGATAGATACATGATTAACCACAAGTTCAGCCCTTCATTTTCATTTTGCAAAGTTCTTGCCTTGCTTCCAAAAGCCCAAGTGAGAGATTTGAATCTCACAAGAAGAAGCAGACGTACTCATTAGCATAGATTTGGAAGAGCTGGATGTGAAAAGAACTCCGTAGGGCAGAATCATCTCTGTTGACACCTTGAGTGTGACGTACATGTGTTACCACATGTGGAGTACAGCTGTCCCTGGGCGAATGTGTACACAGTTAGGAGCCTCTTAGGGAAGTTTAACATATGAACATCAATCCCCCGCAGAATGTTGAGCAGAGCTGCTGCAATGAGTCAGTACTTCCAAAGCTTTTTTTGAGTGAAATTTTTGAATTTGAAGGTTAATATATTCCTTTCCTTCTGACTTGAGGAAGAAGTGAGGATTTGTGGTTGTTCCCTCACTTAGCCTCAATCTCTTAATGTTTCTTTCTAGTTAAAAAAAAATCTTTCTAGTTGCCTTGGCATGAACATTTGATATAAAATAATAATGACCAAAGAAAGCCTTTTAATGGAAAGCAATTAATTTTGGTGGCCCATGCATTTTTTGACATGAAATCAAACAAGACGTTTAAAATTGGGCTGCATTAGACAATATTTAACTCATAATTCACGTTTATTTTGTTGAAAATTTTTCACATGAGGAAACAAGTGAAAAATGTTTACTACAGATAGCCTGTAAAAAACTTAAATCATGTATAGGTCTACAAATACAAATGCCATGTTTGTAGGAAGTGGGATGGGAAATTACAAGTACTCAACTCTCATACTACCCATTCACAAAACATTAAAACAAACACTTTTGCCGAAACCGGTTTGGCTCAGTGGATAGAGCATCGGCCTGTGGACTGAAAGGTCCCAGGTTCGATTCCGGTCAAGGGCATGTACCTGGGTTGCGGGCACATCCCCAGTAGGAGATGTGCCGGAGGCAGCTGATCGATGTTTCTCTCTCATCAATGTTTCTAACTCTCTATCTCTCTCCCTTCCTCTCTGTAAAAAATCAACAAAATATATTTTAAAAAAAACAAAACACTTTTACCCAATAATAAAAATATACACAAATTTAAATATCACCTTAAGGCTAAAGTGTAAATACTGCAAAACATGGTTTTAGAAGCTAGCCAGGCAGCCTTTCACTAGACCAAAAGTTCTTCTTTTGACAGTCTTCCTTGCATTTAAGGGAAGAAGTCTAGGGGTTTTTGTTGACTTGCACATGTCAAAAATAGACATTGACATTGGTAACCACACACAGAGTTTGATAGGATTTAACTACGCCGGACTGAGTTAGATGTTCATGTTGGGCCTGTGGCAGAAAATGAAGAGGGATACCAATTATTAAAGACTAGAGGCCCAATGCACAAAATTCATGCAAGGGGCTTGGCCCTCGCAGCCCCGCCCACTGGTCGTTCCTGAAGGTTGTTCCACCATCCGGTCTAATTAGCATATTAGCTCTTTATTTTATAGGACTAGAGGCCCAGCACACAAAATCGTGCAGACCCGCCCACCCGCGCATGCCCTGCCCACCCACCGGCCACCCCGCAATGCTCACAGCCCCGCCCAGCCACCAGTCTGGCTGCGATTGGAGCCTGTGGGCCATGGGGGAGGGACCAAGAGGTGCTCCATGCACTTCATGGTGACCGTTTGTTTGGTCGTTTTGGTCATGACGCCTCTTGGCCTTTTATTATTATGCTGTCTTTGGCACCCCAATACAAAGTGCTTAATAGACATGCTCTCACCTGATCATCAAAAAATGCCTTAAGAATAGGTATGTATTGCTCTTGTCCCCATTTGGCAAAAGAAAGAACTGAGGCTCAGAGAGGATCACCCAACTCATCAGCAGTAAAGCCACACTTTGGATTGACTGTCTTGTCTGTCTCACTCAGGAGCACTCTTAACGTTGATAGTGATGATGTGGTGTCAACAGTCAAGAAGCTTCAGACTCAGTGTCTGTATTCCTGGCTTCAGCAAGTCCAGGGAAGTTCAGCAAACCAAAGCACCCTAAACCTCACTGTCATTTGAGACTGTGCGTTTGCATACTTCATTAAAAGTATAGAGGAGCACATAACATGAGGAGAGCACTGTTCTAGGTTCTGTTGGGAGGGACCTAGAGAGGAATAGGGTCTCTGCCGCCAAAATATGGACAGTGCAGTTCGAGAGACAGGCTTGAGTGCAAATATGAGAAGGGAAAGTGCCTAGGTCCAGCGCTGGATAAGTGGTGGTCAGATGCATGAAGAGTCCACTTGTCACATCCTGCTCCCATGGTTGTGCTCTTGGTTAATATTCCCCATAGACCTGAGACTAGAAGAGCAGGACTGATGGAGAAATTTCCTTTAAGCATCTTTCCCAACATGGCAGATATCTTTTGTTGCCGAACAACAGTGATCTACTTAAAACCTCTATAAGTAGTATAGAATTTGTTTTATCAAGCCTGTGTAAAATACCAAGTTGTCTAAATGCTCTGCTCCATGGCCCATTGCGTTCTCCCTTACTCTTCTTGGTGGTGCTTACAATAAAAAAGCTGCTCATTATCAATTGTTTGGTGGGTGTCATTATCTCATCTACTCTCCACCACGACTTTCGGGGGTACATACAATTATGCTTCTTTATAGCTGAGGACCTGGAGGATCAGAAGGTCAAACCAATTTGCTCAAAGTCACACAGCTAATAAGTAGCAGATTTGGGGTTCAAAAGTACACCTTAGCTTCAGAGTCCATATTTTCAACTTCCACTCACTACTGAAAATAATCCTCCCGTGGGTGTGATACAATCTAGTAGCTATACAAACTTCTCTGATAGGTATTAGTCATTACCAAGCAGCTACTGTCTGCACTGCGAAAGCCTTAATTTTTAGGTATTCACGTTCAGTTCAAACCAATACCAAAAATAAAGCAATTCTTTTATTTAAAAAAACAACAATACAAGTTAATCATATTTTTCTCCATCAGCCACTTAAGTAATAAATACTTATTCTCATTGATTTCTCTACATCTACTTTCCATTCTACTTAAATGGAAAGCATACATGCTTCTATTGACTCTGTTTTGTGTTGTGTGTGTGTGTGTGGTTTTTTTGTCAGAATTTTGAGGCCTGAAATATGAAAAGTTATTTTTCTGCTACTCCTATCTAGGAGATTTGCTGAAAAGAGGTTGAGAATGCAATAGACCTCAAAACTGGAGCTGAGAAAGTCAGTGTTGGAAGAAGGAATCTGTATCCAGACTCTCCTTCAGAAAGGAAAATTAGGAGCCAACAGAACTAGTTCTTACTCACAGATTCTTTGAGACTAAAGACAAAACCCTTCCCTTAACTCATCAACTATGAAGTATGGACAAGAACTCAAAGGGATCTTAAAGCCAGGTAGTGATGTTGCTGACAATACCTGGAAGGAAGTGGACTGAGGAATGACAAAGGTTCCACCCTTCTTAGAGAGCTGGGAGCTTGGATGCCTGTGGCCCCGGGCTGTCCAAATGGCATGGAAGCAAGTGCGGTCGCCATGATAGGCAGCATTCATGATCAGCTTACGGCTCATCCCAAACCACTGGGTTCTGGAATGTTTTCTTAGGCTGTGTGGCCTTCTTAGGGAAATGTTATAGAGAAAAGGCACCAAGTGGTACCCAGGAGAAACTTCCCAGTGATTCATCCCTCTTCTGATCCTGGCTGCCTCTTAGTTAATATAATAGGCGTTGCTAGGTAGTATTCAACGGCACTCTCTTGAACTCCCTCTCTTCCTCCCTCCGATCCCAAAGAAACTCAGCTTGGATTAGGACCAGTTTGAACTCTAATCTAGTGATGCTACAGGTGCCTCAGTTATTCTCCACGGGGAGTGTGCTGACTGGAGGTCACAGTGGCTGAGGCCACTTTCCACGAGGTGTCCATAGGCCGTAAGTGCACCGTGTGCTCTGACTGACATGTGTATGTTGTGTTCATCCTAGTCGCCTGTCACACCTCTCTTCCTGCACCCCCTGAAGCCCTGGTTCAGGGGAGAGCGTCTGGGCTCTTGGAGATACTGCCCTGTCCCCTTGAGAACACAGAGCCCTGAGTTCACCGTCCCACCATCCCATTGCTGTCGGTGTGAAAGACCCCGTTCTAGCAGGCTGGTTCTCTTCACACTCTTCTCTGCCTTCTCCTTCGTGGGCAACAAACACAGTTCCCTTCACCTGGGCAGGTATTGCCCCCTTGCCCTCCTTCCTCACTGTGCTTTGCGTTGCTATGTCGCCTATGGTTATTCAGCTTTTCACTACTCTGATTCCTTCTCTTCCACCATTTTTAGCCCATTTTGATATGTTCTTTTCAGTTCTTGTCCCTCTGTCCCATTCACCATCCAAGGAAGCAACTCAGAAACAATCTAGACGTTGTCACAGCATTAAGAATGTATGAGCGATGCCAGGCACAAACAGTTCCACTTTCGACAACACAAAAGTAAAATAATTAAAGAATACAATTGTATTGACTTATACCTGGTTCCACAGGAGACTAGGCAAAGCATAATCATTTCTGCCACAAGTGGATGTGTGACAGTTCGGAAACAGTTGTGTGAGTACAGAGGTTGCATCGAAAAGGTTCATAAAATGCAACAGTGCGTCTTCACTGTAGGATATGCTTTACGCCCGATTTTGCAAACACAGAGCCACCCACATTCTGTTTCCTGAGCAAATAATAGATTATGCCAGCTGCTTATTCTACTGTTTTACCTCAGGGAAGGAGTAGAGGTTAAAAAATTAGTTGGCTGATATAATCCATCCACTTATTGCAAGACCACACACACACACACACACACACACACACACACACACTGTGTGTGTAAAGCCATTATGAGCATGTTTAATATTTATGAAGCTATTTAGATCATTTACCAATTCCAAACTTGTGCAATGCCATGCATGTAACAGGCTGCTGTTTTTAAAATCCAAAAAAGTGTACATTTCACTGAAGGCAATCCCCAGAAGTCATTAAAAAACGTCCTTGTTATTTACACAAAATTCAATTTTTTATTGAAGCATTTGCATCCTTTGTGATGCGTCTTACAAAATCCAGAATAGGCTGCTTTTTGTAGAAACATAAAGATGAGGTGATTTTTCTCCCGAAAGCATAATTTCGTATTGGTGTTTTAAAACAGCATTAGGTAAAATTTTAGGCACGTGGCAAAAGGATAGATAAAGAATGTCTAATATAAATATAAACTAGAAGAATATTATTGTGTTTTAAGCTGGAGCTTTCATCTCAAACACAAAACCCATCCATTACTAGATGATTCATATGTGGGTTTTCCATGGCGGCCCAAGTTAATGAGCCATGGAAGCTTTCTGCAGAACCACAGGGATATCTCTTGAGTCTAATTAATTGCTTGAAGTGTATTGGGAGAGTGTTGTCACAACAAGAAAAATTTTATTTTTTTACCTGCTTACAAAGGTTGCTTTAGAAATCTGGAATTTTCAGATAAAGTTTCTATTTTAGAACAAGTAAAAAAAAAAAAAGAAGAAGAAGAAGAAGAAAGAAGAAAGAAATGACACATCACCATCTCTTCCCCCACCCAAGCTGCCACTCCCACCAGCTGACTCAGAACAACTAGCTTTCTGCCAATGGTTTCCATCACAGCCACGCCTTTGGTGATCTGCACCCAGAGGCTGCTGGTCACCTCTTGCCGCCTGCAGTCCACCAGCAGCGGGCGATGCCTCGGTCTGGGAGCTGTGGCAGCTCTGTCACCTGTCTGAGCCAGGTGGTCTTCCCTGGAAACACGCTTCTCTCTTCCTCCCAGAGCACTCTGCACTTTTCACAGCTCCTCCCAGGATGCTGCACCATTAGTATTCCGTGTTTTCTGTCTAAAATGCTAGATGAGAATGTAAAGGGAAGTTTAGAGCCTGGTTTTTCAGTTTTGGTTTTCCCAGGTAGCCTTCCTCAATCTCTAGGAAGTTGTTCTGTTGCAGCAGGACTGTGACATGAACTTCTGGGAATGCTGCCCCACGGCAAGGCCTCCGTGGGCCCGGACCTTGTTCTCATTCAGCCTCTCTCTTGGAGTGAAAATAAAAATTATTTATAAAAATTATCGGGCTAGGGTCGACCTGGTGTGGGGTTACCTTTGCCGAGTATTTTGTTTCATCAGATGTGAAAATCACTGTGCCCTGTTCTGTAATGCAGACATCCTACCCGCAGTGGAAAGTATGTTTTCAGTGATTTCTGAAGATGGGCGTGAAAACTGTCTGCCACATGGCCCGTGTTTGCACATCTCTATATAGTTACGATTGAGGAGTTTGACAGTAACTCTGAATCTGATTAATTAAGAATGTGTAAAAACAAAGTTCTTGCATTATAGCTCGTTCCTTATCTTTGTGTCTTTTACTGTGATGTTGTAGAACTTGGATCATATGGAAAACTAAAATATTATGACACAATGACTGAAGAAGGTAAGAATGATTTTAGAATTGTATGCATTGGCTTTCTTTTATTTCTAGTGTCTGTTGCTTGCCCATTTTTTTTAAAGTCATTTTCTCCCTCTTTGCATGACTTCCGTGACATTGTGTGAATTATTATTCTTTCTGCGTTTTCGTCCAGTTTTTGCCATCGTGTTCATTTGGAATTGGAGATGTGCAATACCATGGGTAATCATGTTATTCCATTCAAAAGATCCAATCCATTGTGATTGTGGAACCCACTCAGAGAAATGGTGTCGGCAGCGTAAACACAGCCACACACCCATTGTGTCAGCATTGCTTCCTCCACATGCTCACGACAATGTAGAGAAACACTTCCAGCCAACACTCCTCCCTTAATTTCAGAGAGGGGTTTATGTCCTGGAGATACTCTGATTTACACAAAGGAATAAGCGACCTAAAGTAACTCCTGGACCCCAAACCAGCTAGAGACCCGTTTCTGATTCAGGGTTGCTGTCGGCTCATGTCCTCAGCTCCCACAGTTCCTGCTGACTCAGCAAAGTCATTACTCTGAGAGACCAGGGTCAGTCAGCATTCCAGCTGGTAGATTGGTACATGTTGAGATTCATCCCCTACGAGCTCTGGCATATAATTTTAACCATTTCCCTGGGGCAAATGGAGTCTGACAGATTTATTTTTAAATGTATTTACTAATGAATTCCAGGCACTATCCCAGGGCACAGCTTTGCCCCAGTTGATCATTGTTCTGGGATTAGTTCACCATGGAACAGCAATTTGGAAAGTTTGCATTCTTATAAAGGGACTTGTCCTATTGCCCTCTTCCTCATCTCACTGAATAATAAACAATGTGTGTAAGTTATAAAAACATTTGGGGTTTCTACATGACTTTTACACTGATACTGATAAGATATCAAAGGTACCCCTAGAAGGGGAATCAGCTATTTTTATCCTTCAATGTGAGAGATACTCCCAAATGGGTTGCATATCTTGTTTTCAGCCTCTAGCATTTCGAAGTTGCCTTAGCTTGCCATAGATCTCCCAGTGGCTCTGCATGCCAGAAGCAACATCTGACAGCAAGAGGAAGCCCTTCACAGCCCCTCCCTGCTCTGGCTTCTGCACTACCCATGGGTCCTTTCCTGCTATCCCTGTGCTTTCAGAACCACTGTGATGTTTCCTAAAGCAACAGGGTTGGGGTCTCAGCCTAGGCCCCCTTGTAGCCACCCCAGGGCTCTCCCCACAACTTGGGGAAATGCAGACCCTTGGGGCAGTGAGGGCCCAACAGCAGGAACCACCTATGGGAATAAGTGTCCTACCACTGAGCGCCAAGAAAGACAACCCAAACCTTAGAGGCAGGCACCTGTCCTGGCTCTTTCTATTCCATGTCTTCAGCCCACTTTGGCTCTTAGTGGGACTGGCTTGAGAAGCCAGAGCTGGGACTCACTGACTTTATCATTCGATCGCTCTCCCGCGTCTCCCCAGCCCAAAGCCTCTGTTTCGTGGCTCAGGTGGCAGGTACGTTTGTTAGTTCCTACCTGACCTGTCACGACCCTTCACTTTCTACCCCCTCCTGTCCTTTGCCTTCCACCCTTAGGTTCCCATGGCCAGAGCTTCTGCCTCCCTATTGCCTCAGTTGCCTCATTTCTCTCTTACCTGGTTTCTTTCCTCTTTCCACATCCATTTGAACAAGGGTTGCTGCCCAAGCGTCCCTTTCTCTTCCTCCCTACACCAGATCACATGAAGATGCAAAATGGCTACTTCCAGTCTGATGACTGCCCTTGCTAATGGCTGGGCTTTCTGGGCAGGGAAACAAAGTCAAAGTAATGTCTGCAGTGATGGCCATAGCCGGCCCTGGCCCGGACCCTGGCACGACTGTGACATTGTGTTCGGGGGCCTCAAGGGTCGCCTCAAACACTTCTTATTCTTCTCTTGACTTTCCTCTCCCTTCATGCATGTCTCTTTGTATCCTGTTCTTAACTGAACATTTATTCCCATCACGGAGATAGCTAATAGTAATGAAGGCAGCATTTTTAAAGTGTACTCTATGAAATACTAGTTTCATGTGATGTCCATAGGAATCTTGTAACAACACAGAAAAAAAAAAACAAGAAAGTAAGATTGATTTCATTAAGTAAGTGAGAGAGCTTCTAAGTTAAATAGGTTCTTTACCAGGGGATTCAGAGCCTCAGTGGTACCGTGCACTGCAGCCCAGAACGCATTGTCAAAAGGAACGGAGTTTGCAGTACTTCGCAGACTTCATTGGCTATAGAGCCCATTCTTCCAGGAAGCCTGGTGTAGACTGCTTTGGAAATGCCGGAGAAGGTGTTCTCTTTCCCCTGGAATGGGAACCTCTGAAAGATGAGTCTTCAGAACACGCCGCAGTCCCCCTTGGGCACTCCTAGAAAGGAGGCTTGGAACAGCAGGTCTCCATCTAGAAGACACTTCAAACCACACCCTCTGGCAGCTGCCTCCGTGACAAGCCAGGCTTACACCTGATTCTGGGATCCCATCTAAAATACTCAGAACTAGCTCAGTAACCTCAGACCTGGCAACTGGCATGCAGGATTCCTGCAGACTCTAGGGGCCTCTCCCGGCCAGTACAAATAATAATAACTGGGATTGATGTCACTTCCATGTTGTACAATGTAAGGAAGTGTAATGAAGATGGAGATGTTTGGGGTATCAGTGGACAAGCCAGCCTTCAGGAAATACGCACCTCTGTTTAAGCATTTCTTTTCACAATCTTAGAATCTTAGAATGTGACTACCCCTTGAGCAGAGCTTTATCGTAAATGCCCATGGGACTAGTCATTATCTGTAACTATTTTCAGGGAATTCTCTGGATGTTGGATGATGTCAGCTACTGGCAATGAGGCCTGAGGGTTTTTTCCCACTCAAGTGGATTTATATATGCCACCCCACCCTAAGGGAAATTGAGTGGTGAGGTCCTAAATATAGAAAACTGTTCTGCACATATTCAGTTCATTATTTTAGCACCTACTGTATGCAGGTTACTCTGCTGGGTCCTTTGGGGAAACACAGGATTAAAAGGTAGGCAGGTGACCCTCATGGGACTTGTAGACAGGCAAAGAGATAAAACACAGCAATCACTTAGCCACCAGGAAGAAAGTGGTTAAATACCTTAGATATTCAGAAGAAGATGACACACTACGGGAGGAGGAAAGATTGCTTTCAACTGGGGAGAAGATTTTGTGGAGAAAGTGATCTTTGAACTGGGCCTCAAACAATCAGTAGATACGAGTTAATTGGGGAAGGACGAGTGGTAAGTACTGACCTTCCAGGCAGAGAGGGATAAAAGGATGGGGGCACACCCACCTTTCCTGGGTGCCTCCCACCTGCCAGGTACAGTGCTGTGGGCTTTATGTCATTTAATCCTTATAATGATCCCACAAGGTAGATTTCATTGAAGATGAGAAAACCAAAGCTCAAAGAAGTATTTTATTAAGGTGAAGAAACTAAAACTCAGAGAAGCAAAGTATAATTTGCTCTGGAACTCAGAGGTAGTAAGTCGTGATGTAGGACCTGAACTCAGGACTGGTTTGACCCAGCCCTGCCCTCCCGGACCCCCTGTGGTTAGCTGTACAAGGTGGAGTGAGGACAGGTTAGATTGGCGGCAGTACAGGGAGTGGGAAAAAGGCTTGAAGGAAAACCACATGAAGGGAAAGGTTTGAACCACAAACTAAGGACATCATGGAATGAGCAAGGAGCTATTGGATAAAAGATAAACCCTTACTTGAACACTTTATTAAAAAGGTTATTTTTTTAAAATATATTTTATTGATTTTTACAGAGAGGAAAGGAGAGGGGTAGAGAGTTAGAAACAGCGATGAGAGAGAAACATCGACCAGCTGCCTCCTGCACACCCCCCACTGGGGATGTGCCCGCAGCCAAGGTACATGCCCTTGACCGGAATCAAACCCAGGACCTTTCAGTCCGCAGTCCGATGCTCTATCCACTGAGCCAAACTGGTTAGGGCTAAAAAGGTTATTTTAATAAAAACAATATACTCACTCTTAGGCACTGAATAAAATTATGACATTTTTGCAGAATTTGTTCTTGCCCTTTAGGGCACTTTTCGTCCCTTCCTAGAACCTAAACTGCAGCAGCTCGCTGGGCCACACCCAACCACCTCTCCCACCCCAAGCCAATCAGAATTGTATCCATTCATTCATTCATTCCCTAATGCTCGGTTAGTGCCATGTCCGACAATACAGTACGCCCCAGGCACTAGACTGGGTGCAGGGCCTGTGGAGATTAAAGCCAGCCCTTCCCCTAAAGAACTCGCACCCTAATGGGGGACTCAGGCAGAGAGGTGAGTAGTGAGATGCACAGACCCGAGGTGCTGGGGGAGCTCAGCAGAAGGCATCTCCACTGCCTCAGTCCTGCTTCCCAAGATGGCAACTACCTCACCAGCCACCTGATACTAATGTGCTCACTTAATAGTGACTGAGCACATGCTCTGTACGAGACATTGTGTTAGACTTGCTGGATTAGTGAGCATCACTCCTCCCAAGGACTATATTTTTCTTCTGTAGCAAGAGGTTTCCAGAGATGCAAACCAATTACTCCAGAAATAGTCTTTTGGTGACCTCAGATCCCTCTACCTGAGCAGCCATCCTCCTGTCTCCTCATGGGGTGTTACCTTCTATTCTTTGAAGAGCAATCTCCAATTTTACCTAAAGTTAATAACCCATAGTTTACATCTCATCTGCAGATACACAAATGTCATTGTCATGCTGGACAATTCTCAATACATTGAACTTGGCTCCCTTACTAAAATTACTCTAGATGGAAATATAAAAAACTAGTTGAAAAGACAACAAACTTATGCAATAGAACAAGATAAATTAAAAGGAGAAGAGACCTTTTCACCAATGGCATCATAAAGAGCCATTAATGTTTGTTCTTTGGAGATAAATGTTCATGAAAACATATAGGTAGGTAGATAAACAGAAATCCTGACTAGTAAAGAAGTGATGTATGGGGAAAGCTGCTTGCAATGCATTATCCTAAACTTATTGACACTTAACAGAAGCCATTCCAGAAAAATAATTTCTCCACTATTTAAAAAAGTTCATTTTTGTTCATTTGTAAAAGGGAAAAAAATATATAAAAAGTTGTAATATCAGAGGAAAAAATTATAATGATCTTTCCCTTAATGAAATTAACACTGTTGTTTCATGGAAACCAACAGCCCCTTTACCAAGCTGAGAAACTAATAGTCTTACACGAATGAATCATGGGGGCCTAAATTAGGCTGAGTTTTGAGAAACCCCATTATCTCAAAGAAGCAAAAGCATTTTCAAGTCACCTAGTCTAGCCAGTCATTTGATATTCTTAATTGCAGTGAAATAATCCAGTACTTTCTCAAAGAAAAATTGAAGTTTGGAATACCACTTAACAGTGTTCTTTATTGCTCAAGATGTTTTCTCTGAAAATGTAGTCCTAACACAGTTATCTGTGGCTTTCACATGTTTTAATCCATGCTTGAATGGATGGGATTTTGTTATATACACTGATCTATTAGGTAGGATAGGTTCAGCTATATATAGCAGAAAATACAGATTAGAAGTGGCTTAAGCCCTAACCGGTTTGGCTCAGTGGATAGAGCGTCGGCCTGCGGACTGAAGGGTCCCAGGTTCAGTTCCAGTCAAGGCCATGTACCTTGGTTGCGGGCACATCCCCAGTGGGGAGTGTGCAGGAGGCAGCTGATCGATGTTTCTCTCTCATCGATGCTTCTAACTCTCTATCCCTCTCCCTTCCTCTCTGTAAAAAAAAAATCAATAAAATACATATATTTTTTAAAAAGTGGCAAGTCAAATAGAAGTTTATTTCTCTCTCAAGTAAAAGAGGCCCAGAGGCAGGCTATACATGGCAGAGGTGGAGACTCCACAATAATCCAAGACCCAGGCTCCTTCCATCCTTCTGCTTCACCATCCTTGTATTTGACTTTCAACCTCAAGGTCACCTCATGGTCCAAGATGGCTGGTGGAATAGCTCCAGCCATCACATTTGCATTCCTGGAAGGAGGACAAGCCAAAGTGATTTTCCCCAGCTGATTTGACTTATTTTTAAGGGGCCCTCCTTTTAGATCAGTGGTTCTAAACCTGTGGGTCACGACCCCTTTGGCTGTCAAACGACCCTTTCACAAGGGTCGCCTAAGACCATCCTGCATATCAGATATTTACATTACGATTCATAAGAGTAGCAACATTACAGTTATGAAGTAGCAACGAAAATAATTTTATGGTTGGGTCACAACATGAGGAACTGTATTTAAAGGGCCAGACGGTTGAGAACCACTGCTTTAGATCCTCCCAGTAAAATTGACCAAAACTCAGTTCCATGACTACACCTAATTTCAAGGAAGCTTGAAAATGTAGTTTGTTACATTGGATTATTTGCTGTCCCCAATAACTTAAGTATTATGTCATTAGGAAAAGGAAAGGGAATAGATAATAGATAAGCAACATGCAGTGTCTCCACAAAAGAGAAATAACACTTTTGTATAACTATATGTTGATGGGGAAGACTCTGTGAGGGATATTGAAAGCTTGTGTTAAGTTTGAGATACCTATGAGATACCCAAATGGAGATGTGGAAAAGGGAATGGATATGGAGTCTGGAGCTTGGGAGAGAGGTCAGGGCTATGGATATAAATTTGTGAGTCACACAACACAGGTGTGACTTAATGCTGCAGAACTGGATAAGAATACCTAGCTAATGAATAGGGAAGGGGAGTCCAAGGATTGACCCTAGATACTCCAAAATTTAGAGTTTGGGAAGAAGTAGGAGTCCCAGCAAAGGGGACTGGGTTGGGCAGAAATCCAGGAGAAAAGGCATCCCAGAAGCCAAGAGAAAAACTTTTCCAAAAGAGGGCAATGAACAGGTGATAGCATCAATTATTGACCAGTGAGGTTGAAGAGTTGTTGTGGCGGACAGATAAAAAGTGATGGACAGAAAGCGAGATGCTTCCAGTCAGGAGTTGGGGAGTGGTGCGTTTGTTGCTAATGAAAAGGTGTAGGGCCTGGCTGCAGGAGTGGGTGGGTAAAGTAAGCTGGAGGAAAGGGCAGCTGGAAGCACATAGGTTAGGACGGTGAGGAACCAAGCGCTGCAGGGCCCACCCGTGTAAAATTACCAAGGATGGTGACAGGAGTAATGGCGAAAAGAAAAATCGTGAACTGGGTTCCCATATCCTCAGGAACATGGGAAGAGCGACGAGGAAGTCAGCTGGAGCAGAGGTGGTAGAGGTGATCGGCTTGTACTTCAAAGGAGGGAGGAAAATGGTCTAGATGTACTGAGGAAGGGATAGGATGCAGGGCATTTGGAGAAACAGGAAGCTATAACTAAAAGGAACGTAGCTTTGTTTTAAATGTCTACTTCACAGGAACTATCTAATGGATTATATTAATAAATATCAAAAAGCTTATCAGTATATCTTGGAGATGTTCTATATGCGCACTTTTAGAATCTCCTCATTCCTTTTAGCATCTGCATAGTATTCCGCTGCATGGCTCTGCCATGGTAGGTTCCGTCAGTACCCTGTTAATGAACATTTAGGATGTTTCCATTTTTGTTTCTTTTTCTAGTTAATACAACAGTGTTACATGAGCATCTTCTTTACCCACATAATAAACTCTACTGAGTAGATGATGTGTATAACAAATTCCTAGACATACCCATGGTACCAATGTACAGAGTGAAGGGTTGGGGAGGAGGCAAGGAAATACCAGACCAATAGATATACACATTTCAAATTCTGAAAGATATTGCCAAAGTGCCCTCCAAAGGAATTGTACCAACTTACACTTCCCTCAAACAAATTTAAATGAGCTCTTTGAACAGAGATTCAAAGTGGCTTTATTACAAAGCAGATAAGCCTTTGTAATGGAACTACCTTCTAATTTACTTGTTTTAGAAACCTGACTTTTTACCAAAGTTAATTTAAAGCCAGAGTGCAGCTAGGGTGGAAGTCTTTGTCCTCTCTAAATTAGATGACAAGGCAATTCCTCCTTCACAGATTATCCAATTCCCGCCGCAGCGTGAGCACTCCTACCTCCAGACCACTCCCCACAGAAAGTCTGAGCGGTGCACTGCAAGTTAACTTGCCACCTTCCAATTACCAGCCCAGAGCCCCGTTGTGCACAGACACCATTTCCAATGCCATGTCGTTTCATGCACTCCAGGCTTATGGTTTCTCTCATTCAGTCCAGCTTCCCATAACTAGAGGATTTTTCTGGGCTCTTGAGAACCGATGCTTTTTGTAAGGCTGGGCCTTATCAAAAAAAATTATATATATATACATACATAAATATATGTGTATATATATATATATATATATATATATATATATATTTAACTCACCAGCTATTGACCACATTACTTTTTAGAGATGTATTCTTAAAAGTATGGGTCTTAGGAAGACAGCAGCCTAGTGAATGTGCATAACCAGACTAACCAGCTAGTAACCAGCATCAAATCTGTCAGAAAGACCAAACCAGCTGTGTGGGTAAATCCATGGTCTTCCTGAAAACCAGGACCCAGGAATTCTTCTACTTAGAATACATCCAGCTTTTCAGACTCATGGCATCTTATTCCCATGATCTCAACTGGCAGCAGTAAAAGCAGAAATATTAGACCTGGCAAACAAAGGCAGCTTTGGCCACATTGCCTATGTAGACGGTGTTAAGTGGCCGCAGAAGGCACATTGTGGGTGCTTCTTTTTGTCTATTTCTGACACCCCTAGAGCTGAAAATGTTAAGTTGCCTTCATCAGTCATACTTGAATACTGTTATTATATATTAACTAGATACCCAGTGCACGAAATTAGTGCAAGGGGCTCGGCTCTTGCAGACCCAGCTGCCTCGGCCGACCCTCGCAGCTCCGGCTTCGTCTGGAAGGTTGTTCTGCTGTTTGGTCTAATTAGCATATTAGCTCTTTATTATAAAGGATAATATAACTCTCCCCCCTTCCCCATGAAGCTTTCTCTTTTTTAAAAAAAAGTGGGATATGTTTTACCAGGAGGCTGGCATGTTCAGTTAAGCATGGTAAGTTTCTCTTCTGATTAAATCTGAACTGAACCGAATCATTTCATTTTAGTCAGGGGCCTAATCCTTCAGTCATTTAGTTAAGAACTCTCAGCACGTGTTCACACTTCTGCCACAAGCCCACGTTTCCAGTGAGATACACAGTCATCTGTTTGCAATGTAAAGTTGAGGATTCAAAAAAAACAGAATATAGAAAGTCAACTGACAATTTGCAGACACATAACATCCAGCTGACAGGATGCATGTACATGAAGTATGGCTGCTACTGAATAACTGTTAGCCAAATCTAAAACCTTCCACTTTGCATCACGATAAACAATTGGGTAATAGATAGACTCATCATAAGAAAACTGTGTTTTTTTAAGTTCCTTTTTTTTTTTTAACATATAAGCCAACGTAACCATTCAACACATATTTACTGAGCACGTACTATTTGCCAGGTGCTGTGAACAAATCAAAACTCTGCCCAAATGAGTAGATTATTAATCTACTAGATATTATCACAACGCATTTGAAGAGACATACCCAAGAAATGGGCTCGAACAAACTGACTCAGAAGAGATCTTTGCACCCAATAGGTGGTATGGGAGCTCAATGTTGGCAAATCTTGGGATCTGAGACCTGCCTTAGTTGAAGTGAGTCTTTATTCGTTTCCCTCAGGGTGCAGGGGATGTGAATAAGAGGAAGACGTCCATTCAAACCTTTTATCTGGCAGCCCCTGCCTGGCTCTGAGCTCCTAAGCTGAGATCAAACGAACCCCTTTGAGAATTTCTGTGTGGGAGCCATTTGTATCTGTGTATATGAAATAGAATTGTTCAGAAAATTAAGTTCCCAAAATAGCAAAGCAGTGACCTAAAATGAGAAAGAGCACTAGCTCTCCAGCAGGGCCGGCCTCAGGTAAGGTCAGTGCATTGGCCCTGTTGCTGAGGCAGTGTGTGTTACATCTGACGCCTGCTGGGAGGATTTTTGATTTTTAAAATCCCAGTTTTGCCTGATCTTGACTAAGTTACCTATTTTTTTTAAAACCAGAGTCTCAAAAAAGACAACATTAACTGTAAACACTATTAGACTTTGGAAACTGAATCACAGCGTTAACCAAGAAGGGAATCTGTGAGTTTCCTGCAGCGTGCTTCTGGCCCTTCCTTCTTCCTCTGCCCCTAAAGGGAAAGTAAACTGAATAGCTTTTCACGCAGCAGGCACTCCATGCATACCACACACACACACACACACACACACACACACACACACTTCCTTCTTTGTTGTGTGTTAATGTTGTTATGTTCATAAACACTTCCTGAGGGCCAGCCTAAGAAGGAAGCACTGGGGATGGATGGATGGATGGATGGATGGATGGATGGATGAAAAACAGCATCCCTGTCCATGAGGGGCCCACAGACTAGCTGGGGAGATGGCCAGTAAAATGCCTCTGAGGTTCTGTGATAACTGCTGTGATAGGCTAGGGATCAGGGCGCTGTAGAGAAACGGGCCAGGGTACTCTCCTCGCGCAGAGATGGGGCTGAGGGAAAGCTTCCTGAAAGATAAGATGCCTAAAGCAGAGTCTAAAAGGAATAACACAAGCAAATAAGAAGTGTGGGGCATTCCAACCCCTGTGAAGGATACATTGAATGAATGCTTGCAATGCAGTTGAAAACTGGGAGACCAACTAAGAGGTTATAATCCACATCCAGGCTGGAAAAGTTGGATCTAAAGTGTTCAAAGGTAGAGTCAAAAGGGATGTGGCAACTATTGGATGAGAGTGAGTGTTGGCTGGAAAATAAAAATCCAAACAGCAGAGCCAATTCCTAGGAAGAAAGATGATGGGTAGGGTTTGAGGCATGTTGAGTTTAACCATCAGAGGGACTTCCGAGTATAGATGCTCAGAAGTTCATTGGAGAAGAGGGCCTGGGCCAGAGATCTGAATTTGGGAATCATCACTGTGCAGGTTAGTGGTCCACTAGGTGCTATGAGAGAATGTGAGGAATGAGGAAGAGAGAGCAAGGAGGGAGTCCGGAGGAATAGTGACGTGGAAGACGCATTCTCGGGAGACCTTGACAATCAAAGAGGATTTCAAACAGAGGGGTGAGGAATATCAGATGCCACTGGGACATCCAATCACATGGAGGCAAAGGTGGCCGAGGGAAGGTTTAGTGGAGTTGTGCTGACAAATGCCAGACGCAGAGATAAGTAGTGAAAAAAGGAACCATAGGACACGGAAGTACCAGCATAGACCTGTGTTCTTCCAGAGCCTCACTGTGAAGGGACAGTGAGAGGGCAGCATCAGCAGGAAATCTGCAGTCAAGAGAAAGTTGAGAGAGACTTGACCATGAGTCTATGCTGAGGGGAAAGGGAAGGAGTGAAGATAGAAGAAGATGGATTAGGCAAAGGCCCTGGAGAGGAAAGAAATTGGAAGAAAGAACAAAATACTGATCTTTAAGATGTCAACTTTTGAAAAGCATTGGAAATCTTCCAAAATATTTATGAAAACACTCTATTTCCAATGATAAAGTGACTGCTGGGAGAGATCTTAGAACCAATTCACATGTCGACAGATCTGCTCTTTACACGTGATTCCAAAGGCTATTATGGAAAATTATTTTTAAAATCCTTAATAGGGAAATGTGGCTGCTTCATTTCATTATATGATGTGTTTGGGTACCACTTAAGATACAGATATATATATATATATACATATATATATATATATATATATATATATATATATATATATATATATATATATTTTGTAAGGCCCAGCCTTACAAAAAGCATCGGTTCTCAAGGGACTAGTCCTTTGATTATGTCTATAAATATAACTGCAATTAAATTATGTTAATCATTTTATTAGGTGGCACATTCACAAAACATTTACTAAAGACAGTTTACAAAATGCTTCATGCCAGCACTAGTTTCATTTCCATTAATATCACTGTAGTCTTATAATAAATGGTTTTCCATGATGCTTCAAGAAAATTAGAAAAAATAATTTAGAGGCTGTACTTCAAAAATAGATGTAAGGATAAATGAACTCTATGTTCTTAGAGTTTATTGTTTAAGATGAAGTTATTATTTTTAATGTTTAGCTTTTAGGAATAAATATCAGACCAGATTCCATTAGGTGAATCTGCTGCCCTACGTGGACAGTTTATAGAATGGAAAAGGAGTTTGTTCCTTCAAGCTGCGAGGTAGCGTCTTGATTCCACTGTTCTCTGATACCCTGCGGGAGGGCCCCACCATCAGAGCATGAATCTTAAGTCCTTGTCTCTTGTCTGGCTCTGGCTCTAGGCTGTTAACTCTACCAGGGCACCCCCTGGGTCTGCCTTACTCACCACACGCTGCCTGGTGCAGAGCACAGGCTTGGTTAATATTTGCAGAGTGGAAGCTTGTCTGTCATTTGCATTGACTTTAAAGGAAGGCTCGGACTCCCTAGGGAGCTCCACTGCAATTCAGTGAGCGCATGTGATGGGCCAGTCATTATTCCAAGACACTCCTTTGGGCAATCAAAGATGGCAGAGAGAAGGCCCTTCCCCAGAGAAGCCTGCCCTCTGGTGGGGAACTCAGACCTGTGGGCAGCAAACTGAGAAAAGGGCTGTGACACGGGTACAGTCCAAGTGCCATGAGAACAACGATGGCTTTCCACCTGGGAAGGAGGGGTGTGGGAATCGATGGAGAAAGCTGCACGTTGGGCCTTAGTTCGGCCTTGACCATGAGGAGCGTATTACTAAAGCCCAGCCTCCTGCTCTGCTCTCTGCCCTGCTCACGGCGCTGCCGCCTCTAACACTCAGGCTCCTTTCAGCCCTCACCTTGGAGGCCCAGGCGACGTGCAGCCCGGGATGATGGTGCGCCCCTGTCTTCCGCCTCAGGAATGTGAATGTCTAGTCCCCCCCCCCCCCCCCCATTTTCTCCTGTTTACCTCCAGAAAGTGCCTGGGATCCTGTGGACTCTCAGCCGCACTTGGGTAGACCTGAAAGGACCTACTTTGGGTCATTAGCCAACAAGGAGCATGTTAAAGAGTTACAACCTCATCTGTTTGCCTGGAAACCACAACCAGGATTTATTGAGTCCTACTGGATGCTGGGGATAGGATGGTAAACAAAACTGACGGAAACCCTGTCCTCCTGGGACGTGGTTACTGATGGAAAGCAACAAATGATGAAGAGTGATAAAGACGTAGTCTGTTAGATGATGATAAATGTGGGTAGGAAATGCTGAGAGAGACGCTGCAAATGTAAACAGGCTGCTCGGAGAAGCCTTGAGGAGAGGGTGGCGTTTGAACAAATACCTGTAGGAGTTGAGAGGGAGCCCAGTGGATCTCTGGAGGAAGAACGGTCCAGGTAGAGGCACCAGCAAATGCCACCGCCCTGCAGTGGGATAGTGCACAGTGTTTCCCAGAAATAGCGCGGCTGGAGCAGGAGAGCTAGGTGAGGGGGCGGGGGAGGCAGGGTGGTCTCGATGCATCTCCCTGGGTAGAACTTACAGGTGCTTGTGAAGACTTTGGCCTTCCCTCTGACCTGGGGAGCCACTGCCGGATTTTGCACAGAGAAATGAGTGGCATGATCTGATTGACTGATTACTAAGGATGCCGGGATGAGGTCAGCCTGGGGATAGAGAGGTAAAGGGGGCAGGGGAGATGAGCTAGGAGACTAGCAGAATATCCCTGCCAGACCTGATTCGGGGAAGGGGGGGTGGGGGGGACGGGAGGGGGAGACAACTTCAGAAATATTTTTAAAATAGACACAACAGCCCTAACCGGTTTGCTCAGTGGATAGAGCATTGGCCTTCGGACTGAAAGGTCCCAGGTTCAATTCCGGTCAAGGGCATGTACCTTGGTTGCAGGCACATCCCCAGCAGGAGGTGTGCAGGAGGCAGCTGATCGATGTTTCTCTCTCATTGATGTTTCTAACTCTCTATCCCTCTCCCTTCCTCTCTGTAAAAAATCAATAAAATATATTTTAAAAATAAATGAATAAAATAGACACAACAGACTTGCTCATGGATTGCATATGGGGTGTGGAGAAGGAGCCCAGGATGACCCCAAGGTCAGAGTTTGCTGTTGCCACGTCAGTTCTGTTGCCTGACTTCTCGGGTTGATGAGGGGAGGTCTGCCTGACTAGCCTCTGTGCTTCCAGAAAGAAAAGAAAAGAAGGCCAGGAAGAAACAGAAGGAAAGTTCAGGTGCACTTTTGCTCTTTAAGCTACAAAGACAGAGGCAGGAAAGGCAGAACTGACAACACAAAAATAGATTCAAATATGCCATGTTCAAGTTTCCCCTTCTGTTCCATTTTTTTCTTTTCTTCTCCCAAACCAAGGCCTCTCATCAAGGTGCCTGTGGGCGCCCCCTTTGCTGCTATAGATCCCTTTCGCCCCACTTCCCTGTGTGGCTGATGCTCGGATTGTTCTGCGTCAGCCAGGAGCTCATCTGGTCGCCAGCCCCAGGCTTCCTTTGTGACACTGCCTGTTCCGGGCGTGGTGGGGACGATGTCAGGAATTTCCAGGGGCCCGTTCGATTAATTATCTGCAGAACAGAAGCAAAATCCATCTCCTTTGGGTGAACAGACCCTCCTGTGTTTATTTTATGAGGCAGCTTGGGGCTTCTGTTTTCCATTCGAGTGATTGAGTCCAAGATTTTAATTCCGGTGGTTTCTCAAAATTTGTTCTTATTCACATTAGTTCTTATTCACATTCACTTATCCTTAAGTTTGGATCCTTTCCTCGGCACTTTCCTGCCACCCTTGAGCGCTGCTCTCCGGGAGGCGCTCAGCCAGTATTCTCTTGCAAATTGCAGACCAAAGTGAACTGTATTAAAATTGCCAACCAGGGCCCTAGTGGTGTGGCTCAGTGGTTGAGTGTCGACCTGTGAACCAGGAGGTCACAGTTCAGTTCCTGGTCAGGGCACGTGCCCAGGTTGTAGGCTCCATGGGGGGGGGGGGGGGGGGGTGGCAGTGGCAGCCAATCAATGATTCTCTCTCATCATTGATATTTCTATCTCTCTTTCCCTTCATTTCTGAAATCAGGTTTTTTTTAAAAAATTTTAATTGCCACTAAGTTTTGACAGAAGTGCCTCACAATTTAAACAGAATTTGCTATTTTGAGATTTTAAGTGTATAAATATCTGTTGCCCGTTAACAATACAACACTTTCAGGGTTTACACTGGAACAAAGTATATTTTTTAAGGTTGCCTTAAAACATGTTTTTAAAATCTCTCCTTCACTCTCTTTGAAAAGTACTTAAAAAGGTCTTGATTCTTTATCCCCAGGCACAAAACTAACCTGCTCCTAGCTCTCTCATCTCTGCCTCCGCGTGGGCATCAGCCTTTATGCCAACATGGAATCCGGGCCTAAAATACTGTATTGAAGCAATCCCTTATCACCTAGGTCTCCTGCCCGAGGCTGCTTAGCGTCGATTCAGTTTTGAATGTCAGTCTTTTTTATTTTCAGTAACTTATGGGAAGAATGTCCTGTCACTCACTTCCACAGTAATAATGCTTTCCAGAGTAAATTCCTGATCACTTACTGAGTCAGCAGCCATCTAAACCCATGATGTGTATTAACGCATTAGAGCCTTCCAACAGCTGTGTGAGATGGGTGTTCTTATGATCCCCATTTTGAAATTCAGAGCCTGCGTTTTAACAGAGGAGTTAAAACTCTGGGAGGTAAAAATCACTCAGCTCTTTGGAGCTTCCCCTGATCCGTTGTGTGGCCGCAGTAGTTTCTTGCCTGTTCTCTGCCTGCACAGGGGATGGGGAAAAGCTGATCGCATCTTTCCTTTGTAAGATTGCAAAGGTGTCAGTGTTTAAAACACCGAAGGTCAGCTCCATCACCTTGACCTTCTCAATTTCAGGAAGATGTAAAGGGATCCTTTTCCTAACCAGTTTTGGAGCTGACTTTGGAGGATGCACTGAAACCTGAACCCCAGTCCAACAGGGTCCCCAGGACGCTTAACCTGCCAGGTCAGGATGTGGCTTATTCCCTAATCCTGCAAGTGTGGACTGAGAAGGGGAAGATGGCAAGGGTCCTCCTGGAGCAATGCTAGGCCACGTCACCCTTGCCCCTGAGCTTTCTTTTTCTTTTTCCTTTTACTTCCAGATTGTGCTCAATGCCGGGCATGTGGTAAGCCCCTTCCACGGGTTCTCACTGAAACCATGCATTGGACTCATGAGCCATGCCATCGGAATCCCTATTTCATAGGAAAACTGAAACTTAGAAATATTCAGGAACTCACCAAAACTTAGCCAGCAGAGCAAGGAAGAGAGACGAAGCTTCAACTCAGGTCTACCTGCTTTCAAGTCGCATCCATTCAATCACAATATTGTGCTGTCCCCGTCACACACGCGCGCGCGCGCGCGCGCATACACACACACACACACACACACACACACACACGTGCCCCCTGCTTAATGTCCTCCCCAGCTGTGGCTTCAGGCTGAACAGGTCCTAAAGGTGTGTGCCTTCTGACCCCAAGGGTCCCTTTGAGAGTCACAGGTCCTGTGATGGCTTCTGCCCCTGCTCACTCTTGTCCTATCAACCACTTCCTCAAAAGGTGCCCTGTGGTGATCCCAGGGGTGTCTGGTGATCGCTTCGTCAGGTGCTGCCCCCCATCCTCAAGGAGCACCCCGGGTGCTACATTCTGAAGCTGGACCTGCAATTGCTGCTGTTTTAGAAACTGGTCTTTAAGGTTAAGTCCTGCTCGGCTATGGAGCAGCCATTGTCAGCACTCAGAATGCAGAATGCCATCAGTGAGGCTCACGGGGACAAAGGTTGAGCCAGCCTCTGCAGCTTTGCCTCAGGCACACTCAGAGGGCTAACCCTTTGTGCCACCACCACCCCCTCCTCCCAGAGTGTGTGGAAAAGTGGTGACACTCTAGAAAGCCCCAGATGACCTGTTAAAATGTTTGAGAACCTACGAAATCCCAATTCTGCAATCATTTCCTACCCTATTCTCCCAGACCTCCTTTAGAAAATCTGGGGAAACCATCCCATGCGTGACGGTGACCATCGCCCTGACGTTTTCTGGCACAAAGAGTGGCCGACCCCTTCCATGATTTGGGTCTCTTTTATAATCATTTCTCTCTGAGAAGGTTCCGGTGACCACAAGCCATACGGCAAATAGCTGGTTTCTATCGACCGCCTCTCTGCCAGGATTCATGGCTTTGGGGCGTTACTTGGATTGGACGATTTCAGGTTTTATTTCCACAGGCTTATTTGTTTCCTCTTTTGAATGCTTTCTTGCTTCGTTACTATTTTATATATAAGTTTTAAATAGCAGTGATTGATCATCTTTATGTCATAACGCTGCTGACTGTTCCAACTTCAGAGAAGGACCCTGAGACCACAGAACGGTTTTATTAGTGGAAGCATCATCTCCTGTAAAGTTTCAGAGCTTCTGTTTTCTCTTCCGGGCTTTTTGGTAGATGACCTGAGGGCTTCTTGGGAGTTTCATCTACAAGAAGTACCCTGTTTAGGCTGAAGTCAGGAAAGGGTCCTGCATCCACACTTCCTGGGCAACCTCCAGACAGTCTCAGCCCCCAGCCTACCTCCTCCTTCTTTGAATTCTTTATCTTTCTCTCCTTTTTCTTCCCTTTCTTGTTCCCTTTTACCTCCTCCTTTACCTAGTCCTCAGACTTTCTTTTGTTTCCAGTTTTTCTTCCCAGAGTTTCCCTTGGAGATTAGATAGAAACAACTGCACGCCCAAAACTTTTCAGCATGGTGAACCTAATGCCAACCTTCAACGTCCCTCGGGGAGGGACATCACGCCCATCACTTCATCCATCTTCCTCATGCCTCGCGAAGCCCCAGCCACAGCTGACCTCTCTCCACGCAGTGCTGTCCTTCCTTTGAGATGCTCCTCTGGAGCACATTCATTGCCGAGACTAAGGTGCTCACACCCTAGAGGCTGCCTCTGTGGTAGCAATGGCCTCTAGGATTGTGACTAGTAGAGCGTGTGAGCAGAAAGGGCTCCGTCCTCTGTCACTTTTATCACTGGACGCAACTGATCGCACTCTCCTTTACAGCTTCGGTTGCTCCCAACCAATCACACCAGTCACCACTATGACCACACCCCATGATTTCCACTCCTGGTTGGGGGAGGGATGGGTGCCAACCTGCCATCCTGGGAGACTCGCAAAGAGAAACACTTTTGGTTGGATTTGGTTAGATGTTGGTATAACTGGAAAAGAAGAATGAGATCCCCTGTTAATACGCTGCTAAAGAACCCAACTACCAAACCAGAGAGGTTGTGGTGTTTTCAGAGTCATGAATAAAGCAATAATCAGTTTAAAATAAGGTTCCTTTGTACCTTGAATATTCAGGGCGTGGGGAGGACAGCAGAGGGAAATCGAGAATTAGAGAAGAAAGAAAAACGTATTATGGTTCACTAATCTCTACACTTTTGCATGCTTTTTTTCTCTGCTTGTTGCATGCACTTACCCATTAATTATGTCAATAATGGAGAAGAAATGAAGCATTATGCTTGTGGTACAGCTGTTTAAAATGATCACTTTGAGACTGGTATGTTTTCCAGCACCTTTCTCTATGCATCTCATCATCAACAGACATCGCTTGCTGTGCTCAGTTGGTTATTCTTCGCCCCAAACCCCCCCCCCCCAAAAAAAATGGAATCAGTTGCCTCCCTGATGCTTTAACTGCAGCTGACGCAGCTGATTTGGAAAGCTCTAATGCTTGCTCCTGACTTGTTCAGATACTGCAGTGGTCATTATGATACACATCTGAAAACCAAATTCAAATCAAAGGATCCCTAGGCATGACTTTCCATGGTCAACGCCATTTCTGGGATGAGCATTTAACCCCAGAGATGCGGCTGTGCCCCCAGAGCCACTCTGTGTCTTTGGAGTTGTTTTTGGATCTCACAGCAGGGGGGGTTTGGGGGAGGATCGGTTCTTTGTAAGCCATTGGGAGGGAGAGAAGAGATCCAAGTGAAGCCTTTCGTCTATGGGCTGGCAGCTTGAGATTCTCAAATAGAGAAGTGAGCTGAAGAATCCACACAGGTAAGAGAGCCCTTCCTGCAGGACACGGGCTCGGGGACTGGACAGGAAGGCGAGGGCGCTGTGACAATGCGGCAGACCTGAAGAAGCCGCGGGCCTGCTTTGCCACTGCTTCGCCATTTGCCACGGGCCTCTCTTCATTTTCCTCCTCATCCTCTTTCCTTCCCACCACTTTCTCTTGCTTCAGGGAGGTTCAGAGAAAAGGCTTCCATTCTCCACAAGATTGCCAAGAAGAAGTGCCAGGTGGATGAGAACGAGAGGCAGAATGGGGCTGCCAATCACGTGGGTGAGTGCAGGGAGACCTGGTCCAGGGCCCTTCCTGGAGTGCGTGGAGGGGAGCGGAGAGCAGGGTCCCGTGCGCCCCTGACTCAGCACCGACACAAACCCCTGCAGCTCAGCCCTGTCCCGAGTGCTGGACGAAGTCCAGTGCCCCTGGTGGGTACAGGCCATGGATAGACACTCTGTGTCTCCTGCCCTAGGGGAACACCAAGAAGAAGAAAATGATTCTGTGAGGAATCTGAAATAAAGCCAGCTCCTAACCCAGGCATCTCCCTTGAAGACTAGAAAATCACTTTACTTTAGGGATGCCACATAAAGAGGACACACACACACACCCATCATTGACTATTTAACAAGAAGTAAGAGAGCACCTCTTCTGAAATTCTTGCCTGGTAACCAAATTTTATACGTATGACGTCGCATACAGCACACCCACCGAATTACCAGCTGGTTTACTTGGTGACTCCTAACTGAGTGGCAGGGTCCCTGCCAGATGCCACAGCCTCCCCTTTCTCAGGAAGTCCGCAATACTACTAGCCCAGGTCTTTTCTGGCTAACTTTTTCTGAGCGCCTGTGTGGCTAGATGAGGACATTCAGGCATCTTATCTTAACTTGGAACATGTTCCTCCTCTCCCGTCTGTAACTGTAATAGAGCTCTCTAATTCTAAATTCAAACTAAATTTAGCCTAATCTGGATCTATGCTATAAATGATGCTATTGCCCAAGATACTAAAATTATCTGCACACAAAATTCAACAGTGTTGCATTCAAAATACATGTGACTCCTTAGAAGAGTTTCTGTCTCTCCTGTTACCTTACTTACAGCTCAGGGGAAATCTTTGGCCAAGAAATAGTCAAGATGCTATTGGGTATGAAGGAAAAAAAAAAAAAAGCTGGAAGCACATACACTAAAATATGAATAATAGCTACTTCTTGGGGTTGGATTATGAATTATATCTTTTTTTTTCTCTGCTTGTTTATGCTTCTGTGAACTCGGACTAATTGTTTGGAATTAACATATCTTGCCTTTGTATTCTAAAAATGCAAAGCCACAGCACAAAAGTCTAACTGCATAGGCTGAGTTTTGCTTCTGGTATTTAAGTTCAGTTACACAAGCTATTTTTCTGCACCACTTGTTGATTTTTGTGGAATAAGGCAGCTTGCAGTCTAAGACTTAGATGCCTGGGTTCAGTCCCAGTCCTTCTCCTAATGACTGGCTGACCTTAGACTTGGGTTGAACCCTTCATGAGGGTTCATGGACACATAACTCCAAGGATGCTCCTGTGCAGACTGGGCCTCTGAACAACTTTATAACTAAAAAAAAAAAAAAAAGTTACAAAATCTATGTCCACAATCTTTTCAAAATGAGTCCAAGTTTTTTTCACACATTCTTTGGTGCTGAGACCCCAGCCTGCCATGTAAAAGCACAGCATTAGCTAAGACGTACTCGGTTAGGTATCGTGCCTGGGAGGTTGTTTCTTCTCATCTGTTCATGTCTTTTCTTGGGCATCTTAACTCCATTTTGGTACCCAGCACCCTGCATTGCTAGGGTCAAGTTTGACCATTGCAGGCCTATCCTAAAGTTGTATTACTTCAGCCAATAGACTCCCCAAAGCAGAGTTTTTCTTTTCCCCCAGACGTAGTATTTTTTAGTTTAGTAAATAACTGGGCAAAAATAAAAATAAAAATAAATAAAAAAAAAATAACTGGGCCAACCTTCTGGGATAAACTGGCGTAGCCAGACACAGCAGATCATCACATGCATGTCACTGTCACTACTAAAAATATGGGAAGATAAAATAAATTTGAATTTCTATGGGTTTCCATATGTAAAGATTTTATGCCTCTATATTTCACAAGTAAATACATAAATGAACAAACATTTCCCTATGATTTCCAAAATTTGGCCACTTCAGATCCAACAATTTTTGTGTAACTCTCCAATTACTTTATGTGATGTTTTACCAGCGAGAGAAATTGTTGGTTCTTCTGAAGTTGCTAGAAAAACAAGCATTTGATACTCTGTGAGCAGCCTGCCACTCTCGTGTCTCATACCGATGGGTATTCTGGTGCTCCCGGCGGCCCTGACACTGAACCACACGGCTCCATGGTCTCCCGAAGTCCAAGACTCTACCCAGCACGGCCAGAGGGTCTGGGAAGCTCCTAACCTCCTCCCGCTGAAGGCACAGCAGACCTGGCTGGTGCCTGCACAGCTCGCCTGGTTCAGGAGGGCTGAGTCTGCTAGAACGCCCAGGGAGGAATGGTACAAACCTTCGCCGCTTGGTGCAACCCCAGCCTGATCTCCCCTCAGAAACTACCATCCATCGTCTGTCTCCCTTGGCCAGTATTTTAGGTGTTCTTTCCAGTATGGCCCTTACCCCATTGATGCCATCTGCTTTCTTTGTGTGTGTCCCCATTATGTCACAGAAAAAATCGAGCTCCCCAACAGCACCAGCACGGAGGTTGAAATGACGCCATCCAGTGATGCTTCAGAGCCCGTGCAGAACGGCAGCCTCTCCCACGGCATTGAAGCTGCGGAGGCCCAGGTACGGCTTCTGGTCATGGCCTTTCTGGGCTGCTGGGGTTGGTTTGTGTGTGATGTCCTAGTAGAGCAGCACGGAGCCCACCTTCTCCCTGGAGCCCAGCTCCCAGCGGGGAGGACCCGGCCAGGTCTGACTTGTTCGTGTGTGTACTTCCCAGCACCAGCCCAGGACCCTGCTGCGTCACACTCTCCACGTACTGAATAAATACACATATTCTCTAAACCAGGGTTTCTCGGGGTGAGGTTGGAGGACTCATGCATCAAATCATAAAAATATAGATCCTGCCCCCTCCAGTGTGTCCAGTGGTTAGAGCTTCAGCCACACACCAAAGGATCGCGGGATTGATTCTTGGTCCAGGGCATGTACCTGGGTAGCAGGTTCATTCCCCAGCCCTGCTTGGGGTTTGTGTGTGGGAGGCAATTGATGTGTGCCTCTCACATTGATGTTTCTCTCTCTCTCTCTCTCTCTCTCTCTCTCTCTCTCTCTCTCTCTCTCTCTCTCTCTCCTCCTCCTCCTCCTCCTCTTCCTCCTCCTCCTCCTCCTCGTCCTCCTCCTCCTTCTCCCTCTCTCCCTTCCACTCTCTCTAAAAATCCATGGGGAAAAAAATATCCTCAGGTGAGGGTTAATAACAACAACAAAATGGAGATTCCCTGAACCTGATGAAACAGGACCCCTGGGAAGCAGCATTTTTGGACTTGCTTCCTAGGTGGTTCATAATGCATGATAAAGTTAGATAGCTGCTGTGGTCTGATCTTTTCTCTGCCTTTAAGGTGAGGATTAACAGAGACACCACAGGTACCACACCTCCATGAGCCCTGTTTGGGCTCCTGCAGCTGAAAGTCATTAGTATTGTCTGCCCCAATTCAGTGGTGCAGCCAGGGCACAGCTGTTTGACCTGGTGGTTGTACCCTGTGCCACAGATGTGGTGCTGGGCACTTTATATGTGTTCTCACCTTTAAAGCCCACAGCTGAACCCTAGCCAGTTTGGCTCAATGGATAGAATGTTGGCCTGTGGACTTGAAAGGTCCCAGGTTCGAATCTGGTCAAGGGCATATGCCCGGGTTCAGGGCTCGGTCCCCAGTGGGGGGCGTGCAGGAGGCAGCCAATCAGTGATTCTCTATCATCATTGATGTTTCTATCTCTCCCTTCCTCTCTGAAATCAATAAAAATATTTTTTTAATAAAAATAAATAAAGCCCACAGCCGAAGCTAAAGTCATTTAGTGTCTCCATGTTATTTGTGTTTGAGAAAGCTAAAGCTTCGCAAGATGAAGTAGTTACCCAGGATTACCTCGCTTGTAGGTGGCAGAGCTGAGATCTGATCTCAGGACTGTCCAAATATAGCACCTGCACTGCTTCCACCACGCAGCTCTGCCTCAGTACCGCAGTGGCTCAAAAAAGCAGGCAGAAAGGAAAAGTAGGTGGTACTTGTCAGGTCTCTGGGTCTCATCTGGAATTTCTGAGGCATGGAGTCCCAAGCTCACATTTTAATCAGGCACCTAGGCGGGTGTTTCTCAAACTTTAATATGCTTATGCATTTCCTGGGGGACGGTGTTAAAATTCAAATCTGCTGTTGTAACGAGCTCCCCGCCATCCTGATGTTGCTGGTGGAAGGACCACACTGAGTCAGCACTATGCTAACGTCTGAGACCCACTTCTCTAGACAGGACTTCCCCAGTGAGCTGGAAAGCTTATGGTGCCCTCGGAGGAGCCCAGCTGCGGTGATGCAGCCCAGCACACTCTTCCCCTGCATCCCAGGATGCACTGCGGCAGAGGAGACGCTCTTCCCCTGCATCCCAGAATGCATTGCGGCAGAGGGGCCTGCACTTAGGAAACATGCTAATGCAAGGAAAGCCTCTTCGCATAAACGAGAGTAAAGATGTGGAGCATAGGTCATATACCTATTGGTCATTTGAATGTCTTCTTTGGAAAGATATCTATTTAAGTCCTTTGTCTATTTTTAAACCGGGATTTATTTTTAACTTTTTCTATTGAGATGTAGGGGTTCCTTATATATTTTGGATATTAACCCCTTAAAAATATACGCCTTGCAAACATTTTCTCCCATTCCATAGGTTGCCTTTTCATTTTGGTAATTCTTTCCTTTGGTGTGCTTTTCACAATATATACTTAAATCTTCACATCATACATGTTAAATATATAGGATTTTATTTGTCAGTGATGCCTCATGAAGCTGGGAAAATCAATAACTAAAGGAAAGGATAAGGAAGCAGCAGCTCTTTCTGCCCTTGTCTCCTCTGCCTCTGGGCTCTCACCCTCCTGCCCGGAGCCCTGTGGTCCCTCCGCATTAGCTCAGGGGTGAGCTGGCAGAGCGGCTTATGTCCACATGGATAAGCAGCATGTGGCAGCAGGAGCAAGGCCCCAAGGACATCTGGTTGCCCTTGGTGACGGCACAGTCACAGGTGTGTGGAGGGCAGCCTGGTCGCTGTGCCTCTCCATCTGGCTGGCAGAGGGACATCTGTGCCCCCCACAAGGGAGCACCTTGCAACAGGGAAGTGAGAGAATCCCAACTGATCACTCTCTGAGCAAAGCTACAGCCCCCAGGTCTCACACAGGGAAACGGGACAGATCTGTTTCTCCTGATATGCTGAGAGCTCAAGGACAAAGAGCCACGACCAGGACCAGCTGGCTGCTGAGCAACCTGGGAGTGAATTCCAGATCCACCAAAACAAGTTACCTAACCTCACGTTAGTTTCCTCATCTGCAAAGTACAGGTAATAATAATAATACCTGCCTCGTTAGGGTTATTAGGAGAGTTACAGAGCTAAGTGCTTCTATTTATATTATATGTTCATACTTAGCATATAAGTCGCTATGAAGCGTACTGACCATCAGGGGCAGATGCCCTAACAGGAGCTGCCGAGCTGCAGTGACTTGGCAGCGGCAGTTCTCGGGTGACGCACCCTGAAACCGGAGAGGAGGGAGCCCGATTCCTCTCAGGGAGGGCCACATGATTCCACCTTCAGCCGTGGGCTATGTTGCTGCTGGGGCACTGTCAGCCCCGAATCTGGTTTACTGCACACTTGCGTTTGTGTTCCACACCCTGTACAACAGCAACTTTGCAGAGTGCCCTCTCGCACTCCGGGACCCCTCGGGGGATGTCGTAGAGCTGGTTTTGGCCCAATCCCCGCAGACCAGGCCAAGGGACCCCACCTGCCCGAGGGACCCTGCTCATTCCACAGACGCCCTTCGAGCCATAGCGCCACTCCAGGTGCAGCCTGCTGGGGAGGGACCATGGGAGGTTGGCTCCAGGGCGTGTCTGGCCTGTCTTGTCCAGTCCCGTCCTGGCGGCCACCTTCTAATTAATTTCCTTTCTATGTGCATGAATCTGTGCACCAGGTCACTAGTATATATATAAAATGCTTGGGGTAGTCAGGGTGTAATAAGTAAATAAGTAAACATTTGTGGTAGGTAAATCATTGTGGTCCAGTGTCTGTACAAAATGCTCTGGGAGGAAAGTATACTAGTAAAAGCTTCTTAAAAGAGGTAACATTTGAGCTGGATATTGATGGGTGAGTAGGAGTTTGTCTCTCAGAGAAGGAGGAGATGATCAAGAGGAAAATATGTGCAAAGGTGTAAAACTTTAAGAGGGTAATTCATGGTTAGCAATTGGTAAGAAGGTCAACAGAACTATAAGGTGAAGAGTGAGGAGAGATCCACCAGGAAAAGTAAACTGGGCTGAAATTCTTCAGCTGTTTAATTAAAAAGTTTGTAGTGTCAGGGATGTGCTAGGCACTGGAGATGCTCACATCTTCGCTCTAGCAGAGCGAGAGACTGCGACGACAAACCAAGATACAATTCTTGGTGGCCATAAGGCCATGAAGAAAGTAGAGCATGATGATGCAAGAGAGGACCAGCGGAGTGGCCCCTTTAGGTTGGGAGATGAGGGAAGGCTACACCAAGGAGGTGGTGTTTGAACCGGGGCTGATCTCCAAGGAGCCAGCCAAGGGAACAGCGCCCACAGAGGCAGAAATGAGCTTGACTTATTTGCGGAACAGAAAAGTCAACGTGGCTGCTGTTTACAGGTGGAGGGAGTGAGGAGCGTGGCAATGAGGTTGGACAAGAGGGCCAAGCGGAAGTGGCCCACCTTGTAGACAATGATAAGGAAGTTCACTTCCTTCTAGGGCAGCAACAAGCCATTGGAGGCTCCCAGATGTGACCTGCGCTGGTAAAAGACCCTTGGGGCTGTGGAGTGGGATCAGATTTGGGGGCAAGAGGTTTTGTAACAAGAGTAGAACAAAGAAGTCGCTGCAGGCGTTAAGCTGATTGATGGTGGCGCAGACCAGTGCAGTAGACGGTGTAAGGGGAAGTGTGTGGATTGGGAAGGGCATTGTAGGCACCCCCAAGCAGTCTGAACTTCCCCTGTTGGGAGAGGGGGACGGTGGCAGCATCCGGTTTGTAGGATGGGAAGCTAGCTCTTTCAGGACAGTTAGGAGGCCAGCGTGGAAGAAGGCTAGATACGGCGCAGTGAGGTAAGAGCCTGTGGGTTCAAGGATCAGCAAACTATGGTCCGTGGCCAAATGTGGCCCGTACAACCCATGAGACAGGAGTGTTTTTACATATTTAAATGTTTTTCTTTAAAAAAAAAAAAAGAAAGAAAGAAAGAAAAGCAGCATATATGACAGAGACCATATGGATTACAAGGCCTAAAATATTTACTATCTGGACCTTTACAGAAAAAGTTTGCCCACCCCTAGTTTAGACCATCTGCAGTCTTTAAAAAGAAAAAAAGGAAACGAAGGCTGAGGACGCTCTTCATGTACTGATGGAATTATCTTCAATATATGCTGTTAAGTGAAAAAGGCAACATGCCAAATTACATCCAGCAGGCTCTATTTGTGTGAGAGGGAGACGACATGAGCACTTGCCTGCGATGCTGCTAGAGACTGGGCAAGCGGACCACCTCCACAACAGGGGCCTGGCGAGGAGCAACTGGTGTGGGAGGGCGTCTGTTCAGTATGCAGCCCCTGTAGCTTTTGAATGTTGAACCGCTTACCTACATTACCTAGTCCCCAAAAATGCGACAACAGAAACAACAGTGGGCTAAATTAAAAGCACAATATGCTTTAGTGGTTTAAGACCAGAGACTCCGGGGACAGACTGTATGAATTCAAGTTCCAGGTCTGCTACTTACCCCGCCGTGTGACTTCGGAAAAGTCACTGAACCTCTCTGTTCTCCACTTCTCCTTTCTGTGAAACAGGAATGAGAAACAGCACCTACTTCATATCATTGTTGTGAGAATGAAATGCTCTTAACAGTTCTTGGCACGCAGTGAGCGTTGCGTAGGCATTTGCTGTAATTAGAAGCACTTAGGAAAACGTTTTCTAAATGGCTATGGAGGCCCATATGACAATGGCAGTGCAAGGATGGCAGTGGCTAGATTTAGGTCTGTTTCTGAGACCGAATTGAGAAGATTTGATAATAAATTGGTCATAGAGCATGAACAAGAAAAGGAGGTTGTCGATGATGCTGAGGTTCCTGAGCTGGAAGATTGAGTGACAGGGTAAATTAGGGCTATGACTCCAGGGTTAGAAAAAGCCTGTGACGTTGGAATGCTCAGGCCACCGAAGCACAGTTTCACAGACATGACTCTGGGCGTTCCTGTTGTGTAGTTTTATTTCTTTCCTGGTTGTATTTTTATCAAAATGCATGAATGATGAGGTGTACATCAGCTTTATTAATGGGTGTGATGAGTCCATGCATCACGTGCGCATCGCTGGGATTCTCCTGAGAGTCTAGTTCCATGTAATTAATGTGCTGTTTTAAAAACCCTATTTACAAGTGAACTACTTTTACAGCGACACCTCATCTCATCCCTGAGAGCTTTCTTCCGTACAGACTATGCCGGTAGCGAAGAGCATTTTAAAATATTCTCTCCCAAGGAGCCCCTTTGCAGGAGCTTTTTTGCTTCATCTGTATATTCTGTGGAATCAAGAAAATAATGCGATTTCTTAAACGGCTTAGTGCTCATTATCTATTCCCACTGACTGCGGGCACAGTCTTATTGATTCTAACGTAGAGGGAGCTGATTTGAGCTGCTACTGAGAATTTACCAACCTCCAAATTTTCAGTGTTGAGAGTTTATCCAGGTTTGAAAGGCAGTTGAAAGAAATACTCTCTGCCACCCAAGAACCCAGCATTTTCTTACATTTCAATTCTGCCAATCTAGCCAGGAGCCCGGTGATGGCACGTGGCTGGCTTGTTGCATGAGGCTGCCTGCCCAGCTGGGTCATGGCCCTCGGTGCCGTATCACTGTCCTTGATGCCGGTCGTGGTCCTCCATGCAGCATCACGGTCCTCGATGCCGCCCCCTCAAGCCCTTTGAGCACACACTCACAGGAGAGGGTAGAAGGGGAAATGCCTTGCAAATTTCATAGATTCTGAAATCTGAAAATCTAACTTGTTTTTTGATTGTGTCCTACGTTTTTGTGTATTGTGAGATGGCTTTTTATATGTTGCAGCTTTTTTTTTCATCTAGTCTCTAAAATGTCTCCCTGTCCTCAGGGAGATCAGAATTGTCCTGACTTTGGTTAAGAGTTGCTCAGATGCACCAGTGGGCAAACGGATTTATACAAGAAAAGCACAGCCCTAGGAAAAAGAGAGATATAGATATGAGTATGTGTACAAGCATAGATAGATAGATAGATGGATGATAGGTGAATAGATAGATAGATGATAAATAGATAGGTGAATAGATAGATGATAAATAGATAGGTGAATAGATAGATAGATGATAGATAGGTGAATAGATAGATGATAAATAGATAGGTGAATAGATAGATAGATGATAGATAGGTGAATAGATAGATGATAAATAGATAGGTGAATAGATAGATGATAAATAGATAGGTGAATAGATAGATAGATGATAGATAGGTGAATAGATAGATGATAAATAGATAGGTGAATAGATAGATGATAAATAGATAGGTGAATAGATAGATAGATAGATAGATAGATAGATAGATAGATAGATACGGAGATATGTGTAAAATGCAGGCTTTTTCTTATTTCCTTACTTACAACTTAAATAGCACCTTACCATGTTCAGCACTTCCTGTGTCCTGTTGGGAACGCATCCCTGGCTTCTATCTCTTCAGTCCAGCATTGGTCTTCACGCGGCCTCCGTGGAGTGTTTGAAGCCTCAGAGCGCTGGTCAAATGGAGGCTGGAAGGCTAGTGACTGAGTAAAGGATGAGCAGGGAAAGACGATGGGAGGGATGGTGATTTTAGGTTTCTCTAAAAAATGAGTAAAGATACCTCTCTTCTGTTCAATTTGGATCGCTGTGGGTAGTAAAAAAAGCATCCTTAGTAAGGACTGGATTATTGTTGTTTAAAATTACAGCTATGACTTTGGAGCCCCTTAGAGAGACTTCATAATCAGCATTGGTCAAAGCCGTCAGCTCTGATGGGGAGTTCCATGATTGTCTAAGCAGGTGGTACCGACAAACCATTTGATTCTTTCTTTCTAAAATATCACTCTTAGTTAGGAAATGTTTGCAGTGCTACCAGAGGTGAGGTTTAACAGAGAGACTGAACCTCAAACCCTCCTATTATTCAAAGAGCAAGTATCTGTTCTAACTGATCAATGTGTAATAACCAGGTCCACCACTTTGAAAGTTTAAAAACAGTCAATAATCACATATCCCAATCTCTTGAAACATAAGAGATTCTGGCCCCCAAGAAATGGGGGCTCTAGTGGGAAGTGGGGTTGTGTCTGTGTATCTGACACTACCAGGGCCCAGGGGCAATGTGGGGGGAGAGGCCAGGGCCTAAGAGTGAAGGAAAAGAATATCCAAAGGTTCTCCATCCCACTTAATTTTCCTAGGCCTCGGCCAGTGATGGTGAACCTTTGAGCTCGGCGTGTCAGCATTTTGAAAAACCCTAACTTAACTCTGGTGCCGTGTCACATATAGAAATTTTTTGATATTGCAACCATAGTAAAACAACGATTTATATTTTTGATATTTATTTTATATATATAAATGCCATTTAACAAAGAAAAATCAACCAAAAAAATGAGTTCGCATGTCACCTCTGACACGCGTGGCATAGGTTCGCCATCACTGGCCTAGGCCATGTTAGATCTATTATAGCCTTAGGAAAGAAACTCGTTAGTATCAAAGAAAACCTAACACTAACTATAAAATAAACAAAAACAGAGATTCCTGCCAAACCATAGCACATGCATTCTATTTCTGGAGGAGATAACACTCAAAGACCTTGTGAACACATTTAAAAATAAATAGCTATAGTCCGACTCGATTTTCTGCCTAAATTTGAATATTGACAAAGAATTATATCTTCACTAAGAATCTTACTGTTAATTATACCATTTGTCATTGTGCTTTCTGAAAGTTTGAAAAATGTCTATTCATCATTCATCTAAGATACATTAAGGGCTGACTGACTATTAATAAAAAGGGGGGGAAAACTCCATTACCACCCTGAAAAAAAATACTGACATTAATACTACTGTTCCTGTTAGTAATTCTAATGCAATTGATAATAAAATGATGAGAATGATTTTTGAATTATTTTTTACGATCCTCCAGTTGCTTTTATGTTGGCTGATCACTTATGATTTGTATCAGCAGGATTTACGAAGCCCATGAAAACTATGAGAAAACCAATTTACAACAGCAATACAGAAAGAAATCTATCTTGTCAGTAGGTTGCACCTCAGAATTATTTGGGAAAAATGCAAAGTGAAGGAAAGCAATTGCATTTCACCAGACTCTCCAAATGCCATTTTACATTATAATAGATGGTTTCGGGGCTTCTGGGAAAACTGAAGTCCAGACAGCTTCATCACTCACAGCAGAATATTTCAAGACCTTGATTTCCATTCAAAGTCACGTAGAAGCAAATTAAGTTTTTTTCAGGTTGCCAATACTTAGTGAAACCTTATCATTTTGTGTTTAATATGCTAAATTCTTGATGTTAGATTTTTTTCCATCTATATGTAAAACGAACCATAGGATAGTAACAGAAGAGGAGTGAATTATTTCTTACCACGAGACGAGCAGAAATGTATCACTTTTTCTTTTTTTTTTTAATTCTGTTTGCTACTTAAATGTTAGCTCTGTTGGTTTAGCTTGTCCACACAGAAGGCAAGACAAATGCCTCGGATGGTGCTCCCTTCCAAAAAGAGATGCACTTTGTACTTATCTCTTAGAAAAACATAAGTGACAGAAACGTAGAAGACAAGAATAGAGTGCAGAGAATGAGGGATATTAGTAAAACATACAAATGCAAAGACATTGAGAAACTAAGAGAACAAAAATGAGATTTTTCTTAAGACTCAATAAAGAATGAGTGGGTTGGAAGGCATTTAAAAATAAATTCCAGCAAGAAAATCCAATGATTTATTTCAAAGTCAAAAAGTTTATTCAAAAATGAGATCTTTAAGAGAGATAAATACATTATTTTGTTATGGTCGTCTAAGCAGATGAATACACCGACCATATGGATTTTTCTCGTTTTAGCTGATTTCCTTTGTACTAAAGCACCAGTGGCGTTTAAGGTTACAAAGTGGAAAGCACTCTGGAACGTGTCTTGGGAGGCACCTTCCACTTGCCAAATAGTTGTCCATTTCAGAGCCTCTCACTCTATCAAAGTGTGACTGTGCATTTCTGGTGATTTTACCTTTGAGAGTTCCAGCTCTGCTACTGCTTTCACTCTGCACAAAACACAGAATCAAGGTGTCACAATATTTTGAGTCTCACCATCTGTTTGGAAGCTTTGTTTCTGATAGGAAGTCTACTTACAGCCTACCTCCCGAAATAAAATAGCATTTTCTCCGTAGGGCTGCGAAACTTTCCCTTTCATGTTATTCATTCATCTTACCTAGGAGGAAAATAAATTAGATTGTTGGCATCACTACAGTCAGTGAATGCTCAGTCAATGTATGACTGGTTAGATGAAGGAGCAAAATTATTACCGTTTCCACTTTCACATCAAATAATTGAATTATAGGGTTGTATTGCTGGAAGTACCATAATTCACTTGGTCAAACCACTTTCTCATGGGAAATTATTTCTCTGAATATTTATTAAACCTAATAACAATAATCAATCTTTATTGAGTGTTTACTCTGTGCCAATCGGTGCTCTGAGTGCTGTTTACGGATTATCTCAGATAATTTTGTCGGAGCAATAATGTTGTAAAAGGACATTCTGGAGCAGAAGTGGGTATGTGTCTATAAATCCCTTCTCCAGCAGTCCCCTCGTTGGGGAAGGCACTGTCAGGGTTTCTTCTCTCCCTGGGAACCTCCCACACACGCACTAGATGGGCACATATACCATTTCACCAGTTCCCCAGGAGACCTAATTGGAAAAGTAAAACACGCCACCTCTATCAAAGACAGTATTCTGAATGCTTCCATAACGAAAGAGAACAGAGGTAGGAGGGAAAGCAGAGAGTCCTTGTTTAAAGACGATGCTGTTTTGTGGTGCATCTTCTTCAGCTGAGGTTCGGTTGGCCTTTGAACACTGAATGCTGGTGCCTGGAAATAACCCACCTTCTATTCCAGTCCTTGCTAAGGTTAGCCTCCGGAAAGTTTATTGTTGTAAAAGGTGTGATCCATCTCCTACAGTGTCCCCTTGAGGTTCATCTTAGAGGTAGCTGGTGCAGGATGATCCGCAGTTATGGGAGTCAGGGGAGACATCAAGCAATGGAATACGCATAACATCTCCAAGCCTCATTTTGGCCATTGGTATACTCGGTTGTCGCCTCCTTCTACATCAAGCCAGGGCAAAATTCCTGCATTTTCTTCTTGGACAGAGATGCTACAGAACAAGACTTTCTTCTTTTTCTATATTTGAAGACATTCGTTAATATCTTAGCTCTCACACTTCATTTTTTTAATTTGTACCATAGAGATATCATCCAAGGAGAAAGAGGAGGAAAGAGAATATCACAATGCCCCCTCCTATCCACACAAACACACACCCCAAATCTGCTTTCTGTTTCCCCTTCCAAGCTGCCCAGGGTGTTATAACAAAAATGCCATAGACCACAGAGCTTATAAACAACAGATTTATTTCTCCCAAGAGAGATCCAAGAGCACGTGTCAGGTGACGGCCTGCTTCCTGGTTCATAAATGGCAGTATTTTCACTGTGTCCTCACTTGGCAGAAGGGCCAGCTAAGAATCACATGTTTCCGATCAGCATTTTTATGAAATGTGGACCATCCAAACCATCAGAATTAGTCTAGGCTCAAGAATTTATGTCAATTAAATGCTTCGTATTTGCTATAGCTAGTGTTTTTTGTTTAATTGGTCAAATTTATTATCAAATGAAGCTGGGAGGCCTGGTGTGATTGGGCAGAAAGCATGTTTGTACCTGTTTTTTAGGATTGAGGAGCGGAGGCATGGTAGAGTGGGGAAAGAGCCTTGGGCTGGGAGTGAAGGGAGGTCACTCAGGCCCCGCCTCGCGCTGTGAACGTCCTGTGGCTTGTCACTTCATCTCGGGGTCCTCGTCTGTCAAATGAGGGGGTGGCCTCAATGAGTCAGGGCTCTTCAACTCTGAAATTCTGGGGCTCCTCTTAGAGCCTAAATCTCCTATTCTAAAGATTGCAGCGGCTTATGGTTGCTGCTTGTCTTTCCTGATCTACCGGTGTCCATACAGTGAATTGAATGACAAGTTCTTGGACACCGGGGTAGTCCCACATTAAAGCAGTTCAGGGACAAAGAAGTCCTGCCTCACAATGGCCTGGTTTTTAATGACTCCTGGAGCCTAAAAGGCAGTGAGATACACCAAGACCAGATGCCTACAGACCACACAGGGTACATGTTCTTTGGCTAGTCCAGCATTTCCGCTGATTTGCCTAAGGTCGCACAGCCAGTTAGTCACAGAGATGAGACTAGTGGCAGGAGGGAAGATAACTAACATTTATTGATCCCCTGGTGTCTACCAGGCGCTGTGCATCCTTCAATTGCCTGAGTTACTACCCCCAGTCTATGTAGATGAATGCCTCACGCATAGTCTACATTTCACGTGTTTTATTAGTGCCTTTTAAAAAACTTTGTTGAGTGTGACATTTTTAATATTCTTGGTGCACCTACCCAACCTCACTTGTTATGCTCAGCAGATGTGTTTATGGCTCTCTATTCCACTCTTAGCCCCTGGGGCCCTGCGGGTGACTCCCAGCATGCACAGAATTCTGGGAGCTTTGCTGCATCTGGCCATTCATGTGGGCATCTTTGTTAAACAACGTTTAGATATAAAATGATTTTTTTCTACAGATACAAATTACAGAAATAGCAACAACAAATATGTTAAGGACCATCCTCTTTAAGTCAAAATAAAAATCACTTAAAACCTTCACCTAACTTGACCATGGCCCAGTGCTTTAGAGTAAGTGAATTATATTTTTACATGGCGATTTGAGTGCTGGCATTTTACTTTACTCAGCGTCATGCCAAACTGAAGGAGCTCCCCCGGGAGAAGAGGTGGCTCTCCTAAGTGCTGAGGCATGTGGTCCTTCTGTGGGGGGATAGAGAAGTGAGAACTTCCCTTCCGGCCTGAGTCCAACCCCATCTGAGCTAAGAGCTAGGCAGGGCCAGGCAGGGCCAGGCTCTCCTCTGAGGTTGCTCCTGTTGACTGGAGAGGAGCTGTTATACAATGAAGAAAACTGAACATGCAGATGGCCTATTTTCAGAGGCCTCTGGGTTTTCATTTTAATTCTCTGATGGAAAAGATTGCATTAAAGCGAGCTCACCTTCCCATGGAAATCTCGCGCAGTGCCCTTCACAGACAAGAATGAGAAATTGGGTTGCTTCTAATAAATGTTTTTCTGGCTGTAGAGGTAACCTCTGGACTGGTGAGTCCAGCTCAGGCCCCTCCACTGGAGATTATATGTTTATTCTGGGCCAAACCATCCATAACAGGCACCAGTAGGAACAGTGCAAAGTGCACCTACAGAAAAGCTGGATAGGCTCAGGGTAGCAGGATATAGACAGGCGGCTGCTGCTCCTCCCATTTATAGGTAAATAAAAATTAAAATAAGTTGATTGCTTCAGAGACCTCCCAGTAGATGCTAACTGGCTCCTGGAACTGCTCTCTCCTATCTGTAGATGTTCTGTGGCCAGACCTCCAGATACCAACCTCCAGTATCAATAAGTAAATCCTAGCGGTGGTTGTCCACTTACTGCAAGTTGTCACTTAGAATGACGTTGCCTCCTGCTAAAGTTATCCCCAAAATTCCATTCCTGAGGAGTTTTAGTGGTAGGTCTGCCCCCCCCTCCCCCGCCTCATTTCACAAAGATTAGAGGCTGCTTGCAAAGGGACATCTGATGAAAAAGGATAAAAGGAACAGTTTTAGAGAATTCAGCAAAGGATGTACAGGCAAGGACAAGAGTAAGATGGGAGTGAGCTGAGCATGGATTCCACTGCTGTGACTGCCGGGTGTGGGTTACAGATTTGGCTGTGAAATCCCCACTGCAAAGCAAAGGAGAAAATAGTGTCCTTTACCTGATTCACGGTACTTCTCAGATTTATTTCAAAGTTTCTCCAAAGAAGCATGACTTTTTCTAGTGCTAAGATAGGAAGGCTGTTTCTCCCTCGATTCCTCATAAACAGGAGCCTGGATCAGCCCGGGTCAGGTTCCATTGTGAGCAACCAAAACCCAAAATGACTGTGGCTGAGTGAACAGAATGCTCGTGGAGGCGGTGTCGGCAGCCCAGGGCACAAGGGCTCTGGCTGGGTGTCAGGCCCAGATCCTTGTAAACATTGTTTCTCCACTTCCTGGTCCAGGATGGCTGTCCACCCTCCGACTGAAATGCCCCCACGCCACCCGCAGGAACTGGGCAGGAGCGATGACAGACACACCTCCGCCCTTTAGAATACATCCCGGAAGCTGCAGAGAGACCTGTGATTACGTCCCAGTCGACGGGAACCTAATCACATGGCCACACCTCGTTGCAGGAGAGGCTGAAGTGGAGTCTTTATTCCAGGCCTACGGAAAGTGGGCTTCCTGTCACTAAAGTGCATGGGCGGTATATCAGTTTGCTAGGGCTGCTTTAAGAACCTAACTCAGACTGGGTGGCTTAAGCGACAGAAATGTATTTCCTCATAGTTCTGGAGGCTGGGCGTCCAAGATCAAGGTGCTGTCGGGGTTGTTGTCCTCTGAGGCCTCGCTCCTTGACTTACAGATGGCCGTCATGCTGTGTCCTCACATGGCCTTTCCTCTCCGCCTGCAAATCCTTGAAGTGTCTCTGTGTGTCCTAATCTCCTCTGCTTACAAGGCACCAGTCCTACTGCCTTAGGACACACCCTCATGGCTTCATCTTAACATCATCATCTCTTTAAAGGGGCCCTACCTCCAAAGACAGTCCATTCTGAGGTGCTGGGGAGCAGGGCTGCAACATAGGCATTGGGGGGGAAACACAGTTCAGTCCATTACAGGCAGAATGGGTGTTAGAGAACAAGCCCAACCCCCCTTCTGCCAGCGTCCCTGGAACTGGGTAAATATGCTTTTTGGAGCTATTTGTTCTGTCTCCCCTTTTAAATTCAAGTCTCCTTGAAAGCAAGAGCCCCAGGACACAGCACGGACCTAAAGGCAGTCCATGAATACCTGCCGTGGTGGTGGCTACAGCTGGAACCACAGCTGGAGCAGAGACTGGCGTCCAGGATTCAGACTTCCATCTCCTCCCGGATTCCTTCAGGGTCCGGCAGCCAGCAGACCGCCATGTGGGAACTTAGAGCCAAGTGTTTTAGCCTCGGATTTTCCATGTCAGAGGTTGCAGAGCCCTAACGCAGTAATTGCTGGCCCTGGTGTGGCACAATTCTAGGGTTTCCACAGAGACCCCAGTAAGTACCAAACTATTTGAAGCCTTTATATAAAAAGTCGTTTGAATGTTTTCTGGGTCACTTTGCATTGTTTTGTTTTCTACGGTCACCAAAGAAATTTTAGGAGGTAAGGTTAGGTTGTTTCACCCAGCCGGTGTGGCTCAGTGGTTGAGCATCAACTATGAACCAGGAGGTCACGGTTCTATTCCCAGTCAGGGAACATGCCTGGGGTTCGGGCTCGATCCCCAATGGGGGACATGCAGGAGGCAGCTGATCAATGATTCTCTTTCATCATTGATGTTTCTATCTCTCTTTCTCCCTTCCTCTCTGAAATCAATAAAAATATATAATTATTTTTAAAGAATAGGTTGTTGCAAGGTCAAAGCCAGCATGCCCCAAGTCCAGGAAAAGATGGAATACAGTGCCTGAACCTCAGCAGGCTCTCCCCAAGGCTAAGACTAATGAAATGCCAGCAGCCCCAGTTTGGGCGAAGGCAAATGGGCCCCAGACTTGGAACGGTTTTGTTGGTGTGTGTGTTCTTTTTCTCACTTTCTAACCATTTCACACGCTGTTGCCCATTGAACCAGAGTGAGACTGCACTTGGAAAAAGACAATTTCCCCTAAACTATGCTGACAGCCTTGCTCCCTAGACACCTCTGGAATCCACCCCTGGGTTTTGGGCTCTTGGACTTCTCTGTAGCAGGACTGGTCCCCCACGAGGCTATGAAGTCCCCACGAAGAGCACGGTTTGTACAGCCTAAGACACAGTCTCTCCTGGTCCATTTCTGCCCTAGCAACAACCACCCCAAGTGCAACTTTTGGAAGCTGTACAATATAGCTAATTGTTTGCATTGGACAGTAGCATGTTTAGAGCTTATGCCTCTAAACAGACAATTATTTTCTGCCATTTGCTGGTGGCACTGCCTGCCTGGTGACTTTGGCAGATGGGGAAAGGAGCTACTCCGTAGGTTATGAGCAGAAGGGCTATTGATGAAATGTCACCATCTGTTGGTGTCATTTAAATGATCTGAGTCATAAAGAGTTGCTTATGTTTTTTTGTCACAAAAAGGTTAGCTTAGCGTGTAGAAGAAGTTGCTAGATTGCAGACGGTAGTGGGAGGCCAGACGGAGTGTCAACCCTGGAAGGGGGAGGAGTCTGATGAACCCATCCGATCAGCTTGGTGAGTCTTCAGAGAAGTGCTGGGATCCCCTGACAATAGAACCAACCATCCCATGTGAGACCGGGGACCTGTTCGGAAGGATGCAATGCCTCGACTCTCCCATGGTCCTCCCCATTTTGAGGCATCTATCAGGTGGGGAGGGAAAGTCAGTTATTTGGGTTAAACAGAAAAGATGATCATATCTGGGAGGGAACAGTTAAAATGCACCTGTCTCCTTCATCTTCACTGGCCTCATGAACAGGTAGCCAGCTGACACCTGGAGAGACCGAGATCTCAACTGGGGATGATATGCGCTCTATCTGCTCCATTCCCGGGAGGAGATGGGGTGGGTGGCTCAGAAGGGGAACCAGGACAGCACGCCCATGCCTCCCCCGTGGGTGGGAGCCCTCAGGATGAGGAGAGAAAGCAGTAAGTGGACCACATCAAAGTGCATAGCAAGGAAACCAGCTTTTGGTTTTGTTGAGTGTATTGATTTTCTGGTTTCAGTTTCATTGGTTTCTGCTCTAATATTTTAAAATCTGTTCTTTTGCTTACTTTGGGTTTAATTTGCTCTTTTTTATTCTGGTTTCCTAAGGTAGGAATGTAGGTTATTCATTTTAGATCTTTCATTTCTCCCAACATGTTGCATAGCAAAGGGATGGAAAATGTGAGGCGTGTATTTAATGAGGATCTGGACGACCAAATTAAACTGAGCCAACTTCCTAATTCTACCTTGTTACCTAATCCTCTTCATTCCAGCCTATTTGCTGTTTAGAAACTATTTTACCCACTGCCAAGGACATACGCCCAATGAGAAAGAACCTGTTAAGACCAACCCTGTCTAGTATGATTTAAGATTCCTTTTTAATTATTGTTATTATTTTTAACTTTAACTCCTGGAGAGAGCGTGTGGGTGATTGGGTAAACCACAACTCCTTTTGGCAGCTCTCAGATTGAAATTATAAGTAAACATAACACTGCAATGAGCCTGGCCTCACACCCAGCCCGGCCTCTCGTTGAGCCCTTATGCCCTATCCCACCGGCCTGCACCTGCCCACCTGCCTGCTCCTTCGGGAGAGGGGTGCCGGTGGAGTCAGCGCTGCTGCTGGAAATAGTGCGCGATGCTGGAAGGAAGAGCCACGGGCAGCGCTGCATGAAGCCTGTGCGGGTTATTTATATGGCCTCCAAAGGAAGCATCCTGGGAAAGTTCCTGATGATATTTTTAGATCAGATGTTGGTCCTGCTTCCGCACTTTCATTTCTATACAAGCAGGGATGGAAGTGATGGATGCTGTCTGCAGGGCTGTTTCGGAGGCTCGGGGGGCCCATCTGACAGGCTAACGGTCATCCCGCCAGGCCCAGACCCGCCGTCTGTCTGTTCTGGCTCTGGGACTTCAGGAGCTGCTGGCGTCAGCAGGTGATGAATAAAGCCCTGGCTGCCTGCTGCCACGTCTGAAAGTCTGACGTTCTCCCAGCTCTGGGGCCGCGTGCAGGTGACAGCCCCAGGCTCCATGTCCTGCTCGACTTCCCAACCCTGTGTCCGCGGATGGATGGGACACATGTTTGCATAATCAGCCTTTGGCTAGAAGTAAAATGGTTTAGGATTTACTAGTAATGAGATGATCAAACTGGTTAAAACTCACAACCACACAGTAATCCGTGGGCCAGTGAAGGGAATTGAGTATTGTTACTGAATTATTGCTGTGGTTACTTTCATTTGCCCACTCAAAATCAGTGCTATTAATCAATCAATAAATAATTTTTTAACAAATGTAATAGCCCTAGCTGGTTTGGCTCAGGATAGAGTGTCGGCCCAAGGATTGAAGGGTCCTGGATTCAATTCTGGTCAAGGCGCATGGTGAGGCAACCAAATTGATATGTCTCTCTCACATCAATGTTTCTCTCTGTGTGTGTCTCCCCCTTTTTTCCACTCTCTCTCAAAATCAATGAAAAATATCCTCGGATGAGGAGGATTAACAAAACAAAACAAAAAAAATTTCATATTCTTTCCAAGGATTTTTATGATGAATCCTTTGGCTTTGTCCTTAAGAAGGGAGGAGGAGGAGAAGGTGGGTGGCAGGTCTTTTGCTCTGCAGATACGATTTCTTGTGAAAAGCTCCTGGGTTACAGCTGTAGCCCAGTCCAGGTGAATGACCAGTTCCATCTGAGGTGCTAAAGAGTGTTCAGGGAGGAAAGAGAACGTTCTGAAGTCCTCATGGCGGGGCATGGTATTGCCTGTCCCTCGAATTCAGACTGTGGCGGGTGGGGCTCTCTTACAAACCTAAGAAATGCATGGAGGAAGCTGCTGGCATGAGCCAAGCAAACTCCTGAAGTGGCACAGAGCCTCCGCCCTGCTCTGTGCTCTGGCTCCTGCGGCCTGTGGGCATGATCATTGGTTCATTTTGATGTGTTTCTCTCTCTCTCTCCACAGCAGACCACAGAAACGGGTGACGACGAGGATGACCAGCCTCTCAGCCTGGCCTGGCCCCCCAACCCCCGCAAGCAAGTCACGTTCCTCATTGTCCTCCCCATAGTGTTTCCTCTCTGGCTCACCTTGCCTGATGTCCGCAAACCTGTGAGTAAAGCATTTTTGAATCGATTCCTTGTTTGAAAGCACAGTATATAACAGGATGCCTTGTCTGCTTCTATTTGTCTTAAATGGAAAAGGGGGTAACATATATACTAGTACATGCGCGTGCTTATAGATGCCTGAAGTTTATCTGGACTGTTTGCATTATTGGTTCCACATGAGAAACCACCCCAAAACTTAGTCGTGTGACACCACCACCATGTGTTCCAGGAATCTGAATAGGGCACATTGGCGATGGCTTGTCTCTGCTCTGCCATGTCTCTGGCCTCGGCTGGGAAGAGTGACATGGCTGGAGGCTGGAGGCTTCTCCAACTGAGCAGAGACGATTCAAAGGCTGAACACAGCCAGAATCATCTACTGGAAAGCCTAGGCATGTCCTCTCCATGTGACTGGGGCTTCCGCGGGTGTGGTGGCCTCAAGACAGGCAGGTGTCTTCCATCCGGAGCAGGCTTTGAGAGTAGGTGTTCCAGCGGCACAAGGCAGGAGCTGCACCGCGTCCGATGCACTAGTCGCAGAAGCCACGTAGACTCAGTGGAGCTGCACGTTCCAGGTCAAGGCAGCCATAGTTTGTCCTGATTAAAGGTGAGGAGACAGAAGGTCTACCTAAACTACATCGGGTCCTAGAGTGTATGGCACTCTGGAGAGGAAGAGTGTCACAGCATTAGCACACATGTTTTAACACCACCACAGCATTGTCCCTGAGCACTCACATTTTGTTGAATATGTATGTCCATGGATTACTCATTTGATTCAAAAAGTAATTTAAAGAAATGCATTCATGTAGTACAAATGTTTGCACGTCTGATCTCCTTCCTGTATTGTTATCATTACTGCAATCAATATTCTTTTCTGCCGTTAGTAATGTACTGGGTGCTGTGAACATAATACCATCTTATGATCAGCAAAGTACAATCTGAATGTAGATGAAACCAAAAGAACACCCCCTCCCAGTGTTGTTAAACTGGGTTCTAAGGCCATTGCCCCAAAGGGTGAAGGAATTACTGAAAAATAAGAAGAAAAGGCTCTACTTGTTGTTACAGCCTTGTAGACACATACTCATTCCACAAAAATGTATACCTATCATGTATCAGCTTCTGCCCTAGGTATTTTCAATAAAGCATATTGTGGCATCTCAGGAAACAACTGGTATGAGAAAAATACATATCCTATATAATAAAAGGCTAATATGCAAATTGTCCCCTTGGGAGTTTGAGCGCTGGCTATGATGTACTAGCGGCAGCCCCGGGAAGGAAGGCCCCGATTGGCCCTGATCGCTGGCCAGGCCAAGGGACCCTACCCATGCACGAATTTCATGTACCAGGCCTCTAGTGTGTAAATAATTGGCATAAGTAGAAAGAAACTTAGGTACAAAGGAATTAACTCATGCCTGGTCACTTCCCAGGGGAGGGAGCTGAGATTCAGTGTCAGGCACCAGTGACCACACAGCGTGAGCTTCTCATATTTCATGATGCCAGAAGGTGGACATCTGAAAGCATTATTTCTGAAAGCATTTGGAATAGACTACTGTGGTAACATCCAACATAATTTAGCATAACTCTTGAGTCATGATGAGCCACTTTCCTCACTTGAAAAAGACCAAAGAAAAACTCTGTCCCATTAACCTCACCTATAAAAAATCCAGCCTGTTGGAGAGCCATGTCTTGTAAAGTTCAGGCCAGGAAAGGACCCCCTAGTGCCGTGGTCGGCAAACTGTGGCTCACGAGCCACATTCGGCTCTTTGGCCCCTTGAGTGTAGCTCTTCCTAAGCCTTAGGAGTACCTTAATTAAGTTAATAACAATGTGCCTACCTATATAGTTTAAGTTTAAAAAATTTGGCTCTCAAAAGAAATTTCAATTGTTGTACTGTTGATATTTGGCTCTGTTGACTAATGAGTTTGCCGACCACTGCCCTAGTATAAGGACCCCCTGTCAGACTCCCGACAGAAGTTTCCTAGTAAAGTTAAAGCAACAAGTAGCAGAGCACCTGCTCTCTGCAAAGGCTGGCCTCCTGGAAACCCACAGCCCAGCAGCTGGGATGTGTGCAGTTTCTTCCTGGCTCACATCACATGGCATTTCTGAGATGTGCGTGCTCACATGCGCCCACACACTCACTTGCGTCCTCTCTGCATTTCCATTTCTCCGTTTAGCCCAGTGCTTTCGCTCAGCCCCAGGGAGGAAAATCAGGGAGAGAGACATGTTTTTGTAAATCCCCACAGCAGGCCTCACTGTGGCACAGCCCAGAGGAGAGGATGATTGGCTAATAAGAAGATGTCAGCACACAACCGGGAAAAGCGCAGGAATGGGAAAAACATGTTAATAGCTGGAGGCTCTGGGCTCTCAGGGTCAGGTGGGACTCCTAGAGAAAAGGCTGACAAGGTGCTCATCTTCTGCATCGTCTGAGCTGGAGGGACAAGGAAGCTGTTCGAGAAGATCCAGCTCTCAACCAGCAACTCCTGGACAACAGTCAAGACTCTGCTGTGGCAATAGTTACCTGGAGCAGCACGACTACGCTGGCTGATGCTACAATTCCCAGGGGCGCAGAGCAAGAAAACGCAGCTGTACATATCCCTCTCCTCTGCAGGACCACTGGCGGGTCACTCGCTGTACAGGCAGCGTGAGAGCGCTCCCCTGCAGCCTGGGCCACTGTAGCCAATGGGGCTTCGGCTCATTGCAGCCCCAAGTGCCATCCCTGGGGTGGACTAGATGTGCCCTGTCTGTTTTGGAGTATACTATGTGCTCTCCCGAGCAGAAATGAGACACCCACCCCCCAGAACATTTGGTTGGTTTTAGAGTCCTTCAGCAAATATTTATTGAGCACCTATTACGTGCCAAGTATCACGCTTGTGCCCTAAAAGAGATAGGAAGACACAGAATTCACAGTTCCTACCTTTAAGGAACTCTAAGCTGAGTAGAGGGAGCAAAGCATGGCCACATGGAACTACAGAGCAAGACTGCACAGCTGTGTCGGTGAGAGGAGCCAGACTCGAACCCGGGTTTGCTGACGCCACAGCATTCTCATTCTACCATGGTAAACGGTGGTGGTTTTACCCAGCGTCTCATGAGCAGCGCAACCTTGAGAAAGTCACTTCTCACCTCTGGACCTCATGTTTCTCTTCTGTGAAAGACAGGGTGGAAGACCTCTAGATTCCCGGGCAGCCGTGACCTTCTGTGATTCAGGAAAGCATAAAGAGATAGCCATCAGGACGGTGTTCAAGGTGACCGCACAGCCCGTTGGCCCAGGGCAGTCCTCATTTACTGTGGGTACAGGTTTGGAAGTTGAACTACGTGGTTACCCTTTACATACAGGAAATGCCAAATGAAAGGAAGCATGCTACTTCCTCATGTACTGCCCCAGGGCCTCTTGAAAAATTACCCAGGAAGAGGAGAGAACAAGTCAAAAATTATTAATTAGTGGACATTTGCTACTCCTCAGGGCCTGGCAGCTCTGCCTCCTCAGTGTAGTTTTTTGTTTTGTTTGTTTCCCATCACCATTTAGCCCCTCCATCCTCCTCAGTAGTTTTTGAATTGCCCATGGAGATGAACATCCAAACCTTGACAATAATTACAAAGAAAACACGGTTTTTTTAAAAAACGTATACATCTACTTTCAGAGTAAATGGCACCCCCGCTTGTTTTCATTTCCACTTCATTTATATGCAAATGATGCGACAGTGTTTGTTGTATTATATACGCTTCCAGCTCAGATAATTAGTCTGGGCTTCACTTTTATAGTTTCCTTAAATTAATGGCTTTGTTTTGAAAGTTAAAAAAAAAAAAAATGTAAACCTTAATGAGGAACATATCTTTGATGAAAATTGAAAATAATAAAGGAAATAAAGACCCAAAAAGATAGATCCTTTCATGGCGTAGGATGGGTGTTCTTGTAAATCAGGAACACACCCAATGAGATATCAAAACATGACTCATCAGAGCTAGGAAGGTACCTGAGAACGCAGCAAGGTTTTTGCTATTTTCATCACACATTGATTCATTCACCAAGTAGATTTATTATGTCTACCATGTGCCCTGCACAGCTCTAGCAAGGAGTAAGTGACCACTGAACCCAGAGAGCGTAGTGATTGTCCAAGCACACCCTGCTAAGAAGAGGTAAAGCCAAGACTCCAGGTCTCTACAGTCACTTGCTCCTCCCTGAGTTTCAATTTCCTAATCTCTTAAAAAAAAACCAATATGAGGATAATATAGTCAAATAATAATGGCCATTGTTATCTGTGCACTTACTGTGTGCCTGGCACTTTGCTGGACACTTTATGTGCATGAGATCCTCAGACTGACTAGATATTGCTATTCCCCCATTTTACAGATGAAGAAATTGAGGCTTAGAGAGATTAAATAATTTGTCTCAGGACACATCACTGGTAATTGCTGAGCAAGAATTTTTTTTAATATGTTTTTATTGGTTGTTGTTGTTTTTTTAGACAGGAAGGGAGAGATAGAAACATCAATCACAAAACATTGATCGGCTGCCTCCTGCACGCCCCTTACTAGGGATCAAGCCAGCAACCCAGGCAAATGCCTTGACTGGGAGTTGAATGGTGACCTCCTGGTTCATGGGTTGACGTTCAACCACTGAGCCACACTGGCCGGACATCAGCAAGGATTTTAATGCCTGTCCTATTAATCTAGAAACCATACTTTTAATCTTTAATAGGATTGTTTTGGAGAACTTTGTTAAATATGTACGCCCCAGAATCTTCCACAGAGTAGATGCTCAGTGAGTATTTGTCGAGTTTAAATTAGTAGGGATATGGCTAATTTGTGCAATGAGCTAATGTTCAGCAACGTTTTGCAAGCCAAGAAAATATCACTCTGATGTACTAAAAGCTTCTAATGAGAACATTAGCTGTCAATTATACAAGGAAGCCATTACATTGGGAACAAAATGGCCGGCACATGGACACAATTTGCTTTTTGCTAATTAGCGTTAGGCCCATCCCAGCAGATGTCAGGATGAGCCCCCATTACTAACCATAAATTGACATGGCAGCCCTTGTCTGCAAGGGCTATTTTCTTCCCTCCGTGGAGACGGTAACTAAATAACTGCCCAGGTGCTGCTGGGCCGTGATGCCTGGAATGAGGCCATAGAGTCCAAATGAGGGGAATCGTTCAGGAAAAAAATGAAAGAAGAAGGAATAACCTGGGCTGTGAGTCTGGAAATGGTAAGGTAGTTTGACAGTTGGGCAGCGCTGAGCCAAACTGCTGATGCTCGAAGGGAGATGCTTCCAGAGCAGGGACGACAGGGAGGCTGGGTGCGGCAGATGGCCACGCAGCTGGGATGCTAGTCTACACTTCCCTGATGCTCTTTATACTTTCTGGCTTTCAGAGCATAGGCTAGTGTTATAATGATGGTGATGATTATGTGCCTGTGGCTGGGTATATTTTGAGTGTTACTGGCCCTGTTTTTCTTTTGGAAAGAGTCGGTATAACCTAGATGTTGGGAACACCTGCTGTATAGTCAGACCTACTTTTGAATTTTATGTCTCATTCAAGACCTGGGTACAGAGTAGGTGCCACGTTTACCTACCCCTAGTTAATGATGAAGACCTGAAAAGTCACCCGGAAAAGTTATTTTTAACCCTTTTGTAATGATCCCCAAATATTACACTAGATCAAGGTACATTTCAGTGCTCATTCCTTACTAATGGGCTTCTTGATTAAGAATCATAAGCACCAACTTTTGAATTCAAGAGGTTTTCACTAATACTGATCTGAACTTAGTTGCTTTAAACCCTTAGTCTGATGCCTGACTTTCTACCTTTTGACTGGGAATGTTCTATGGTTCAGGGATATTTTTTAGATGAGAAATATGTTCAAATGATTTGATTCTGAGTTGTGACATTATATCAATGAGCAGATATGCAAAGTTATAAAAGTTAAAATAATAACTACATACTTAGTAAATGAGCTAAGCTGGAAAGGGAATGATCTATGAAATGAGGACCCTCCCGGGATACCCAGTACAGGTGCCATCCCATCAACTATGGAGATGGTGCTCCATTCCCCTCAACAGGATGCTCAGAATCAAGCTCACTGACTGCTGTTCGGCCACATGTGTGGCCCCGCCCTTCTCTTCCCTGTGTCAGAGTGGGGCCATAGAAGATGAAACCCCCTTCGCACTTGGGATCCCAGAACAGTGACCTGTGACCAGAGGAAAAGGATGAGGACTGGAATCAGCTAAATGCCTTGCAGGGGAAACTTGATTTCTTAGCAGTGGCAATCCCAAGGCTCAGGGAATCTGGCCTCCAGGGTCCAGCTGAACTCCCAGTTTTAAAGGAATTTGCTTTCTAAGGTGAATATCTCCAATGATCCCACTTCTGGAAATATATCCTAAAAACCCCAAAACACCAACCAGAAAGATTATATGCACCCTTATGTTCATAGCAGCATTATTTACAATAGCTAAGATTTGGAAACAGCACAGGTGCCCATTAGTAGATAAGTGGATAAAAAAGCTGTGGGACATTTACACTATGGAATACTAAGCAGCTGTAAAACAGGAGGGAAGGAATCTCTTACCCTTTGGGACAGCATAGATGGACCTGGAAAATATTATGCTAAGTGAAATAAGCCAATCTGAGAAAGACAAATATCACATGATCTTACTTATTTGTGGAATCCAATGAACAAAATGAATTGACCAACTAAATAAGACCCGAAGCATGAAGGCATGAAAGAGACTGACATACCTTGATGTGGGGTTGGAGACAGGAGAAGAGATAAACCAAAGAACTTATATACTTATATGCATAGCCCACAGACACGGGCAATAGAGTGGTGAAGACCTGGGAGGTGGGTAGGAGCTAGAAGGACAGGGATAGGAGGAATGGGGAAATGGGAGATATCCGTAATACTATCAACAATATATATATATATATATATATATATATATATATATATATATATATTTAAAGTGAATGTCTCAATCTCCACTTTGAAAAATGGATTTCTTTTTCCCATAATCTGTTAAACTGCTCACATCCCCAAAGGGGTCTGAATCTTTGACCAAAATATTTGAGAGATGGTAGAGGTGGGGGGGGGCAGTATTTGAGAATAAGCTTGTGGCTACTCACTGTGGCCTGCTGTCTCCCCAGTTTCATCAAGCCCACTGGTCTGCCCGATAGCCCAGCTAACGAATGACCCCAGAAAAGCCACAGTCATTCAAAGAGAGACATGATTATTGTGAAATTTAACAGAACTGTGTGAATGACAATAAAAGCATATTGAAAACTTGAAATTAGTAAAGAGAACATAAGCCTGGTTTAGAGCGATAGAGACTGTGTTCATCTTATGGATATTCAAAAGATTACCGTGCACAAGTTTATCTTTTCCTTTTAATGGGTTTCTCAGAAGCCGTAGCAAAAAGTGTTCTACATGATTGCCCAAGGTCAGCCCTTCAGACGGCTGAGATAGCTTTCATCCCAGTCAACTCCGGGATTCATTTCTCTGGACAAAATTGGATGGCATTATCAAAGCAAAAAATAGATTGTTTCTCAAAGTAGAAAGCTTTGAAATAAAAAGTGTTTGGCAATAACAGGTGATAGGCTCTTAAAACATTTTGCAAAAAGGGCCTCCACAGAAAAACCACTAACGACAGGGCAAGCCTGGATTTCCCTACGGTGGGGTCAGGTAAGAAACACTGCATTTTGAGTGTCTGATTCCGGCTGATGTTTGAAGGAAACTTTAAAAGCGCTCGTACTTACAGAGTCATCGAACAGACTGTCAACCTCAGAGGGAAGGCAGGGGAGGGTGGGCGTGGGGAGGTGGAAATAAGAGGTCAACCAAAGAACATGTATGCATATAAGCATAACCAATGGACAGACAATGGGGGTGGGGTGAAGGCCAAGGCTGGGGGGCAGGGGCAAGCTCGGAGAGGACAATGGGGGGGGAGGGGGACCTATGTAATACTTTCAACAATAAAGAATTTTTTAAAGTGCTTGTACTGTAAGCCTGAGATTGCACAAAGTCCAGCGGTAAAGACAGAATTGGACATAATTAAGGATGGAGAACATCCCAGGAGTGTCCACTCTGCCACCCCCAAGGAAAGCCATACAGTTGGGCATCTGTGTGTTCCTGTCCCTATGAGTGGTTCAAATGTCCCCGACTGGCCATGATCAGGGATCTATAGAAACCATGGTGATGGCTTTTTCTGTGTGGTTTTTCCTGACCACTCGTGGGACTGTAAGATGAGCCACTCTGTTTTTGAATTCTTCCTGTTTCTTGTACAATGTAATTAATCCCATAGGTTTTGTGGTATGTGGATTATTATGATGCATGGGTTGAAGTAATAGAAACTGATTCTGATGAACTTGAGCGGAAGAAAGAAAAGGGAGCAGGAGAGGGAGGGAGGGTGTGGGGTAGTTAATAGGTTGAAGGCGAGGCTGAGAAACCAGGCCTTGGGAAGGGCATCTGAGCATCCAGCAGCAGGAGAAGACATTCTCTTCAGGAAAGTTCCATCTCAGGCACTAGCTTTGCAATGATTTGGCTCTAACCAAGTTCAAATTCCCCGAGAATCTTACTGCCCCGCTTGCCCAGGGGTGGTCAGGGCCTTTTGATTGCCAACCCTACCAAGACGGCCAGCTGCTTCGGTGGATTTAGCTTTGGACTATCAGATCCACTCAGTTGATAGAACTGATGCTCTCGCCTCTCCCTGGTTCTCTTTCAGTCAGCAAGGAAGTTTTTCCCCATCACGTTCTTCGGCGCCATCACCTGGATCGCAATATTCTCTTACTTAATGGTCTGGTGGGCACACCAGGTAAGACCTTGACCGTGATGCCATCTGCCTGGTGTTGCTAAGTTGTTAATCAGTGTGCTTGCTTTCTGAGACTGTCACAACAGTATTGTGTCTGACAAGACAACTTAAATATTCCAGGACCAAAGGAATTTACCCCACTTAACTTTCCCGTGTCTCCTGGCCTTTCCCTGGATTGTGAGGTCAGAAAGCTCCGGTCAGGCATGTGGAGGAAGGAAGGCAAACCGAGCTGCTTCTTGCCCGCTGCAGCCTGAAACCAAGCCAGCTCAGGCCTGGGAGGGATGTTGAGGTTCTGCCTGACTCGGTAGCCCTTACTTTCTCTTCGGGAGTTAACCGGCCTTTTTTTTTTTTTTTAATTAATCTTCACCCATTGATTTTTTTATTATTATTTTTATTTTATTGGGGTGACATTATGAACATATAGGTTAGATGTGTGGATTACTAATTTACAAAATCTGTATATAGGACCATGTGCCCACCACCCAAAGTCAAATCCTCTCCTGTCACGTCATATTAAGACCCCTTTCTTCCCCTACCCCCGCCCCCCACCCCACCCCCCCCCCCCCCCGGCAACCGCCACACTCTGTTCGTGCACATTAGTTTCAGTTTCATATTCCACATATGAGTTAAACATATACTTCTAAGCTTTCTCTGTTTGACTTATTTCACTTCGCATAATGTTCTCAAGGCCCATCCTTGTTGTTGTAAATGGCGCTATTTCCTTCTTTCTTACAGCTGTGTAGTACTCCATTGGGATGTTGAGGTTTTGCCTGACTCAGTAGCACTTACTTTCTCTTCGGGAGTTAACCAGCCTTCTTTTTTTATTGATCCTCACCCATTGATTTTTAGAGAGAGTAGAAGGGAGGGGGAGAGACAAAGAGAAACATCGATGTGAGAGAGACACATTGATTGGTTGCCTCCCACTCACGCCCCAACCAGGGCCATGCCCTGGACCAGAATCAAACCCAGGACCCTTCAGTCTGTGGGCCAACGCTCTGTCCACTGAGCTAAACCAGCTAGGGCCAGCCTTTCTTTTTTTCAATTACAGTTGACGATCAGTATTATTTTGTATTAGTTTCAGGTATACAATCATATACTTCACAAAGTATTCCCCATCATATTTCTAGTAATCACCTGGCACTGTACACAGTTATTACAATATTATTTACTATATTCCCATGCTGTATATTACATCCCATGACTATTTTGTAACTACCAATTTGTACTTCTTAATCCCTTCACCTTTTTCACCCAGGCCCCCAACACCCTCTTGCCTCTTGCAGCCATCAGTCTGTTCTTTGTACCTACGAGTCTGTTTCTGTTTTGTTTGCTCATTTATATTGTTCTTTAGATTCCACATGTAAGTGAAATCATATGACATTTGTCTTTTTCTGACTGACTTATTTCACTTAGCATAATACCCTCTAGGTCCTTCCATGTTGCCACAAATGGTAAGATTTCTTTTTAATTTTTTTATGTCCAAGTAATGTTCCATTGTATATATATATACTACAGCTTTTTTATCCACTCTTCTATTGATGGGCTCTTGGGTTGCTTCCATATCTTGGTTATTGTAAATAATGCTGCAGTGAACATAGGGGTACATATATTCTTTCGAATTAGTGTTTCGGGTTCCTTTGGATATAGACCCAGAAGTGGAATCGCTGGGTCATAAGGCAGTTCCATTGGCTCTTAGGAAAAGACCAGTCATCATGCCTATCACAAGACTAAACTCTCAGTAAGTGTTTGTTTTAACACGTGAATGAAAGAATGAGATGCGAAAGAAGAGAAAATAGTGGTAACCATTATTGATTGTGTACTGTGTGCCAGGCAACTCACATCCCTTTGTCCTTATAATCTTGACAATAACCCTTGACAATTTGTCCATAAATGCAAATCCTATGAGGGAGGACCTATTATTCTTCACAGTTTACAGTTAAAAGAGTTAAGCTTAAAGTTCCTAAGAAAATTGCCCAGGATCATATAGGTAGTAAATAGCAGACCTGAGATTCTAACCCCTGCTCTGAAACTCCAGAATTTAGGCTTTTAATCTCAATTATAAATTACCTAAATTACAAACTGCCCACTTGGACCCTTTGTTTCATTATTATATTAGCCTTCACATTATTATACTTTTAAACATAAGTAAAATATAGCAGTTTGAAATAAGGAAATATATTCCTTCAAGAACATATATGGAAAGATATCTCAACAAATGGTGCTGGAATAACTGGGTTTCCATATGGCAAAATAAATGAATTTAGATTAGAACCTATTTTCAAACCTATATACCTGATAAAGCACTGTATCCAGGCTATACTAGTATAAAAATCCCCTAAAGCTCAATAATAAGAAGGCAAGCAGACGGCATCCTAATTTTGAAGATGGGTGAAAGATTTGAATAGCTATGTCACCAAAGAAGATATGCAAATAGCTAATAAACATAAGAAAAGATGCTCAACATCATTATTCCTTAGAGAACTGCAAGTCGAAACCACAATGAGATACCACTTCACAGTCACTAAGATGGATGGATGTAATTAAAAAGACAGCCCAAAACAAGTGTTAGGAAGACTGTGTAGAAATTGGAATCCTTTTATATTGCTGGTAAGAATGTAAAATAGTGCAGTTACCTTAAAAAGCAGTTTGGCAGCTCCACAAAATTTTAAGTATAGAGTTACCATATGATCAGTGATTCCATTCTTGATGTATACCCAAGAGAAAAGAGAACATCTACACAAAAATGTGTACACACATATCCATAGCAGTATTATTCACAGTAGCCAAAGCTGTAAACAACCCAGATGTCCATCAACTGATGAACAGGTAAGTAAAATGTGATCGATCTATATGATGGAATAATATTTCACAATAAAAAGGAAGAAGTATTGATACATGTTACAATGTGATTGAACCTCTAAATTTTATGCTAAGTGAAGAAAAGCCAGTCACCAAAGATCATGTGTTATGTGACTCCATTTATATGAAATGTAAAAAAATAGTCAAATCTATAGAGACAGAAAGTAGGTTAATGGATGCCTTGGTTTGGGGAAGGAGAAGGGGAAATGGGGAGAGACTGATAATAGGTATAGAGTTTCTTCTTGGGAATGTAAAGGAATTATGCCCTGAGCAGTGGTTAGAGCAACGACCCACACACAGAAGGGTCTCGGGTTCGATTCCACATCAAGGGCACGTACCTGTGTTGCAGGTTCGATCCCTGGCCCTGATTGGGGCACATGCAGGAGGCAATCAATCTCTCACATCTGTGTTTCTCTCTCTCTTTCTTTCTCTTTCTCTCTCTTTCTCTCTTTCTCTCTCCCTCCTTCCCTCCCTCCCTCTCTCTCTGCCTCCCTCCCTCCCTCCTTTACTCCCTCCTTCCCTGCCTTCCTCTCTCCTTCTCCCCTTCTCTCTCCCCCTCCCTTCCATTTTCTCTAAAAATCAATGGAAAAAATATCCTCAAGTGAGGATTTTTTTTTAAGGAATTTAGGGAATCATTAACAAAATTTACTGAAAATATTGGCTGATATACCCAAAGTTATTCCTACAAGGTATTTTATATTATTACTATCACAGTTATCTTAATGACATTTGACTTCAGATTATTCTTCTTGGATATTTCCTCAAAATCACGGTCCCCTGAAGAAGTTCTTTTTGCCACTAAGTCATTATTTTCCATATTCATTGAGAGACAGTTGCTACCAATTCCTGGCAAAAAAATTACTGCAGAGGTGGGCTGCTTCTCAGCCTTCAGATTTCCAGGCTAAAATGATGGCTTTTCCTAATAATCATTTTTATTCTTTCGTGCACTGATAATGAAAAAGCGGGGCTTTTCACTTGCTGGAATACGTTGTTTTATAGCTACTTCTCTTTGCCATCCTAGAAAACATTATTGTACAGGCTTTCACCATTTTCTTTTCAATGCTCATCTTTACTCCACAATCTTCTTTCCTTTTCATTCTCTTGTAGAAAAGCATAAACAAAATGCCTGGAACAATAATAATTACAGAAAGTCCCAGAAATATAAAGAGAAGCCTCGCTTTCCAATAATAGATGAGAAGTTTCTCTTTCTTTCCTCCCATAGAAATGTGTTTCTCTTTCAAAACATCCACACAGCTGATCACAATAGCAGACTCTGTTCTGAGAAGTGTAGCTCAAATTCTAATGTTTGTACTTTTGAACTCTACAAGCTATAAAAATAGCGAGAACACCACTTAGTCCTCAACTGTTTTGGTATCCACAGTTTTACCAATAATAAATCCTATTTGATACCCTTATTTGACTACTATTTGGCCAAAAGGAGTGCCCTTCACATAAAATGCTTTATGCATATTTCCCTTTGTATTTGTTCTTTTTACATAGTTTTTGCGTCGTGTATCTTTTTCTTAGTAGATTTCATGGGTGATGAAAACCTGTGGTTAAAATCTATACTGCATCTAGTATGAAAAGTTAATTCTAAAAGTCAACTAGGACCCTATGTCTCTGTTTAGCCAATATGACATTTTTGCAAATCTTCCTTAAACCAAGGCAGGGAACTGCATCACAGAATATTAGGAACAGCACAGGATTTGGATTCTGAGTGCTTCTATCATTTGCTTTTATTAAAAATCAAGGAAATCCGCTCCCCAAGAGGCTCCTGGTGTCCTTTTTAGCTCCAACTTTCTCTGATGCTCCCCAAAGTGATCTAGATGCTATCCCATCCATGCACCCATCACCTTGCCTCTGGGCAGCCAGAAGTCCCTTCAGTGAAATTCACTCAAAATGAGCTTAAGTAGAAATTCTCCTTCAGTAAAAGTGTTCCTAGAGCCACACAGATTCATCGGAGGTTTGATGAACAATGAAAATTCTTCATTATTCGTGTGATTTCCTACACTGTGGACTAACCCCACTAAACCAACTTCCGCTTCTGCTGGCTGTACATTGATAAATGGGAAAGGGAAAGGAAAAATGTCTGAGTTATCATAGCTCATATTTATGGGACATTTACTTTACGTCTGACGATGTGTTATTTGCTTTATAAGCATCATCACATATAATTATCACAACTCTAAGGTGGATGTTATTAACCCCATTTCACAGATGGGAAAAACTGAGCCTCAGGGAAGTTGGCTAGTTGCACTAGGAGTGATAGGCTAGGATTTGCACACAGAGTTCTTTGTATCTCAAGCCAGCACTCTTAACCACACCACCACTCTAATTCCTTCATTGTTCTGTCTGCACTGGCATTCAAACTCCAAATATAAATTGATTTTGAAATAGTCACCGCTTTAGAACTTCCTCTAAGAAGTTAAATTATTACGAATATTAAATAGATGGGAACTCATTGAGGGTGACAACCATTTAGTCAGCTTCTTTGAAAACGTTTCACTCCAAATCTAACAAAAATAAGTCATCAAGGAGAACATTTTGCTCAAATAGGGCACTTAAGTTTTTCTAGGGGAATCAGTGAAAGACATGCTAAAAAGGGGACTTATGAAATACTTTCAACAATAAAGATTTAAAAAAGAAAAACATGCTAGTAAAATCACCTACGTATGCAGCTTGCTTTGTTTATTCAGCAGCTATGCAAGCTGTGCTCTGCGTAATAGGAAGGCCATAGCAATAAGGCAACCACCCTTTGTGCATGGAGCTTCCTTTCTCATGGGAGCCGGGAATTCGTGCACCTTGAGGACAGGGCAGACTAGTGCTACTCACCAGTCTCTGGAGCAGGCATGACCAGCAAAATAAAAATAACTCCCAACTATGCTTTTAAGCTAGTGAGAACTAAGCTATCACTTATAAGTCAAAAGAGGGATTTAGAAATGTGCTTATTCTATTCCCTGAAAATCTTTAAACTTACATCCAACTTCGGTCCTTTAAGTTTTTTTCAAAACTTGTGGACATCATCAGGTAGGCTGTTGGAAACCAAGTTGAAAGCATTATCTTAAAGATTTTCAGAAGTCCCCAAAAGACAAACAAGTTGCTCAAGAGAATGGAGGAGCTTCCATGTGAGGCTAGACCAGGGGTGGGCAAACTTTTTGACTCGAGGGCCACAATGGGTTCTTAAACTGGACCGGAGGGCCGGAACAAAAGCATGGATGGAGTGTTTGTGTGAACTAATATAAATTCAACTGGAGAGCATTATGCTAAGTGAAATAAGCCAGTCAGAGAAAGATAAATACCACATGATCTCACTCATTTGTGGATTATAGAGAACAACATAGACTGATGAAAAGGGACAGACTCAAAGACTGAGAAACAGCAATCAGGCTATCAATCCCCAGAAGGAAAGTAGGGGAGGGCGGGGGTAAGGGGAAGAGATCAACCGAAGGACTTGTATACATGTATATAAGCCATACCAATGGACATGGACAACAGGGGGATGGGAGCATGAGTGTGTGTGGGGGGGAGGTTGGGGGTTAATGGGGGGGATGAGGACACATTTGTAATACCTTAACTAATAATAAAAAAATAAAATAAAATAAAATAAAATAAAATTATGTGCCTAAAATTAAAAAAAAAAATAATAATAATAATATAAATTCAAAGTAAACATCATTACATAAAAGGGTATGGTCTTTTTTTTTTTTTTTTTAGTTTTATTCATTTCAAACGGGCCGGATCCAGCCCGCGGGCTGTAGTTTGCCCACGGCTGGGCTAGACCAATCATGTCAAACTCAAAGGCTAACACGGGCCAAATAAACAAGGTTTAAGTTTATGTGGGCTGCAAAAAAACCAAAAGCTTCGATTTTCATAGAAACATAGGTTTATTTTGATAGAGACATGCTGAATACAAAGGGCTGAGATAAATGAGTAATTGTTAACATAAAATAATAGAACATTTTAATAAAAATTAATATTTTTTTCTTGAACATTAACTTACCAGACACTGACTATAACTGCACAAATTAATAAGCGTAACGCAAATAAACCTATTTTTCCTGTTCTCCGAAAGCAAAATATTTCCTGTTGCACACACCAAACAAGTCAGTACAAGACTAATGATGTGGCAATCGGCTGCTAAAATATTCACTGCTAGTATTAGTGGAGAGAAATGATGCGCCTGTGGGTAAGGTGTATAAGTGAAATGAATGCAACACGATTATAGTAATCAGTCAATAGCGAATGTTGTAGTTCGTTATTAATTATGTATAACAGGATATTGTAAAAATTAAGTTACCAAATTTTTATTAAAACGTTTCTTACATACCGTTATATTGGCTGGTCCGCAAAAATATTCATTGTGGGCCGCATCTGGGCCTCAAGTTTGACATGCTTGGGCTAGAGACCAACTATGCATGGTCGAACTTATCAGTCTGTAAAAGTCAAGACCAAAAGAAAGTATAATTGCTCCCCTGGCCTTTCAATAATGTGTGCCATTTACTAAGGGCTTTTCCACAAATTATCACTTAGTCCTCACAACCACCTTGAAGGTGGGTATGACCATCACCACTTTATACGTAGATGAGAAAGGGAGGATCCAGCACATTGCACAATGCAGTCATTTAGCAATAGGTCAAGCACTTAATAAATGCCAGCCCGTAGATCAGGTCCTCTGATTCCCTAAACGATGGTTTCTTCATTGCTGCCTTGCTGATTTACAGTTCTGTATTATCAAAGCAAAATCAGCCAGAATCAAGTTTCCTCTGGAAATGGTAGTTTTAAGTGTTTAAGAGGAGGTTATGGACACTAGGATATGTTCAGGAAACGTGGGGGTGCTGGCTGTAACTCTTTAGCCTTCAATGGTAAATCCAAGGACATCTGCCACAGAATTTGGTGCCATTGCCAGGCACTGACCAGTTGGTGTTTTTTTTAACTATTTTCTGCTTCCTCTGCCCAATCTTAGTAAACCATACAGAGGCTTCCCTGTGTAGCCTTTTTTGAGATTATCTGTCTAAACCTTATGTGAATATTCCCAATCTCTTGGGTCTGAGTATCATTAACATATAAACTCTATGGCAATGATTGTAGCTTATTCCTCTTTATCATTTCAGTGCTCAGCACAGCCCAGAGGAGGAACTCATTAAAAGGGTGTTGCATTGAAATGTTTGTGGATTGAGTGGTTTTGTGACTACAAACTCTCACATGTTTGTCCCTGTCATCACTTTTAGGTTGGAGAGACAATTGGCATTAGTGAGGAGATTATGGGCCTGACCATCTTGGCTGCTGGGACCTCCATCCCTGACCTTATCACCAGTGTCATAGTGGCCCGGAAGGGGCTTGGGGACATGGCTGTATCCAGCTCTGTCGGAAGCAACATTTTTGACATCACCGTAGGGTAAGTAGAGACAGTTCTAGAAAGATGCACATCAGCGTCATCGCTGTCTTTGCTTCTGTGAAGACATGACCAGGATCTCTGAGCCCAACACTAACCAATGTGAGTAGGAAGTAAAGACTGAGAATACCATTTGGTGTCACCGATTCCATTTTTCATTTTCAGAAAACTTTTTTTAAAATATATATATTTTTTTATTGATTTTTTACAGAGAGGAAGGGGAGAGAGATAGAGAGTTAGAAACATTGATGAGAGAGAAACATCGATCAGCTGCCTCCCACACATTTCCTACTGGGGATGTGCCTGCAACCCAGGTACATGCCCCCGACCAGAATCGAACCTGGGACCTCTCAGTCCGCAGGCCGACGCTCTATCCACTGAGCCAAACCGGTCTCGGCCATTTTCAGAAAACTTAATGAGGAGTAAGTTATCCCTAGACAGGCAGAAACACATACCTGTGTACGGAGTGAATGTTGTAGGAAGTATTTTAAGAGAATTTCACTTCTGTGATTGCATTGGCTACATGTTCTGTGATCATTCAATAGGCAGGCATGACTGAGATGATCTAGTAGTTTCACTATATGCTTTTTCATATTCTAATTCTAAATAAAGTCCCTATAGATCTCAGGTAAGATTTGGATTATAAAGCAGATTGGAACAAACAGAGACCCGGCAAAAATATCTCATCTCCTTCCTTTGAAGGGCTAGCAGGTTCGCATTATCATTTGTTTATCTGTGCTGGTGAAGATGTGCTAGGTGTTTTGAAAGTCAGAAGATGAGATCTGTTCTTACAGTTCAGCAGACTGGAGTTCTCAATGGGAATAACCTCTGAAGTGGCTCACACTGGGGAGGGGGCTGTTACTTCTGTCATTTTATGTAACAGTCAAAAGTAAAGTTAGTCAGATAAATAGCCTTCAGTGGCAGCCCCCTGAGAAAGTCAAACATGGGGTGTTCTCCTGTATTCCCAGGAGAACTGGGCTCTTGACACGTGAATCTGGAAACTCACTAAAATGGATCTGCTCTCTCATTGAACACTTTAGATATTGTTCTCTCTTACACCTCTCCATCACCTAATATATATGATAGTAATTTTTCATTCAGTGTCTACGATGTGCATTGTACATACATTTTTACCCATTTAAACCACACAGAGATTCATAAGGTATTTTATCATCCTTGTTTTTCAGATAAGGAAACTGAAGGGTGCAGAGTTCATAGTAAAAGAGGTAGCTGGGTTTTGAAGAGTCTGTGCTTTCAAATGTAGACCATCTGTACATAAATCCTGCTTTGAGCTTCCACTGTCTAAAACACCTTTAAGTTCCAAAGGTGCCCTCTCCTGCCATACTTCCTTTCTTGACTGGCCCCTGTCACTCAAGAGCCCTCCCTGCCTGGAAAACTCCAACTTATCCTTCCAATGTCAACTAAAATAAGGGCTTCTCTGATTCTCTTGGGCCTGAACTCTTGTCATGGTCATGTACATCAGTCTGCCGGCTAAACTGAACTCCCCAAGAGCAAGAACTCACCAAAGCCTAATACATTGTCTAATGCATAGTAGTGGCTGGACAAATGTTTGCAGGATGGATGGATGGATGGATGGATGGATGGATGGACAGACGGACAGACAGATGCCTTGGAAGGTGTATGTTTCAAAGGAAGGGTATCCCTAATATAAATAGTATTTCTCAGTTCAGCTACCTACAAAAGAATAGTTTTCTTGGCCAATCTCTTGTAAAAAGGAAAACAAAATGTTCTATAGTATAAAAGAGAAAATCCTAAAAACTGGGGAAAATTACAAGTGTTCTAAGTCATATTTGTCAAGTTTTTTAAAAATAAATATTCTAGGAAATTGCAAAATGTTTTTTGTTCATGGTTCTTAAATTGTATATTTAGTAACAAATGAAAGTTGAAAGAAAAATCACCCCTAATCCAGTAGTAACCCAAGAACAACATCAGCTTTTGTATGTTTTCTTCCAAATATTTCACAGTTTTCTTAGGGAATATTCAGTTTTATCTTCTTAGAGGGCTTTTCTTTTTCCATTTTAAAGGCATTTATGCCTGGCATGGGGTAGGCATCTATTAGCAAATTAGTAAATCAACCATTTTTCTAAGCTTCTTCATAGCTCTCATAATTAACATTTTATGGCTCTAAAATATCCCATGCTGTTGTTTTTCAGTTTAACCATTATCCTTTAGTAAGGCCTTTCTATATTTTCTAATTTCCTGCTATTATGAGTGTTTCTATGAACCGTTGTATGCAGAAAAAAAACTCCTCTTTTAATCATTTTAAATAGGATAAATTCTTTCAAGAAATATTGATGAGTTAAAGATTATGAGCATCTTAATGGCTATTGATGTATATTTTCCCAAAAGTCTTTCCCAAGAGTTTATACCAATTTACAATGTTTTGGTAAAGGTTCATAGTCTTGCTTTTATTTTCTTTTTACTTAAGATTATTACATATTCATGGAAAGGATTTAGACAATACATATAAAGCATAAATACAAATCACTGATAATTCATCACTACTTAACAAGTTCCCTATTATTAGAGATTTAAGGTATACCCAGTTTTTCACTACTCAAAATAACACAAATTATCATTTTTCTGGATAAAGTTATATCTGCATTTTGAATTATTCACTATGTTCCATCCCTGACAATAGAACTGATAGGTCAAAGGTATGAAAAATGTCATTTTCCCCAAAGGGTTTTTGCCTATTTGTGGTACCATTGACCACCTCTTTACCAGAACTACTCTGAGTGTGTGTGTGTGTGTGTGTGTGTGTGTGTGTGTGTGTGTGTGTGAGTGTGTGTGGATTAACAAGCTATGGAAAGTGTGTAAATAGAATTGCCCAGGGCAAGTCCCAGGAGAGGTTTTGGTATCATCAACACCAGCACTCCCCTCCCCTTTGATGACTTCCCATTGCTGACGGCAGGGTGCCGGCGTGCCCCCTCCTGCCGAGAGCTGGAATTGCCCCTATTCCCTGCAGTGGCTGAGTGGAACGCTCCCCTCCTGACATCTCCACCGAAGTAAGCACCTCCTAGACAGCTTCTTGTGAGCAAAGTGCCTGTAAATGATCACCATGAGGCAGTTATCAACCACTTCAGCGTGGCCCAGGTTAACACATGTTCCTGGATGGGGACCCGCATGTGCCAGGCTCTGGGAGTTCAAAGATATGTACATATGGGCTCTACCTTCGCATGCACTCTCCAGCAGAGGAGACGGGTGTAAACTCACTGTCCCTTTGCTCATTGTTTCTCTCAAGCTCTGTGCTTCTCCTTTGGAGAGCGTTGTGTTTAGAGAGGGTGCTTCCTCTTCCACACAGCTGAGGCCAGGCCGAAACGGAACCTCCCTGAGCCCTGGGCTGTGCAGAGGGCTCGGCCCCTGGGTGGCAGCGTTCGGTTTCCCCAGAGTCCCACGTTTCCAGCCACGTTCCCTCCAGGGAGGCCTAGCCCACTCTCATGGTGCACCTGGCAGCTAGCTCCTCTCCTGTCTTCAGAGTCGCCATTCTGGTTAGGAAACAAAAGATGTTTCCATTTGTTAAGCCAAATGCAAAAGTAGAGAACAGGGATAAAAATCCATAATAAAGTTTTTTTAAATCACATCACAAATGTAAGATACTGCCTTCCTCAGACCTTTCAGAAAGGTCATTTTTAGTGAAGAGGGTGTCCCATTCTTTCCCAACATAAACTTCAGGCAGCCCCATGGCATTGGCCCCACCATCAGCATTCATCTGCACTAGCTTTTTAGGTTGTTAATTAAGTCATTGCCATTTCTCTCTCCATTTAGAAAGAATAACTCTTCCATCTTCACTGCTGATTTCCATATCTTTTCTCCATTTGTCTTCTCCTCCTCTCACCCGAATGCTCCAGGTCACCCCTGGAGGTCTGAGAGTGACATTTCCATCTCAACTAGGGATGATTATTTCAAAACCAATTCAGAAATCGCCTGCCGCAGTCATGTCTTTGATCGGATCCAAGTGGAGAACACATTCTCTCCATGCTCCCTCACTCGGTGGGGACGTAGATAAAGGTTTTTAAAACTTGCCTGACTTCCTTTGTGACTTCCGGGCCAGCCATGCCCAAGTCATAGTGAGCCTAACAAGACACCCCTTTCCCAGTATAGATTCCACGAAGCTAAGGTAACCTCACCTGCCTCCTTCACCCTGTCTGCCTGCCCCCTGCCAACCCTGTCCTCTCGCCCGCAGGCTCCCGCTGCCCTGGCTCCTGTACACCATGATTCACAGGTTCCGGCCGGTGGCCGTGAGCAGCAATGGCCTCTTCTGTGCCATCGTCCTGCTCTTCATCATGCTGCTCTTCGTCATCCTCTCCATCGCCCTCTGCAAGTGGCGGATGAACAAAGTGCTGGGCTTCATCATGTTCGGCCTCTACTTCGTGTTCCTCGTGCTCAGCGTCCTCCTCGAAAACCGGATTCTCATGTGCCCGATCTCCATCTAGAGGGAAAGCCATATCTTGAACCAGCAGCCCGGGTGGGCCACCCCCACCCCGCTCTGGGTTCTAGACTCCCTGATGTCTGGAGAAGAGGCAGCGGGCACCCAGCCCGGGCATGTGGCGGGTCCCTCCATGGAGGACGTGAGGAGGGGTAGACCCACAAGGACCCGCCGTTTCACAGGCTGCTGCCACCCTTGCCTGCTGACATGGCTTCATGCGAGAGGCAGAGGGAACTGTCCATCCGAGGCTTCTCTGCACTCACCACTGACAGGTACTCCTCGCTGGTCGGAGGTACATTCTCGGTACTGATGCAAACAAGGACAGAGCTGCGTGTATACCTATACGATATACAGAGTATAAATAGATGCACATGAGCACACCGCCTGTTCCTGTACTATACCTCTCCTTCCACACCTATAGAGTAATACACACCTGTACACAAACACAAAGAAACACCATATATATAAAATTATATATATATATAAATACACATGCATCTTTTCAGGGATAGCTCTAATATATTTATAGTATCTATTTGAAGAGGGGCATCAACCTTCTGTGTGAGCTTTACCTCTTAAGGGCAAGAGGTACACCAATGGAATCATTGCTGTGACCTTCTGCCTACCTTGGACTTCCTGGGATCCTGCCGGGTAAGGGGGATGCTTCAGGGACATAGGTTTCAGGAGAGAGGGCTGGGTGGAGAGGGTCTGTCGTGGTCCTGGGTTGAGCCCTCCAAACATTTCCACAAGCCAAACAAAGAAGACTCTCTGCCCACCCCACAGGGTTACCTGGGCCAGAAGGAGGTCAAACCCAGATTTGGTGGACACTGGTTTGGGGGCAGAGGGACGGTAACCAGGGTTGTTGTTTTTGGTTTGTTTTAAATATATATACTGCCCCAGCATGCAAGTAGAAACTATGATTGCAAACCAAATTAGCACTCTTCTAGGACAGCGAGACTATATAAAATCAACCTCTGCTGTTCCCATGCATGTCCCATTGCCATCAAAAGAAGGGAGGCAAGTTGTCATAGATGCAGTTGTCATTTAGACACATTTTGATGCTAAGGGCTCTCATATAATCCAAATGCTGCCCTCAGAGCCTGGATATATAATAAGAAATTCCATCCAGTAGAGGCGCTTAGTGAGACTTGCCACCTACTGGGAATGGAAAGCATAGCTCTTTAAAGCATCTTCCAGTGTGATCATAAAGGGCTTCGGTGTCTGAAGAAATCATTACTCCTTAAATAGAGCTCAGTTGACTCTGACCAATACTGCTTGGGTTGAGGCAGCGTAGAGATGTTTGGGAAGGAACTTGCACACGAGGAATGTTTCCGAGTCCTCGGTGGACGGGTGCCAAGACCAGGATTTGGTTAACGTTCATGCACCACCCATGTTTCTCCTGCCATCGGGACCCACCTGGGACTCTCTCTAGCTTACAGAGTACACAGGCTATACTCGACAGCTTCTTCACACTGGCCTCCAGCCAGCCCCGCCAAGGTGTTGATTTCCTGATTTTGCTCAGCATTCATGGGGTAGTTTCATTCCATTCATGCAGCGCCCCCAGGTTCTGTTTGACACCGTGTATGATTTCTCAGATCTATGTGAACAGAAAATAAAACCAGCAGGAAAAAAAATGGCCTACTACATTGATGGAAAATATGCAGTTTTTCATTTCCCCGAGTCACCCTTTTCCTAAAATCAGTTGAAAAAGTCCACTGAGGATGGCTCATTCTTTCGTACTCATCCTACACCTAAGCTGGCACACACCCCACCTGGGGGCTCTCCCACTCGTGTTCTCGGCTCCAGTCTATTGTGTCACTGACACTGCTGTGATTTAGTTGTGAGCGCAGACCTCCTAGCACAGGGAGACAGGGTGCAGACAGAACTCACCGCTGAGAAAAAGAGGAAGGGGACCTGGCATCCAGATCAAGCTCAGTATTCCTTCCGCAAAACCTCAGCTCACTGCGCAGGGCCTGGCAGTAACAGCCAGTGCCCCTCACTGCACAGGGCCTGGCAGTAACAGCCAGTGCCCCTCACTGCACAGGGCCTGGCAGTAACAGCCAGTGCCCCTCACTGCACAGGGCCTGGCAGTAACAGCCAGTGCCCGTCCTTGCTCCTCACCCACATGCAAAAAGCGCTTCTCAGGGAGGCCCCCTGGGAGAACAAGCCGCCGCCCAGGAGGCAGCCTCTCAGGTCTCCCCAGCGCTGCAGGGTCTGCCTTTCAGTTGTGTGAGGTAAACCTGCATCTCCTTCCTCAAGGGCAACATTCTGTTTTGAGGCAAGAATTTGTGCTGGTTCCCTAGAGTGAAGGAGAATAAGTGAACTTTTAGTGAAAAGCTCTGCTTGTCTTCCCTGTGTGTGACTTGAAGGGGCGCTGGCAGAGTTGGTTATTGCATGGATTTGTATTATTGACGGGTTTTTTATGTGAAAGAAGGTTTGAGTAGGTGACTTTGACTCCACCGCAGATAGACTGTAAAACCGGAAAGGATGGGGGAGATCCGGTGCAGCCCTGTTCTTCCTCCAGCACTTCCTAGTGCTCCCCTCATCCCCTCCCACCCCCCGCCGCACCCCCACCCCCGCCTCCTCGCTTCTTCCCATTAGACCCCAGATCACAGCGAAGACTCATCCAAGCAGCCAAGGAGAATTTCGCTTGCCTGGGAGCCCCATGGCATAGGGACCCTTGTGGCCATTCATGAAGATCTGTACTTGAGAAGACACACTCTCAAGGCCCAGTCCCCACCCCCGTGGCGCACACTGCAGTGTGGTGTACAGGCACCGTCTCCTGCCCCTGCGGGCCCCTCGCTATGTGTCTGTGAGGTTAAGTGTTGGGCTACGGTGAATCCAGAGAGAAGTGTACGGGGTACAATAGATCTTTAAAAGCGTAAAGATCATTCCCATAAGGAAGTTTCTTTCCTAAGTAGGTCACCGCTACTGCCTCTTCTGCATGCCTGTGTGTATACATATATAAACATATATCTTTATAGCAGATCTATATGTGTATACACAACACGACCACTTACATCCTCACCCTCTTAGCCAATCACATTCAGGATTCAAAAGCAGGGAGCACACGTTTGCCAAAGTGAAGGAAGGAGAGTCGTGCTCACCAACAACTCAAGGGAACATTTCCTCCTGCCCTCCCAGGGTTTGTTCTGTGCACATGCACATCTCGACATACACACATGTGCCCAACCCATGTATTTCCCCACCCCGAGCGTATAGATTCACAGCCTTCCAGCCATGCCCCTAGTGCTGATGGAGACAAAAATACACAACAGAAAAGTACAAGGGGGGAAATAATTTGCACTGCAGATACTCTTCGCTTCCCTGGAGCAGGGTATAAAATAATGCCAGAAATTCAAGAGCCAACTTCTTACTGCTCAATCTAAAATAAAGGAGCTGCACCATTTACCCACGGTGAAGGGCACAGGTCTTGCTGTCACCTCCCCGCCGCCCTAGGCAGCCTCAGGACAGGAGAGCAACCTGGCTCAAACTGAGAATGCCCAAACGGAACCTTCTAAATTGGGAACTCCCCCGCCGAGTCCAGCCGCCCTCTGAACCCGACGAGCTCCTGAAGAACTGAAGCTGGGGATTAGATGGTGTTCCGCTCAGGCCGTGGGCTGAGCCGAGCAGTGACAGATCCGGAAAGCACAGGCCCTGTGCAGGGAAGGAGAGGGAGTGTCGCTTATCAATTTGGCGGATGCGGAAGAATATCCTAAAGCCTTTTCAGACGGTTTTAAAAAGACGCAGGGGCTGTTTCATATTCGGGGGAAATGCTTTGTAAGGCTTTTAACAAGCGGCACCTGACAAGGCCCATTATTATTTACTTTCTAGGGAAGACTCAGATCAGGTGGTTTAGAGCCTTTTCAGCAAAACACAGCTGCCTCGCTGATGAGACATTGGATAATAGTAAAGTACATCCATTCCTGGGCAGGGAGAGAGTCGGCAAACTCCCCACCATTGCTCGCAGCTCTTAAACCAACTCTTCTGTAAAGGGAGGTAGGAGGTGAGCTCTGAAGGGAGCCCCCTCCCCCACCGCCTTCACAGAAAGCTGACCAAGGAAATGACAGCAGTCAGGGCTGCTGGCCAGGCAGAAAGATAGAGGAGATGGAACTTCTGTTAAGTGCTTCGCTGAAATGATTGGCTTGGACTGTCTGACATGGGTCCTATGACCGATCTGCATACAAGCATTTCAAAACACTCCAGTAAGCTTTATTCTTTACCTCTACCAGCACACACACACACACACACACACACACACACACACACACACACACACGAGAGTATGAGGCTGCCATACTTCCTTGTACCTAGGCAGATTGCTACTCCATTCGTTAAGTGGCCATATTATAAGCGTCAGTCCTGTTCCAAAAGAAATAAAGAAAATATCCTCAGGATGATTTCTGGAGAAGTCAGCTGTCCCCTGAAAGCTCATTATAGACGCTAATACTCATCCTTGCTAAGCCAGATCTCACATAACCACTGGCTTAATATTTTTAAAGACACACCCTCAACTCTTATAGCTTCCCCAGCAATACTGTCTTCATTTAGGGCTTATCATTAAGAGGGAGTTGATGTGGGAAGAAAAAAGAAAGGAGAAATCAAGTTAGCTTTACTGGGTTCCCAAGAGAGTAGGTGGCACACTGATACATACCCCCAGGTAGTTAAAATAATTACAACATTCAGGCTTTTTTTAACCAGTTACAAGAGTCCCAGATTTAAAACGTTCCCCTTCTCAAGGAGGCCTTGGGGAAGGTAGGTAATACGCCCCTGGTTTGCTGTCTCTTTAACTTTAGCTTCTTGCCTCTGGATCTTTGTGTTTCTCTTTTAATCTCACTTCTTCGTAATCTCTGAAATGGATAGCAGACAAGGAAAGCAATAAAGGGCACTCACAACCAACTAAACTCATTTCTTATCATTACACCATCCCAATGTTTGTTTCCCTTCACTGGGCTGTGGCGAATGGGGACTGTAGGCATCTGTGGTAGTTGTAGGCACACTCACGTTTGCTACGGAAGTAACACGAGCTTTCCACCGAGACCCCGCCCACACACACACAATGTGTGCACTGTCATTTCACACCCCTTCCACGCACAGCCCATCAGTCATGCTCAGAACCACCTGAATTTCACAGGCGTCTTTACTCTGGCTAGTGACAATTGTCTTTCAAACGAGAGAAAGCGCTACTCAGGACAAACCGATCGACCACTTAGTCATTTTTTTAGAGACGAAAATGACCCTGTAGTTATGACTGGATAGACAACTGTGTTCGAATGTGTGAGAGACTGGGCAACATCAGATGATCTAAACCAAAACACTTCCGCCAAATGATTGGTGGACAGACTGGAAAACAGATAAATACCGAAGTTTGGAAAAGGGTTATGGGGTTTGCTAAAGGCTTAATTCTGTTAAGAGTTTGTCCAACTTATTACCTTAATCTAAAGGACCCCCTCTTGTGGGAGAGGGGTCCCAGCACAGACATGCCTGGTGTAACCCAGTTCCATCAACTAACATTAACAGCCATCGGCATCAGAAAAGTTGCCTTCCAGGTGAAATCTTGCCCTTCAAATCGATGACTTCACCTGTGTTTTTCTTTTTGGCAGAAAAGAACTGCATGTGGGCACTCTTTCTATTTACCCTTGACACAGTTAGGAGTCACCACTATGTAATCCTTTATTTTCATCAAAACTGACTTTAGATTAGTATTTTTGCATCATTTTTCCTAACCTTCTTCATAAATGTTACAATTCTTCTCTATTAAACCTAATTTATAAATCCTTGATGTTGCTCTTAAATTATGGAACCTTATGACTAATCATGATGCCAGTATGATGTCTGACCACACCTGGATTACAGCCTCGAACCTAACCCTCTGCTCCCTCTTTATGCACCCATCTGTGGCCCTTACCTTTCAGGAAATCATACTTCTTTACTCACTCACATTAATCTTGGTTCCCTGTGACTCCTGTATCTTTCTCTCTCTCTGTGTTTGCCCAGTGCATTTGAATAGGTGTCTTACCGACTAGGAGCCACTCTCCGCTTGGCCTTATGGAACCTCCATCTGTTTATTCCAACCCCAGGTCCAGTTTTCAAGTCCAGGTTGGACCCAGTGCTTAGTCCCCTTCAAGGTTCTCCCCACCAACACCCCCAGTTTACTCGCACTTGGCCAGTTTAATGAGCATTTCTCCACCTCCTGAATGTGAATATTCAAAAACACTAGACTCCTGCCCCCAGCAACTTAGGCTTTGCATAACTGACTACTACTTGGGTTGGGAGGGAATCCTTCCTAATTGCTACTAAACTGTGAACAGAATTCACAATCACAAGACAGCAGAGTCGCAGAAATGACCTGGGCACACACACAGGCATTTATCCTCCTGTGAAAAGTGTGAACAGTGGGTGCAGCATTATCTCGAGGCCTTGGAAAGGTCAAGTTCCTGAGCTTCGTTTTACGGTTATAATCCCACACTCACAGGGAACTCAGAATGGGGGAGGCACCACTGGAGATCATTCAGAAACTCCGGACCTGCATTGGCTTACCCAAAAGCAATTTATATTTTCAGTTTAAATAGGAAACAGGGGCAATGGTTGGACCGCCTCTTACCACTCAGTATTGCAGCGCATTTACTTCCTTGTGTGGTAGGTTGGGTGCGAATTGTAAGGTTGTTGATTGGCATCCTGGCCCAGGAAAATGGGTGCCAGATGTGCACATGCTCCTGCATGCTCACATACGGGGTTGCCCAGTCCTTCATAATGGACCTGTGGGTAACTAAGGCCTTGGGACTGACAGGGTTCAAACTCAACTAACCAAAAGAGAATATTTTTAAAATCATGTCATACACACAGAAAGAATGAATGGAGTCTGGATCCCTGAATAAAATTATGTTAAGGATAAAATTACATGCATGAATTAAGGGTAGATAATTCCTTGCCATTTAATTAAACAGATCTTCAATTCTTCTCAAGATAAAACTGAAGGATATTGGATGCCTTTTGGGTTTTTAATTTTTTAATAATTGCACTTTATAGTACTTCACAAGAGACAGTTGTCTTAATTAAAGCCATAAAATACCAATAATGCATATATTCAGGGCTTCTGAATATAGTCAGTTAATAAGCAGTCCATGAGTGATTCCTGTTTTGTATAGTTTGTTGTAAATTGGAGTCCTCTTTTTTATTGCATAACATTATTGTCCTAGACAATCCTAATCTACATAAGTTTTAGGTGTGTACTTTAACAAAACTCTGAAGATCAAAGAAAGTATTCATTTCACAAAAGCATTCTTCATTTTCAAAATAGCTTGTTACATGGATCCGTTAAGTGGCAAGTTCTGATACTGTATTGAAAATCTTCCTTTTTTAAAATTATAGATGTACTACTTTTCAGGAATCCATTTGTTATGTAAAGCAAGGTTCACCCACCTGGAGAGTGAAATGGATAATTAGCAAGTATATAACTGGGAAATTTAAAGTTTGTTTTCGTGTTTATATAAATATAGGATGGGTCTAAGAAGTTCCCTTATAAAAATGGCAAAGAGAGATACACAATTTATCAATAATTTCTTGATTTTAAAACCTTCCATGGGAGGGCATATAAAACTGCACACTTCAGAATGCATTAGGTTTTTCTCCCCTTTCTTCTAAAATGCACAATTTCTGGCCTAGTATAATAGACTTACATGTACATACAGGTGCCCCCACTGCTAAAAATTCTGGTATTTCACTTTACCATGACTGTTTATGTAATTGGAAAGTGAAAAGAATAACTAAAAGCCAATTAATAGCCTAGAAATATTCACCACAACTGGGTAACTAAATTACTGATATAGAATAAGTATGTATGTTAAATTGGGCGACCCCTTTGATTTTCCGCATAAATGGCCATTTTCCCTGAAGAAAGTGTCTGGACCCAGTGCCAGTGATGTTCCTGTTAGGACTGTGCTGTGGTCTGAAGGGTTTCTCCAAAGAAACTCTCCCATCTAGGAGAGGGAGTCTCTGTCGGCGTACTGCCCTGCTGAAACCTGCATACAAGTCCATATGTGCCCTGCGACTAGCCTAGATGTCTCTAGTTCGAGTTTTAAAAACTCTAGAAGTGCCCGGCAAGTGTGGCTCAGTGGTTGAGTGTTGACCTATGAATCAGGAGGTCACGGTTCCCCAGTGTAGGGCATGCAGGAGGCAGCCGATCAATGATTGTATCTCATCATTGATGTTTCTCTCTCTCTCTCTCTCTCTCTCTCTCTCTCTCTCTCTCTCTCTCTCCCTTCCAATCTGAAATCAATAAAAATATTTTTTTAAAAACTCTAGAAGCAACAACTTCCAACTCCATGCAATCTGTGTTCTCAAAGAGCCATCTATATATATAAAAGCTACGTGACCGGATTACCGAACGACCATTTGACCAGTCACTATGATGCACACTGACCACTAGGGGGCAAATGCTCAACACAGGAGCTGCCCCCCTGGTGGTCAGTGCGCTCCCACAGTGGTAGCGCCACTCAGCTGACCAGGATGAGTGGGGCCGGGATGAGTGGGAGCGGCTCCACCTGGGATCCCTGCAGACTACTCTGAGGGACCCCACCGGTGCATGAATCTGTGCACCAGGCCTCTAGCCAAAAATAAGAGTGAAAGCTACCTTTCTGCCGTCATGAAGTTGCTGCTAGCCCTAAAGAAAGATAAATTTTACATTTGTTCTTTGCATATTTTTAAAACAGACATGTCAACATTGACCTCAACATAGATATTTGCCCTAGATCACGTAAACTGTTTGTTGGACAGGTGACATTAAAAATCTCAGAATGCCATTTTTGTAAAGGATCTTTTTAGGGATAGATGTCATCTGATGCTTCCCTTGCTCGCCTCCATTTTCAAGAAGCATTTGAGCACCTATCTTTATCCCGACAGGAATCCACTTGATGCACTTCCAACTTATTTTTGTCACTGTCTGTGTGTTTTGTTTATTCTGAACCGTTTTCACGGGACGACGAGCTATGTGGAGATTCTGCGTCAGTTGATTCTTGTGAATATGTCTGTACATAGACTGAGCACTGTATTTATTTGTACATAGGCTGTTTGGGATAATGTGTTTCTGTCACCTGGTCTTCACTCTGATAAAGGGTGTTTCTTCACTGTGTTCATGTTACACTTTCCACACTCTTGTGCTTCTACTACTGGTAATCAACATAGAATATCACTCTATGTAACTAAGTCTCCTCTGTGTGAAATATAACAGTAATAAAATTGACTCCAAAAAGTGTTGTTGTTGTTGTTTGGAATAATCCTTGCCTTCAGCTAATCAGGACTCCCAGGAACTCAAAAATTGATACACAGTTGTGGACGCTTCACTGTGAGAATTCAAAGGAACAAAAGGGCAAGCAGGGGTCACCGTTAGTCATAACCACCATTTATTCCCCGTGTGCTTACTCGTGTCATTTGAGCTTCTAAATGTCTGAGGGAACCTTCTGCACTAAAAGGATGTCTCTAACAATTGGATTTTAATTCATTAAATATATTGAAATTGTAAATTCAAAAGCCTAGTGTTCCCTAAGCCTTTAAGTTCATTTTAGAAGTCTTATTATAAATCTAATGCTTTTATGCAAAAATAAGAATTCACAGTCACTTCTTTGATTATATTCAACTCACTGAGAAGTTTAAAATATTAAACTCTAAATAATTAACCCAATTTATGAATTAAATTTTCCCAGGCACTTCTTAAATTTTACACATTTAACATACCTAATTCTCTCAACAACTCCAAAAGCCTGGCAGACAAACCAAAAAAAAAAAAAAAAAAAAAAAAAAAAAAAAAATCTTCCTATGCACTTAACCAATTCCTATTAATCTGGTAAACAAATAAAATATAGTAAACCAGGTTACCTTAAATGATATTTAAGTATCATTTACAAACTTAATAAAAGTCACTATGCCTTTAAAACTAATATTATGAGTCTAGTATAAATTTCAAATTGTAATTAGATTATCCAATAAGCCAGATTTATTTCAAACACCTTAAACTGCAAAGACAACATATCCCAATGATTATAAAACATACCTGAACCACATCAAAGTATTCATACTATAATTTGATTTACTTCATTATCTCTATCTTTCTATAATGTCTTCCTCAGCTTTGAAAAGTCTCTCAACTAATGAGCAGATTTACCATCTCTGACAGGATAAGATGATTGAGCCCAAGTCGCAATATCATTATTTATCATTTAAAGAATCAACAGCAGAACATGGCGCGTGGTCCCTACACATTACCAAAACAGCCTACTGGAGCCAAGGGAAGTCATGTAGCCCTCCGGCTGTAAGTCAGATCTATCTCCTGCCCAGGTCTTTCAGCTGGAGTCTTTTGCAATCCAATGGGCATCATTACCGTTACTTTTTTTTATTAACATCTCTTTCAAAGTGTTGTCTCCTTGTTTGAGTAGGTGAATTCTGTAGCCCTGCCTGGGTTACAGCAGGTTGTTCTGTGCCACCGCAGTATGCAACTAATCTCTTCAGTGCTTGATTGGATTCTTCATCCTGTTCATAGTTTTCTTGTCTATTCTGACCACAGTTCCAAACATTTTATTAATGCTAAGTGTTTTGCATGCATCATTTCATTTAATCTTCACCAAAACTCACTGGGTTGGGTACCATTCTTAGTTTCCATTTTACAGATAGAAATATGAGGCCCGAAATGGTTAAGTGACATGCCTAAGGTCATGCAGTGTCAGAATTTTAAATTAAACCTGAGCTTTTCTGTTAACCAAATTTGAGGACACATAGTCAAGTTTTTTAAAAGTTTGAAATCCACACTCCTCTCCTCTCCCTTACAAAATGAATCCCACTTCTCAGAGAAATAGATTTATGAACTATTTTATATTTAGGGAAAAGGTACGAGACATTTTGACCCTGCATTCAACCCAATGATATAAAAACTCTGGAGTTTACCCCTAAGGATATCTTCAATGTTTGAAAATGTCAACATTTCCCTCAGAATGATATTAATGCTTATTTCAGGCCATATTCATTAGGTTGATCAAAATCCTTGATTAGTTATCTATAGAGAACATTATTTTTCCCTCTTTATTTTATTGGAATTTTCATGGAAACATTACTTTTTGTGTGAATTTTAAAACAGGAACTCAGTTCATCACTTTAGTTTTGTTTTTGTATGCATATCAAAATTTTTATGAATCACAGTTGTTATTGGGAATCTTTCTACTGAGCCCAGTGTTGACTGGTACAATTTTACAGACCTAGACTTCACCATGAAAATTTAAGTTTTCCATTAGTATTTCATTCACAGCTCTGTAACAGATTTCACTCTTTGGATATTATATTGCTAAAGAAAAGGCCATAGTATACCCTGGAATTGCTGTATTTTCCCAGGATGCCTGCATCTTTTTTGAAGGACTGGTTTTTAAGCTTGACCACAGTGAAGATGTATGGCAGTGATAACACCTAGGTTTCTAGAGCCCATCAGCCCTTGTTTATTTTTTTTCCTACTCCCAATCTTTTTGAATTCCATTTTCTAAACATTTCTGATTTTAGTCTCAGCTTAAAGTTGTATGTTACTAAAATCATGAGAAGTCTCTACTGAAACAGCAACCAAAAAAAATCAACTGTGATATGATTGATTGACTTTAAAATGTTAAAGGAAAACATTTCACCTGAGTAATTTTTACTACATGTTATCATGGAATATTTTGTAAAAATAAAAATGAACGACAAAAGAAAAACATTCACACACCTACTTATATTAGCAATTGGCCTGCAAATATCTGTATAATTAATGGGTTTTTTAAAAACACTCTCTAGTTGTCACAAATACCAAGATACTGGAATACAAATGCATTGATAGTTTCAACCATACAGAAGTCTTGATACAAAGTGTGCTATTATCAGAGTCCAGAACTGTTGGGAAGACTGACCTTGGTCTACCTCTTCTATGAAGTTTTGGGCAAGTTACTCAGTGACTTTGCATCAGCAGTCCCTTGTCTATAAAATAATACTGTGGTATTACTGCCCCACCATGGGTTGTTGGAAAGAGTAAGTGGAATCATACCTCCATAAAGTGCCTGGCTCACAGTAGGCTTTTAGTAGATGTCAGTTCTCTACTCCCAACCTTATGTGATCTTAACAAGTTATATAAGCTCTCTAAGACTGAGAAAATCTCTTAAATGAGTCCTTTATTGGGATAGCTGAACACTTTATAAGCTTAAAGATTACAAGAATAGTAATGTTGGTCTCAGTATTCTCACACTACACACCTGAGAAAACTAGACGTATCTTCCTGGGATGCCACTGTTCTTGGTCCCCCACAGACCCTTACCCAGCAGTGTGCCAGGTGACCTGGGGATCTAAAAGCCCCGCCTGGTTAGTAACAACACACCAGAAAGGACTCCCTTTGAGCCCAGGTGTCAGGCTCATCCAGAGGATAACAAATTCTGGGCTGCACCAAAGCCCCCAGGATTCCCACATCATTTGGAGGCTTCGGTGATCTATACCTTGGAATAACATACTGAAATACTCAACTTTCGCTTGGTCAATCTTGCCTCATGGGCTAGCTCACACATTAAGCACATCCTGTGTATTTCTGGGGCAGACCTAAAGCATTTCAAAACCCAGAGTTGGTGAACACTCGGTAAATTATGCCCCCATTTCTCCCTCCCCCACGGCAGACAGCAGCAATCAATCGCAGCACCGTTCATTTCCCTGTACTTTTTCAGCCTCGCATTCCAGGCAGCCACTACTGATCAGTCCCACTGGCATGCAAGAGAAACCTAATAAATGAGGAAACTGAGGGATAATTAGGCAGCGTTACTTTCCTGAGGTCACACTAAGCAGTTGAACTGGATATTAAGGTCTGGTTTTTGTTTTGTGTATCGTCTTTGCTGCAATAGCCAAAATGCATCTGGGGAGCGGGGGGGCGGGGGGGGGGGTTCCCGTGTTGCCATGGGTGTTGTGCATATCCAGCCATGATGCACAAGGTCATGGTGCACAAGGTCATGGTGCACAAGGTCATGGTGCACAAGGTCACGGGGTTGAGGGTTTACTGCTAGAGAACTGCAATAAACCTTCTCATGTAAAAGACTTAAGTGGGGCCGAAACCGGTTTGGCTCAGTGGATAGAGCGTCGACCTGCGGACTGAAGGGTCCCGGGTTCGATTCCGGTCAAGGGCATGTACCTTGGTTGCGGGCATATCCCAGTGGGAGATGTGCAGGAGGCAGCTGATCGATGTTTCTCTCTCATCGATGTTTCTAACGCTCTATCTCTCTCCCTTCCTCTCTGTAAAAAATCAATAAAATATATTTTTTAAAAAAAAAAGACTTAAGTGGGGTCATTAGGTACATTATAACCAGACAGTGAATAATTGGCTTCTAATTAGTGAGAATGGTGTAGGATAAAAAGAAAGGTCTTTGCTGCTAGGATTTAGTAATAGAATTTTCAATAATAAAAATCACCTAAGGGGCAAAAACAAATAGAGTTGTGCCCAAATTTGGTTCCAAGCAGTGGGAAGGCAGGCATACTATCTGCTGCCAGGAGCTAATGACCCGAGACCTTGAAATAGAATCGGGCCAGGCGAGGTTGTAAACATTCGAGCTTCCCTGTCTCCTCTGAGTTCCCGCAAATGTGCAATCAATTGCAGTCGCAATCCACCAGATAGGGGAAAAGAAGGGGAAAAAAATGTTTCCCACAAGGAAAGTCATGCCGTTCGTTCTCAGTGGCCTGATTCAGGGAGAGCTTGTAGGAGAGCCTGGGAGGAGGGGGAAGACCCAGTCTCTGATGTCCCCAAACTCCCCGTTCCTCCGGACCACTGCCTGGAATTTCAACCGAGGGCTCCAGCTCAGTGATTCTCAACCAAGAGGCTGCATCGGAAGGGCTTTTCCAAACCTCACGTGCAAAACCCACCCCGCCTCTAGGTGCCCTATAACCCAGTGATGGCGAGCCTATGACACGCGTGTCAGAGGTGACACACGAACTCATTTTTTTGGTTGATTTTTCTTTGTTAAATGGCATTTAAATATATAAAATAAATATCAAAAATATAAATCTTTGTTTTACTATGGTTGCAAATATCAAAAAATTTCTATATGTAACACGGCACCAGAGTTAAGCTAGGGTTTTTCAAAATGCTGACACGCCGAGCTCAAAAGGTTCGCCATCACTGATCTAACCTCTCAGAAGTGTGCTCTCCCGGGCGGGAGCCTAATAGCAAGGGAGTGCCCGTACCTGCAGCAGTTGTTAGGTGGAAAAAGGAGTGAGAATCCTACTCTGGCTGGTGTGGCTCAGTGATTAGTGCATTGGACCACTGACCAAAGGGTCTCAGGTTGGATTCCCAGTCAAAGGCACATACCTGGATTGCAGGTTCAATTCCTGGCCCTGTGTGGGAGGCAACCAATGGATGTGTCTCTCTCACATCTCTCTCCCTCCCTCTCTCTAAAATCAATTGGGGGGGAATATCATTAGGTGAGAATTAACCAAAAAAAAAAAAAAAAAAGATTGAGAATCCTGTTCAGCCAAGGCCCGGATCTCTGTAAAAATCACAACTGGCTCTCAGAGGAGCCCGTGGCTTTTAGTTTCTCCAAAGGACCAGGACGAGTCCCTTGTACGTATTCAAGGACAGGTGCTCAGGACCCCCACTGCGCCGGGCACAGGCATCCATCCGCAGGGGCCCCGGAGAGGACGCTCAGCCTCTGCTCCCAAAGGCTGGGTGTTCTGAGGGGATCCATGTGTGACAAAGGCAGGCCTTGTGCTGGAATAAGCAGCCCAGAGGGTGGTTAAGAAGCCAGGCTGCCTGGGCTTGAGTCCCCGCTTAGGACTGGGTGACCTAAACCTCTCCGTGTCTACCTTCCCCAGCAGAACCTCGGGAGAGCTGCTTCATGTGGGTTAAGGCGGTTAATGCAATTTGGAACCCCCCAGCACAGTGCCTATGTTACAGGCGGCAACATGCCCCCGTCTGGCAAATACACGCTGTAAGCAGGTGTCCCCCTGCCACCGGAGCCCAGAGCCAGGCCTGATTAACCCCGTGTGAGGATTCAGGGAAAGCTTCAGACAAAAGATAGACGGTGAGCTGGGGGTGAAGGATGAGAAGTCTAACGGGAAACACCTGTACCGAGTGACTAATGAAAACGATGTTCCATGTAGGGTCTGCCGGGGAGTGGATGGATAGGAGCTGTCAAGGTGGGCAGTACCAGACTGGGGGGGAGGGGGGGGCTGCCCCACCCCCAAGCATCCTGGACTCTCTCATGCGCCTGAAGGGTCTTCGCCAGCATGTGACATGGTCACACTGGGGCCTGAGAAAGCCCTGTGCACATACTGAAGAGAAATGATGTCTTGGCTTTCTTTCCCAGGGATGGGCGGGGTAGAGAAGAAACCGGATCAGTGTGGGCTGGGAAGCGTGGAGGCTGGGCGATGGCCACGCAGGCACGCCTCAGCCTCAGCCTCAGCCTCAGCCTCAGCCACTGCGCTTCGCAGGTGTGCGCTTTTACAAACCGAAGGCAGGAGCCGCCACGTCAGCAAGAGATTCCTAATCACGTTGCTGCGAGATTTTGCTGAACGGTGGCCCGACACGGAACCTGCAATACCTCTGAGGTACCCTGTACGCTGTTCTGTTTCTCTGTGATTTACGTGCTCGTGATGAACAATCATCTTGAAAGGGTGTCTGGGAGAAAGCTCTTAGGCACTCTCAGTCGTCTGCGCCTCCATGTGAACAGGGGAAAGTTTTGATGGGACTGAAGGGGGAGGGTGCTTGAGGTGTGTGTGTGGGGGGGGGGGCAGGAGAGTAAAATTAAGGAGAGAAAAGGCCATGGGGGGTTGGAGGGTCTCCAGAGCCTCCTTCCCCTCCTGCACGCTCACCCCAGGACTGCCCTGCGCCCTGCTAGCTCCTGGGTGATGAGTATTTTCTGGGGTGAGCTGCTGTCTGAGATGTGGGTCTAAGATGTGCCAACCTTGTGTCCTAGCCTCAAGGGCGAAGAGTGCACTCCAGGCCCTGGCCGTGGGCAGCAGCAGGGTTACAGCAGAAGGTCCAAACTGCACACAGGCTCCTGCGACCCTGCAGTGACCTCCAGGGGCTCAGGGGGGAGTGGGGCCTCTGTGAGCTCCAGGAGCGAGCTGTCAGGAGTCCCTGATGATCAGCAGGTGCTGCCTGTTTCACAGCGAGAGGATAAATGGAAGGACTTGTGTGCGAGGCACCATTAGGGAGTGAGCATGCGCCAGAGAGAAAGCACTAGGGAAACTGACTTCCAGGAACGTGCAGGCCAGGCCACAGCGTTTTCTCGGAAGGGAAAGTGTTCTTGCTCTACAGCAGGGTTCAGTGACTGAGCCTTCCACCAGGTGTGAGAGCTAGTGGTTCTGAGTTGCTCTGTGAGGGACTAAGCACTCCATCCCCTTCCTGCTTCTGCCTGGATGGGGGGGGGGGGGGGGGGCGGTTTTTTCAAGCTGCCGACCTAGAAACCTCTGGCTTCTCTGAGCTTTATCTAACCCTCTCCCCTCCAGTCCTTTATTCTCTTTGCCTGTTGGGGTGGGGGGCAGGGGACTATCATCTGTCAGCTGCTCTGACACCTGCCATAGTTTGGCAGGGACTAATTTAATGACAAGAGACTGACTCCGATTCTTTCTGGGAAGAAGCGTTTGGGGGACAAGGAAGCAAGAGAAGAAATGTGGGCTCGGAGCCCGGAGCCGGCGAGGGGGGCAGCGGGTACAGGCCTCCCAGCGGCCGCCTCCGCTGCAGTCACTGAGCTCGCTGAGCCTGCAGGTGCCCAGGCCGTGCTGGGGGGAGGGGGGCACTGTCCCCACACCTCCCTGCAGGAGCAGGCGGGGCTCCGGCCAACACCGCTGCTGTTGCTATTGCCAGACCTCCTTCCTGGGCATCAGCTGCAGGGCAGCAGGGGCACTTTGAGATGATCTCTTCTAGGGGTGACTGCCAAAAAGAAGGGCAAGGTGGCAGGCAGGGAGGGAGGGAGGGAGGGAGGAGAGAGGCCAGGCCGGCTGCCACCTCGGACACTTGAAATGCGGCCAGGCAGCTCTCGGTGCGGCTGTCCTCTACAGGGAAACCGACAGGCTGGGAAGACGGGCTGCCTCAGTTTCCTTCAGGAAACCCGGAAGTAACAAAAGGGAGAAGCAGAGTCAGGGGCAGCCCCAGGGGCAGAGGCCAAGCGGACTGAAAGCAAACTGATGGCCGATGGGTCCTCAGTGGTTCTCGCCTAAGAAGGAGCAGTACTGACGCCCTCGGGGGAATAGGAAAGTGTGTGCAGGTGGTTTGGGTTGTTGCCTGGCTCTGGAGCATCACCTGGCATTTAATGGGCAAGGCCCAGCCATACCAAAGCTCCTTCCACGTGGGGGAAAGTCCGGCACATTAAAGAACCACTCCTCCCCCATGAAAAGCACCGAGCCCTTGCCTCTGCCGCCGCCCCAGGCCCCTGTTCTCACACACGGGGACTCCTGGGCTCCCACATGCATGGCCCACGATGTCCACCAAACCCAGGCTGAGAAACATCATCAAACGTGACGTGTGGCCAGTCCTGGACGTCGTTTGGTGATCACGTACTGTAAATGCTAGCGCAAAAGCGGGCACTGAAATCACATGCTGCAGCTGGGTTTGAGATGATCCAGAATAGGCGTGTATTCGTCTTCTGTAACTTTGAGAATGAAATCACAATTGTTACTATGTCGCAAGGAGCACTCACACCCTCAAGAACACGCCCATGGGCCGCCTCAGTGTGGCCCAAGGATACAGACGATTGAACCTTTGCCGGGGAAGGTGCCCCCCCGCTCCACAACTCAAGTGCGGCTGCGCAACACCTGGGACTCAGGTGCACGTTCTCAGGAACTTGGGGCGGGGGGAGGGGGGGCAGCGATGTTTACCAGGCCCTCCGGGTGATTCTGATGCTCATTAAATGTGGGAACCACTGAGCATATAGACGTTCACTTGAAACTTAGGTCTCTTATTTCAGTGACAAATGTTGCTGGTTGGTAAGGCAATGACTTGTTGAAGTCAATGACTGAAAGCATAGAGGAGTGAGACGTAAGGCACACACGGAGAAACCGCGCCTGTCCCTGCCCCAGAAGTCCCCTCTGTCGGCCTGGGCAGGCAGAATCTCAGGCCATCACAGGCCACGGAGGGAAGCATGATTCTCCTCCCTCCCTGCCAGGCTCCAAGCTCGGACCACGTTCCGATGAGCGCAGGTGATCCAGGGGTAAGGAAAAATGGGTTGTTTTGGCAAAAGGAGCAGGAGAAAGGGGGACAGTGCTGGGTGAGCATGGATGCCAGGCACTCTCAGAACCTCTTCCCTCCTCACAGCTCCCCTGTCAGGCAGGGAGTGCTACCGCACCCACAGATGTGAAACTGAGCCCTTCGGGAAGCCCAATGACTCACCTACAGTCATCAGCTCTTAGGAGCCATGAGATTTAAACGCAGGCTCACAAACTCGGCGCTTCCTCTAAATTCTCCTGAGCCACGTCAGCACTGTCTAAACCAGTGGTTCTCAACCTTCCTGATGCCGCGACCCTTTAACGCAGTTCCTCATGTTGTGGTGACCCCGACCATAAAATTATTTTCGTTGCTACTTCATAACTGTAATGTTGCTACTTTTATGAATCGTCATGTAAATATCTGATATGCAGGATGTATTTAGGCAACCCCTGTGAAAGGGTCGTTCGACCCCCCAAAGGGGTCGCGACCCACAGGTTGAGCACTGCTGGTCTAAAAGAACTGTCGGTGATGATGGAAGTGGCCTTCATCAGTAGCCACCAGCCACATGTGGCTAGTCGGCACTTACATTGTGGATGGTGCGACCGGGGAAGTAACTCTTGGTTTTGTTTCTTTATTTTAAATTATAAAAGCCGCACGTGGTTAGTGCCTGACCTCTTGCACAGTGAAGGATCACACAGTTTTGTCCAAAGACACCATGAGGGTGGAAGTGTTCACCCGATGTAATCCTCAGGGGGAAAAACACACAAGAGCATTGGTACAGCCAGCAATCATTATTACTCATTCATCTTAATGGAAATGGTGACAGACTCTTCACAGTGTCTGACTTTAGGAAATACAATGAATCCACAGACTCCGTTAGTCAGAGTTAAAGAGGCCTGCCTGCTGCAAATGTTGGCAGCCAGCAGAGCCAGCGATGGCAGCTGGGAGGTGCCCTGTGCCCCGGCTAATGGATTGAATGAGGACAGTAAATGCAAATGGGACCGTTTCGGCAGCTAATCTTTCCATCGCTTGACAGGCTCTAGAGACACCCTGTCTTGTTTCTCCTAATAACTGTTCTTCCAAATGCTAAGAAGACATCGTCAAATGGGTGCACCATGGAGTTTGACCCTTGCAATGACGTTAGCAGGGATGACAGTGATAGAGTCGTTGCTTAGTGCTGGGCAAAGCAGTCTTCCAAGATGTCAGAGTAGCCAGCCTTACGCAAGAAAAGATCAGAGGGCATGTCAGCTGGTTAGCATAGCTGGCATCTGTCCCTTGGCCATTTAGTGCCCACGTAGGTGGGAATCCCAGCCCAAGGGGCTGTTTAATAAATTCCAGAACAGGTGAAAGACCTCCCTCCCCCCCCCCTCCCCCGTTAAGGAACCAATGGAATAAGATTTTTACTTCTCTTATCAGCAAATAAGATCCACTATGGGATTCTACTCCAGATCTTCTCATTTGCCTTTGGAACTAAGATTCCTGGTCCTTCTGAATGAAAGAAGAAAATCCGCAACAGCTGAGGTAGAGAAAAGCCTTCTCGGTGTACTCTGCAAAACCAGGGCCTCAGGCAAAACCCTCAGCCAGCAGGAAGGTGGAGAAGCAGATGACCATGGGACTAGGGGGTCTGAGATGAGCCCCAAAGCAGCAGGGAGGATTGGAAGAAATTCTCAAAGTGAGGTATCAGGGCAGTGGAGAGCAGTGTAAAGGGATGAAGGAAATAATAGCAAGCTCTCCTTGTCCTCAGATGTGTGTGGATCTACAACCCTAGAGCCATGGTCGGCAAACTGCGGTTCACGAGCCACATGCGGCTCTTTGGCCCCTTGAGTGTGGCTCTTCCTAAGCCTTAGGAGTACCCTAATTAAGTTAATAACAATGTACCTACCTATATAGTTTAAGTTAAAAAATTTGGCTCTCAAAAGAAATTTCAGTCGTTGTATTGTTGATATTTGGCTCTGTTAACTAATGAGTTTGCCGACCACTGGCCTAGAGGAACTCGGACAATAGCACCATGTGCCCATCCACAAGTCACAGCTGCAATCGCTCCCCTGGTAGCAGCTTGGGTTTTTTGAGAGGCATTTTGGTCCTTGGTTAGTCAGTTACTGCCTTTTATTTATTTTACTTTTTTCAGTTACTGCTTTTTATATCTCAGGTTCTCCGTACGTTTAGTCCACGTGAGATAATTAGGTTGGCAGAGTTGGCTCTTCCTGACTGATAGGGGAAGTTGGCGGGTGAAGGTCCGATTCCTTTTAAAAAGCTTTGTTTGTGGTACTAAAGCTTCTTTCTAAGATACAGGCAGTGACCCTCAAAGGCTGAGCCTGACCACCTATGGGAAAATTACCCGGGAGAATTAGTAAATGAGAGGTAGAGGGCAGAGGAAATGAATTTCATTTTTAACAAGAATTACTCTCCCCACCCCGTCCGAGTGTGGTTCTTACACAGCTGTCTGAGGACCACACGCCTAGGGCTCCCTCCTCCCCTCCGAGGTTCACCTGCCTCGGGGAGGGAGACATGTCACACGCAGCGTGTTTTTGCCAAGCAAGCACTTGACACTGATTTAAACAGGAGCAACTGGTGTTGGCATTGCCCACGCATGCTCTTACAGGGCGTGCTCTCTGACGGAGTCAAACACGAGCCCCTCGGTTAAGAGGTCCTGTTTGTGGCTATGGCTTTACTTGTAGTTGGTTTCACGTCATTCATTTTAACTAGATGACTTTCTGCCTCCAGTGGAAGAAATAAATGCATGTGTGTGTGCAGGTGTCCGGTGACTTCAACAAAACCTAGGCACAGTTTAAGCAGTGATGACATAGGATATATTTATTGATTTGAGAGAGAGAGAGGGAGAAAGAGAAAGAGAGAGGGAGAGGGAGAGAGACAGAGAGAGAGAGAGAGAGAGAGAGAGAGAGAGAAAGAGAGAGAGAGAGAGAGAGATCAGTTGCCTTCCGTACACTCCCCGGACTAGGATCAAACCTGCAACCTGGGTATGTGCCCTGACCGGGAATCAAACCCTCAACCTTTGGGTGTATGGGACGATGCTCCAATCAACTGAGCCACCTGGCCAGGGCCGTTGATGACATATCTTAAAGACAGACATGTGATTAAATAATCAACTCTGTGATGTGGGAGAAACCAAGATGGCGGCATAGGTTAACGCCGGAGATTGCTGCCTCGAACAACCACTTCAAAAAACAACTAAAAGACGGAACGGACATCATCCAGAACCACAGGAAGGCTGGCTGAGTGGAAATTCTACAACTAGGAGGAAAGAGAATATCATACCCAGACTCAGAGGAGGCGCAGTGCTGAAGTGAAATACTGAGGTGCGGAGTGCGCGTGGAGCGGGCTGGCGGCGGAGGGCGCGGGTGTTGTTTTCAATCGGGAGGGAGTTTCAGACTCTGAGCTCCAGATCCGGGCGAGTCTCTAGGGACCCAGACTCAAACGGGAGAAGCAGGACTGTCTGGCTTCGGTCGGAACTCGAAGACAGCTTTCTCTCCGAGGTTTGCAGCGGTTGCTGGGACTCTGTGAGGCAGAGCCCCTAGGGACGGGACTGAGAGCAGCCATAACTGCTCCCTCCAGCCCGCCCTGTAGATCCCCAGGGACCCGCCCCGCCCAAGCCCTGCGCAGAGCCATTTGCCGGATAGCCTCAGGCAAACGCTAGATTAGCACTGCCCTAGAGATCCAGCACAGAAGCTCTCCCACTGCAGACACAGTGGACTCTCACAGCCAGTTAGCCTGGAGGTCAAATCACCCCCGGTATTGCCGACAACAATCAAGGCTTAACTACAACAAGACTGCGCACAAAGACCACTAGGGGGTGCTCCAAGAAAGCATAAAAAATGCGGAGACAAAGAAACAGGACAAAACTGTCAATGGAGGATATTCAGTTCAGAACCACACTTTTAAGGTCTCTTAAGAACTGTCTAGAAGCCGTCGATAAATGTAGTGAGATCCTCAAGAAATCTAATGAGACCCTCGATGTTATGATAAAGAACCAACTAGAAATTAAGCATACACAGACTGAAATAACGAATACTATACAGACTCCCAACAGCAGACCAGAGGAGCGCAAGAATCAAGGCAAAGATTTGAAATTCGAAGAAGCAAAAGACACCCAACCGGAAAAGCAAAATGAAAAAAGAATCCAAAAATACGAAGATAGTGTAAGGAGCCTCTGGGACAGCTTCAAGCGTACCAACATCAGAATTATAGGGGTGCCAGAAGATGAGAGAGAGCAAGATATTGAAAACCTATTTGAAGAAATAATGACAGAAAACTTCCCCTACCTGGTGAAAGAAATAGACTTACAGGTCCAGGAAGCTCAGAGAACTCCAAACAAAAGGAACCCAAAGAGGACCACACCAAGACACATCATAATTAAAAAGCCAAGAGCAAAAGACAAAGAGAGAATCTTAAAAGCAGCAAGAGAAAGAAACTCAGTTACCTACAAGGGAATACCCATACGACTGTCAGCTGATTTCTCAACAGAAACTTTGCAGGCCAGAAGGGAGTGGCAAGAAGTATTCAAAGTGATGAATAGCAAGAACCTACAACCAAGATTACTTTATCCAGCAAAGCTATCATTCAGATTGAAGGTCAGATAAAGAGCTTCACAGATAAGGAAAAGCTAAAGGAGTTCATCACCACCAAACCAGTATTATATGAAATGCTGAAAGGTATCCTTTGAGAAGAGGAAGAAGAAAAAAAAAGGTAAAGATACAAATTATGAACAACAAATATGCATCTATCAACAAGTGAATCTAAGAATCAAGTGAATAAATAATCTGGTGATCATAATAGAATCAGGGACATAGAAAGGGAATGGACTGACTATTCTTGGGGGGGAAAGGGGTGTGGGAGATGCAGGAAGAGACTGGACAAAAATCGTGCACCTATGGATGAGGACAGTGGGTGGGGAGTGAGGGCGGAGGGTGGGGCGGGAACTGGGAGGAGGGGAGTTAGGGGGGGAAAAAAGAGGAACAAATGTAATAATCTGAACAATAAAGATTTAATTAAAAAAAAACAACTCTGTGATGTGACCAACAGTTCAGTGATTGTGATATTTATGCATTACTCCAACTGCCTTACAGATGAAAAAGTAGAAATATACAATATCAACATCGCACCAGACATGCAACTCATTGAAGTATTTTAATTGGAGTTCCTGGATTTTTGTGCTGTAAAATATAAAAATGTTATTAAGAAATAAAGAGAGACAGAGGGAGTAAGAAAGAGAAAGGTAGGGGGTAACACCTTTTTTTAATATGCTTTTATTATTGTTGTGTGTGTTTTTTTAGAGAAAGGGGAAGGGAGAGGCAGAGAGAGAAAGAGAAAAACATTGATCAGCTGCCTCCTACATGCCCCTACCGAGGATCGAGCCCACAACCCAGGCATGTGCCCTGACCAGGAATCAAACCAGAAATCTCTTGGTGCATGAGATGATGCTCAACCACTGAGCCACACCAGCCAGGCCAGGGTGACGCCTTCTTCAGAGTACTTATTACAGTTTTCTCTCTTTGACCAGACTATGAACTCCTACAGGGCCCTGAACTAGTCTATTTGCAAGAATTAGCCACTGTTACTCTTCTGCTTGTCTCCAGGCCTCTTCAGCAATGGCTGTTAAGAGGTATTGACCCCTCCCTGGCACCTGGCCTGGCCTTGTGACTTGATTTAACCAATTAAGTAGCGAAAGGGACATTATGTCAGTTCAGAGCCTAATCCTCCAGAAGCCTGGCAGCCTCCCCTCATTCATTCTCTTGAATTGGCCTGGCCACCTCGTGAGTAAGTCCAGGCCAGCCCCCTGGAGGATGAGAGAGCAGGTAGAGCAGAGATGAACAACCCCAGCTCAGAACCTTCTAGACCAGCCAGCTCAGTAACCCAACAGCTGGCTGCAGCTACTAAGTCCAGCCAAGACCAGAAGAGCTGGCCAGCTGAACCCAGCCCAGACTGTTGACCCAGAGCATTGTAAACTGCTTTTAAAGCCAGTGAGTTGGGATGGTATGCATCCAGTTTTAAAGCCAGTGAGTTGGGATGTTATGCATCCAGAGCTGACTGATACAAGGAGGGGTTGTGTTGAGTTTAATTCATTTTTGTATCTCCCACACCCAGCACAGCAGTAGGCGCCATGTGGCACTCACTGAAGAAATGTCGGATAAGTAAGTGAAGAAATGAACAAATTCAGGCGACTGGGTGGTGATTAGCCTTTATGTTTCTCACTGTTCCGAGGACCATGGGATAAAACATCACTCTTCCTTGAGCTCTAAAATTAAGAACATTTCAGCACTCTGCCTTTCCGACCGCAGTTAGTCCCGTATTAAGTAACAGGAGAGGGTGGGTACCGCCCGCTCTGAAGTCTGAGGCACATGCCTGTAATTCTCTAAAGAACTCAAACCGTTAAGTATTTGCTTTTTGAAACTGCGTTCTCTGGAAATCCACTCCTTTAACCTATCTGCAGAACAACCTGGAAATGCAGGCTCCCCACATCTCAGGCATGAGCCCCCTGTGGTGTGTTCCCTTCTGCAGAATTGTTGGCTACCTCTATCTGCTCAGGGACATAAGGGGGGGGGGGGTGAGAAACAGAGTGAGGTGTCTGAGTGTGCCTGCATGCCACCTCCACACTCTGGCGGTCACCAACCTGCTGTTTATAATAGAGCTAAGCCCATACCTAAAGGGTTGAGCGTCCAGGCTCCAGCTAGCACCCCGGCAGGTGGCATGTGGGCATCAAGATCCATGAAGAAACCCCAAAACAATCTTAAAGAATGAAAACATAACCTTCAGAAATGTCTTCACTGCATATTTGCTTCTGGACTTACTGTTCATGGACTGTCGCTATGAACAAGGGTGGGATTCATGTAATATAACTGCTCAGTGTGACAACAGGCTATTGTTTGCCAATTGATGAGTCAACCTAATTCTTTCACCGCTTGTCTGTATTTGCACTATTTGTGAAATCATCATTCACTTAGATGTTAGACCTTTATTTGGATGGAGCCCTTCACTTCTATGTTAGCATTTATTGATAGGATTCTTTTATCATTGACCTGTAACACAGTAGTACATGTCTCAAAAAAAAAAATGAAGATACAGAAAAGACAACTAATCTGGATCTTCTTGGAAGAGCTTAATGATGCACAGCTCAGGACCGCTTGGGCCTGCCTGGGAAGAGAAGGGTACGGCAAGGTCTTGAGCATCACCACATAGGCACACCTGTGCCCGGGCCCATGCTCCTTTAGGTGGCTTCTGGTTTTAGAAGAGACTGGAGGAACACTTGGTAACCAGAGACCCCTCTTGCAAACAGCATGTGTTTCAGGAACAGCTCAAGGCTCAAATCTGACGCTGAATCTAGAAATTACGCTTCTAGGAATCTAGTCTAGACATGAACAAAGAAGGATGTTTAAGGATATTCACTGCAGCCCTGGCTGTTGTGACTTGGTTGGAGCGTCCTCCTGTACACCGAAGGTGGCGGGTTTGATTCCCAGTCAGGGCACATATGGGAGCAATTGATTGATGTTCCTCACATCAATGTTTCTTTCTCTCTCTCTCTCTTCCTCCCTCCCTTCCTCTCGATCATCAATAAAAACATATCCTTAGGTGAGGATTAAAAAGAATTTTTTAGAAAGGATGTTCACTGCAGCATTATTTATAACAAAGACTAGAAACAACCTAAGTATCCACAGGTAGGGGATGTGGTTGACTAAAACATGGTACATTTATTCGGTTGACTGCTCTGTAGACATTGAAAGGACTGGAGCATTTCTGGTTGTGCTGCTATGGGAAAAGCTCTGAGCTATGTTATTATGTGAAAAGATTGAAGTGTGGGATAGTGTGCATACTGGACTCCCATCTGTGTATATGCACACAAAATTGGATCAAGGTACACAAGAAACTCAATGGTGTTTCCATGTGGAGAACAGGACTAGAGAATCCTTCCTGCAGGTCTCACCGTTGCAAGTAGAGGGCTCTGAGGAAACGTACTCTCCCTGGGAGCGGCCCTAGGGAGCAGCTCCTTGGGGTCAGGGCATAACTGAACCAGGCAAGCAGGACAAAGGAAAGAAGCCAGCCTGCGCCTGAGCAGTCTTCTACCAGGGGAGGGAGGCCTAAGGGAGAGCAGAGAGTTGCCCAGCCTGTCAGCAGCGAGAAGACCTTGAGAACTCATCATTCCCCACTGCAGGGTGCTCGAGGAATCCAGAAACCAATGGGACACTGGCCAGCTGCTTCCTCAGAGGGCATGAGTGCAGACTGCCAGGGAGTGCTGGGCACCCATCTGTTCCCAGGTTCCGTGTCCAGAAATCCATCCTGCAAGGCAAGCCAGGTGGGAAAGGAGAGGGCGAGTGTGGGAAGGGCATCCCAAGTACAGGGAAGAGTGTGCAGAAGGGCACAGAGACGCAGGAGGGCCTGGGACGATTACATGAGTTTGGAGTGGCCGGGCTTCCCAGCATGTGGGCGCTGGTGCTGGCAGGTCCTAGGGCATGAAGGGGATGGGGGAGGCCAGACTGACCTAAAGAACTTGAATTTCATCTTGAAGGTAATATGAAATCTTTTACTTTCAAATGGGGAGGAAGAATTTCTCACAGAGCCCAGTGAATGCTCAGTCATTGTTGGATGGATGAATTAAAGGGGAATTAATCTGGGTCCTACACTTTGAAGTAGTCTATTAGACTGCTGAAGCCTTCGATTTCAGCAGTCTATTAAATTTGGGGGGTTCTCGCTTACTTTTTAATTATAGTAATAAAAGCAGCTACCATGCCTTGAGTGCTTATAGCAAGTACTACCTCACTGGCTCTCAAATGTGGCTGCACCCTGGGTTTACCTATGGAGCTTTTTTAAATGTTGATTGATGGCTTCCACAATCAGGAATTCTGATTTGATGGACCTGGGATTTTTTAACATCTTCCAGCCATGCTAATATGAGCCAAGTTTGAGACCCAAGGCCCTACCGTATTTAATTGTCACAATATCCCCTGGCCATAGACTCTGTCATTAGCTGTGCTGTACAAAATTGTGCAAATACCCCTGTTGGAACATTGGGTGAGCTGTGCATTTGTGAGAGAGATGGGGGAGGGGGGTGCTGTTTATGAGTCTAGGTAGTGATTATCAACTGTCAGACTTGCATAAATCTTAGGGTTAAGGCTTATGCAGGTTTAACACAGAGGAAAGACCAGGCTGTTGTGTCTACCCACAGCTAGAGGCACAGGGTAGGGTGATGGCCCTCCATTCCCGGACCAGGAAAAGTGAGCAATAAAGGGGGAGATGGTGGCAATTCAGCTGAGGAAGGTTCAAGAGTGATCACCGACAAACTCTTCCCATTCTCCCGCCAGAAAAAGCAGCTGGCTGCTCTCTTAATAATGCTTTGTCTTCCCCAGAAGAACGAAAACACATTCTGCATAGAGATGCTTCTTTTAGCAGCCACAGTGTCTGGTTTCAAAGGCAGAGGAGGGAGGGGAGGAAAGTAGGAAAGACAAATTTTTCATGACTTTTCCTCCTCAAATTTGTTGAGCGAATGTGATAAGGAAGATACATGTTACTGATGTATTAGCAGTCAAGGAGAACCTGGGTGTCTAGAGCTGGGAGCAGCATTAACAGTGCGTCCAATCACCATAGTGGATGTGGCTTGTCAGGGGACACCAGGGTATGGTACCACAGTTGGTACCATATGACCAGGGGGTAAAGAGCCCTGGGGTACAAGCTGTTTGGAGGGACGACTGCACCCCTGGGGAGGAGATAGCTTCCACGTGAGCCCCTGTGTCACACCTGAGAATTGCTCTCTTTACCCAAAGCTGCAATGAAAAACTTAAGTGGGTAGAACACCATCGCTGAGACTAGAGTTTGGCTCAAATGGCAAAACTGGCACCCTCTCTCATAGAGAACACTTCTGGGAAACGCTTAAGGTCGGCGAGGGCTGAGGGATCTTGGGTATTAGGGACCACTGACAGAGAGCCCTTCTGAGCCCCTCACGTGACTGTCCAACCTGTCCACTAGCTCCATCCACTGAGAAAGTTAGAAGCAATGACCAAGCCACCAGCTGCGATCATCCCTAGTTAGGTCTTGAAATGCAGCGTCTCACTAAAATAAATAACTGCACAGGGAGAGAGGAAAAGCAGGGCTCCTTCTGGTACTAGCTGAGCCCAGACCCTGGACCTGTCCTACTGGATAACAAGGAAACTACCAATTTCTAGGGTCATGTCAAAAACATTCAAGAACCCACGTGAAGAGAGTCTCACTGGCCAAAGATGGAACAATTTGAGGACAAGCGATAATAATCGCAAGGGCTTGAAATCCATCAAATATGTTGAAATTCATGAGTTCATAATTACATATAGTTGGTCCTTTTTGGAGGATGACAGGGAACCAATTCTGTAATCTTGAAAAGCACTAAATTAAGGGGGGGAGAATCAAAGAGGTATCCTGCTTCCCCTATATGATCCTTATCACTAAATAACCAATAATAGATGAAGGGAATTTTCTCTTTATAAAAGGACTCTAACTTCCCTAGCCAGCTTGGCTCAGTGGATAGAGCATCAGCCTGCAGACCGAAGGGTACTGGGTTCGATTCTGGTCGAGGGCACGTACCTTGGTTGCAGGCTCCTCCCCTGGTCAGGGCTTGCGCAGGAGGCAACCCATCGATGTGTTTCTCTCACATCAGTATTTCTCTCTGTCTTTTCCTCTCTCTTCCACTCTCTAAACATCAATAGAAAAATATCCTTGGGTGAGGATTAAAAATATATATATATACATTTTTTAAATAAAAATAAATAAGTAAAAGCACTGCAACTATTAAATGAAAAGGAAATGACAGAATTAGAATACCACTGTTTTTGCAAACCCCAGTAAATTACTAGGTACAGGCATTAGGTAAGCATCAGTGGCTGCCAACATCACTTGCATCATAAAAAGAGAGACAACCAGACATTATGTGTCTCCTGAAGTCTTGCCAAGGAAATCGAACCTGAGTCCAAGCCAGTTTCTAGGTGCAGCTCCCCATCTGCAGGAGCGTGGTGAACTATTGAGGACTATGCAATCAGCAAATCACACTGCAGGGACTTCCACAGGCCAAACGGACCAGGTTCTCCCACAGAGGGATTGAAAGAAAAATATAGAGATAGGCGGGGAAACCTGTAAGATAAACATTGAAAGAGACTTAAAAGACACATCAAAGCTTTGTAGATGTCCAGAACTAAACTTAGTGTTTATAATGCATATTTGGATAAAAAATAAAAACGTTATAAAAATGGGATATAGATTACTTGTTGGGGGAGAAAGGAAGGGACCTGTGGTTTGAATGGGGGACCTAGATGGGCTCCTGGGATGGTGGCAAAGGTTATTTCTTGACCTAGTGGTTGTTACATAGCTGTTTGCCTTGGAATAATTCATTAAGTCACATTGGTATGGTTTTCTGTATAGAAATTATGGTTTTCTGTATTTGTGTTTTGTTTAAAAAAACTTTTCAAGTCCTTCCCTAATAGAGATATTCAAAGCATGAGAGCATGAGGGCCTATGGAGAGGGCCAGGTGGCAAGAGTCTGAGGGTAGGCTCTAGAAACTTAGAACATCCCCAGCTAACAGCCAGCAAGAAAACAGTCCTTCAACCACAAGGAATTAAATTCTACCAACAACCTGAATATACCTGGAAGGGAACACGGAGCTCCAGATGAGAAAGTAGCCTGGTTGACACCCTGATGTCAGTCTTGTGAGACCCTGAGCAGAGAAGCCAGCTACACTAGGCCTGGATTTCTGACCTACAGAGCTGGGAGGTGATAAATAGGTGTGTTTTGAACGCTAAGTTTATGGTATTGTGTTACGCTGCAGTAGAAAAATAATACATAGAACAAGCTCTACGCTGCAAAAATGATACCAATAAGACAACCTGAATGCAATAGTGTAAGTGGGTCTTTTTTATTATAATGTTCATCATAAATAGGAAAAAGTTAACAGCAGCAAAGCACTTTAGATTTTTCCTAAGTGCAATAGGGGAAAGAAAGTTTTCAGATATGCTAAAAATAATTCTAATTGCTATCAGTTGGGAAGAAGCTCTCAGTCGAAAGAGGTCTTCTGTATCTGAAGAAGCATAATGAACCCTCCCCCTCACCTTTCAGGCTCCAAAGACACATGTGGCTGAATAGAGACTATTGTGGGGGGAGAGTGAACTGTCTTCTTCCTCCCACTCTCACCCACCCAGAAGCAATTAGTGACAGAGAACAAAGAAAGCCACGTGCCTTCTTGTTCTAAGACTGGAGAAAATGGAGCCAGCTGGGGCAGGGAAGTGTCCTGAGAAAAGTCGGCATCACGGGAACAATTTGACAGAAGCCAGGCAGTCCCTTCATCTAATACTGACCGTGGGCAACATTAACAGACTGATGGGTGAATTTCTAGACCTAATTTCTTTTTTTTTTAACTTTTTATTGATTAAGGTATTACAAATGTGTCTTTATCCCCCCATTGTCCCCTCATCCCCCCAGTCTTGCCCTCACCCTCACTCCCTGCATCCATCGCTTATGCATATATGCACGCATACAAGTCCTTTGGTTGATCTCTCCTCCTCACCCCCACCCTCTCTTACCTTCCCTCTGAGGTTTGAGCATCTGATCGATGCTTCTCTGTCTCCAAATCTGTTTTTGTTCATCGATTTATGTTGTTCATTATAATCCACAAATGAGTGAGAGCATGTGGTATTTATCTTTCTCTGACTGACTTATTTCACTTAGCATAATGCTCTCCAGCTCCATCCATGCTGTTGCAAATGGTAAGAGTTCCTTCCTTTTTACAGCAGCATAGTATTCCATCGTGTAGATGTACCACAGTTTTCTAATCCACTCATCTACTGATGGGCACTTAGGCTGTTTCCAGATCTTAGCTATGGTGAATTGTGCTGCTATGAACATAGGGGTGCATATATCCTTTCTGATTGGTGTTTCTGGTTTCCTGGGATATATTCCTAGAAGTGGGATCACTGGGTCAAATGGAAGTTCCATTTTTAGTTTTTTGAGGAAACTCCATACTGTTCTCCACAGTGGCTGCACCAGTCTGCATTCCCACCAGCAGTGCACAAGTGTTCCTTTTTCTCTGCATCCTCGCCAGCATTTGTCACTTGTTGATTTGTTGATGATAGCCATTCTGACAGGTGTGAGATGGTACCTCATTGTTGTTTTGATTTGCATCTCTCAGATGATTAGTGACTTTGAGCACGTTTTCATATGTCTCTTGGCCTTCTGTATGTCGTCTTTCGAAAAGTATCTATTTAGATCCGTTGCCCATTTTTTGATTGGGTTGTTTGTCTTCCTTTCATTAAGTTGCATAAGTTCCCTATAAATGTTGGAGATTAAACCCTTATCGGAGATATCATTGGCAAATATGTTCTTCCTTGCAGTGGGTTTTCTTATTGTTTTGTTGATGGTTTCTTTTGCTGTGCAGAAGCTTTTTATTTTGATGTAGTCCCATTTGTTTATTTTCCCTTTAGTTTCCATTGTCCTAGGAGCTGTGTCAGTGAAGAAATTCCTTTGTCATATGTCTGAGATCTTGCTGCCTGTGGATTCCTCTAATATTTTTATGGTTTCCTGTCTTACATTTAAGTCCTTTATCCATTTTGAGTTTATTTTTGTGTATGGTGTAAGTTGGTGGTCTAGTTTCATTTTTTTTTGCATGTGTCTGACCAAATTTCCCAGCACCATTTATTGAAGAGACTGTCTTGACTCCATTGTATGTTCTTGCCTGTTTTGTCAAATATTTACTGAGCATAGTGGTTTGGGTCAATTTCTGAGTTCCCCATTCTATTCCATTGGTCTATAGGTCTGTTCTTGTGCCAGTACCAGGCTGTTTTAAGAACAGTGGCTTTGTAATGCAGCTTGAGATCTGGTATTGAGATCCCACCTACTTTGTTCTTCTTTCTCAGGATCGCTGCAGCTATTCGGGGTCTCTTTTTATTCCAGATGAATTTTTGGAGAGTTCTTTCTAGATCTGTGAAGTATGCCGTTGGTATTTTAATGGGGAGTAGACCTAGTTTCTAAGTGTTCTTCTTCTCTTTGGTGTCTAGTTGATGCCTGGCCAAGAAAATTGGAAGGCTAGAAAACAAAGTAGCATGTTTTGAGTACCTAGGAAGCATTGAGTACTGTGCCAGATACTTTTACATTGTAGTTCCAGTTAATCCTCACGGCCATCTGTGTTAGTCAGGGTTCTCCAGACAGGGGTGTGTGTGTGTGTGTGTGTGTGTGTGTGTGTGTGTGTATGTGTGTGTGTGAATATATTAATTTATTGTAAGGAGTTAGCTCACATGGTTAGGGAGGCTCCCAAGTCCAAAATCTGCAGGGTGGACTGGCAGCCTGGAGACCAGGAGGGCCAATGTTCCAGTTCCACTGCAGATCCACCTGCTCTAGAGCCAGGAAGCACCGATGTTGCAGATGGCGTTCAAAGGCAATCTGCTGGAGAAATCTCTCTTGCTCGTGGGAGAGCCAGTCTTTTGTTTGATTTGGGCCTTCAACTGATTGTAGGAGGCCCACCGCCCACTTTGTGGAGGGCAATCTGCTTCATCCTAAATACGCTCACAGAAAAACCCTAAAGGTTTGGCCAAATATCTGGGCACCCCACAGCCCAGCCAAAATGACACATGAAATGAACCATCCAGCCATCAGAGAGATAAATATTCCCTCATTTTGCACATGAGGAAACAGGCTCCCAATTGAGTGACATACTCAGTAAAGTGGCTGGTTGGAGTTCCAGCTGCAATCAAACCTAGCCTCTCTGACTCCAGGAAGTTGGGGTGGGGTGAGTATCATTGAATCTCACCTGGAGAGAAAACCCAGTCTCCCCTACCTTCAGTAATAACTGTCACACTAGCACACAATCAGCTAGCAAGATGTGAGCACCTGCTGTGCTGTCAGGGAACTAAACTCACAGAGGGGAGACCATCAAACAGCTGCAAAACGGCCTGGCAGGTCTTGTTTTCTCTCCGGTGCAGGTGCTGGGGGGAAAGGGGGAGCCACTGCCCTGATTCACACCGAAAGTGGGTCGCAGTGCCCAGGCCAGGGCCCAGGTCCGTCCACCCTGTAGGGCTGCAAGAACCTCTCGCTTCTCAGGTGACCACAGAGGAGAGGAAGCACTCAGACGGCGGGTGAGCACTTACTTACATTAAACAACTTTATGAGGGCGACCGCCTGCTGAGGTCTGTCAGGCAAGAGATTAAGTATTACAAAGCCTGTTCTTTCAGCAGGACTAGGAAGAAACCATTCCCTTAGCACACAAGGGGTATAGGGAAGTCTCCGCGCCCCATCCGGCTTCCCGCACTCATTGCCCGTGCATCAGCCCTTGATCTGCGCCTCTAGGATGGTCGTGGGTCCGAGTTCCACCCTCTCCCACCTCCAGCCCCCACATTTGTCCCCAGGTCTGCGCGCCACCCAGCGCCTGCCTCCTGCCCGGAGGTTGGCTGCGAGGCCACTGGCGACACCTAGTGGCCAAGGCGGCTGCAGCAGCCGAAGTCAGATTTCCCCGGAGGGAGAAGAAAGACAGGGCTCGGGCTCTTGTGGTTTGAATATTAAAAAGAACGTGACTTCACTTGTTACTCGAAGTTGACCAAGGTGCACCTCTGCTGAAAAGCACGGAAAGAGCCCTAGCCGGTTTGGCTCAGTGGATAGAGCGTGGGCCTGCGGACTGAAGGGTCCCAGGTTTGATTCCCGTCAAGGGCACATGCCAGGGGTTGCAGGCTCTGTCCCCAGTAGAGGGCGTGCAGGAGGCAGCCGATCAATGATTAGTGAGTCTCTCATTGATGTTTCTATCTCTCTTTCCCTCTCCCTTTCTCTCTGAAAATATATTTAAAAAAGAAAAGCACAGAAAGACTGGTGGCCTTTCCTTGATTCTGGACCTCGGGAAAGGGCCAATTTCAGGGTCAGACCCCTGTTTAAGCCCCTCCTACCCTCCTCCGTCTATCTGCGCTGTCCACTGTCCACTCCACCACTGTCCACTCCACTTGGTCGGCACTAGGCATATGTGGCTATTTTTTTAAAATATTTTTTTTATTGATTTCAGCGAGGAAGGGAGAGGGAGAGAGAGAAACATCAATGATGAGAGAGAATCACTGATCGGCTGCCTCCTGCCTGCCCCCCTCTGGGGCTGGAGCCTGCAACCTGGGCATGTGCCCTGATAGGAAATCAAACTGTGACCTCCTGGTTCATTAGGTCAATGCTCAACCACTGAGCCACACCAGCATATGTGGCTATTTAAATCAAACTAATCAAAACGAGATGGAAAGCCTTCTTTCTTCAGTGGTACCAGCCACCCTTCAAGTGCTCAGTAGCCACATGTGGCTGGTGGTGAACAGGCTGGACACGTTTCCATCCTCACAGAAATGCTGATGGGTAAACGCTGATCTTCAGGCTAGGAATTTCCCCACTGGTGTCTTTTACACATTTTCAACAACATTTTCTTTGGAAAGAAAAAGACGGGACACTGGGCGGAACTGTCATCTTTTTTTTTTTTAATATATTTTGTTGATTTTCTTTTTTTAAAAATTATATTTTGTTGATTTTTTACAGAGAGGAAGGGAGAGGGATAGAGAGTTTGAAACATCTATGAGAGAGAAACATCGATCAGCTGCCTCCTGCACATCTCCTACTGGGGATGTGCCCACAACCAAGGTACATGCCCTTGACCGGAATCGAACCTGAGACCTTTCAGTCCGCAGGCCGACGCTCTATCCACTGAGCCAAACCGGTTAGGGCCGGAACTGTCGTCTTGCTCGATTCTTCATTAGCAGGAGCGCACGGACTGACAGAGGAGCTGGTTGACACACATTTGGCTTGAACGGGGTTTCCAGATGCGGCGTTACTGCGTCCCTCTCCCGGGAACACGAGCCGCGTGGGCGTGGGCGTTTCGCCGTCCATTTGTCGCTGGAGGTTCAGACGAGGCGTTCTCTCCCTTCCTGCTTTCTCTTCGAGGGGAACACCTTTCCCTCCGCGTGTCTAACAAGGGAAAGATGCTGGTGGAGATGTCTGGGAGCCTCTGGCATGGGGCGAAGGAAGGCTCTTTCGGGACATGGACTCACCAGGTTCTACGGCAAAAGAGAAGTCCTGAACCAGGGGCGGCTGGACTGGCCACCCAGACGCAATCATCCCAGGGTGTCTTGGTACTTCGTTCATTCGCTCATTCCACCAACATTTACTGAGCGTTTATTATGTGCCAGGGTACAGCCACGAGCTCAACACGGACCTTCCGCGATAGGGCTGGCAGGGGAGGGGTGACCCACAATGTAAAGAATGGTGCCACATAAGTATAATGGATCCAGGTCAGCCATATACGATAATAGCAGTTGCCTCGTTCTGAATTCCTATCCCCATCCCTATTCTTTTTTAATCCTCACCCGAGGATATGTTTGTCTTTATTTTAGAAAGAGAGAGAAGAAGGGAGAGGGAGAGAGAAGAGAGAAACATTGATCGGTTGCCTCCTGTATGTACCCTGACCAGGTATCAAACCCACAACCCTTAGTACCTGGGACGATGCTCCAACCAGTGGAGCCACACGGGCCAGGGCTCCCCATCCCTATCCTGTACCAAGCACTGAGCTCTCTGCTCACCAGAGACCAGCGAGCCCCCACAGCAGCTGTGTTGGGCCTCAGGTACTGTTACTCTCAACTCCCATCGGTGCAAACACCCTCAGGAGGTGGAGCAAGGTGCTCAGGGCCGGCACTGGTGCAGGGAGGAGCCAGCGTCGCAGCCCTGGTCTGGCTGACGCCACCTGGGAGGAAAAAAGTGCAGGTTGTCAGGAGACCTGAGTTCCAGGCTCAATTCTGTTACCAGGCCTCTGAGTGGCCTTTGGAATAATCACGAATTCTTTCTGGGCTCATTTCCCCTCTGTAGAATGAAGGGGTAATGCCAAGGGACAGTTGAGAGCCCTCCTAGTTCAACTATTCGGTGATACTAGGATGCTAGGGAGGCCCTGTAGCTCTGCTGGTAGAGGAAATGAACAAGCCACAGACTCTTCCAGTGGAAAAGACAGATACCATGCGACATGCCCCAAGCAGGAAAATGGAACTTGCTACACAGAGGAAGGGCACATAAATCAACCCTGGCAGGGTAGCAGAGGAGTAATCAGGGAGAACTTCCTGGAGGAGGTGATAGGTGAACAGAGTCCTCAAGGGCACGAAGTAAGAGTGTTGAAAATCTAGAGAGGAAGAAAGACACGCTGGGCAACAGGAATAGAAGTGCCAGAGCCTAGAGGGAGGGTGTTCTGTGTGGCGATGTGCCGTTTGAAAGGAGAGAAGTGTCCCTACGACTCAGAGGCTGTTGTTGGACCGTCGCTAAACTGCGCTGCTGATGGGCGATGGCCAACGTCACTGCTGAGTATGCACATCAGCAAGGTCACCTGTCACCAGCTTGAGATGTCACCCTCTGAAGAGGGCCATGAACATCACCCTGTGCCCTCACACACGGCCTCTGTGGCTTACAAAGCCGTTTCACCCGCCCGGACTCACAAAGCGGTTCCCAGCCCGGCCCAGGCAGAGCTCCTGCCTCTGCTCCACAGCCAGCCAGCCCAGGCCAGCGGTTGGCTGGCTGATAACCCCGGAGTAAAGGTAGAGAGGAGAGTGTCTATTGAGGGTGGCTTTGAAAGGCATTGGGGTGCCGTCCTGGCCTCCGGGCTGAGGGAGTGGAAGTCAGGGGTCAGACACTCCGTGAGCATTTCCTCTCCATCGCTCTTCCAGATGAGCAGGTTCCAGACCACAGCACTGGTTTGTCAGAGTTCCTGCGCTCCCTGCACTAGAAGCAGCACTTGGAGCTGGAGGCCTGGCGGCCTCAGGAATCCAGGCTGGGCCCTCCTACCGCCCATGGACACCACCCGGGGGAGGAGTGGGTTCTGTGCCTTCAAACCGTGCTCCTGAGGAACCTCAGAACTCACCCCCGTCCATCTGGGGACGGAACCTAAAGGACTGGATGGGTCAGAAGTTCTGCTTGTATCTGTTTTACGTACGGTTTCTATGAGAAAAACAATTTCTGCTGCTAAACAGTCCAAGGCTAGTCCGGCCTCTCTCCATTAAAGAAAATGAAGCCTGAGAGAGAAGAGCTGAAGGTATTGGAGGCGGCAGGATCGGGGTCAGACTGGACTTGGGTTCAGCAACCTCGGTACTTGGGTTCTGGGCAGGAAAGATTTCAGAGCCAAGAATCAAACTCTAAGAGAACATTTATTTATAAAATCACGGAGGTGGAAGAAGTCGTTCATAGAAGAGGTGGGCTGAGGAAGTGAGTTATGGAGGCAGAGGAAGGGCCCTCGGAGCCTGGGAGTGAGGAAGGTAATGGTAATGTGCCTGGGGTGGGGGGAGGGGGAGGGGGAGGAAGGGAAAGGCAGGGCCTGCTCCTGGGAGGGAGCCTGCACTGGGTTCTTCTCCTGAGGGTTTCAAGGGTGGAGATTTTAGGGGAGGGCCCAGGGGAAGATAATAGAATATTCAGCAGTTTTCGGGGTGTTGTGGTCTCCACTGATTGGCCTGCACCAGGGGTCATTATCCAATGCTGGTCCTGAGGTCAGCCATGGGGTTGCTGGTCTGGGTTTGCTGTTTTTCTGGGCCTGGAGCTGAAATACAACCGAGGCCTAGATGTTATCTCTAGGGAGGAAAGGTCAGGGGGTCCAAACGGCAGATGCTGGGGGAGGAAAAGTCACCCTGGGGGCGAGTCCCACCTGCGATTGTTTCTAGGCACCTGGGCTTTCCGCCCTGGTGACCTCTGTGCCTGGCCCATCCTCCTCGCTCTGCTCATGTCTGACTAACTGCCCACCACAGTGTGACCCAGCTCTCCTGGCCCCAGTGCTCTCTCCGCCATCCTGGTCCTCCCTTCACCCTCCACATCTAGGCTGTGAGATTTGCTTGTCTGCTGTGACCCCAGCATTGAATACTCAAGGCATTTACCAGGGTGCTGAGCCCCTCCAGGCGCCCGGGCACTTGGCAAGGGTGTAATCAGATAGTATGTAAAAGCCAAGTAACAGTTGATCAAACAAGATAACAGGTTTTCTCTATGACACAGGCGGTCCAGGGTTGGTATGGCAGCTCCACAGAACTTTCAGGAACCCAGGCTCCTTCCAATCCATCACCCTGTCACCCCAAAGGGGTGATGCTTGCTTGTCCTCATGTTCCCAGAGGGCAACCAGAGCTCCAGACACCACATCCACATCCTTTGTAAAAAGAGAATTAAACTTAAGACTTAAAAGTATTGGGTTCAAATCCTGATTCTCCACCTAATATCAAAGTCAAAATACATTTCTGAGCCTCAGTTTTATCATCCAAAACGAGTCATAATAATCATCACCTCACAAAATAGTCACGAGGAGTCAATAGGACAATTTATGTGAACGATAACTTATGGGATGGGCATTCAAGTAAGGTTTGCTTTACGAAAATAACAATAATCTGAGGAAGAACACCAATTCTTTCACCGGCTAAAACTGGATATTATTAAACACTAGAGGCCCAGTGCACGAATTTGTGCATGGGTGGGGCTGATCTGATGGGGCTGATCTGCCGGGCCTGCTGTGGGAAGGGGACGTGGGAGGTTGGACAGCCTGCCCCTTCCCTGGCCGAACTCCCAGTCAAACTCCTGGTTGAGGGGACAATTTGCATATTGGCCTTTTATTATATAGGATGGCTCATGGTCCATCAGTTAAAGGTTGGAATTCTCAAACCCCACACCCCCTGGCCAAGCCGCGCTCTCCCCTGTCTGCCTCACAGCTCTCTCTGTGCAAAGATCTCAGCAGAGCTAGAGGTCTCCTTCTCCTCCACATGCATCACAGAGCCCTCAGCAGCTAGCCCACACCGAATACAAGGCAGGCATTTGCTAAGTGTTGGTTCAAACTGTATTCTGTCTTAAAGACGTGGGTTGTACTGGCATTTGACTTGTGAAACTATGAATCCCCAAAGTTAAATTTAACTCCTGTGGATTAAGAAAAAACTCTAGATCGCATTTCTGTTAGGTTGGTTTTATATGCAGGAAAATATTTGTTTTATGATATTTTTCAGATTTTTAAAAAATCTAGTAAGATAAAAATAAATAAATAAATAAATAGCAAGCCTAGGGAATGAAGAATGAGGTTATGTGGAAAGAGGGATATAAAGGCATAGAGATGCTCTGTGAAAATCCAAGCAAAAAAAAAGAAAAAAATCTAAGGAAACATATTTGGACCCAGAAAGAGGTTGCATAACTTGTGGGAGTTTTAAAACAATAATATTGAGTTTTGGGATGAGTAGCGATGGAGATGGGCTTCTCCTGTGCCACTGGTAGCAATACCCAAAAAGTCCACACGATGGCAATATTATTCCAGGAATCTCTCCGGTCTCGCCCACCCAGTGGGTCCTGCTTTCTTTCTTTCTTTTTTTTTTTTTTAAATATATTTTATTGATTTTTTACAGAGAGGAAGAGAGAGAGATAGAGAGTTTGAAACATCAATGGGAGAGAAACATCGATCAGCCACCTCCTGTACATCTCCCACTGGGGATGTGCCCGCAACCCAGGTACATGCCCTTGACCAGAATCGAACCTGGGACCCCTCAGTCCGCAGGCCGACGGTCTATCCACTGAGCCAAACCGGTTTCAGTGCTCCTGCTTTCTTATCTCTGGGGTGGGGAATGTGAGGCCCACCAGCGGTGTAAGGCTGGAGAAATCATGTGGTCTGGTCTGGCCTTGCCAAGGTGTTAGGGGTGAGTTCATTAAATGTCTGACCAATTATAGCAGGCTAATTTTTAAGTTGATAATTATGTTATAGATAGCCATATGGCCCTCGGTAGAAAAACGTTCCTCACCCCTGCCTAGCTAATGTCATTAATGGCATTGTGCACTTTCTGTCGAAAAGTCATGCTCCCGGCCTCACCTTCAGACACTGTCCCTTCACCAGTCCTGATACAAAAATAAACTCTACCGACTGACCTCATGGTTACTCGTTCCATTTTAAACACAGGTTTATGATCTATCTCAATTGTAAAAGCAGCTTAAATCAAAAGTGTGACGTTAATGAGAAAACAAAATGAACAAACAAACAAGCAAGCCTCCCGGGAGGTTGCTATTTCCCAGGTAAGCGGGGTGTGGCCAGGCCTGGAGGTGGTCAGAGGCAGAAGGGCCCACTTGAGACAAGATAACTCCTTAAGCTGGTGAGGCGGAGCCGGCTCCAGAGAGAGCGGAGAATGAAAACCCAAATGCTGCTCTTTAAAAAAAAATGTTTAGTATGGAAAATTTCAACCATGCAAAAGTACACAGATGCTATGCCAGGCTCAGATACCATCTGAAGGTGGGTCTGAAACTATAAACCATGACAGAGGCTGTGAGGAAAATGGAAGTTCCCGGTTTGTTGAGGACACTTAGGATGTAAGTTCAGGGCCCGTGTTTGTCACCCCTCCTCCCACCACCTCCTACCCCCCTCCCCACCCCTGTTGGCCCCTCATAATGTAAAGTCTTTACAAGAGAAGGGGGTGTGGGGAGCCATGGCCTCAGAGGGCGGTCAGAACGCTGAGCTGTGCAATTTCCGCACAAGGATTTGAATCCTGGTTTAGTGTCCTGTCGTGCAGGAGGGCTGTTTGTTTGCTTTTAAACCTGGGTTGCTTCTAGGGATATCTGAATGCCCAGAGAATGGCATGCGTGGGCATTTTCCTGGGGAGAGGATGCACTGCTTCCACAGGTTGTCCAAAGGCTTCTGCTCCCCTCGCCCCTGCCAGGAAAAGCAGAGCCACTGTAATGTATTGATCGTGCTAATCCAGTCGCTCATCTCTAATGGTCATATTACCCGTTATATGATGGCCTTTGAATGATTTCACTGAAAACACAAAAATTTTAAGAAAAATAGTCCTGCTACAGTCATTTACTATTTTGAAATGTCATATGATCTTCCTCCCAGTGATTGGATGAAGTGCAGCACAGATGAATTATTTTCTATATTTAAGATTTTATATCCACCTAACGTAATTATAGAACTTTTAATAAAAGTAATCTGCTTTTAGGTACTTTATATTGGAAACGTCAAGATGTATTGATTTCATAGCTCGGAGCAGAAACTAACAATTACACTAATTTTAAGTATGTTTCATAACAATGATAATCCAAATTCATTAGTAAATGAATTTGGGCCTGGCAATTGTGGCTCAGTGGTTGAACATCGACCTATGAACCAAGCCATCACAGTTCAATCCTAGTCAGGGCACATGCCTGGGTTGCAGGCTCAATCCCCAGTAGGAGGCATGCAGGAGGCAGCCGATCAATGATTCTCTCTCATTGATATGTCTTTCTCCCTCTCCCTTCCTCTCAGAAATCAATAAAAAATATTTTTTAAATGAATGAATTTGGGCAAATGTGCTTTGCTATAAGTCCATTTAATGCATTTTTTTTTTACACGGGCATTTCAAAGTCATTGTGGAAATAACCACAAGCATACATATTTATTCACAGAAAATGCCATCATGGCTTTAATATGAAACAAAGCTGTCAGAGTTCACAGAAAGAGCATAAAGTGCAAGAGCTCCATTTCAAAAGGCTTTACGCTACTCCCAAAGCAATGGAGGTTAAATGCCACCACAGCCAGTGGGCACACGCCTTACACAGCACACCCTGCATAAAGTATAAACTCTAGAAGGAATGTATCTGAAAATACTATATTTGTTCTAATTACAAACTGTGGTTATAAAATACTCTTAAATCTGGCTTAACATATAGAGATACAATTCAAACAATTAGCCCCTTATAGTAGGGGCCATTCAAGAAAAAGAAGTCCATAGAACGATGTTATAAAAGCCATGGGGAATCCCGACCTGGCCCGAGCCTTCTCTTTGGCCAGCTAGAATGGCAGCACCCAGGGCAAAGAGCTGGCTATGAAAGGTCCCACGTCCATGAGGAGAAAAGGAGCTCTGGTCGGGGCTCTGGCTGGGCTAGCCTCAGCCCTCACCTGTCCCTCACAGGGGGTCCCATGTCAGCCCCGAGGGAGGGAGAGCCAGGGAGGGCTCCAATCCAGTCCTGGGGCCGCCAAGATGGCACTGGCTCATATAAGCATGATGGACTGGTGAGATGCTTTACACACCTGAGAAACCCAATAAACAGAATAGGTGATGGCATTTCACAAAGACTGTGTTTGATGACCCTCGAGCTTAGGCGCTCTCCAGAGGGACAGTGTTCCCCCAAAATGTAGCATGTGACCAAATAGGTTCAGATATCTGCTCCCATGCACCTTAAATATGTTCACTGAAGTGCTTGTTTTATAATATGCTCATCAAGGGGATAAATATTTCTTTTCCTAAAAATCAATAAGCAACCAAACAGTATTCAGTAAGAATCATTCACTTAATAACATGGTAACATTTTTTTTTAATATGCAAAATGCATTCCTTCTGGATATTGATTTGGGGCAAATTCTACCCAGAGCAGAAATCAGATAGCCATGCAGAGCAACTGCCGTGACCTAGCTCCCAAGTGTGGAATCGCCACTTCCCTCCGTGGCAGCAGGGAGAACGATTCTTGATTGCACATTCATTAATGAAATAAGCCCTTCACTCACTTTACATCGGCGAACATCGAAACCGTAGAGCCATGTATTTAACACTATTTCCTATTACTCGTCAGTCCAAGAGCAGAAGCATATCTAGGAGTAGAATCCAGTCCATGATTCCACGCGCGGCTCCGTCAGCAGGGAAGACTCAGTAGTCAGGCTCAGAATCCAGCGATGAGCTCTCCGGCGTCTCGCTAAGGCGAGGGCACTTCAAAGCCTGCTCTTTGTGCAAAATACCCAACTCACACTTACATTCCACTCAAGCCACAGGACAAACCATCAGCTCTAAAAGACATCTACTTACAAATGTAGTAGGGAAAAAAAGACTAGGAGGAAATATACCAAAATATGAATGGTTGTCCTTGAGCTACAGAAATAGATTACTTCTTTGACTTTTTTGTAGGATCCCAATTTTCTTTAAAGAGCAAGTAGTGCTATCAGAGCATTATAAATATGTAACTACAAGTATGAATGAAACCATCAACCTAACTTAAATACTCTCTTGACTTGCCATCCCACGCTGACAAGCTATAGTGATTGCTGTTCAAACGGGTTATGTTTTGCCCTCCTCAGTATACCCCACTCCCCGCTTTTTTCTCGGCCCTCATTGCATTAAAACCAGTTCCTAGTAGGGCACTGTGTTCCTATCAGAAGCATTCCTCCTGACATCTGAACTTATTCACATCCTTTCTTGTGCTAGAGGGATGGAAATAGCCCGAGAGTCAGGGCACGTCCTTCCTTCCTTCCAGCAGTCACCGTTCATCCCTATTTCCAAAGACACCCAGAAACTTCCAGGCGGTCAAAGCCTTGGGAGCTGAAGGTAGTGTTCCCCAGGGAACCAGCCCTGCATCTGATGGGGTAAATGGTCCATCCTTGACAATGCTCCCCTCACCAAGGAACCCTCCAGACAGACACACGCACAAATATGTGCTACCCTCCTCTCTCTGCGTTTCCTGATCTACGCTTCCACGCTAAGACGGGTGGGCTTACAGCACACCAAACCCCTTACTTGGGGGCATTTTTATTGTGCAGAATGGATGAAACCAGGATCCGTGCCTGCTGAGCCAACCAGAAGAGAGGGCAGTCTGGTATCTCCCTTTTAAAAATGCTAGACTTGAAACCCAAAGGACTTAGCAGTTTTCAAATTCTGTTTCATGAACCACCTAGGTCACATAGAGGTGGGTTAGAGGTTCTTGAAATATTTAATTCAAACCGTTTTTAGAATATATTTTTACACTACAATATAGCAATATGTACACTCATTCAATACCCAATTTTTCTACCTTGAAAACTGCCAAATCGTTAATTTGCATTTTCACTGCCTGATATATTTAAGAACTGCTATAAGTTTAACCTCAAAGTAAATTTAAGCTAATAAAACCCATTTCACACATTGGGGTTCCATAAAGATTTCTTACTGCAAACAGGGTTCTGCTGCTAAAATAACTTGAAAACCACAGAAGGTAGTCATTCATTTTTAAACTCTGAATTCCGTTCTTTCATGGGGTTTTGCCTTAGGGCCTGTGCAAACTCCAGCCACAGACACAGTTCCCGGCCAGGCCTCACTGCTGCTGCCCAACTCTGAGGCGCTCCGCACAGTGGCGAGACTCCTGGCCGCGCAAGGACAGCCTGCCCTGCCCTCACAGGGGAAGGCTGCAAAGCAGGAAGCGCCTGAGAACGAGTATCCCTGAGGCCGCGAATCGCCCCCCGCCCCCCTCACACCTTCAGGGCATGTGGAGTCTCCCATCCATCCCAGCCCAGGGAAGAGGAGATTTAGTTGTAGCCAGTGTCACTTTAGGTGAGAAAAACTCAGAGACAACAGCTTCGCCCTGCTACACAGCCAAGGACCCACCAGCCAACGCGTGGTTCCTGCCAGCACTGGGGACTGCGGCCCAAATGCTCGGAGAATCTACAGGAAGCCCCTCCCAGTGCGAGCGTGGAGAATAATCACCCCAGCAAAAGCCAGAGAAAGGACGGGGATGTTCTTGAGGTAACATCCAGGCAGCTCACAGGAGGTGTCCAATGAGAACACGTCTCCAAAACTTCGTGGTTGCTCCCAGCTCTGAGCCCGGGCCCCCGCCCTCACGGTTGTCACAGCCCTTGGGTGATGGTAGAGGTCAGGCAGTGAGGAAGGGTCTGGGGAGGGACCCAGCGACTCCTCTGTGTGTCTGAGGCTACTGGGCTGGGGTGGGGGACAACAGTGTCCATATTTAAGCACTTCGTCATCTTCAATAATGGCTTATAATGGACAGTCGTTTTGGCACAGAGGGGTTTTCTCCTTAGCCGTACCCTCACCTGTCAGGTCTCCATGTCTCAGCAGAGGTAGAAGTGAAAGGATCCACAAATGCATGTAAAACCCGGGTGTTTGAGCGCGGCAAGCAGAAAGCTAGCTTCCCTAGCCACAGCCACAAGCGTGTGTGTGTGTGTGCGTGTGTGTGTGTGTGTGTGTGTGTGTGTGTGGTTTTCCCAAATGGAAACCTGGCGTCCTCCATCAGACGGGTGGAGGGCGTTGTCTGTGGCAGGATCTGACTGTCAGCAGGAACTGGGGGTCTGGAGCCCACAGACCCGCAGGAAGGAGGCACTGAGTCCCCCGCTGGCTCAGGGACGCAGACCACAAGCCACTGCCTCGAAAGTGACGCTGTAGCCAGTCCTCAGCCCCCTACTTTCCATCTCTGGGAGCAGTGGAGTCCGGGGTCCACACACACCAGGGAGAGCCCAAAGAAACAGCATTTTTAAGAAAATAGCCCCCACCCCCAACTCTGAGACCCCCCAGGGGTCTTTGCTGGCAAGAAGCCCGGAGGACGCCCAGGCAGAGAAGCCCGCCCTCCGTCACGTGGTCTTGACGGAGGATTTCTTGTGGGCACACAGGAGGGACACGTAGGGGATGCCGATGAAGGCCCACTTCTCGCTGGGCCAGAACTTGATGACCGGGCCTTGCTCAGGGATCTCGGAGGCGGCATCAAAGTAGGCAAAGCACACGCAGCCCAGGTAGGCGGCCAGGCAGATGAGGATGTGCCTGGAAGGGAGACGGGACAGGAGGTGAGTCCTGCCCTGGCAGGGGCTGCGCCTGCTGCGGGGTGCCTCCTGCCCCCTTCTGGCCTGACCCACCCTTCCTGGCGCAATGACCTTCGGGGCCTCTTCTAATTAGCAAGGGGAGAAGGGGAATGATAAATCTGGAGCAAAAGGCCTGTTTTAGGATGTTCTAATATTCCAGCTTGATAACAGGAACCACCATGCAAATGCCTTTGGAGTCCAACCCAGAAGACTGAGCCTCAGGGTTTAAAACAGGGGCTAAGAGGGTGGACTTATAAAGCACACTGTGAAGTACTGATCGGACACACACAAAGGAAATGAAGATAACGGACAGGCCTTGGTAAGGAAAGTTGTCCATGACCTAGTGTTTGGTGTAAGGAAGAAAAAAGGACCAGTTTGCATCATGTACAGAATGATGCTATTTTTGTTTTTAAAAAGCATAGTGGAGAAATATATATATACATAATCAAGAAGGATATACCTCAGGCCATTAACAACTGTTCTCTCTTTGGTAGATGGAATTATGAGAGCTTCTCTCTTCCTATATTTCTCTATGTTGTTTAAACTTACTATTAAAAAGCAAGCCATTTTATAACTGGGACAAAAAGATGGTCCATTTTGACAAAGCAGAAAGTACACCAAATTTAGAAACAAACTGAATTTAAACCAAAGTTATCTATATACTAGTATATAAAAGCCTAAGTGACCGTTACAACTGGACAACCAGACGACCAACCAGTAGCTATGACGTGCACTGACCACTAGGGGGCAGACGCTAAATGCAGGAGCTGCCCCTGGTGGTCAGTGCGCTCCCACAGCCAACCTCCTGCGGCTGGCCAACCTACCGCGGTCCCTCCCCCCGAGTGGCTGGCCCTGATGGGCCCAGTTTGGCCAGCCAGCCAACCTCCTGTGGTCCCTTCCCCTGGTCGGTCAACCTCCCGCAGCCCCTCCCCAGGGCCGGCCCCAATTGGGACTTGGCGAGACGGCCCGATTGGCCAGGAGGGACCCCACCTCTGCTCGAATTCGTGCACCAGGCCTCTAGTTACAGTATAATCTTCGAATTTTACTTACATTGCTAGTGTGCCCAGGGAACTTGCTTGGATCAACAAAAATGTACTATATCTTGAATAAGGTCATATTTACACAGGTGTATATATTTATCAAAACTCATCAAGCCATACATTTACATCTGTGCATTTTGTTTTATTTTTTAGGGGAGAGCAGGAAGGCAGTCCCCTGCTACCACAAACCATGCAGCCGAGTTTCCCACATCTGAGGAAATCGCAGGGGTCAGCACACCGCAGCACAATGGATAAGCCTCGCCCTGGGAAAACCACCGTCGTGATCACGGTATCTCCCTGCCAGGTAAGTATTAATCTGCGTGTTTTATTATCTGTCGATTATAACTCAGCAAATATATAAAGTGTTTATAAACTCACTAGTGTGAGTCAAAGTTGAACCTAAGAAACATCAGGCAATGGATCCTAAGGCTGGAATCCCAATTTGAGCTGTTTTGTTTTATTTCACCTTTTGCAAAGAGTTCTGAAGTCCCCAAGCCTTTTTTTTTTTTTTCAAGGAAATGTAAGCGAATTCTTCTAAACCATGTGGCTTTTAGGCATTTCCTGACAAGTCACGCTTCATCTGATTCAGATCTAACAGTTTTTCCAACTCGTTACCAATGGAATTCCCTCCTGGAGGCTCTCAATTTGCAGGAGACATCCTTCATGTTTCCCTTGGTCCCCGTTGCTTGCAATTACAAGTCCTGGAGGACAGCGAGGGGGAGATGACTGGGTCTGGAGCGGAAGTGGTTCCTAGGCAGCCACTCGGCTTCCTCCTCAGCTTCTGAGAGAAGGATGCTGCCCACTTCGCAACCTGCTTCATTGTTTTACCTCACAGTGTCTCCTGAGCATCCAGGTATAGATGCTCCAAGTCCCCCTTATCGACACCTGGGCTGGTTTTATATAACCAGCTGGTGTTGTGAACAATTCACTTTACTTCTCTGGGCCTCCGTCTCCACCTGTAACATGAATGGGTGAGACTGTCCCTAGATGACCTGAGGCCCAAGTGTTCACCTGGTCATTCAAACCCAAAAGGGAACTTGGGTTGACACAAATGTACAATATCTTGAAAGAGGTCATATTTACCTCCTTTGGTCCCCAGTTGGACGTCCCTGGACTGGTCCCCACGTTTGTCCCAAGCCTTCCCCACCTCCCCCACCCGAGCGGTCTAGCCAGAGCTCAGGTGACGGCTTCGGTTTTCAGGCTCCATTATGCTTTAATAATGGAGCTAGAGGTCAGAGACCCGGACTTGAAGCATAAACAACGAGGTCTTTTTGTTCTGGCTGAGTCAGCTCCCTGGAGCCCGTTCTGCTTTGGACAGTAGTTCCTGCTGCTTCTGAAAAGTCTGAGGAGAGGGGGCACTTGGCCTCCCCTGTCCCCCCGGGCACACCTGGGCACCTGGAAAAAGAACGGAGCCAAAGGAGAGTGCAGCCCCCCACGGGCAGGGCTTACCACACGCAGTGCAGGTAGGGGAAGTGGAAGGACGACAGCAGCTCACAGAAGGCTCGGTCACTGATCCAGCAGAAGAGGGCCAGGGTCCACCAGAGGCCCGAGAAGAGGCCCAGCTTAAATACACGCACGTTGTCACACCTGCACGGGACCCAGATGCCATCAGTCCTGGTTTCCGCCCACCTCCCTGAACGCTGTTCTGGTTCCTCACATCTCCCCAGCCCCTTGGCACTGGAATTCCTACCCCACATACCGTCACTCTGCCAGCTCGTGGCTGTGAATCCCGTATGTACACAGAGGAGCCCCAGAGCCATACCTCTCACCCAGGCCCCTCCCTGACTCGACTCCAAACCCAACTACCTTCTAGACATGTCCACCGAGGACTCAGTCAGATAGATCCGCATTTAACATGTCCATAATGAACTCCTAACCTTTCCCCCAAGCAAAACCTGGTCTTCTCCAGCCCTCTCAGGAAAATAAGTCATTCCATTTCAGAAGCTCAAGTCAAATATATAGACAATTTATTTTGCACTCTAAAAGGCAAAATAAACAGGCTTCTAGCCTTGCCATTTTTAAAGGTAAAATGAAAATGGACAGAAGCAAGTATCAACAAATATATAGGCAATTGGTCTGGTACTAGAGGATCTATACACTCAATTTAATTGACCCCAGAAAGTTTGGCTTACGGAACACCCCAGCACAGAGAGCTGGAGATGCAGTGTGTGTGCTGAGTGGCAAGAAAGAGGTGGAATGTCACATGGGCGAGTCCCCTGGGGTGGGCGGGGCTGGCACCTGGAATGCTGGGAGGGAAGCACTGCAGAGTCAGGGTCCAGGGCAGCCTGCACTGTCCCTTTCTCTGTTGGCGAAGGGGCAGACCCTGCCAGATGCTGCACACCAGGCTTATTTGCACTTGGGGCTTATCCAAACCTGATCTCCATTGGGTATAGTCCCACTTTTCAGGGCTTGAATCAAAATGCCAATGTGAGGTTAAGTGCAAAAGCAGGACCCAAGTTTAGGATAGAAAAATCTGAGCAGATGTCTACTGTTGCTTCTCTTCTTGACCCTCTGTTGCATTCTCAAAGTTTTCCTTAATCAACTCTCTTATGATCAGAAAAAATGAGTCTATTTTACAATATTTTAGATGTAGCTGAGTCACTCGGTAATGTGAGAACACCACCCAAATTTCAGCAAATGTCAGATCATGACCCCAAGTCATAATGAATGTTATTTCCTCATGGTCTGAGAGAAGGCTCAGAAAGGACAATGAAAGTATGAAAAGACTAGAAACAAGCTCTAGGATTGAGGCTAATGAGAAAGAGAAAAAGTGACTATTACAAATCCATTTCAGATGTCTTTAACAGCTATTTAACTGTGTGTGTTTTTCAAAGAGTTTCAAGATCTGTTAGTGGCCCTAGCTGGTTTGGCTCAGTGGATAGAACGTCGGCCTGTGGACAGAGGGGTCCGGGTTTGATTCTGGTCAAGGGCACATGCCCAGGTTGCGGGCTCGATCCCCAGTGGGGGGAGTGCAGGAGGCAGCCAACCAATGATTCTCTCTCATCATTGATGTTTCACTTTCTCTCCCTCTCCTTTACTCTCTGAAATCAACAAAAATATATTTAAAAAAAAATATCTGTTAGTGTCTGAAATAGGTATCTTAATTCCCTGGTCCTTAAAGGCTCCTCAAAGAGGCCAATGAGACAAGCCCGACAGCGTCCCTCCATGGCCAGCTGGCAGGCTTACCTACCTCTTCAGCCACCTCTGATCCTGCCTGTTATTGCTGACAATCAACGCAACCCCCAGAGGTGGGGCAGAGGATAGAAATGTACATGTCTCCTCTCAAAACAAAGACTGAGAGAGAGCTGACTGACACATTACACAGAGCGACTTTCACCAAGTGGGACAGACAGAAGACTTCCACCAAGACACCCATGTCCACAGCAATGAGAGAATAATGCATTTCTACAAGTGGGCACACAAAGCAGAAGCATTTTCTAAGAGCACTAGGGCTAGAAGAAGACAGTCGTGTACACAAAAGAGCGAAGCTAAAATGTTTCTCCATATCAACCTGAACTCTGAGTATACAACTTCCCAGAGGAAAATGCTTACCCAAGGACAAAAGGCTTTCCTGGTAGCTTGTAAATAAGAAACCAGATCTCAGAGAAAGTAGCCGTTGACAGTATGACACCAGAAGTCACACTGTACCTTGTACACAGAAATTCATTTCTTTTTCCTTCTGTGTGTGACTGCAACTGCCTCTTTAGGACTCTTCTCCTTATTCTTGTCATATGAACAAACCTATTCTCCCTTCTATAGAGTTCACTCACTCTGGGCCCCTTGGTCTAGGGCAGTGATGGTGAACCTTTTGAGCTCGGCGTGTCAGCATTTTGAAAAATCCTAACTTAACTCTGGTGCCGTGTCACATATAGAAATTTTTTGATATTTGCAACCATAGTAAAACAAAGATTTATATTTTTGATATTTATTTTATATATTTAAATGCCATTTAACAAAGAAAAATCAACCAACAAAATGAGTTCGCGTGTCGTAGGTTCGCCATCACTGGTCTAGGGGCACATTAGGTCCTTGAGATGTTTCTGCTAATCTAGCTTTGGACCCCTCGGATGTACTGCACCCACAAAACAGCTGCACCCACAAAAGAGCTGCTCCCTCTTTGGGAAAATGAGATCGAACCTGCTCTCAAACAACAGTCAGGAACTAACTCTTCACGAAAAGTCCAACTCCTCCTCCACACTCAGGGGAGTAAAGGAACGAGGAGCTGGTGCGTCCCTGTCACAACGGCACCCACCTCTTCAGCTCTGCGATGAGCAGCGCAGTGCAAGGAATCCCCAGCGTCATCAGAGAGATGTTGTTGATGGCGGGCTTGACAAATGCCAGGCACGTTGTAACTGCAGACAGGACGCAGACCACCGCCTTGAACCTGCCCCTGAATCGGTGAAAGCAAACCAAACCCATTAGCTAAGGAGGTTTTTTTGTCAAATGTGGACAAGGTGTAGGCACTGCTGGTGGGAGTGGAAGCTGAGAAGAAATTGTGCACCACGTACCCAGAGCCTAAACACCATTCACTCTCACTGGCTCAGTAATTCCACTTCTGGGAATCTATCCTTAGGGAATAATCAGAAACATTCTCAATACTTAGCCACGAGAACAGCAAAATTAGAATCAACTTCAGCCCCTAAGGGTGAGATATGGATACTTGTTTTCTTTTTCTTTTCACAAGTTTTTACAGCAGGATTTGGTAAATGTTTCTGGAAAGGGCCCGACAGTGAATATTTTAGGTTTTGTGGGTCACACAATTACTTCACTCTGCCGCTGTGGACAGTAAGGGAGGGAACAGGCAGGGCTGTGCACCAACAGAACTTGATTTGCAAGGACAGGCAGTGGACCAATTTGGCCCACAGAACAGAGTGTATCAACCCCCGTTCTGTAAGCTTCCTGGTTTAAAAGAAAAACATCACTCTGGTGAGTGTGGCTCAATTGGTTAGGCGTCGTCCCATGCACGGAAAAGTTGCCAGTTGGTTTCCCCGTCAGGGCACGTGCCCAGGTGTCAGGCTCAATCCCCAGGGAGGGGGCATGCAGGGGGCAGCCAATCAATGTTTCTCTCTCCCTCCCTCTCTGAATATCAATTATATGTATGTATGGGTGTGTGTGCACGGAAAAAACCTCCTGTGTCCAGTACACAAAAATAGAAGTCTTTAAAACACTGTAATAGTGTCTGTATTTACTGACAATCCACGGTCTAGGAAGCATTGGCATTTTGTGTTGACAAGTTTTTGACCCGAGAAATCTTAGAAAAATAACTGACGGCCCCCTTTCACTCGCGTGGAGATGCTTTCAGCAGAAAGAGCCAGAATCGGCGACGTGATCCTGACCACGCTCCTTCCTCTCTCCTCGGGACTCCACTTCCTTATCTAGAAAATGAAAAGTCCGAACTAGATTGTCTCTAAGGCCTCATCTATGACTGAAATTTAAGAGCTCGTGATATTCCTGAAGTTTCTGTTATGAGCACCATTTACTTTGGCCATGAGCCCTGGAACAGGTCACATTTGGGAAACTAATTTAAATGAAATTCCATCATAGAAAATCAAAGTTCACTGAAACCTTAAAAATACAAATTTATCTCTTAGAGGAAAACCATTTATCTTCAAGGCACAGGAAATCATTGATCAAGCTGCCAACTTTCTGAGCGGAATGAACAGGAATGGTAGCCCTGAACTTCGACCAGAGGAAAAAAAAATATGTCTGGGAAAGGATCCAGGCGGCAAATCCCCGGGAGAATCGTGTTTTTCTCCTGACCTTGGCTGGCATCCTTCAGCTACTGGGTAAAAGGCTGCCTGCTCTCCCAGCCCCAACGTGTGCATAACCCTTGGGGACCCACAACAACTCTCTCCCTGGGTTGAGGTGGTGTGACACATGCCGAGGCTTTGGGCCTTTTTAGACTGGGGAAACACATAATTAAAACTTCCACATGGAATCACCTCCCTGTATCCAATGGTTTAGGATTCAGACTCAGGTTCGAGAGAGCCACAGGGATTCTCAGCACGGGTGTTCCCGTGCGACCCCTGTGTGCTCACATTCTGCCTCTGCACTCGGTGGCTGTGGGATCTCTGGCAAATCACGGGACTCTCCCCAGGCTTTGGAGTGAAGACACCTGCCTAAGGGTGTTCCTGCAAGCATTGCAGCACTTCATACTGGTACAGTGCCTGGTACATGGTGTCTGCTCATCAAATCCACAATCACTGCCATCACTTGAGAATAAATGCTCTTTAAAATATTATTGTTGTTAATAACAGCACACTCCCAGGGAAAATCTGACTGAGCTGGTGTTGCAATCACCAAAGACTCTAGATAGCACTGCCAGAGTTCAAAGGCAGCAAGCCTGACACAACATGCTTTCTGAACGGGGGCAGACACTTCCCATGTCAGTCCAGTGGGCGTGTGGAATGTGCTTTGGGAAGGCCGCTTAGCCAACTAGGACGTCCTGTGAAAGCATGATTTTGCAACCAGCAGAAGGCAACGGAAGTCACATGGCAGCCCAGTGACCCAGAGTGACCGGAGGCCCTGGGTGCAAGAGAGCTAGCAATCTCCAGGAGCCAGGGGCTCCACAGGCCTTTTCTGGGCAATGATGGCTACTGCCGGCACTGGTCCTGTTGTCAACTGTCCAGCCCGTTGTGGGTTCCAACTGAACAGCAGGTCAGGGAACTCTTAGCACCCCTTCTTCTTCTTGTGCTCCCCAAACCAAAATCTAGCCACCCGCCACCATCATCATATTATGATTATAACAAAGCTATTACTATTATCATTGGCTACCATTTAAAGCAGTGGTTTTCACTATGTCAGACCCGCTGCCCATTTTTAAAATCAAATAGTTGTAATGGCCCTTTTACTCCTCTGAAGTCAAATGCAATTTATGGATGAGAAAACATCCCATCATTGTGACCACTGTAAACTTCCCAGATGTCCCTTAAGAGGCAGAAATGTCCCTGGTTAAGACCCACTGCTTTAAACTACCCTCTAGGGTTCAAACAACCTAGTTAGGACAAGCCCCTGAGAGTCACAGGACTACAGCATTTGGTCTTGGAAGGCCCACACCTGTCATTTTATAAGTGAGGAATGGAGAAGGCCCAGAGAGTCGGAGATGGTGACCCCAAGTCATCTAGTCAGCGTGAGAGCAGGACACGCAGACCCCAGCCTGCACCCTTGCAATTCAGGAGTCAAAGAATGAACTGCATTCTAAAGTGAGGTCTGTCCCTAGACTTTGTAGAGGCAAACTCTTAAAAATCACAGCAGGATAAATTATTTTAGAAATGGATATAATTAAGTCTATAATACTTCTTTGTTCTTGTTTTTTTTCTCAAAACAAAAATGTCTAAAAATTATTAATAACCATCTATAGTGGAGTGTGTGTCCTGACAATTCGTAAAAACATTCTAGGCAAGATGAAAGAAAACCCTTCTTTTTTTAAACCCACCAATTATTTACATAATGCCTGCTGTTGTAGTCATCCTTACCTTCAAACACTTATCCATATTAGTCATTCATAATTACTGCTAGCACTGAGGGAGTCCTTAATATGCTTTGTAAGATTTTATCATATATTTCTAACCCCAAGAGGTGGATGCTGCTATTATCTACAATTTACATGAGCAAAATGAGGTATCAGAGCTTAAAAAAAAAAAAGGTAGATCGTTATTCAAATCTATATCTGTCTGACCCAGTCACTGAGCCTCTATGCTGTCTCCTCTCCAGGAATCTCACACAGGAACCGCTCCGAACTGGTTTTTAAAAATAGTCCAGCAAAGTCTAGATCACAAACAAACAAACAAAAAGGAGAGATGGATGTTAACTATCTGGTAAATGCAGGCAGCTAAATCACGCAACCCCTATCTTCAGAAATCCTGGTATTGACCTGAAGTCTTTGGTGTGGCCTGCCACTTCCTGTAGAGCTGCCACCTGTCAGGGGCCCTGAAGCCCATGGAGGGGTTTGCTCTCCTCGCTCTCCCCATCCCTGGAAATTGAAGACAGACAAGTGGAATCGACACCCTTGTATTTAGAGTGAGCGACTTCCTGTAACACGCACCTTTTCTTTCTTTGCTCATTAAAATCCTCAATGCCCACTCTCTCCTTCCATTTGTGTGCATATCTCAGAGACGCCAGCAGCAATCTCTCCGTGCCATGGGCAGTCCTGAGAGCTAACTCTGACTGAGCGCTCACCCGGTTCTTGGTACCATACGGAGTGCTGCAGTCATCTCGCAAAAACCCTAGAACTACCTAATTTTATAGATGAGGAAATAGAAAGTTAGAGTATAGACAAGTTATACCGTTTATAAACCGGGAAGCTAGGATTCAAACCCAGGTATTCTCCAAGGCCAGGGATCTATACATACATGGTGGTCAGGGCCGCCAAAGGACTCTGCTCAAACTAAAAGGGGTCCCAGCTTCCACAGAGAAATGGCGCTGGTGACGGAAAAGTCCCAAGGGTCAGGGACTTCCCTGCCTCGGGCTATGTTTTCATTATTAAAGGTGGTGCCCTGGCCAGTTTGGCTCAGTGGATAGAGCGTTGGCCTGCGGACTCAAGGGTCCTGGGTTCAATTCCAGTCAAGGGCACATGTGCAGATTTCGGGCTCCGTCCCCAGTAGGGGATGTGCAGGAGGCAGCCGATCAATAATTCTCTCTCATCATTGATGTTTCTATCTCTCTCTTCCTTTCCCTTCCTCTCTGAAATCAATAAAAATATATTTAAAAAAATAGAACCAAAAAAAAATAAAAATAAAAATAAAGGTGGTAAGCGTGAATTACTACAGCCATTGCCCCATTTTCTCGTCTCCTGCTCTTAACAACATTATCTCACACATTCAAGAAATGAGAAAAGAAAAAGGTCCTCTCTTATGAGTACATTAAAACATGTCACTTGGAATTTCAACCCAGGCCTCCAGAGTGCCACAAACAAACAGAACCCTGTTCCCATGTCTTCCACTTCTCCCTCCGATCCCAGGACTTGAAAGATGAGATCCAAGAGCAAAACAGTACCGTAGCTCTCAACCTGACACACGCCAGGCTCGGGAAAGGACGGAGGGGCTGGTGGGCACCTTCGGAGACAACAGGAAAAGCCGAGAGGAAATGGTATATCAGGCAGAGTCAGAAAGTCCGCCTGCAAACTCACCTCATGACCCTGCCTGGTGCCATCGCCTCCCTCCCTCCCCTCCTCCCACCCCGCTCAGGAGGCTTTCTGATCACCCTCAGTCATTGTCCTGAAACTGAACAAGGAAACGGGACAAGACTAGAAACCAGAGGCAGCTAAACCAACCTGCGTGGTTTAATGTGCATTTCCTCCACGGAGAAGGCTCAGCCACATGGAGACCGGATTTCATTATTTCATCTAAGATGGGGAATACCTCCTTTTCACTTCCACTGGTAAACAGCTGGTTCTCTCTTTCTCTTCCTCTCTCTCTCTCTCTCTCTCTCTCTCTCTCTCTCTCTCTCTCTCTCTCTCTTCCTCTCCCTCTCCCTCCCCCTCCCACTCCCTCTCTCCTTCTCGACCTCCCTCCTTCCCTACCTCCCTCTCTCTCTCTCACTTTTTGATAAGTAACCTTAAGGATACTTCTTTCTACTTGATTATACTCAGAGATAACACTATTTAATGCAAATCCTACTACCCAGGATGAAGATTCTACAGCTAATCCATTTATAGTGTGTTTTCTCCCTGCCTCATTTAAAAATACATTTTCATATTAAAAATTAACATGTGCTCTTTGTAAAAAGGAAAACAGTGCAGATTAAAAGGTAAAAAATGAGCCCTAGCCAGTTTGGCTCAGTGGAGAGAGCATCAGCCTGTGGACTGAAGGGTCCTAGGTTCAATTCCGGTCAAGGGCATATGCCTGGGTTTAGGGCTCGATCCCCAGTGGGGGGCGTGCAGGAGGCAGCCAATCGGTGATTCTTTCTCATCATTGAGGTTTCTATCTCTCTCTCCCACTCCCTTCCTCTCTGAAATCAATAAAAAAAATATATTTTTTTAAAAAGGTAAAAATGAAAGCTCTCTCTCCACCCCAATTCCTAAGAGTGGTGGTGGCTGTCCTCATCCTCCCAGGCATTTTTGTGCGCATACAAAGACATATATTCAACAAGAGGCTATTTCATTCATTCTAAAATTAGAATATTGCACACACAGTTCTACAATGTGTTTTTGCAGCCATCATATTTCATGGACATGCCTCCACCTCAGTCCCTACACAACAGTTAATAGCTGCATAGCTCCTGTCCCTGTACCAGCTTGCTTAACTGAATCCCTATCTTTAGACTATCCATACATACCTTGACAAACATGAATAATATGTTCTGGGAACATTTATCTTTATGAGGGTGACTCTCTTCTGTTCCTTCAGATAGTAACACCCTTATACAGCTCCTCAGGAAGGCATCCCTGACCAAACTCGAAGTTACTACGACCCCTTAACCAGCTTCATTTCCATCATAGATTTGTCTCTCCCTAATAGCATTTATGTGTTTGTTTGTTGATTGACAATCTCCCCAACCTCAGTGTAAGCTCATCCAGGGCAGAGGTTCTGTTGTTTAATTTACTGCTACATCTCAGTGCCCAGAAGCCTAGGAAAATGCATAGCAAATAGTAAGTGTTCAAAAAGTATTTACTGGATGAATACTCAAGCATAAAAGCATAACACAATGGATATTAAAATGCACCCTTTCCTGAAATTCTGGGTTTCCAGTTTGGAGGGGTGTGTGTGTGTGTGTGTGTGTGTGTGAACAACTACAGTAGCTATGGCTCCAAGAACCAATTCCTTAGTGGATTCTACTGTAAATTTATAAAATGGTGGAGTAGGTTGGACTAAAGGAAATATTCTAACAGGAAATCAAAGGTCTTTGAACTGCCATTCAGGAATTCCACCCCCGCCCCGCCCCTGATAATTTTTCCACTTTTTCTCACATCAAATAAGGGAGACATTTGAAGTTCTGTCCCTAACGTTATATAAATTCTTCTCCAGGCATATAGAATCCTCTCTATTACCTGTCAGTTCATTTATACTGTCAGACGCTAAACAATCAGGAGGTATTAAACAGGTGTATGATGAGCCCGTCACTAGGCTGGGCTTCATCGTGTGCCGTTTTTCTTGATATATTACATTATATTGGGTATTGCACCTAGCAGGTGCCTAGCACAAGCTTACCTGTCGTTCCGAAAGATCTTTGGCAGATACCTTCTAGGGAACCACATGGCCAGAGCACACATCAGAACCCAAAGGATTGCAAGTTCATCAAGCATCTGACCCAGGAAACTCAGAGTTGCATGGAAGTAGACGGATCCAATTCCTAGAATCAATTACAACCAATAAAAAGTGTCACCGAAGAAGAAAAGACTCACAAATTCAATACACTGCTTAAGGAGAGACCTTTCACGAACCGCTGTCGCAATCACCAGATCGCTCGCTCTCTCTGAAAAAAGAAACCGAAGGAAGAAACTCACACCACCTAGGCATGCAGACTTCAAGTCTAGAAAGAGGATTTCAAGGCGGGCCTAAATATCAGCACTTCAGAACTTTAATGGTTCCACAGGTGAGCACGGTCTCTCCTCATCCACTAGCCTTCATGGGAAAAGGCAGTAAAAAGAAGTCAACACTCTCTCCCTGCTAAGAGTTCCCAATCTGCCTGTGGAAGGAAATGGAAATTACCCAAGTATTTCCCAAAACAATGAAGGATCAAACAACTAGAATTTGTTTTGTTTTGTTTTGTTTTTACCTTTAGTCCATTAGAGACCAGTCTCATCAGAGTTAGTTCCATTGTTCCACATGACTTTCTTCAGAAGTTCTCAGAAACTGCATTGGCATAACACCAATGGCAGTGACATAAATGAACTCTCAAATACAATTGATAATTACAGCCAACCTTGTTATCAAGCCCATATTTGAAAGAGTGCTTTTGGCCTCAAGCAAGCAACATAAAAGTGTGCTAAGACGTCAGAGCGACTTTGGTTTATAAAACATAATGTTCACAGGAGACAGGAAGTGTTGGAATTCCATTTCCTCCCTTTCAGCCCATGCTCCCAAACGGGTCCACTTACCCACTACAACTAAAAGAGTCCATATTAAGTAGATGCCACTGTTGAAGCACGTTGCGTACTGGCGGAACAAGCACATGCAGATGGGAGGTAAAATGAAAAACAAGACGTTGCTGATCTGGGGGGAAACGTAAAATGAAAAGATAAATATTAAGTAAAAGGGCAAAAAACAAAACAAAACACAAAGCAGCTTGTTCCAGTATGTCCTTTGCAAACTGAGATCAATGTGGCCATGCATCTTGTCTAAGCACATATACTTTTCTTCCTGCAGATCCACAACAGGAAAACCTAAACTCCTTGGATACGCAGGTAGCGGGCTCCTTCCCGCCGCGTTGGTCAGAGCAACGGCAGTACCAACACTGCCATCTGAAAGCTGCTCAGGCTCCCCGTGGATTCTAAGAATCGGGACTTGTTCTTTTCCTGCACGGACGAACTAAGAAGCCTTCTAGTTTACTTGCACATACACTTCTTACGATAAGATCCGTACTAAATAATGGTAAAAATAAAGTTTAATACAGGTGAGGAGGACTAGGCAAGTTGGAGCTCCCAGTAACTTTCTGCCAGCAAGGCCAGCCTTTTCTTCCAGGCCCACAGAAGGCAGACTCTTCCTAGATTCCCCTGTCGCCCTTTGTCGCTTTCTCACTCTATCAAAAACCTACTTTCAGGTGAAGATCAAATTTGTAGGTTCTTTCCCGGCTTTAAAAGGATACCATTTTATCTATTTTTTAAATATATTTTTGTTGCCCTAGCCGGTTTGGCTCAATGGATAGAGCGTCGGCCTGTGGACTCAAGGGTCCCAGGTTCAATTCCGGTCAAGGGCATGTACCTTCGTTGCAGGCACATGCCCAGTAGGGAGTGTGCAGGAGGCAGCTGATCTATGTTTCTAGCTCTCTATCCCTCTCCCTTCCTCTTTGTAAGAAATCAATAAAATATATTTTAAAATATATATATATATTTTTGTTGATTTCAGAGTGGAAGGGAGAGGGAGAGAGATAGAAACATCAATGATGAGAATTATTGATCAGCTGCCTTCTGCACAGCCCCTATGGGCATTGAGCATGAAACCCAGGCATGTGCCCTGACCGGGAACTGAACTGTGACCTCCTGGTTCAACCACTGAGCCATGCCGACTGGGCGAAAAATGATATGCCATTTTATCTTTCAGACTTCAGTGTGGATTTAAGCCTCTGTTATCTCTCCAGAAGGCATTTGGCTTTTTTTTTAAATATATTTTTATTGATATCAGAGAGGAAGGGAGAGGGAGAGCAAGAAACATCAATGAGAGAGAATCATTGATCGGCTGCCTCCTGCACACCCCCTACTGGGGACCGACCCCACAAGCCCGGCATATGCCCTGACCAGGAATTGAACCAGTGACCTCTTGGTTCCTGGGTCTATGCTCAACCACTGAGCCATACCGTCCGGGCAGCATTTGGCTTTTTAAAAAATATATTCTATCTAATGTAATATTAAAATATTATCATTTCAACATGTAATCACTATTTAAGTATCATTAATAAGATATTTTCCATTCTCTTTGTTCAGATCCAGGCTTTGAAGCCCAGTGTGAATTCCACACTAACCACACATCTCCTTCAGGACCAACCATACTTCACGTGCTCAGTAGCCACATGTGGCCAGGGACCGCCATACTAGACAGAGTAACTGTGCTGGGGCAGACCCATCTCAGCCCGGCCCCTTTCCAGTGACAATAAGGTAATTTTACGTGTAAGTTACTGAGAAACCACCAAACTCTTTTCAACAGTGGCTGAACCATCTAACATTCCTACAAGCAATGCACAAGGGTTCTAATTTTTCCATATCCTTGCCAACACTTATTTTCTGGGGGTTGTTTTGCCTTATGAAGGCCATCCTAGAAGGTATGAAGTGGTAGGAATATCCAGCTTTTTAAATTTCATCTCTAAGTGTGGAGTGAGGGGCTCCTCATATAGGACTATGTATACAGAGGAACAGTGAAGAAGGTTAAGACAACAGCTAAGTCTAAATGAGCAACCCCAATGGGCATGGGGTGGGAGGGGTACACACAAAAAGATTTAAGGAGAGTACTTTCAGAGATGGAATGGGGCAGATTAAGTCTGAAAAGCCAAGGGCATGGGGGCTTTTAAAACACCATACAGAGGGGGCCTCAAACGAACTATGAGGGGGCCTGAACTGAACTGAAGGGGCCAGGAAAGGCAGAAGGCTTTTTTCAGACTTACAAAATCACTTTGGTGCGCAACTATACAAAATGCTTCAGCAAACCCCAGAACTTGAGGCACAGCACCAATAAGGATTGGCAACACCAGTGGCCAACATAGGCCTCCATCACCATTTGGAAACAAGAGAGATTAGGAGTGATGCCATTTTCAGCAAGAGGAGAAAGACAAGGTGGGAGAGAAATAATATAAGACAGGTAAGATCCTTCGTCGGGGACGGGATGGGGTAAAATCCCAGGCTGAAGTCCCTAGTGGGCTGCATCATTCTGGAGAACAGGGTACCTTTTTCTAGGTGGTCTACTCTGATGGGGATCTTTTTCTCTATCCCACGTCGGAGCCCTATGAGCTACTGGTGACCCTAGCGGAAAGTATGGATAAATTGTGTCAGGTGTTCCAGGTATACAGTCTCCAGTCCTAGAAATGCCAATACTTATTCACCAAGAAGCAGACAGGCAGTAGGCTATTGTTCATTGTTATGATCAGAGCCTTTAACTTTCTATGAACTTGTTTAAAGAGTTAGAGATCTTTAAGAGTTAAAGTGAGAGGAAAAAATAAATAAAAAATAAAGAGTTAAAATGAGAGCTCTTAATCATCCCTTGTTTTACAAAGGGATATAACTGAGGGCCTAGAAAAGCTCCTCAGCTGGCCAAGGTCACGAGGAAATCACCCTCGGAGCTGGAGAAGGAAGAGGGAGAGAGTGGCTGCCTCCTGCATGCCTCCTACTGGGGACCAAGCCCTTAACCCAGGCATGTGCCCTGACCAGGAATCGAACTGGCGATCTTTTGGTGCCTGGAACAACAGCTCAACCAACTGAGCCACACCAGCCAGGGCTGCAACTTTCTCTTCTCATTTCACAACATGCTTTATAAATCTTTTTCATCTTAGTTCATATAGATTTATCTCCTCACTTGCGGTAAGTGCTGGCACGAGGTTTTTGATTTTCTGTGGGTTTTTTTAGCCATTCCCCAGTGGAAGGACACCAATTTACAGCCCCCACCTACAATGTTGGAAAATATAACACATTTGTTTTTTATCCCCAATATATCTTTATTGCCTCAAGTCCTCTCTCTCAGTCTCCCTTGCATCAGCCAAGTGCAGCTAACTGCTGCCAAGCTGCCCCCAAATGGCTCTGTCAATTTATATGACCACTAGCAAGGACACACGAATCACTTTTAAATGTATTTACACATTACTCACGAAAGCATGAGTCGTTTATTATACCTGCAGTAACATTATGATACTTCCAAACATTTTTTTTTCATTGCACGTATTAGAGAGTTCAGTTTAGAAGCACCATTTTAACAGATACACCCACATAATATGAAATCACATTATTAACTTCTGCACAGACCATCTATCAACATCTGCTGGCCTCCACCAGGCCTTTTAAACAAGTCAGTCTATGAAAAGGAAAAGATCAAATTAGAGGGAGACGCTCCCCAAGACAAAAAGAGGAAGGAACTCCCAAAGAAATACGGAAAGCAAATGAGTTGTGGTTAAAAGACAGGTTCAATGGCTCCATATCTACTGAGAAATGAAACTTCCTCTCAAAATCATATGGGGTCACTAAAGTTGAAGAATAGTTCAGACAAGAGGTATTTTTTAAAGCCTATTGTAGGATTATCCTTTGGAGAACTGGATTATTCAATGCCTGCAGAACAGATTATTTTAATTGAAAGGAAAGCAAAAATTTTGAAATGTATTATTTCCTTAGAAACTTCCTCATCCTATGAATTCCCACATAACATTTGCACCATAGTAATGTCAGGAACACACTGCAAACTCATCCTGATGCATGTGAATGGGCACTTCCCCAGCAGAGGGTAAATACTGACAAAGCAAGAAGCTCTGAGTTTTTCTCAACAAGTTCATAAGCAGACAAGGGTCAATACCCTGACTAAGAAAATTCTCTGCGTGTCTTCATTGTATGCACATTCCTAACCATCCATCCCATGGCTCCCCTCCAGCCTCTGAGATGACCGACTGTCCTGGTTTGCCTGGGACTAAGGAGGGTTTTCAGGACATGGAACTTTCACTTTTAAAATCAAGACAGTCCAATTTTGTCCTTGGCAAACCAGGACAAGTTGGTCACTCTACACAGAAGTCTTCTTGAAAAATCCCCCCACTCCACCCTCCACAGAACCCCAACCCCATGCAGAGCTCTAACACCTGGGTGACTTACACACACTTTTATTATGGCCTTCACCACCCAGATGACTGTGGGTCTGGTCTCTGTGAAGGCACACAGTAGTTGCCTAGTAAATGAATGGATGGATGGATGGATGGATGGACAGATGGATGGATAATTATGCCCTACAGATAATGGGATGTGGGCTTTTGGCATATAAAGAGGACTCTACTTTCCTTATCTGATTGAGGGAGGTAACAGATCATGGGTTGGTTTTATGCATATGTTTTGCTTCAAGACTTTTTTCAGCACCAGTTGATTTCCTTCTGTCCCCCTGAGTCACTGCCCAGCAACAGAGTCCCCAAAGGCTAAGTCCAGTGGTTAAAAGACAAGCTCCCCACTTCTCCAAAGCAGCTAGGTCTGGAGTCTTCCTCTTCAGTGTGACTGGGGCCTTAAAACTTAAAACATTTTAAAAAAAAACACTGAATTCACCTGGCTGGTGCAACTCAAAGGTTGAGTGTTGACCTATGAACCAGGAGGTCACAGTTCAATTCCCAATCAGGGTACATGCTGGGGTTGCAGGCTTCATCCCCAGTGGGGGATGTGCAGGAGGCAGCTAATTAATGATTCTCTCTCATCATTGATGTTTCTCTCTCTCTCTCTGTTTCCCTCCCTTTCTGAAATCAATAAAAATATATATTTTTAAAAAGAAACTGAATTTAATAAAACTTGTACATAGAAGAAATAGTACAAAATGTGCTCAAGCAAAAGGCTGTGTTCTTAGAGAAGATATCTGGGTTTGGCTGAAGCAAAGGATGATAAGATTTGGGGCAAGATGGGAGGGGGGTTGGGAGGTTGGAGGGGTGGGTGAAAAAAGGTGAAGAGATGAAGAAGTTCAAATGGGTTGTTACAGAATAGTCATGGGGATGTAAAATACAGCATAGGCAATATCTAATATTCAATAATGTTCTAGTAATATTCTAATGTATGGTGTCAGATGAGATTTGTCAGGATGATCACTTAGTAAGTTATAAATGTCTAATCACTGGGGTGTGTACACCTCAAACATAATATCTCCAAGACATATGAAGTGAAAAAAACAAGGTACAGAAGAGTTTGTGTAGTAGTACCTCAATTGAGTTGAAAAAAACTTAGATTGGGTTATGTATGCAATATACATACATATTTTATATACTCACACAAATAATACAAGTGCTTTTTATATGCCTAGAAAAAGTCTAAAAAGATACAGAAGGGCTCTGGCCAGTGTTCCTCAGTGGTTAGAGGTCAGCCCGTGCACCAAAGGGTCACAGTTTTGATTCCTGGTCAAGGATAAGTACTTGGGTTGCAGGTTCAATCCCTGGCCCTGGTCAGGTCATGTGTGGGAAGCAACCAATCAATATGTTTTTCTCTCTGACTCTTCCTCTCTCCCTTCCACTCTCTCTAAAAATCAATGGAAAAAATATCCTCCAGTGAGGATTAACAACAACAAATATACAGAAGAAAGGGTATTTTTCACTTTATAACATGAATACTCTGAATTTTTTACCATAATCATGTATTACTGTTATAATAAACAACAACCAAAACAATAAACTACTTGAAACAAACTTTTCTTTTCATATCAAGAATCATGACTGGCCTACAGATCAAATGGTCCCAAAGCAGGAGTTTAAGTTAAAGAACAACTGAATAATAAATAGATGTATTATGCCACATAAATAAATCTAAGGTGCTACAATGGCACTTGTATCTTCACAAGTTGTACCTTAGCAGAGTCAGATGGACCTAATTCTAACTCTAGTTCTGCCATTTTTTCAAAAATATATTTTATTGATTTTTTTTTACAGAGAGGAAGGAGAGGAATAGAGTTAGAAACATCCATGAGGAAGAAACATTGATCAGCTGCCTCCTGCACACCTCCTACTGGGGATTTGCCCACAACCAAGGTACATACCCTTGACCGGAATCGAACCTGGGACCCTTCAGTCCGCAGGCCGACACTCTATCCACTGAGCCAAACCGGTTAGGGCTAGTTCTGCCATTTTTTAAAAGTATATTTTTATTGATTTCAGAGAGGAAAGGAGAGAGAAACATCAATGATGAGAGAGAATCACTGATCAGCTGCCTCCTGCACGCCCCCCACTGGGAATCGAGCCCACAACCCAGGCATGTGCCTTGACCAGGAATCGAACCATGACCTCCTGGTTCATAGGTCAACACTCAACCACTGAGCCACACCAGCCGGGCTCTGCCATTTTCTTGACCTCAGCAAGTTGCATACTCTCTCTAGGCCCCAGTTTCCTCCTTTATAAAATAGGCATAGAAAATAGCACCCACTTCCTAGGGTGGCCCAGCAGAGCTTCAGCACACAGCGAACAATGAATGGAAACCAGCAGTAACTGAAGTTGTAGTCGTGATGTGCTACCCCAAAGACTTACTAAGAAGCTTCTGGATCCCTCTCCCAGACTTCTGACTTTACATCTTCAATTCCTTAAACAAGTTCTTCTCCAGATTAGTAATAATTATTATTTTCTTGTATAACTGATACCTAAACCTGCTGCCTTCCTATGAGGATTTAATCAGATGTTAATCTCCAAGTAAAGGCTCACTGCCTTCCTCAGCACAGGAGTAAGAGGTTTGTCCAGTGACGTACAAGCACCGCCGATAACCAGGGTGCGGGGACAGAGAAGCTATGGTTTTTGCTAAACTCTTTGGACCAACAAAGTTTGGTGACCAACCACTTCTCTGAGACAATCGCTCCCAAGTTTCCCTTTCACTCTGCGCACTGCTGAAGCAAATGTTGTGGTTTATAAGTATTTCAAAGAATAAGGTTTGTCAGGCAGACCAGCTGGGCTAATCAGCTACAGACGCTACAGCTAAAGATCAGCAGTTGATTTCTAAAAAAGATTTTGGCACTCACCACGGAACTGCTCCAAAGGAACCAGATTAAAAGTGAACACCAAACAACTTCTCCCCTTTCTCCAGCGCTCTGGGGCTTTTCAAGGCAGGCTCAGTGCAGCTATACACTTTTTGGCCAAATAACCAGGCCTGACTTTCTGCCGGCCTCAGATTCTACCGATAATGACTTTGCAGAGAGTATGAGACCCTGTCCCCAGGCTGTCATTTCTTCTTTAACTCTGGTGAAATCCCTAGTAGTATTCTCCGCTTTCAACTGGAGAACCGAGTCGCCGCTGCGGAAAGCACCAGCCCTGCTCCACAGAGGTGTGGGCGCCCCCCGGCCACCCCCCCACCCCCCAACACACACACACACTGACAGTGTGCGCTGGAAAAGGTGGTACAACAGGTGAGGTGCGGCCCCCTCCACTAACTGTATCTACGAAGAGCAGAAGACTAGGTGTTCTTGAGGAACTAACCTGGGCACATACACGAAGCAGGAGTGTTTGGAGAGAGGGCAGCCGCAGCCGTGGGTTTCAGCAATAAGAGGACCGAGGGTGCAGACTTCCGAATTGTGGCCCCGACCCACCAGAAATGAGAGCATGACAGCTCCCTTCTCAAGAGCTCAGTGCGCTCATCGGTGACTAGGAGGGCAGGGACCAGCTCAGCAGAGATCCCTCCGGGCAGTAAGCACTGGCTGATGCCAACGTTCTCGCCAGCAAATCTAAGGTGAAAACTCTAAAGAACAACCTCAACTTCTCAATGAACCTTCAACCAGGAATTCCTGTTTTCCCCGTCGGAGCAGGGAAAAGACAAACCACTGAAATGACCACGCCAAGGCTTACATTTGGTGCCAGAATCCTGAGCCATGGGCACAGCGAAAAGAGGTCTTTCCCTCCCGGTTGCAAAGCTTTCCCTCCCACAAAGACTAAAGAGCACACAGGCTTCTGCAGTGGGGACGTTTCCGTACCTAGAAATCAGGTGCCCAATCGCTCCCAAGTTTCCCTTTGCCTCCCCGGACTTCATCACTGGAGAGCGCACCGGCCTGGGGGAGTTGAACTGGAGCTGGCATTAGACGGGGTACTAAGTTAAGGCGAGGAAATAAGAACTGGTGGTAATGAACTTGATTCTGGCCCAAAGTAATTCGACCTACTATTGATGGATACGCGGGTTGGGCCCCGCTCCGGAGACCTGCCGGCGCGCCACCGCGTTCCTGGGCCTCCCGAGCAGGTGTTCGGCGCAAAACCGCACAATGCCACCCAAGTGCGTCACGCCGCGGGGATCCCAGGGGCGCGCGGGCGCTGCCCCCGCAGGGTCCCCGCCCGCAACTGGCCCAACTCGGAGACGGGCCGACACGGAGCACTGGCTCCGGGACGGATGGGGACCGCACCACACAACAGTCAGCAGAAACGACAAGAGGAGGAAACGGAGCCCAGCCGGCGCGGCCCGGGCAGGAGAGAGGGACAGATGGGGAGCTGGAAGGCGCGGGCGAGGAGGGGCGCAGGTGGACTCCGGCCCTGGAGAGAGAATGCCCCACGGTCCACGCGGAGCCCCGGTCAGGTTCCAGGCGCCGCGGCGCCGGGGACAGCCCCTCCCGCCCGCGAGCCCCCGGCGCCCCGCTCCCGCGCCCCGCACCGTGTTGTAGAACTCGGCGATGGCAGGCACGATGGTGTAGTTGTCCTCGCACCAGTCCACCTCCGAGCTGCCAGCCCGCAGCTGATCCCACCAGTGCGGGGTGCTCATGGCCGCCCCGGAGCATTGGAGCAGCCGCTCCCGCGGCCGAGAGGAAGCCAGAGCGGCAGCTCACGCCGACAGCGGCGGCGGCGGCGGCAGCGACGGTTTTATGCACAACGGCGGCCGCCGGATGTGGCGCCCCCGGGCCGGCCTCCTCCCCGCGCTCCGCTCCGCCTGTGGGACTTACCTCGCTCGCTGGCCCCGCCCCGGCCCCGCCCCCTGCGGGCGCCCGCGGGCGGCGACCGGCCACGCCCACTCCGGGGGGGGCTGGCGTGGGAGGGGGTGTGGGCGGCGGAGCCGGGCCTCCGAAGCTTCCAGCGTTCACTCCCCGCAGGTGTCAAAGGCCTCGGCCCACGCCCACCTCCCGGCTCAGACTCCATCCCTCCCCAGCCCCAAGGGTGCAAAGAGCGCCAGGCTCCCCCTGGCGAAAGGTAAAAATGAGGGGAACTCAGGAGTGGGGTACCCCGACCCCTACGGAGGCTTGGGGAGTTTGTACCGATTTCCCTGCTTCGCGTGTGAACATCCGCGCTCCCACCTGAGAAAGGCCCTGGGTCCTTCCGAGGCAGGTAAGGACTGGCCTGGTCCGGAGGGCTGGGACTGGGGGACCTGAGGGCTGGGGGGGACTGGAGGGGCAGGCTGCAGGACCCTCCCACGCGGCCTCTGCCGCCCAGCACCAATGCAGTTTCGAATATGTTCCTGTCCTCGGCCCCTTGGACTCGCGGTTAGGCTGTAATCTAGTCTCCCACTAGACCTGGGGTCAAACTTCAGCCATCCCAACCCTCCAAGGATGTGTGGGGCAGGTATGACCTCTCCAGGACATCCAAGGTGCAAGACACGATGACACTCACTATGTGTTTGAAGAGCTTCCAGGTATCGCTCATTTGGTGCTCCCAGCGGGGATCCTATGGCCATGCCTTTCCAGATAGAAAGTGGCAGAGCTAGAAATCGAAGTCAGGATGATCTCAGGTCTGCTCATAAGGACTTTGCTTTGCAGCTGTAACTATTCTGTAGTTTCTAAATCAAAGCTAATCTGGTCTCAGCAATACCTGGAGAAAGCCAATCTCTCTCTCTCTCTCTCTCTCTCTCTCTCTCTCTCTCTCTCTCTCTCTCTCTCTCTCTCTCTCCCCCTCTCTCCCCCTCTCTCCCCTGCTCCTCCTTCCTTGGGCAGTTTTAGGATTTCCCGTCAGGGAAGTGGCAGAAGAGGCCCTGGTCAGCAATGCTTGCTGGCTTTTCTCAGGATCTTCTTGCTCAAACTGCATGGATGGGGCCCTGAATACCAGCAGCTGCCTGTACAGTGGGAACCTGGCTGGTGCTCCAATGCCCTGTGTACCCAGTGTCCATCTTCTACATCCATTTGCATGTCTCCCCAAATCTCCATCACAGGCAGGAACTCCCCTCCTAGTCTCCAGGAAATCCAGCTCTCTCCCCTGGGTACCAAACACACTCCTCTCATCTTTGCCCCAACTTCTATCCAGTCCTCCTCCTCGACAACCAGTTCCACTAGGTACACTGGTACCTTCTCCTAAGTCAGAAGTCCCCAGGCCTACAGGATGCCCAGTGTCTCAGAGTGCTGCACCAGCTGTCCAACAATAGTTCTCCAAGATTTTGCTCCTTCTAATATTTTAGGTGGACATATACCATATTCATTAACTCGAATGGTGTAAAATACACCATTATTTTATATGCCAGTGGCTCCCCAAATGATGTCCCCCCCCTTTCAGGGTATCACAAGGTCAAAACTCTTTTCCTGTTAACACTATGACATTATCTGCCCCTTTTTGCTCTCATTCTCTCACCTGTGTACATTGATTGGCATTTTCACAGAGACTGTGTGTCATCTCTCTGACTGCGAATGGAAGGTGGGCTTGTGTATTCTTCAGTATTCAAAGTCTCTTTAAATTTCTAATATCAAAAATGTTGATAGATAGTACCACATAAACAAGAGTTCTTTATGGTCCTCCATAAATAAATGGAGTCCTCAGATCAAAAAGGTTGAGAGCTTCTGTTAAAAAGAAAGATATTCCCAATTAAACTATTTGTAATTATTTTTTATCATTTAGAATTATTAAAGTATGTACTGAAATTGAGCTTGTACACGTAGACATTCATGGTTATCATATGTCATCTTGTGCAAACATAAAAAGGGAAATATAAGCAAAATAAATACATGAAGGAATTGCTCTCTTTCCTTCACAGTCAGAATCTCTATTCTTCTCAATCATTTTCGACTCGGCCACTGGTGTCCTTAATTGCCAGGTGCTGCTGATGCAGATGTCTGAAGAGTCCTCCACTATTAGCTCTCAAGACACTGACCCCTAGTGTACACGTTTTGATGCTGGCACATTCTTATCTTACTTGAAGGTGTCAATGGAAGGTTTTAGACAACAGGTAGCATGTATCTTTCCCAGACGGTTCTTATAATGATTTGCTGACAGAAACAGGGAGATTACAAGTTGCCAAGTCATCCCACCAGGAATTACCACTAAGTTTGTGCATGTTCAGGCAGTGACAGCACATCTCAACTTCCATCTGGCCAGCCACGATTATAAAATGCCTTTCATTGTAAGATGTGTGTGGACTTCAGTGATGTTACAGTGCGAAACAATGTGAATTTTAGCACCAGTGGAATATGGAAGTCACTGGAGAGAATTCATCCTTCTCTCCAAGTCCCGACAAAAAAGTGATAGGGAGTTTTCTTCCTGCACAGGAACTCCTATTGTCAATGACAATTCTGTTTAAAAATCCAGACCGACCCCTTGGGTTCTAATTACAACTGCACAGAGAGTGCTCAAGCCTTTGGTGAGTCAAAGACACAAGTTCCATTCCTCCAAAGTCACCAGTGTGTTGGTCTTGCAACTGCGACTTTTGAATGGCTCCACTGTTAACATTTTCTCAACGCATATAAACTTAGTTATTTAACAGTAGGACCTATCATTAGGTAATTACTCTTAAAATGGATTTATATTAATAGTATGATGCCTTGATGACTGCTGTTTTTTCTCTCTCTTTAAAATCTTCATTGTCGGAAGTATTATATATGCCCCCTCTTTTCCCCCATTGACCTCTTCTTCTAGCCCATCCCCACCGACCACCCTAAGCCTTCACTACCCTATTGTCTGTTCCCATGGATTATGCATATACTTGGTGACTACTGTTAATGTTTTGATATAAAATGTGGTATCTGGCCCTGTCTGGTTTGGCTCAGTGGCTAGAGCGTCATCCTGCAGACTAAAGGGTCCCAGGTTCGATTCCAGTCAAGGGCACATGACTAGGTTGTGGGCTTGATCCCCAGTAGGGAACGTGCAGGAGGCAGCCAATCAATGATTCTCTCTCATCATTGATGTTTCTATCTCTCCCTCTCTCTTCCTCTCTGAAATCAATTTAAAAAAAATTTTTAAGTGATGTCTGGTGTAAACAGTTTGGGGAGAGTGGGGCAGGGCGTGGGTGACAGGAGAGAACAGTGCACTGCTCTATTCTGACAGTGGGTTTGCTTGAGGTGCTTTGGGTCTAAATATGAGTCAGTGATACAGATCCAAGAGAGAGCAGGTTTCAGAGAGCCTTGCAGGAAAGTCAGGATGCCAGCATCTTCTGTTTTTAGAGTTTATAACAATGTTTATTTGGTCTAAGTAAATACTGTATCTTATGATAAATATCCAGTGCCACTGGTTCCGCTGGAAATTACCAACTCTTCCTTAGGAAAAAAAATGCAGGCACCTGTGCAAATGAAGCAAGGGGAAGCAGCATTCACATCACCTAGGAACTTGTTAGAAATGCAAAATTTGAGGTCCATAGCCCAGACCTACTAAATCAGGAATTCTGGGGTCGGAGTTCAACAGTCTCTGGCTTAAAAAGTCCCCCCACCCCCCACCCCCGGCGAATTCTGAGCTGCACTCAAGCTTGTTTTAGCCAATGTGTGGTGGGGTAGAAATTCGCTGTAGACTGGACACTTTGCTTCCCTAAAAAAAAAAAAAAAAAAATCCAAGTCAAGACTGCTGCTGCCATCAAGGAAGTCATCCTTCCATCAGGCTTATCACCAGGAAACCAGGGGCTCAGGGACTGGACCCTCATCAGCTAAGAAGGAAACAAGAAATGTAAGGGGTTTATTTTGTTTTTGTTTTTTAACCTAAGACAAAGTCTCCAGGCTTAGAAGTGTGGAAAAGGGCCGTAGGAAGCAGGGCCTCACAGGGAAACAGAATTACAGCCACTCCAAGAAGGTGGCCACATTTGCTGCTTGCTGGTTGTTTCCTGATGATCCATCCCAGGCCACTTCCTGCTATTGTCACTGGGCTCTCTTCAGAATTGCCTCTCTCCTTTCTTTCGTCTGTGCTGGAAAACCACAAACAGTGTTAGGACTGGGTGTATAATAAGAGTAGGTTGATTCTGATTGGAAGTCTGAGGCTGTGCCTGTGCCTGAAGTGCATGGGATTTATTGACATGTGTTTTGAGTCCTGCTTCTGGATAGAGGAGGTGTTTCTTTGATAGAACTGTAGCTGGCAAAGGTGTAAGAAATTTTGAACACCTGCTTTGTGCAAGGTTCCACATAAAGACAAAGTATTGTTCTTGGCTTCTTCGACCTGAGTTTAGTAGAGGCACACAGCCATGAGAATATTACATGATAACTGCAAAAATCAAGGTACATACATAGAATGTGGAAGCAAAGGAGTGGGCCCAAGTCTGCACTGAGAGCCCAGGGTTCTCTGTAGAGGAGATGTGTCAGAACTGAGATGTGCAGATGAATAGGATTTTACCAGGCAGAGCACTGAGGAGAGGAACAGCATGAACAGCATGTGCAAAAGATGGGAGTCAGAGAAAGGGTAATAATTCAGGAAAGGTCAGATTCTATGTTTCAGTTGCAAAAGTGGCAGAAGTGGAGGCTGAATTAAAAGACAAATAGATGATATGAAAAGAGTAGGTCCTTAGGAAGGAAATCTCAATGGCAGAAGAATAAAACAGACATCAGAAACTATAGGTAAGATTTTTTGCTTCTTTTTCTTTTTTTAATATATTTTTATTGACTTCAGAGAGGGAGAGAGAGAGAGAATCATTGATTGGCTTTCTCCTGCACGCCCCACATTGGGGATCGATCCCACAACCCAGGCATGTGCCCTTGACCAGAATCAAACCCGGGACCCTTCAGTCCACAGGCCAACGCTCTATCCACTGAGCAAAACTGGCTGGGGCAGCTTCTTTAAAACAACAACAACAACAACAAAAACACTTTATTATTGAGAGTATTACAAATAGTCCCCTATTTCCCCCATTACTCCCCTCCACCTGGTTCCCACACTGCCCCAGGCCTTCATCACCCTATTGTCTGTGTCCATAGGTAATGCATATGTGCATATAAGTGCTTTGGTTAATCTCATCCCTCTCCCACCTCTCCCCTTCCCTCTGAGAATCATCAGTCCCATGTTTCCATGCCTCTGGTTCTATTTTATTCATCGCTTTATTTTGTTCATTAGATTCCTTGTTTATTTATTTTTATTTTTAGAATCAATTGTTGATAGATATTTGTTGCCATTTTATTGTTCATATTTTTTATCTTTATTTTTCTTCTTTATTTCTCTTCTTCTTCTTCTTCTTCTTCTTCTTCTTCTTCTTCTTCTTCTTCTTCTTCTCCTTCTCCTCCTCCTCCTCCTCCTCCTCCTCCTCCTCCTCCTCCTTCTCCTTCTTCCTCCTCTTCCTCTTCCTCTTCTTCCTCTTCTTCTTAAAGAATACCCTTAAGCATTTCATATAATACTGAGTTGGTAGTGATGAACTCCTTTAGCTTTTTTTTGTCTGTGAAGCTCTTTATCTGACCCTCAATTCTAAATGACAGCTTTGCTGGGTAATCTTGGTTGTAGGGCCTTGCTATTCATCACTTTGAATATTTCTTGCCACTCCCTTCTGGTCTGCAAAATTTCTGTTCAGAAATCAGCTGACAGTCATATGGGCGCTTCCTTGTAGGTAACTAACTGCTTTTCTCTTGCTGCCTTTAAGATTATCTCTTTGTCTTTAACTCTTGACATTTTAAATATGATGTGTTTTGGTGTGAGCCTCTTTAGGTTCCTCTTGTTTGGGACTCTCTGTGCTTTCTGGACTTGTAAGTCTTTTTCTTTCACCAGGTAGGGGAAGTTTGTTTTTTGTTTTGTTTTTTCTTTAAATATTTTATATTATTATTATTGCTTAAAGTATTACAAAGAATATTACATATGTCTCCTTTTTTTTTCTTCTTCTTCTTTTTTTCTTTTTCTTTTTCCCCACCCTTGACAATCCCCTGGCCAGGTAGGGGAAGTTTTCTCTCATTATTTCTTCAAATAGGTTTTCAATATCTTGCTCTCTCTCTTCTCCTTCTGGTACCCCCATAATGTGAATGTTGGTATGCTTGAAGTTGTCCCCAAGCCTCCTTACACTATCTTCATATTTTTGGATTCTTTTTTCTTTTTGCTCTTCTGATTGGATGTTTTTTGCTTCCTCATATTCCAAATCATTGATCTGATTCTCAGAATCCTCTACTCTACTGTTGAACCCCTATAAATTATTCTTTATTTCAATTAATTATTCTTTATTTCAATTAATTCTTTATTTCAATTAATTTATTCAAATTATTATAATAATTATATAATATTTTATAATAATTTATAATTTATAATTTTATAATTTATAAATTTATAATTTATATCTTTATAAATTTATATATATAAATTATATATAATAATTATTATAATTATTATAATAATTCAAAATTATTCTTTATTTCAATTAATGCATGCTTAATTTCTGACTGGTCCTTTTTCATGTCTTTGAAATTCTAACTAAGACCCTTGATGCTCTCAGAGTCCCTTAAAGCTCTCATTGAAGATCTCATTAAGATCCTTGAGCCCTAATCGGTTTGGCTCAGTGGATAGAGCATTGGCCTGCAGACTCAAGGGTCCCAGGTTCGATTCCGGTCAAGGGCATGTACCTTGGTTGCAGGCACATCCCCAGTTGGGGGTGTGCAGGAGGCAGCTGATCGATGTTTCTCTCTCATCGATGTTTCTAACTCTCTATCCCTCTCCCTTCCTCTCTGTAAAAATTCAATAAAATATATAAAAAAATAAAATAAATAAAATAAAATAAAAATAAAAATAAAAAGATCCTTGAGCAACCTTATAATCATTGTTTGAACTCTGTATCCAGTAGTGTGCTTGCTTCCATTTCATTTATTTCTTTTCCTGGAGATTTCTTCTATTCTTTCATTTGTGACATGTGTCTTTGTCTCCACATTTTGGCTGCTTCCCTGTGTTTGTTTCTATGTGTTAGGTAGAGCTGCTATGTCTCCTGGAATTGATAGAGTGGCCTTGTGTAGTAGGTGTCCTATAGGTCACAGTGGCTCCACCTTCCCAATCACCTGAGCTGGGCACTTTAGGTGCACCCCTGTGTGGGCTGTGTGCACAATCCTATTGTAGTTGAGCCTTGATTGCTGTTGGCGTCACTGGGAGGAGCTGGCCTCCAAGCCAATTGGCTGTGAGGACCAGCTGCGACTATAGAGGAAGAGCTGCTAAGCAGGAGATACCCCTAGGAGCAGGACTTGCTTCAGTGGGACTTTGGTGCTCACTGAGTCTGCCCCTTGGGTGTGTCACTTGTGGATGTATAGAGTTGTAAGCTGGTATGGTCTGAAACTGTCCACCCAATGCACTGGTTCTGGGGCCTCCCAGGAGGTGCAAAGTCAGCCACTTCCTAGGGCCACCCGGCAGGAGCTACAGAGAGATCTGCAAATGGCTTCTACTTGTATTGGGCTTGGAAGTGCCCAGGCAAGGCTAAGCTGTGAAACAAGGCAGGCTGGCCTCTTAGGTATGGGGCGTCCTGATGCAAGCTGTTGCTTGTTTGAGAGATTTTAGGGAAGTCTGAAGGCTGAGCCAGGACAGGCCATTCATATGGAAAAGCCACTGCATATAGTTTGGATGGGCCTGCAAATTAAATGGGATGGGATTCCAAGGAATCATCAGGGTGGAGGGAACAGTGTGAGCTAGGCTGATGGAAATTCAGATATGGCCCTCGCTGGTTTGGCTCGGAGGATAGAGCGTCAGCCTGCGGACTGAAGGGTCCCAGGTTCGATTCTGGTCAAGGGCACATGCCTGGGTTGTGGGCTTGATCCCCAGTGGGGGATGTTCAGGAGGCAGCCAATCAATGATCTTCTCTCATTATTGATGTTTCTATCTCTCTCTCCCTCTCCCTTCCTCTCTGAAATCAATAAAGATATATTTAAAAAAAGAAAAAGAAAGAAACTCAGATATGGCTGCCAGTCAATTCTGCAATGGGGGGACTCCCAGCACAGGAACAATGACCCCTGCAAGCACCCCAGTCAGGGAGAAAGCTGCCCCTGAGTTCCTGCCCCAATGTCAGACAATCCAGTTTCTCCCCATATCTTCCTGGTTCCCCAATGCCACAGCCCAACACTGGAGCTCAAAGGGAGTGGGACCATGTAAGTTCGTGTGCTGGCCCTTTAAGAGGAACTGCCTGGGACTCCAGCAGCCTCCATGTCACTCAACCACAATCTCTGCTGGATCTGACCTTGTCTGAGGCTATTAGGAAGGCTTCCCAGAGCATGTGGATTCTAAGCTGAGGGGTGAAGGCAGGGGTAAAGGGAATTGAAATAAGATATATGACTGAGATATAAAATAGGAGTCATGATAGATTGTACTATTGAATCCAGATGTTTGAACATACTTTCCTACCCCAATGACATTGGACTTAACCTTGTCATTGGCTGTGATCAATGGATTGTGAATGGAGGTGATTTGTGCCATGACTGATCAGAGGCTTTGAAATTGATTCTGAGTTCTGCCATTCCTCTTGACCCTCTGCTATATCTCAAATTGGGACTGGATCCTGGAATGAAGACACATAGAGCAGAGCAGATCTGCAATCAACCCCCAGGCAACTTATAACGTGAGCAAAAAAATAAAACTGAGATTTGGGGCCAGGGTGGGGAGGGTAAATGCTTACTGCAGCATAGCCTAAAGAAGGCTGATAAATACAGAAGGAGAATTAATAGAGGTTAACTACTGATTAGAGGTAGGACATGGAAGGGTGGAAAAAATAGAAGGCAACTTCAAATAGTCTAGCCTGAGTGATCAGAAAATGGCTAAGTTACTAACCAAAAGGGAAGATAGAAGGAAAAATAGGCTTTGATCTGTTGAGTTAAAGGGGCAGACTGAACATCCAAGAAAATATATTCTTTCAGCAACTGAAAAGGCAAGTCCGGACATCCAGGCGAGGTCAGGATTGGAAAGATTTGTGAATCACAACAACAAAGTGGTACTTGAAGGCCCTGGGGGTAAATGAGCTCACTAAAGCACCGTAGGGAAGAGAATGAAGGCGGGTGAAGGGCAGATCCTTGGGCGTGCCTACATTTACAGAAACCTAAGTGACTAGGAGGCACCAGAGAGGAGAGAGAAATAGAAAATAATAAGGGATGTGACACCACCTACAAAAAAAAAAAAAAAAGCATAAAGTCTTGCCAAAAAGCATAGCACCTGAACTAGATCAAAACCTTAGCTCTCAGCCGAAACCGGTTTGGCTCAGTGGATAGAGCATCAGCCTGCGGACTGAAAGGTCCCAGGTTCGATTCCGGTCAGGGGCATGTACCTTGGTTGCGGGCACATCCCCAGTGGGAGATGTGCAGAAGGCGGCTGATCGATGTTTCTAACTCTCTATCTCCCTCCCTTTCTCTCTGTAAAAAATCAATAAAATATATTTAAAAAAAAAAAAAAAAAAACCTTAGCTCTCACTGCCAATTCACAGAAGCGAATCTCCTAGGAATCTTGTTTAAAATGCAGATTCTGATTCTATAGGTCTTGAGTGGAGTCCAAGATTCTCCGTTTGTAACAAACTGCCCTCAGGTTATGCTGCTGGTCCATGGGCCATATTTTATTTTATTTTATTTTATTTAATATATTTTTTATTGATTAAGATATTATATATGTGTCCTTATCCCCACATTATCCCCACCCCCCGCTCATGCCCCCCCCCCCCCCTTGTCCGTTTCCATTGGTTAGGCCTATTCTTGCATATAAGTCCTTTGGTTGATCTTATTTTATTTTTTAAAATATATATTTTATTTATTTTTTTACAGAGAGGAAGAGAGAGGGATAGAGAGTTGGAAACATCAATTAGAGAGAAACATCAATCAGCTGCTTCCTGCACACCTCCTATTGGGGATGTGCCCACAACCAAGGTACATGCCCTTGACCAGAATCGAACCTGGGAACCTTTCAGTCCACAGGCCAGTGCTCTATCCACTAAGCCAAACCGGTTAGGCCATATTTTAGTTGCAAGACTAGAGGGAACAGAAGAAATGACAAGCAGATGCAATCACTAAATCCAGAATAAGGGAAACACTTTGTAACAAAAAATTTCTTAAAAGATGGAAGATGGGGAGGAAACTTACACATTTCCCATAGAGACATAACAACCAATTGCAGTGGGGAGGCTTTGTTTAGCTCCTAAGTCAAAGTGTCAATAAATACTTTTCAGGACAGTTGTGGAAATGTAAACACTGGATATTTGATGATATTGGGGAATTTTTGTTGATTGGAGGAGATGCTGATGATGGTGTGATGATTGTTTTAAAACACGAGTCTACAAAAGGCTACTTTATGATTCTGTTTTTATATTCTGGGAAAGGTAAAACTAAGTAATAGAAAATAGATCTGTGGTTATGATACAGTAGTCAGTTAGACAGACATGAGCAGAGTTGGAATGATAGGCCAGGCGCAGAAGTTCACCAGGGCAGAAAGCCCAGGTGCGTAGCAACAGGTAAAACTGGGAATACAAGTACTGTAGGGTGGGACTCACTCCTAGAGTGACCTTTCCTCCCCTAGCATATCACTGGTCATGCGGTTTAGGTCCCCTGACCTTTCATATCACTGGTCATGCGATTTGGACCCTCCCCTGACCTTTCCTCCCCTGGCATGTCAGTGGTCCTGTGGTAGACCCCCTTAGAGGAGGAACAAGGGGGCTGGAGAATAGCATCATACCACCCCTTTGCACTACCACTCCCTTAATCATTAAGCCCCCAATACACTGAGGTTCTCACCCAAATCAAATAGTCGTAGGAACAAGGCCTCAGGTCTGCTGACCACAGAGAAGAGTTTTCATCAAACATGAGATGGCATCTAGGCCTCAGTTGTGCTTCAGACCCAGGTCCAGAAAAGCAGCAAGGCCAGGAGGGGTGACACGTGGATAACATCTGGACCAGCTGTAATGACTAATGCCAATCAGTAGAGACCACAACCCTGAGGAGACCCCTTGGAAAGCTGATGAATATTCTGCTGAGATCCTCCCCTAAGACCTTCCCCAGTATCCCCACCTTTAGAGAAGCCGATAAAACTCCTTAAGATTAAGGGCCCAGTCTCCCTCCCTTCCCCATCTCCCTTCTCTCCTCCCTCCCTCCTTCCTCCTCCTCTTCCTCCTCCTCCTCCTCCTCTTCCTCCTCCTCTTCTTCTTCCTCTCTCTCCTCTCACCTCTCCCCTCTTCTCTCTCTCTCTCTCTCTCTCTCTCTCTCTCTCTCTCTCTCTCTCTCCCTCCCTCCCTCCCTCCCTCCCTCCCTCCCTCCCTCTCAGCTTTCCTTCCCCCTTTCTTCCCTCAAGGTGCATGTCTTTGCTTCCTTTCCCCTGAGCTCCAAGGGTCCTCCTTTTGCCTCTGTAATTGCTTTCTTTAGTCCATGCCGCCTAGCTGGCTCACTTCTTCCACAGCTCACTTCTTCTATCTCTGTGACTTTCTACATAAACGCTTGCTTGTATTTGAGCTCCTTGGCTCTGAATTCTTCTCTTAGCCAAACTCAAGGACCGAGGTCTAACATCTGGTGCCATTTGCTGTCAAGTTACTTAGAGGTGGGGAAGGGAGAACTTTGAGGGGTGACAGAACTGTTCTATGCCCTGATTCTGATGGTTATGTGACTAAATGAGCCTATACATGTGACCAAAACAAAAAACAATCCATAAAAGGAGCATTGTTGTTTAGAGATACATACTGAAATATTTACAGACAAAATATATGGGACTTATTTTGGAATAATAAGGGAGAGTGTTGTTTTGGTGGTATAGATGGAATAACTTAAATGGATAACTGTTGAAATGGGGTGGTAGACACATTAAATTAGTCTTTCTACTTTGTGTATGTTTAAAAGTTGGTTTTTTTAAAAAACTAAAGAAGCAAAGGGTTTCGTTAAGTAAGTGTCCCCACACGTACCCACGTAGCCAAGAATACCAGAAGGTGGGTTGGCTCAGCTAGTGCCAAGGGCCCTGCCTTTAGGAGTGGGCACACTTAAAGCAGCAGTTCTGGTCAAACCTGTGGTTGTTACCTTTCCCCTTCATTCCAGAGGGGAGGTTTTCCTCACCTGAGGAAGCAAATGGCAAATAGTGAGAGAGGGCACCCTCCCAGGCTGTGCATGAGAATGCCCTTTCACCAAGGGAGGCCTTGGTAAACAAGATGACTATCAGCCAGGGTTCAGGTGGAACCAGGAAGCCAGAAAGGTCAAGGACTGGTCAGTGCCATGCCTCACAATCCAGGGGTCGGCTCTGTGGTTCCTGAGATGTGCTGTGAGGAAGTTGGCCCTGGTATGTCTGAGACATCATACCCAGGGGAAGGGCTGCGTCATGATGGCCTGTAAACCTCATGCTTTCTTCACTCTGCCTTATCTTCAGCCTTTCAGAGACCAATAAACAACTTGGGGAAATGGAGGCAGGGGGATTCAGGAGAGAGGAGGCCAGATTGAGGTACAATGCGAGTAAGGGGCAGATGAAATTGATTTGGTGGAGAAGGAAGGTACATGGAGTGAGCAGGAGCTGGAAGAAGGGTTACGGGACATTCCTTGAAAAGAGGAGAGCATTGAGCAAATTTGAGCCGAAGGGAAAGACACTCAGGTGGAGGAAAGATTTAAAATACGAAATAAAAAAAAGGGTTAAGATACTGAAGGAGATGAGAAGAAGTGGAATGGAAAACTCAAGTTCTTACAGTTTGCCTGGAGAGAAGGAATGGTGTGGAGTAGAGACATTGTTTTGTCTGTTGTCATAGCCCCTATTTTTCTGGGACCTTCTGCTGATTCTTCGATGGGGGCTGCCCACCTCCCACTTTCCCTTGCCCCCAACTCCATTCAGAGGGCTCTCATAGGAACAGCCATAGTACCTCACTGGGACCCACCTCTGTGGCTAGCGTTCATTAGTCCGTGATCCAAGTGGGCTAATCAGAATGCGTCAGTGAGAATTTGGAATCAGAATTGAGCTCTCCCACCTCCATCCGGTTGCCTTATGGAATGGAGATGTGAACAGGGGCACTATTGGTGACCTGTTCTACCAGAAGCTTGGCGGAGCAGGCAGAACTGGCCAACAGTGCACAAGAATATTGAAGCAGCCCCAAAGAGGGCTGTAAAGACAAGAGATAGTCCAACTGAACAACCCCTGGTTCCAGCTATGCCCAGGCCTCTGGCTACATGTAGATGTTCCAGGACCTTTATAGTAGACTCACATTTTTGTGTAAGCCAGTTTGAGTAGGGTTTCTGTGACTTAAAACCAAGTGTCCTAACAGAACTCTATGCTAAGAAAGAAGGGGAGGAGAAGAGTATATATGAACATCTAGACCAGCCGTGGGCAAACTACGGCCCGTGAGCCAGATCCGGCCCGTTTGAAATGAATAAAACTAAAAAAAAAAGACCGTACCCTTTTATGTAATGATGTTTACTTTGAATTTATATTAGTTCACACAAACACTCCATCCATGCTTTTGTTCCGGCCCTCTGGTCCAGTTTAAGAACCCATTGTGGCCCTCGAGTCAAAAAGTTTGCCCACCCCTGATCTAGACACATCCTATATAATAAAGAGCTAATATGCAAATGGTAGTCATGCCCTCATGCTGTCACACCATGATGCCTTCATACTGTCAAAATCCATCACCAGAAGGCTGCAGGCGCGCACAGGTGGGCGGAGCTGTGTGCACAGTGAGGCACGTGTGGGTGGATGGGGACTTGACGCTGCATGTGCCAGGTGATGCCGGGGGTTCCAGCGGCTCCGTGCAGTGAGGCCTAGGGGTCCCACGGCTCCGTGCGGTGCGGAGGAGGTGGGGCCCGGCAGCTCTGGCAGTGAGGCCTGGGGGTCCTGCGGCTCTGTGTGGCACAGAGGAGGCGGGACCCCCAGCTCCCACCTACCTCTTTGGGGCGATCCATTGAGGAGCCCCGGATGGGTGGGCAGGGCCTACCTCTTTGGGGCAATCAATCACAGGGCTCCCATACTGTGAGAGGGCACAGGCCAGGCTGGGGGACCCCCCCCCCCACCAAGTGCATGAATTTTGTGCACCGGGCCTCTAGTCTTTAGAATGAGAGAAGACTAAACCACTTAATACTTCTGAACAAAGTGGGAGAGAAAGTTGTCTCCTGAAATTGAGAGGTCCATGTATGACGTCAGAGACCTTGAAGTAAAAAGATTGGGACTAGTGAGAACATCATCCTTTTTAATTAAATTTTTTAATTATTGTAACATGGAGACAAGTATCTGATGTGTTGGGTATTCTGTAGATGGGGAAAGTTCCAGAGTAGACACGAAGAAGAGCCTCAGACCTTTAATATTGCTCATTAGCAATGCAGCGTGGGGAACAAATGATACACAATTTAGGGGAAACTTCACTCTCCTCTTAAGTATGGAAATTCGTAGAAATTTAATTCTAAAAAATATCTGACAATTCCTAAAGTGAATGGACAGAACCATAAGACTTTTGGCTGCTTTTAAGATTTCTCTTCACATGAAAAATCTACCAGTATATTTTAGGTTGAGCATTTTAAATAAGCCTTTTGATAGGATTTGTAGTGACAATTTTAGAGAACTACTTGGGCATCTCTTGCATATTCCAACTAACTACAAACAGAGTGGCCACCTTTCCAGCCAGTTAGTTAGGAATAAGAAGCAGGTGGGATCCAGGTCAGCTCTGAGCCACAGCCCTCTTTGTGGTGCCCCTTGGGGTGCCCCTTGGATCTTTGTGATTTCCTCCTGGATGATGAGTTCGACCAAATTACATCCCACTCTCAACTTCCAACCATGCAAGAAACTGCCAAAATCCCAGTGCCAACTGTTGCCAGAATTGCTACCTGAGCCTGTCAGGCCCAGAAGGGACATCCTCCAGGCTCTAGTTAACAAAGTCTTTGTTTTCCTAAGGGGATCGGAACCTGAATTTCATGTGTGTGATCAGAGTGACCAGGAAAGCTCTTCCCTCAGTGATTCCTTAGGACAATGAATTGGAAAAAGCTTTTTTTTAAAAATATATTTTATTGATTTTTTACAGAGAGGAAGGGAGAGGGATAGAGAGAAACATCGATGAGATAGAAACACCAATCAGCTGCCTCCTGCACACCTCCCCATTGGGGATGTGCCTGCAACCAAGGTACATGCCCTTGACCAGAATTGAACCTGGGACCCTTGAGTCCGCAGGCCGATGCTCTATCCACTGAGCCAAACCGGTTAGGGCTGGAAAAAGTTTTTCACCACAGTGCACAATAAGAAGTATTTTAGATGAAATATCAACATATCGTATATATAAATATGTAACTGAAATAAAGTTACATTTAGTGTAATTATTGATATGTCAGGACTTAATTATGCTCTTTTATTTTTTGCTTTGTGTTTGTTCTCTCTACTTTTTGTTTTTCTGTTTTCTTTTCCCCAGGTTCTTCTGATGAGAAAGCCACTCTCATTCAAATTGTTTTCTCCCCTAAGTAAATGTTGTTTTTCTCTGGGTGCTTTTAAGATTTTCGTTGTCATTAGTTTTCAGAAGTTTAGTTATTTTGTGTCTTCCAATTTCGAGTTTGCTCAGCTTCTTGAATCTATACGTTTATAACTTTTGCCAAATTTGGGGAGTCTTCAAGCCATTATTACTTCTCTTTTTCCGCCTTTCTTCTTCTTCTTCTTCCAGGACTCCGATGACATGAATAACATGAATATTAGGTCTTTTTTTTAAGTTCCTAGTTCCCTTAGGCTCTGATCTTTTTTTTTTTTTTTAATCTATTTTCTCCATTGTTCAGATTAGGTAATTTCTATTTTATCTGTTAGTTTATTGAGTCTTTCATATATTTCCTAGCGGTTGCTCTAGATATTACACTTTGTATACATAACTTCTGGTTTTGAGTCCATCCACTGAGCTTTCTTGTTGTTGTTATACTTTTCAGTTCTAAAATTTCTATTTAGTTCTTCTTTATAGTGTGTAGTACTTTGCTGAGGCTTTCTATTTCTTATCTAAGTCTTTTTACTTTTTGTTTATTTCAAGCTAAATATTAATTGCTCATTGAAGCCCTTTGATCATGGTTGCTTTAGTTATTGCCAGATAATTTTAACATCTCTGTCATCTCCATGTTTGCATCTATTTCTTTTTTTCATTCTGTTTGAGATCTTTCTCCTTCTTGGTATGATGAGTGATTTTCTGTTGGAACCTTGACCTTTTATGTTATGCAACTCTGGGTCTTAATTGAAACCTTCTGTTTTAGCTGGCTATCTCCGATACTGTTTTGGTAGGGAAGGTGGGGGAGATACTGCCTTATTTCTGCCAGGCAGAGGTAGATGTCCAGATTGCCAAATTGACACCTGAGGGGAGACTCTTCTTTATTGATGGTGCGAGTGGAAGTCCAGGTTCTCCATGTAGTCTCCCCTGACCATAGAGAAGATAGGGAGAGTCTCATCACTGGCCAGCTGGGATGAAACTTCAACTCCCTACTTGGCTTTCTCTGTCACCACCTGGCAGGATTATTGGGAAATATTATGACAGCCTAATAAGGTTGAAAGTCTAGGTTTACATTCAACCTTTGTTTGTGCAGTTGGGCGGTAGTTTTTTCCCTGTTTGTTTTCCTGTGGTGTTTAGCTAGCATAAAATGCTATTATCTTTCGGCACCGGTGAGGTCGAGACGGCCCCGGTGAGGTCGAGACAGCCCCAGTGAGGTTGAATCGGCCCCGGTGAGGTCGAGACGGCCCCAGTAAGGTTGAATCGGCCCCAGTGAGGTCGTGACGGCCCGGGTGAGGCTGAATCGGCCCTGGTGAGGCTGAAACGGCCCCAGTGAGGCTGAAATGGCCCCAGTGAGGTTGAAATGGCCCCGGTGAGGTTGAGACGGTCCTGGTGAGGTTGAGACGGACCCTGTGAGGCTGAGATGGCCCCTGTGAGACTGAGACGGCCCCTGGGAAGCTGAGAAAAATACCACATGAACTCACTCATTTATGGATAATAAGGACCATTATAGACTGATGAACAAAAATGGATACAGAGGCAGAGCAGCATTGAGCAGACTGTCAAACTACAGTGGGAAGCCTGGGGAGGGTTGGGGGTGGGGGTAGGAGATCAACCGAAGGACTTGTATGCATGCATATGAGAATAACCAATGGACACAAGACACTGGGGAGTGGGGGAGGCCGGGGGAATGTCAAGGGGGCGGGGGGAAGGAGACATGTGTAATACTCTTTGTAATACTTTAAGAAATAAAATTTTAAAAAAGTGGAAAAAAATGTTATCTTAAATTTCTGTCTTGCTAAGCTGGCCCTTTCCTGGTCCTCTGACTGGAGAAAGCAGGCTATTGTTGAGGATTTTTTGGTCTATGCCTGTTGGCACTTTGAGTTGCTGGCTTCTTCAGTTCCATGTCTGGGATGTATGAGGCAAAAAAAAAAAACCCCCAGGGAACTCACCACCATGCCATTACTGAGGTCCTGAGGTCTCTCACCAGCCTGCCTTCTTCTTTCCCCATTTCAGATGCTGTTTTATGTATAATGTTTGGAATTTTTTAGTTGTACTTAGCAGGAGGAATGGGGAAAGTATGTCTATTCCATATTGCTAGTAGCAGAATTCTATGGGAGCAGATTTTTAGTGGTCTCTCCAATACCAAGGGACCAGATGAGTGGCTGAGAGGGGGTGCAGATAGAAAAGAGAAGAGAAGGGGAACTGTGTCCTGGGGACTCCCATGTCTAGAGAGAAGAGGAGGAGAAACTAGCAAGAAAGTTAAGAAGGCACAGCTTGTGAGGAAGGAAGAAAAATAAGATGACTACTGTTAATTACCTTTTTAAAAGGATAGTTTTAAATGGGGACATAATCCTGACTTATGGATTATGGCTTAAGAAAGAATGGGAACAAAGTGAAGGAGCAAGTTACCAAAGCCACATATTATATGATTCCATTTATATAAAACTAGAGGCCCGGTGCACAAAATTCGTGCACTCTGGGGGGGGTCCCTCAGCCCGGCCTGCACCCTCTCGAAGTCTGGGAGCCCTCGGGGGCTGTAGGATATCCTTAGTGCTGCTGGGGAGGTGGGAGAGGCTCCCGCTACTCTCACCAGGCATGCGCCTGGCTCTGACTGAGTGGTACCCCCCCTGTGGGAGCGCACTGACCACCAGGGGGCAGCTCCTGCGTTGAGCTTCTGGCCCCTGGTGGTCAGTGCGCATCATAGCGACCGGTTGTTCCACCGTTTGGTCGATTTGCATATTAGCCTTTTATTATATAGGACATCCAGAATAGACCAATCTATAGAGACAAAAGTAAGTTTGTGGTTGCTTAGGGCTGGGGTGGTGCAGCAGTTTGGGGGAGTGGGAATGGGGAATGATTTCTGATGGATATGAGGTTTCTTTGGCGGGATGATGGAAACCTTTTTACATTAGATTGTGTGATTGTTGCACACAATCTGAGTTTTTTTGTTAATCTTCACCCAAGGATATGTTTGATTTTAGAGGGAGGGAAAGAGAAAAAGAGAGAGAAACATCAATTAGTTGCCTCCCCTGTGCATCCTTACCGGGAATCGAACCCAAAACCTAGGTATGTGCCCTGACCAGGAACTGAACCCACAACCTTTTTGGTGTATGAGACAATGCTTCAACCAACTGAATCACTCAGCCAGGGCACAACTAATTTCCTTTATATAGTGTTAACAACTCAACAACAAAAATGGTAAAAGATACACCAGAAAAATAACCCTGGCTGGTTTGGCTCAGTGGATAGAGCATTGGCCTAGGGACTGAAGGGTCCCGGGTTCAATTCTGGTCAAGGGCACATGCCTGGAATGTGGGCTCAATCCCCAGTAGGGGCATGCAAGAGGCAGCCAATCAATGATTCTCATCATTGATGTTTCAATCTCTCTCTCCCTTCTCTGAAATCAATAAAAATATGTTTTAAAAAAACAGAAAAATATATAAAAAGGTGCTTAACCCACAGGAGTAGAGCTATACATATACCATTTATTTCACCTATCAGACTGATAAAATGCCAAATTTTGATAACATTTGGCAAGACCTTAAGGAAGCAGGTACTCTCATAAATTGCTAGTGGAGCCCTATCCAGTTTGGCTCAGTGGATAGATCATCGGCCTGCAGACTAAGGGTCCCAGGTTCGATTCCAGCCAAGGGCACATGCCCAGGTTGCAGGCTCGATCCCTGCCCCCCACCCCCCAGTAGGATACGTGCAGTAGGCAGCCAATCAATGATTCTCTCTCATCATTGATGTTTCTATCTCTCAATCTCTCTTCCTTCCTCTCTGAAATCAATAAAAGGAATTATATATGTATATATTTAAAAATAAATAAATAAATAAATAAATGAATAAACTGCTAGTGGAGGGTAAATTGGAAAAACTGCTTATGAAGAGCAATTTAGCAGTATTTGCCCATCAAAATTACAAATGTATATACACTTAGACCAGGCATTCCTACTCCTTCATGGGACAAAAAGAAGATTGCTTTGAAATAGTGACTTGATTTGATTAAAAAACAACAACCAGGTTTGTTCTTGTACTTCTCCTGTCATCCCCTTTCCTTCCTGCCCACCACCAATTATTTCATAAAATGTATGCCAGAGCTTATTTTTCAAAACTCTGCCAAAACATCCCTTAGTCCCTGACCCCCGGGGTAAGAAATCCATTGTAATTCTTGCTCTTGAATATAGTTACAGAAAAAAATGCCAAGGAATTTTCCTAGTTTTTTTTTTTAAACTTCCTTTCCCAGACAGTGTGGCATGTTTTAAAATTAGTTTCTTCCTACAAGTAGAAATTGCCCTTGAATTTTAGTTTTTTGTGTGTGTCTAAAACGATCATTTTCCTTGTTTCCTTGACTTTGGCCAAATATGAAACAGCTTACTAAAACGCACAAACACATTTCCTCTCTTTCTACTTTTCTTTCTTTCTGTATTTATACCTCCCTTTGAAAAACATCCCTTTTCTCAAACACACTTGAAAAATTCACTTGCCAGTGAATTAGGGAAAATTTTACCTTTACTGATTGCTTCTAGGATTACTTTAACTTAATGTTATTGAATACAGAAATGTGTTCTGTTTAGTCAAGATCCTTGTAGTTGAGAGACTCTACATTTGGGACCCGTTATGGGATGAATTGTTCCCCATACTCTCCCTGCCCGCCCCCCCCCCCCCCCCCCGCCCAGTTCTTTTTATTTTTAATGTATTTTTATTGATTTCAGAGAGGAAGAGAGGAGAGAGATCCATAATAAGAATCATTAGCCAGAACCGGTTTGGCTCAGTGGATAGAGCGTCAGCCTGCGGACTGAAAGGTCCCAGGTTCGATTCCGGTCAAGGGCATGTACCTTGGTTGCAGGCACATCTCCAGTAGGAGATGTGCAGGAGGCAGCTGATCGATGTTTCTCTCTCATCGATGTTTCTAACTCTCTATCCCTCTCCCTTCCTCTCTGTGAGAAATCAATAAAATATATTAAAAAAAAAAAAAAAAAAGAATCATTGATCAGCTGTCTCTTGCACGCTCCCTACTGGGGATCGAGCCTGCAACTTGGGCATGTGCCTTAACCAGAATCAAACCCGGGGCCCTTCAGTCTACAGGCTGACACTCTATCCACTGAGCCAAACCAGCTAGCCCCTCCCACCCCCATTCTTATATTAAAGTCCTAACCCCCAGTACTTCAGACTGTGACTGTACTGGGCGATGGGATCTTTAAAATGAGCTGAATAGGATGGGCCTTACTCCAACATGACTGATGTCCTTAGAAGAAGAGGAGAGTAGGACACAGAGTCACACAGAGGAAAGACCATGCGAAGACACAGAGAAGGTTGCCATCTATAAGCCAAGAGAGGCCTCAGAAGAAACCAATCCTGCCAACATCTTGATCTCAGACTTTGAGCTCCAAAATTGTGAGAAAATCAATTTCTGCTCTTTAGCTTCCCAGTTTGTGGCATTTTGTTATGGGAGCCCTAGCAAATTAATACAGGCCCCCTCCCCCACTGTAAATCCACCTCTTTTACTGTGTCAAATGGCCCCCAAACCTGCCTATTGGATGTCTCCACTTACATATCCCACAGACACTTCACACTCAGTATGTCTAAAACATCTCCCCCTTTCCCTACTCCCAGTTTCTGGCAACTACTATTCTAATCTCCGTTTCTGAGTTTGGATTTTTTGTTTTTTAAGACTTCACATATAAGTGAGATCATCCAGTATTTGTCTTTGTCTGTCTGGCTTATTTTACTTAGCGTAATGACCTCAAGGTCTATCCATGTTGCTTGCCCCCCACTGGGGATCAGGCTTCGTTCCATTTATAGAGCACAGGCAGAGTAGATTTAGCATAATTCTTAAGGACCTTAGGATTTTCGGATAGTACATGAGCACTGGCTTCAACTTAAAAGTCACCAGCTGCATCAGCTCCTAAGAGAGTCAGCTTGTCATTTGAAGCTTTAAAGCCAGGCATTGACTTCTCCTCTCTAGCTATGAGAGTCCTAGGTGGTATCTTATTGCAACATTAGAGGCCCAGTGCATGAAAATTCTTGTGGGGGTGGGGAGAGTCCTTCAGCCAGGCCTGTGCCCTCTCACAGTCTGGGACCCCTCAGGGGATGTCCACCTGTCAGCTTAAGCCCCTGGGGGATTGGGCCTAAGCTGGCACTCAAACATCCCTCTGGCAGCCTGGGAGCCCTAGGGGGATGTCGGGCTGCAGCTTAGGCCCGCTCCCTATGGGGAGCGGGCCTAAGCTGCAGTCGGACATCCTTAGCACTACCAAGAAGGCGGGAGAGGCTCCTGCCACCACCACTGTGCTCGCAGCCATCAGCCTGCCTTCTGGCTGAGTGGAGCTCCCCCTGTAGGAGCGCACTGAACCACCAGGGGGCAGCTCCTGTGTTGAGCATCTGCCCCCTGGTGGTCAGTGCACGTCATAGTGACTGGTCATTTCTGGTTGGTCATTCTGCCATTAGGATCAATTTGCATATTATCCTTTTATTATATAGAATAAGGCTGCATTGTATACATTGAAAATCTGTTGTTTAGTGTTGCCGTGAACATTAGCTATCTTAGCTAGACCTCTGGGAAGCTTGCTGCAGCTTCTACATCAGCACCTGCTGCTTCTCACCTTGCATTTTCATGTTATGAACTGGCTCTTTCTTGAAACCTCATGAACCATCTCTGCTAGCTTCAGACTTTTCTTCTGCAGCTTCCTTGCCTCTCTCAGGCTTCAGAGAATTGAAGAGTTTTGCCTTGCTCTGCATTAGGCTGTGGTTTGAGGGAATGTTGTGGCTGGTTTAATCCTCTATCCAGACCATTAAATCTCCTTATCAGCAATAAGGCTGTTTCCCTTTCTCTCTTTCTTTCTTTCTTTCTTTATTTCTTTCTTTCTTTCTTCTTTCTTTCTTTCTTTCTTTCTTTCTTTCTTTCTTTCTTTCTTCCTTTCTTTCTTTGTCCTTTCTTCCTTCCTTTTTTTCTTCTTAATAGATTTTATTGATTTTTTACAGAGAGGAAGGGAGAGGGATAGAGAGTTAGAAACATCAATGAGAGAGAAACATCGATCAGCTGCCTCCTGCACACCTCCTACTGGGGATGTGCCTGCATCCAAGGTACATGCCCTTGACCAGAATCGAACCTGGAACCCTTCAGTCTGCAGGCTGATACTGTATCCACTGAGCCAAACCAGTTAGGGCTGTTTCACTTTCTTATCATGTATATGTCCATTAGAGCAGCCCCCCCTTTTAAATTATGTATGCTTAGTTTATTTCATATAGTTCCAGAATTAAACAAAATATGCTTTATCCTTATCTAATAGATTTCAGGATTAATTAGATGTGAAAAGCTTTCTTTTTAAAAAAATTTATCTTTATTGTTGAAAATATTAAAGATGTCCTTCCTACCCCCCATTGACCCCTTCTAACCCACACCGTGCCCCAGGTTCACCACACTATTGTCTGTGTCCATGGGTTATACATATCTCATATAATAAAAGGTTAATATGCAAATCAACCAAACGGTGGAACAACCGGTCTCTATGACGTGCACTGACCACCAGGGGGCAGATGCTCAACACAAGAGCTGCCCCCTGGTGGTCAGTGTGCTCCCACAGGGGGAGCGCCACTCAGCCAGAAGCCGGGCTCATCACTGGCAAGCGCAGTGGTAGTGGCGGGAGTCTCTTCTGCCTCTGTGGCAGCACTAAGGACCACTCGGGGGTCCCAGACTGCAAGTGGGCGCAGGCTGGGCTGAGGGCCCTTCCCCCTCCAGTGCACAAATGTAGTGCACTGGGCCTCTAGTATGCATATAAGTTCTTTGGTTAGTTTCTTCCCTCCCATCCCTACCTTCCCTCTGAGATTCGTCAGTCTGTTCCATGTTTCTATGTTTCTGGATCTATTTTGTTCATCAGTTTATTTTGTTAATTAGATTCCACATATGAGTGAGACCATGTGATACTTGTCTTCTCTGACTGGCTTAGTTCACTTAGCACAGTGGTCAGCAAACTCATTAGTCAACAGAGCCAAATACCAACAGCACAACGATTGAAATTTCTTTTGAGAGCCAAATTTTTTAAACTTACACTATAAAGGTAGGTACATTGTTATTAACTTAATTAGGGTACTCCTAAGGCTTAGGAAGAGCCACACTCAAGGGGCCAAAGAGCCCCATGTGGCTCGCGAATCGCAGTTTGCCAACCACTGACTTAGCATAATAGTCTCCAGGTCTCTCCGTGCTGTCTCAAAGAGATCCTTCTTTTTTACTGTTGCATAGTATTCCATAGTGTAAATGTACGACAACTTTTTTATTTTTTTAAAATATATTATTTATTTATTTCAGAGAGGAAGGGAGAGGAGGAGAGAGATAGAAACATCAATGATGAGAGAGAATCACTGATTGCCTGCCTCCTGCATGCCCCACACTGGGGATCGAGCCTGCAACCTGGGCATGCATCCTGACCAGGAATCAAACCATGACCTCCTGGTTCATAGGTTGATCCTCAACCACTGAGCCACGCTGGCTGGGCAGGAAGTACCTAAAGTAGGAAAATTCAAAGAAAGAGAAAGCAGAATGGTGGTTACCAGGTTCTGGGAGAGGAGAGAAAGGGAGTTGTTTAATGGCTAGAGGTCTAGTTTTGCAAGATAAAAAACAAGTTCTGAGCGGGCTGGGGAGGTCAATAGGGGGAAAAGGAGACATATGCAATACCCTCAACAACAAAGAGTTAAAAAAGAGTTCTAGGGATTTGTTTCACAACAATGTGAATATGCTTAGCACTACTGAACTATATTCTTAAAAATGGTTAAGATGGTGCCCTGGCTGGTTTGGCTCAGTGGATAGAGCGTCAACCTGCGGACTAAAGGGTCCCAGGTTTTATTTCTGTCAAGGACACATGCCCAGGTTGCGCACTTGATCCCCAGTAGGGGACATGCAGGAGGCAGCCAATCAATGATTTTCATCATCAATGTTTCTATCTCTCCCTTCCTCTCTGAAATCAATAAAGACATATTTTTTTAAAAAAATGGTTAAGATGGCAAATATGCCCTAGTCCATTTGCTCAGTGGTTAGACCATCGACCCACAGACTGAAGAGTCTCGGGTTTGATTCCGCTCAAGGACACATAACTGAGTTGCAGGTTGACCCCCTCCCCGGAGGAGGTAGCCAACTGATGTGTCTCTCTCAGGTTGATGTTTCTTTCTCTCTGTCTCTTACCCTCCCTTCCACTCTAAAAATCAATGGAAGAAATATCCTTGGGTGAGGATTGACAACCAAAAAAAAAAGCAAATATGTGTTTTTTACTGTAATAAAAAAATGCATTAAAAGGAAAAAATAAAGAAACCTATGCAATAGTCCTGGACTTTACTGTTTGCCTAACATTAACTCACTGATACTTCAATAAAAATAGAGCAAAAAAAAAAAAAAATGGGCAAAGGACTGGAACAGTCATTTCTCAAAAAAAGACAAATGGCCAACATTGTTAAAAAGAAGCTCAACATCATTAGGGAAATGCAAACCAAAACAACAATGAGTTACCATAGGATAGCTATAATTTTTTATAAAAAGAAAGAATAAATTAGCAAGTGTTTGCCAGGACCTGGAGTATTGGAACACTCATACATTGCTGGTGGGAAGGTAATACAGTTCAGCTACTGTGAAAATAGTTAAGCAGTTCCTCCAGGAGTTAAACACAGAATTACCACATGACTCAGCAATTCCACTCCTAGGTATATACCCCAAAGAACTGAAAACAGGCACTCAAACATAACAGCACTATTCAGAATAGCCAAACGTTGGAAACAGTCCAAAATCCATCAATGGATAAATGGATAAAAAAAAAAATGTGGTCCAAATATAGATTTTATTCAGTTATAAAAACAAAGTATTGATACATGATACAATGTGGATGAACTTCAAAAACATTTAGAAGCCAAACATAAAAGCCGCATATTAAGTAATTCCACTTATATGAAATATACAGAATAAGCAAATCATAGCAACAGAACAGATTGTGGTTGCTAGTGACTGAGGAAAGAGGGGACTGGGAAGCAGCTGCACAGTGGGTACAGGGTCTCCTCTGAGGATGATGAAAATATTTTGGAACTAGATAGAGGTGGTGGTTGCAAAACGTTGTGAATATAATAAATGCCACTGAATTATTTACTTAAAAAGTACATACGTTTTAAATGCATCATTTCACCAACATTCTATTATATTATCATCAGATGATCAAACAGGATTTAGTAGAATCAACTTTGAATGTGAAGCAGGCCTACACTCAAAACTTTGTGATCCTGGGAGACACGTGTCTGCAGAGGAGGGTGGCAGCCTTGTCGGTGTCCTCCCTGCTCGAGGTGAAAGGACAGCGTCTGGTGGGAGAGAATGGCGCAAGAACTGCAGCCATGGGTTCCCTCTGTGTCAGGGAAGTTTTCTCCAGCTGGTCACAGACGTGGAAATAGAGACATTCCTAGTGTGTGAAGGATTTCATGCAGTTACTGATGCGTGGTGTCCAGGAGCTGAGAACCTAAATGAGCCTGGAAGCAGATTCTTCCTCAGAGCTTCTAAATAAGAGCCCTGCCCTTGATTTTGGCCTGTGAAAGTCTAAGCAGAGAACCAAGCCAAGCCTGTCTGGACCTGTGACCCACAGAAGTGAGCTAATAAATGAATGTTGTTTAAACCTAAAAAACAACAACAAAAAACACACCCCAACAACTTTGTGATACTACAGTGGAAGATGGGATTAATAATTTTGGAAAGTAAAAATTATTTTTTTTTTAACTTGAAATGCACGAGTTTTTTCTTGGAGAAAATTATGTAGTAGACAATAAATGTTCCTTCTTTCAGGGTATAGAGTGTGGGTTTCAGAGTTAGATCATCTAGGTCAGAGGTGGGCAACCTTTTTGTGAGTGCATGCCAAAACCAGCAAAATCTCTGACTCAAAATTCTTCTGTGTGCCAACCTAATTTTTTTTTTTTTTTTTTTTTTTTTTTACAGAGAGGAAGGGAGAGGGATAGAGAGTTAGAAACATTGATGAGAGAGAAACATCGATCAGCTGCCTCCTGCACACTCCCTACTGGGGATGTGCCTGCAACCAACGTACATGCCCCCGACCGGAATCGAACCTGGGACTCTTGAGTCCGCAGGCTGACCCTCTATCCACTGAGCCAAACCAGTTAGGGCCAACCTAATTTTTTGAGAACATGTTACGCCTACTTGATATCTCTTAAGGTGTACGTATGTGAAGAACCTTGAAGAAATAATAAAATTCATTCAAGCGACAAAAACACAGTATATGATGATGAAAAATACATTTATTTTTAATGTATACATGTACACTGATAGTCCAACAGAAAACTTTATGACTCCGTTTGGTATCAGTGGGACTTTTGCTGCTGCATCACTGATGACAGAGATTTTACATCAGGTTTATATTTCGTGACCTTCAGAGATATGCACGAGCTACTACTTTCATCCGTCAGGCTACCCCTATTACGAGACTTAACAAAATTCATCACTGAGAACAAAGATTCACAAGCGTATGTGGATGAAACCAAAACACTGGTCGGATCTAGGAAGGCAGGGAGAGTTAAGGCAGAGGCATAGAAATTGCTCTTCCCCTCTCTCATCAACCCATGTCTATAAGATAACTTGTTATGTAAAATTATTTATCTAAGATGCACCTACACTGAATTTATCTGAAAAATAAAAAAGTCGGTATTAAGAAAAAAATTGTAAATAGAAGATTATGAGAGGGTTTCGTGTGCCAGCAAGTTACTGGCGTGCCATATTTGGCACGCGTGCCAGGGGTTGCCCACCCCTGATCTAGGTTCTCATTCTTCTTTTTTAATAAAAAAAAATATATATTTTATTGATTTTTTACAAATAGGAAGGGAGAGGGGTAGAGAGTTAGAAACATCGATGAGAGAGAAACATACATCCATCAGCTGTCTCCTGCACACCCCCTACTGGGGATGTGTCCGCAACCAAGGCACATGCCCTTGATCAGAATCAAACCTGGGACCCTTCAGTCTGCAGGCGGAGGCTCTATCCACTGAGCCAAACCAGTTAGGGCATCATTCTTTTTTTGTTGTTAATCCTCACCTGAGGGTATTTTTTCCCCATTGATTTTCACAGAGTAGAAGGGAGGGGGGAGAGACAAGAGAGGGAAACATTGATGTGAAACACATTGATTGGTTGCCTCCTGCACATGCCCCCACTGGGCCAAGGGTCGCGCCTGCAATGCAGGTAGGTGCCTTGGCGGGAATTGAACCCAAGAACCTTCAGTCTGTGGATCCACGTTCTAACCACTGAGCCCCCAGCTAGGGCCTGGGTTCTCATTCTTGTTCTCCCAGAATGTTCAGGAGGACTATCAAATAAACTGTATCTTTCTCACATCTTTCTGTACTATTAAAAGTTGCACCATTGTTGCCCTAGCCAGTTTGGCTCAGTGGATAGAGCATTGGCTTGTGGACTGAAGGGTCCCGGGTTCGATTCCAGTCAAGGGCACATGCTTGATCCCCAGTAGGGGGTGTGCAGGAGGCAGCCGATCAGGGATTCTCTCTCATTGATGTTTCTATCTCTCTCTCCCTTAGTCTCTGAAATCAATATATATATATTTTTAAAGTTGCACCATGCTGATTCAAGAGTTACTGTAATAGTTCCACTTATTCTTCCTCTGATGGCTGCCTCCACACTATACTACACTCAGACTAAAACATACCAACGCTAGGGTTATACTCCTTTAAAAATATTTACTGACCGGGTAGTTTAGTTGGTTAGAGCATTCATTGTCCGGATAGGCCAAGGTTGCAGGTTCGATTCCCTCTCAGGGCACATTCAAGAAGCAACCGATAAACGCATAAATAAGTGGAACTACAAATTGATGTTTTTTTCTCTCTCTCTCAAATCAATTTAAAACTTAAAAAAAATTTTTACTGAGCACTTATTATGTGCCATGCACTTCGCTGTGTCCTGGTACACACACCCTGGTAAGGTTAAGACCTGAGCGGCAGTTTAAGCTCTCACCTAGTGGAGGAGACGGGCCATAAACAGCCCCTTCTGTACCATGACCAAGTCCTGCAAGAGGGAGCTGTGCGGCACCAGAGAACGACACAGACACCGTGCGGGACGAGGTCAGGACCCGCTTCTCTCAGGAGGGACCTGCGATGGCATTAGCCCATAGCAGCTGGTGAGCTTGGGGCTGTGGGAAGCATGTCATGCAAGGACAAGGAGGAGTTCGATATAATTTCTCGTTTTGGAAAGATCGCGAAGGCAAGAGGGAAAGCAAGGAGACTATTTCGTAGGTACCGATGGTGGCCGGGCCTTGGGGTAATTGTGATTATTGGCTAATGCGTGGCTAGGAGTGTTGTTCTGCGACAGAACAACGATTACGCAGATGGAGTATTTTGAGATAAAAACAAATCAGGGTGGTCAGGGTGTCTTGCTGTGAACCGCGGAAGCAGGGCACGGGGCGCTCCCGGACCGTAAACCTTCCCTCCGAGTCCGAGGTGCAGGAGAGTCCAGGAGAGCTGAACTCAGGGCCGCCTGCCTTCCTTGGCGGAGTCGGAGACAGAGCTGGGCTGCTTCCGGGTCAAGGGTAACGCGAGAAAGGTCAGGCTGGGAGTCTAACCTTCAGGGCAAAACCCGCCGCCGCGCGCCCCCGGTGCGGCTAGGCTGCTAAATCCACCTCCGGACCGCAGATTAGCCCCACCCCCGACTTCCCATGATCACTTCCGCTCTCCCAGGCTTTTGCCCATCTCGCGAGAACTGGAAGTGCCTATGTGATCTGGCCTAAGCGGAAGTTGAGCCTCTTTTTCGTGGCGCCTCGGAGGCTGTCGGCTGCTTCAGGATGAAGGTAGGAGGAGATGGCGGGTGCTGGCTTAGGCTTGGGGGGCATGAATCGAGCCCCAGGACACGGCGTCGCTGCTTTTGTAGCTCTCCAAAACCCCGGTTCTAGGTAGAGGAGGGTCTGAGGTAGGAGAAAGCTTTTGTTTTGTGGGGCTGGAGCTCCTTGGGAGAGGGGATGGCGAACGATTGCCGCTGGAGTTGCGTGGGGCCGGGAGCGTCATGGTGGCGGCGTCCTCGGGCCTAGCCGGGCAGATACGGCTCTGCTGTCGGTTGGGCTCCTTACTCCCGGGTGCACGGCTGCGGAGCCCCTCGTCCCCGGCGTCGTTGCGCGGGGATTGACTGACGACGGCCTGTTTTTAGCGCCGGGCTGGTCGCGCGTTATTGCACATACGTGCTTTATAGTGAATAAAAGCGATGATCTCCATTTTGCTGCTGGCTGTGGGTGGGGGTTTGACATGGAAGGCTTTTTGCAGTGGAATGCCTTTGTAGGTGGCTCTGTAGTTTTCATTAAGCTCTTTTTCCCTCCCTTTAATCCTTAGCTCAACATCTCTTTCCCAGCCACTGGCTGCCAGAAACTCATTGAAGTGGACGATGAACGCAAACTCCGTACCTTTTATGAGAAGCGGATGGCCACAGAGGTTGCTGCGGACGCGCTGGGTGAAGAATGGAAGGTGCGAGTTGATCGCGGAGCGGACCGGCTGCCGCTCTGTGAGGCGGGGGGCGGTGGTAAATGGGGTGGTAATTGGCTGTGTAATTGGTTTCAAACTCGGTTCTGTCTGCCGACCTTGCAGTGGTTCTCAACCTTCTGGCCCTTTAAATACAGTTCCTCATGTTGTGACCCAACCATGAAGTTATTTTCGTTGCTACTTCATAACTGTAATGTGGCTACTGTTATGAATCGTCATGTCAATATCTGATACGCAGGATGGTCTTAGGCGACCCCTGTGAAAGGGCCGTTCGACCGCCAAAGGGGACCCAGGTGAGGTAGAGCTATCACCTGGCGAGGTTTTATAGCTCAAATGGGAAAGCATACATCCCTAATTGCGCTCGCTGCAAGCTAATGGTCTCCAAAGGGTGTTTTTAACACTAGATTGCCGAAGGAAGTCATTTTGACTGTTTTTTAATTTCAATTAGAAAAACAATTATGTATATAAGGACACAATGTCTTAGAATTTTGTGACTTTTTACAACATATGAATGCGTTTATTAATAATTGTAGTTACCTCCCCCTCCTTCATTTCCGGTATATATATATGTGTTATACCCTTATATTGCCCCAAAGCAGGCATTTTGACTGGTTGGGGGGAAATTATGACTCTTATTATTGAATTGAGTAAATTCCTTATATGACCAGGTCGGCTCTGTATTGAAATAACAGTTTTCATTTATTTTTCGATTACCATCACATGATAGATAACATACAAGTACATGATAAATTGTCGATACTTGATAAGTTGCAGTTGCTCAATAAGCTAAACTAGTACTTGTTATTCGAATCTTTATGCAGTGATACTTGTTCTAATAAGTTATTGTATTTCTTTTGCGCCCTAAATTCATGAAAGAAATGTCGAATAGAAGCGAGTTATTGGAAAAGCTAAGGAACACAAGTGAAGAGTGCTCCGATATTATTCTTTCACCGTGCAGTCATTTTGACTGCTTTTGGGCAATATAGGCATATACTAAATTTCCGTCTTTCTAGTGCTGCAAGTGCCGAGAAAGGGTGTCTCTGGTTTCTTCGTTGTTTGTGGATACTTTGGTCTCTTACCCTGTAATCTGTTTTCCATAGAACTGTTCCCTCTAGGAAAGCCTAGGCTAGGCTAGAAGTCGGGCTTGATTGCAAGGAATTCGCTAATTGAACCTAGGAGGTTGGCACATGCAGACAAACATGAGTGAGCAGAGGAATTCTATTTTTAAGAAGTTCCAGGTTGTACTTAAAGAGCTGCACCTGCTAGAATTGAGAGTGTAGGTCGTGGAGGCCACAGCCCTTCCTTTTGTGAAGTGTCATTGTATTCTGCAGGGTTATGTGGTTCGCATCAGTGGCGGGAACGACAAGCAAGGCTTCCCCATGAAGCAGGGTGTCCTGACCCACGGCCGAGTCCGCCTGCTGCTGAGCAAGGGCCACTCCTGTTACAGACCCAGGAGGACCGGGGAGAGAAAGCGCAAATCCGTTCGGGGCTGCATTGTGGATGCCAACCTCAGTGTTCTCAACTTGGTCATTGTCAAAAAAGGTGAGGCTTGTGTTCTTGCGTTCAGTTACTGCTGGCATTGATTTAAAGCTGATTGTCCAAATGCATTCTCATTTGCCATACCCAATGGGGTTGTTTGGTTTTTACCAGTGAAAGCAGTAACTTAGGGTTCTTTAAAGGGAAGGTGAATTAAAGTGTCTTTGTTCACATGTCTCTTAGGGGAGAAAGATATTCCTGGTCTCACTGATACCACCGTGCCTCGTCGCCTGGGGCCCAAAAGAGCCAGCAGGATCCGCAAACTTTTCAATCTCTCTAAAGAAGATGATGTCCGCAAGTATGTTGTGAGAAAGCCTCTAAACAAAGAAGGTAGGGGATATTATGACATTTAGGGCTCGTTTAACTTGGTTATTAGCCTGTCACCTGCGTTTTTGAGTGCTTATTAGAACAAAATCTGTGCCCACAACTTACCTGGGGATTTTAGGAAAATATTGAGGGTCATTAATCCTTGTTATATCCAGTGCCTTCTATCTAGAGTTATAATTTTTCTTGAAAATTTTCCTGGTAGTAATTGATGTTTATCCAAAAATAACTTAGCAGACACTAAGTTTATTGCTTTTAGGTTAGAAGTTGGAAAAACGATAGAAATTCTAGGAGTTTACAAAAGAAATAAAATGCTTTCATCAGTTGAACTTGCATTTTCATCTCTGGGATATGAGTAGCAATAGTAAGAGTTATGAGAATTAGGTTTATACTGTATCCAGAATATTAGGGAATGGGTGTTTGGTAGTTCTATATTTTTAGAAGGTACCTTGTTAAGCAACATAACCCATCACGACTGTAGTCTGTGGCTGCAATATTTTATAACATTAATATTTCTGTATGAAATGTATGAACATTTACATTAAATGGAATAAATAGCATATTCAGGTTGGGTTCTGGCAAATTATGGGGGAGGGTGTTGGTTGGGTTTTATTTTTCCAGGTAAACCTATACCTGGCTTATTTTAAGTTCATTAGTCATTCATTCCAAATATCCCACACACCCTATGTGCCGGATACTATTTTAAAGATTGAGGATAAAGTATAGTACAGTGGGGCCTTGACTTACGAGTTTAATTCGTTCCAAGACCGAGCTCGTTAACTCAAATTACTCTATCAACTCAATGCAAAAAAAATCGGCTGAGAGACAGCTGGTATCTCAAAAAACTCGTTAGTCGGTACACTCATAAGTCAAGGCCCCACTGTGTTAGCCTCCTGTAACTTATGCTTTAAAAAATAATTGGCAAATTCACAGGAGTTCCCCATGATCACACCTTTGGAAACACCATCAGTGTAGTGAGTGAGTGTTAGCAGGTGTTTTTAAGATGATTCTTGTGTCTATGGTAAGGCAGTGGTTCTCAACCTTGGCTGCACATTAGAATCACCTGGGAATCCTTTTAAAATCCTGATTTCTGGGCCTCATCCTCCGGATATTGTCTTTTTGTTACTAATGATGAGGCTCAGAAATCAGGATTTTAACAAGATTCCCAGGTGATTCTAATGTGCATCCAAGTTGAGAACCACTGCCTTAGTAGTTGGCAGGAAATCAAAGTGATAGAAAAAAGCTGTGTGTGACTTTATTGTTAAAAAAACGTAAATTTATATATGATCTTGACATCCAAATGGGCTTGACTTAATGAGCTGTCTTCATGAGGGCTAAATGTGCTAATTAGGAAAACTGGTAGCTAGTATTAGCCTCATCACTTTTTAGAAGGACTTCAGTTCTCCTTATATTTGTATAGTATTTAGCCTGCCTTGTATTTTTGTTGGGAAAGTGGTGGTATTTTTAAGTTGTAAAATATTTCAAAATTGATTTAAAAGGCCTCATACAAATAAGTTTTCGTAGATAGTAACTCAGGTTTGTGTTTGTTACTAGTTTTTAAAATGTAGGTATGGGTCCTAATGAACAAGGGTATTGAGAAGTGATTAAGCCATTATCTAAATTTTTAGGTAAGAAACCTAGGACTAAAGCACCCAAGATTCAGCGTCTTGTTACTCCACGTGTCCTGCAACACAAACGCAGGCGTATTGCTCTGAAGAAACAACGTACTAAGAAAAACAAGGAAGAGGCCGCAGAATATGCTAAGCTTTTGGCTAAGAGAATGAAGGTCAGTCTAAGATGATTGGGGTGGACAGGGGGAGGAGTCAGGCCTTACTTTGGGTTTAGATTTTCAACACAGACAGGCTTTAACTGCTTTTTTGTTTTGTTTAGGAGGCCAAAGAAAAACGTCAGGAACAGATTGCGAAGAGACGTAGACTGTCCTCTCTGAGAGCTTCTACCTCTAAGTCTGAGTCCAGTCAAAAATGAGATTTTTGTAACTAACAAATAAAGGAGAGCAAACATCAAAGCCCCCTTACCGACTATTCATTGATGATAAAAATTAGATAAATGGAGAGAAACTCGGGTCATAGAAAAAGGAATACTGTGTACAGCAATCTAATGGCTAAAACTTAAAAGTGACATATCCTTCAAATTTAGAAGTACATTGTGATGGTGAGGGATGTGTGCAGGATATGGTTTCTCTTGGTATCTGGGTGGCTCAGGAAGAGATTCTTAGCATAAGGCATTTTCAGTAAGTCAATAATTTCAGGAAAATAAATGACTAGGATTATTAATCTTTTATACACTTTATTTTTAGGAATACAGTTTTTCTTAAACATCTACGCACAATACATGAAAAGTGCCCTTGTGAAGATGGACATTTGTCATATGTGATGAAAAAGATTACTTGTTAAAACCATAGTGGATACCATTTTGCAAAAGTTCACAAAGCTTTTAAAACCAGTGCAAATGTACTACATTAACAGAAAGCTTTCAACTCCAGTGAATTATTCATGTTTTCTATTTCACTCTGAAAAGGAGTTGACTATGTCTGTTTTAAGATTAAAAACTTGCATCAATAAAGGATGCACAAAGGGAAAGTAGTACACTTTTTCTAATGTACCATATCTAATCTCTGGTAATTACAGTCAAAACTATCCTTTACAGGGTAGAAGGATCTTAAAAAGGCACATTAGGCTTTAAGGATGAAGAAGAGGCTCATTTGCTGAAGTATAGTTTAACCACAGTTTGTAAAATTTTGAAGTAGTTTTTACACAGATAAGTTCCCGTGTGCGACCAATGCCAGTTCCTGGATCATTCTGTGAAAAACAAGATTCTTAGATAACAGTAAGAGATCCCCATTGCTCTTAATACATGGTATTAGTTATATGACATGAAAAGTCTTAATTGGCAATTGACTATAGAAATTAAAAGGGAAAATGTAGCATTTTTAAAGATAACAAAAAGGACATACAGTGGGGATAACAAGGCCAAAAGGCAAGTCTGGTGTATAGGTCTGTGTTAACCAGTACGTACATGATTGACCCTAATACACAAACCATGAATCACATTGCTGATTTTAAGTGCATTCTCTAAAGCGGACACATGGCTTGCCTACACTATTTTAGCTCATGAGTTCTGGCAGATTTAAGATTTCAAGAGTTACTGAGATAACAAACATCTTCAATCTTGTATTATGTACCAAAAATGAAAAAAGGCAACAATTTAATATCCCAGATTTAATGGGAGATTTATGCTCATTATTAACCATGCAGGATGCTATAATCAATTTACAAAATGCAGCTAAAGTTAGATTACCAAATCCAAAAATAGTTTTAACACGTTGAGCCCACTATACTTTTAGTCCAGACAGGTCAGTTACTGGTGCTGCCAGCATATCGGTGAAACCAGATATTGCAGGCTAAATGGAAAGGAAGACAAAACAGGCTTGGCGCTTAACGTGTTAACATTTTAAAATAATCTGGACTAATTTGAAAGACCGCTTTCAGAAGTTAACAGGAGGATACGTTTCATACAGTGTTAAAACTATAGATAATTCAAATGAGATTTTTTTTATAAGCTTTTAGTGGTACCCTTTCTGTGGTAGGTGCTAGAAAAAGCCTTTAAAATAAATCCACTTCTATTTCAGCAGACTCAAGTTTCCAATATATAATGGCTATTACTTAGAATGTTACAAAAAGTTATTAGAAAATTTAAATACTCTTAACTGTGTAAGGAGATATTCATTACAGATTTTTTCTTTGTTTAGTGGTAATTTAGTTTCAGGCTACAGAGAAATAGATAATTTTGGAATTCTAAAGGTCACAAAGGTTCAAATTGTGTACATTTCTGGAGGCTTAAAAAGGTGACAATTTTTCCTTTCATTCAATCTCCATCTTTTTTATATACAAGAGTAATTACAAACTTTCTGTTGGGATAATAAGTGTTAAGTATTAAAAACTAGTACCAAGTCTTAGTTGCAAAAATATATACTCTGAGTTAGTGCAAAAGATCCATTTTTAAGGTAAAGAGAATTGTACATAATTTCTGAGAAGTTCTTTCACAATAAACTGAAACAAGAATTCTGCAAAGGTCAGGTTAACCCTAAACGATGAAAGATTGGTACAACAACAACATGTAAAAGATTATACCAGGTAGGAGATTTGTGCTGTTAACTACCAGTAAATAATTTGTACCAGTGATTTAGTCATGTATAATTACTATAAAACACAACCACTGGTGTTTTACACCACGCAGAGAGTTAAGGCAATCTTACTGTTCCTAAGGGCTTTTAACAAAAGGCAAAATTGTCAGGCATGTGAGGTCATGATTTTCTTAAATCTGGCAAACAAGCTCAATAGCTTTAAAGTATTAAGACTTAATTGATTTATCCTAAAAAAACTATTTACAAATGCACAAGCATACAAATCTATATATTATACAAGAATAAAACTGCAGTGCAAGTTTATCCCACAGGTTTTAAAAAGTGACCAATAGCAACCATTTACTGTGCCTGAACCATTTCAGGTCCAAAGACTATATATATATATATATACAGGCATTTTAGGCATGTTCCAATTTTGTGAAATATGAAGCCAATTTAATGTCATTTAAACTGACTCATGTATTATTCAATTATAAAGCTGCTGTATATTAACATGCTAGTGGGAAGTAGATGGAAGTGACTGGATGTTCAAGATAAAATCCATTAAGGAAAATAAAATATGAAGGGTAAAGATATATATTAAATTTAAAGTCAAGGCAGTTGTCATCAGACTTTGCAGTTAATTTTGAGATTAATGACTACAGATGAATTTAGTAGTAGTCACTTAGACCCCTTTCAGAAAACTTCAATACATAATCTATAAATTTTAATAAATATAATATGGCTGTATATACACATACCTACACAGCCACATATATACACACACATAGAGTTGCTCTTAAGAGATATTTCATTTGTATTGGGGTTAGGCAAGTTTAATTTGTCATTCCCCAAACCCAATTAGCTTCAAATATAAACAATGCCAATGATGAATGCGGTTTCTCATTATCAAACTATTGCAAACATTAAGAAATCCAAACAGTTTTCAGAAGAGGCAGATAAACCATTCAGAAGTTAGAAATTTTCAACATAAATAAATCCTGGGGCATTTTAATGGTGTTGTTTCATTTCTAGGTGATTTGGTATGTTACGTTTCATATGTTGTCCCAAGAGATCATTTCGGTTTTCACCAATTCTTAGCATTCAGAACAAACCTTGAAAGTTTCCAGACTGAGTCTATTCCCCCAGCTTTGTGTGTCTGAAATGTAGTTTAAATGAGAGGTGCTCCAAAACACTTCCTGCACCATTCCACACTGACACTTGGTGGAACGTCAATTTTCTGCAACTTTTCAAGGATTTCTGAAGATAGGCTATTGTATGCAAGTCCATATTCATTATCAAAAGCCTCTGGAAAAGACAATTTCAAAAATGCAGTTATTTGTTAAAGAAAAAATTTATGCATTTATATATGGTAGTCCAATCATATATACACCACATATTCAAAGGCAGGTGGAGTATTTATCCATACCAGCTACAATTTTAAAAATTACTTTAGGAAATAAAATTCCTTGAGAATAAAGCGTAAAATTACATTTGAAAATAGTAAAATGTAAGAAAACAGGAAAAAGTGCCTAATTAACCAACTTACCAATATCAATATTCTCTCTTCCAAGAGACACTAATGATAAGAAGAGGATTTCTCTGTATAAACTCCTATAAAACAAATATTTTTAAAGTCAATAGGCTAAGAGTATGCAAATAAATATGTGAAGGTATTTTTAATTGTTTAAAAAGAAGGATTAAGTTCTCTGGCCTAACAATGTCCTGGTTTTGATATGTGGCAGAGTTATATGAGATGTCACCTTTGGGGGAAGGGTTCTTAACTATTTTTGCAACTACTTCCTTTGAATATCTATTTCAAGTTAAAAACCAAAAACAGCCCTGATCGGTTTGGCTCAGTGGATAGAGCGTCGGCCTGCGGACTGAGGGGTCCCAGGTTCGATTCCGGTCAAGGGAATGTACCTTTGGTTGCAGGCACATCCCCAATAGGAGGTGTGCAGGAGGCAGCTGATCGATGTTTCTCTCTCATAGATGTTTCAAACTCTCTATCCCTCTCCCTTCCTCTCTGTAAAAAATCAATAAAATATATTTTTAAAAAAACAAAAAACAAAAAAAACCCCAAAAACAAAAAATGGTTTAACTTTTTTACAATTTTTTTTTTAACAATATAACTGTTCTAATTCCTAATTAAAATTTACAAAGGCAGGGTCTTCTGTCATCTTTTGCCACTTGACAAAGTAACAATTTCTAAGGAGTCTAAAACGCTTTGACATGGAGTGAAAGGTGGAGTGGTCTCTACTATCTAACCCAACCATAAAAGATAAATCACCTTTGATTTGTGGACATAAAAATGTCACAAATGAAATCTGAAAAATAAGCTTCATAACTCAGTTGTTAAAAATAACTTAGGAAGTAAACTGATTTGTTTATACACAATGAAAAAATTAGTAATGCTGACTGATGATGCTCCATGTAGCTTTTCTTTAGAAGCTTCAGAAGCCATAGCAGGTCATTTCTAATATTCCTTCCCTGCCCTTATACCACAGATGCTTGAAACTAGGTGCTTTTTAGACTGTAAAGGAGGTCATCTGTACCTCAATAAGAGGATCCATCCATTTCATTATCCTCATACTAAGGTTTTCTGAAGCTTCCTCTGCAAAATTCACTTATGCTGACATTGGGATGAGTACTGATCCAAGCATGTTCACAGACAATAGTAAGAGGATCAGGAGAGCTCCATATCCTTTGTAATTCACTGCTTCCATCACTTTCCTAAATTGTTTCTACTCCTAAACCCACTTTTTTTTTTTTTTAAATGTCCTTCAAGTAAGGAAAAGACGTACGGATATGACAGGGCCTGAACCAAGTAGAACATATGTATAACATCAATGCTAACAAATTCACAAGAGGGTTTCCATGAATAGCATTCATGTTTCCCAAAGATTCATACACTTTTGATATGAATTACCTCCTAAAATTTAATCTATCCCCCGAAACCAATACTAATTTGTGCTCAAATAAGTACTTTTTAAAACATGTTCTACAGTGAGTATATGTTTCTTTTACAACTAGAGATATTTTAAATAGTTTTTTAACATGACATTATTTTGAGTGGTAAACAATTATTACCTTTGTCTTTTCTTGTCTGGCTTCATTTGCTGTGAAAGCAGGTTGATGGGTTGAAGAACATCATTACGTTGAATACTCTGCCTGATGGTTTCTACTAAAGTGCTTGTTGCTTGTTGTTCCTCTGACAGGACAGATGACTTCTTTTCAGAATCTAATAATAAAAACACAGTAATTAAGAATATCTTTATCCACTCTAATTATTAAAGTTTTTTCCAGAGTTGAAGCATTTTCTAGTTTTTAATTTTTATTTTTTTAAATATATTTTATTGATTCTTTACAGAGAGGAAGGGAGAGGGCTAGAGAGTTAGAAACATGGATGAGAGAAACATCGATCAGCTGCCTCCTGCACAATCCCTACTGGGTATGTGCCAGCAACCAAGGTACATGCCCTTGACTGGAATCGAACCTGGGACCTTTCAGTCCGCAGGCCGATGCTCTATCCACTGAGCCAAACCAGTTAGGGCTCTAGTTTTTTATTCAACATCACCTTGCCCTTCACTAGTAAAATTATGTGGCAATGTGACCACTAAGAAATATTTTCCTGCTTTCTTCAGATAGAAGAGACCTGCCCCTTTGCCCTTTCCCTGAACTTAAGACTTTGTGTTTGAGGTGGGGTCAGAGGCTTAGGGGGTGGGGTGACAGCCGGTACTCCAGGAGCCATCCTGTGACTATAAAGCATCGTTTACTGATGCAAAAGTAGACACAACAGAAAGAGCCTGGGTTCCTGACCACAGAGCAGTTGCCTATCAGTCCTAGAGAGTCTACTTCATACTTTATGTGAGAGAGTAATCTTTAGTGTTTAAATTTCTGTTATTTTCTATTAAACGTAGCAGAATATTATCCTAATTGATAAAGGCTAATTCTAGAATTAAGAACAAACATTTATATAGATTTCATAGATAGAAAAGTGCTTCAGTGATACACTGGAATTGAATCATACTAACATGAAAAATAAGATCACCAGTGTGGTTGGCCCACAAAAAGGGAAAACTTTAATACTGTAATCCCAGCAGCCATATAATTTTATTTACAATTAGTTGAGATGGGAATATGTATCCAGTAATTTCCCAGTCTAGCCTCATTCTAAGTGCCTGCCATGAAGTAAACTTGTATTTTTCATACAACATAGCCCCTTAATAAAGGTAACTAGTAATACTTCATTTGTGTTCAACCAAATAAATAGCAAAGTTCTCTGTTAAAATAAAAGAGAAAATACTGGCTGCTGTAGGTTTCTATCCTAGCTCTTCTACCTGCTAAATGTTTCCTTGGAATAGGAAACATTGTTTTAAAAAGTACTTGATTTTCATGCTGTTGTGATTTTAGAGCCTAACCCAAATATAACTTCATGGCTTCTCCTTTAATTCAGTTTTTAAAAATAACACCTCGCCCTAACCGGTTTGGCTCAGTGGATAGAGCATCGGCCTGCAGACTCAAGGGTTCCAGGTTCGATTCTGGCCAAGGGCATGTACCTTGGTTGCGGGCACATACCCAGTAGGGGGTGTGCAGAAGGCAGCTGATCAATGTTTCTCATCGATGTTTCTGACTATCCCTCGTCCCTTCCTCTCTGTAAAAAATCAATAAAATTTATATAAATACATTTTATTGATTTTTTACAGAGAGGAAGGGAGAGAGATACAGAGTTAGAAACATCGATGAGAGAGAAACACCCATCAGCTGCCTCCTGCACACTCCCCACTGGAGATGTGCCCGCAACCAAGGTACATGCCCTTGACGGGAATCGAACCCGGGACCCTTCAGTCCGCAGTCCGACGCTCTATCCACTGAGCCAAACCGGTTACAGCAATAAAATATATTTAAAAAAAATAAAAATAACACCTTTACTGAGATACTAGTATAATTCTCAAACCATTCAATTCACCCAAACTACAAAACTGGTTTTGAATATATTCTGGGAGTTGAGCAGCCATCACAATCAACTTTTAAAACATTTTTGTTTACCACCAAAAGAAACCTCTAGGGGGTCACTCCTTTATCGTCCCAACCCTTCAACCCTAGGTAACCGCTACTTTTGTCTACAGATTTGCCTATTCTGGATATTTCATATAAGTGGTATCCTACTTTCTATGCTCTTTTGTGACTGGCTTCTTCTATAATGTTTTTAAATCCATCCATGCTGTAGCATATATATCAGTATTCAGTACTTTTTATTGCCAAATAATATTTCATTGCTTGGATATACCAAACTTTATCCATTTGTCAGCCGATAGACATAGAGGTTGTTTCCACTGTTTGGCTATTAAGAAATATGCTGCTAAGAATAGTGTATAGTTTTTATGTGAACACATGTTTTCACTATATATATATACTAAGAGCAAGTGCTGTGTCATATGGTGTCTACTAGTATGAGGAACTGTGAAACTTTCCTAAAGCAATTGCACCATTTTTTATTCTAATCAGCAGTGTATGAGGGTCTCAATTTCTTTATATCCTCACCAATACTTGTTATCTGTCCTTTTGATTACAGCCAATATAGTGATGTTTCTATCTCTCTCTCTCTCCTTTCCTCTCTGAAGTCAATAAAAATATTTAAAAAAGAAAACTGCCAATTATCATAGATGCTTATAATCAAATTGAGGAAGTTCCTTCTATTTCTAGCTTGAGTGTTGTTTTTTAACACAGCAGCGAGTGTGAGCCATGGCTATTGCCCTGATCGCCCATAAGGAGCAGGGGGAGGTGGAGATGCCCTCAGGGGCGATCAGGGCCCGCAGCTGCCACTCGCACATGCTGATGGCGCTGAGCAATCAGGACCAGTGCTGGGCACTGGCTGTGGCTCCGGCACTGGCAGCGGATGCGAGCAGGGCTGTCGCCGGCAGCGGGTGCAAGAGGAGCAGGGGAAGGTGGAGAAGCCCTGAGGGGTAATCAGGGCCAGCAGCTGCTGCTTGCACCCACTGACAGGGCCGAGCAATCAGGTGCAAGTGCAAGGTGGGACCACGGTGTGCAGGAGCAAAGAATTTTCAGTAACCACCAGAGGCTGACACCGGTGACAGTGACCGGCGCCCCGCCTTGGTCTGGTGCCCCCGCTCACCTGCTCCACCATCTTGCCACTGCCAATGCCAGCCATGTTGTGTGTGCCCCTGGTGGTCAGCGCACATCATAGCGACCGGTTGTCCAGTTGTTCTACCATTCGGTCTATTTGCATATTAGCCTTTTATTATATAGGATAGATGGTGTATTACATTAATTGATTTTCAAATGTTAAATGAACATGGCATGCCTGGGATAAACTGCATTTGATCAAGGCTGTACAATCCTTTTTCTGTACTGTTAGATTTGGTTTGCTAGTTATTTTGTTGAGAATTTTTATGTCCATATTCATAAGTGATATAGATTTTTAGTTTTCTTACGTATGTCTTTGGTTTTTATATCAGCGTGATACTGCCCTTCTCACCTAAATCTCCACAGTTTCCAAGAGTGTTCTCAGTTCCAAATACAATTTCCTTTTTAAAAAATTTTTTTTATTGATTTCAGAGAAGGGAGAGGAAGAGAGACAGAAACATCAATGATGAGAGGGAATCATTGATTGGCCACCTCCTGCACGCCCCCAACTGGGGACCAAGCCTGCAACCCAGGCACGTGCCCTTGACCAGAATCAAACCCGGGGACCCTTCAGTCCACAGGCCGACACTATCCACTGAGCAAAAACAGCTAGGGCTACAATTACCTTTTGAGAGAATTTCAGAGCTCTCTGTTCTTATGACCTACCTCTCCTCCTGGATAAATCTCTGAGCCACTGCTCTGAAGCTGGGCTCAGAACAGTGGCCCTTCTCTTAGAATGACTCTCCTGCTTTGTGGACAGGGTGTTGGGTTGGAGCCATAGTCTCTATCTTTTCAGCTTGCCTTTCTTGGCATAAAACTTCTGCCCTATAAGGTGCAGTACGAACAAATGGGACCCCAGCACTCTTGGCTTGCCAAAACCGGGGTAGAATGGCTGCCCAATGAATGGAAGCTGGATGGAGGAGTTTCGCCTCTGTGGTAACAGAGCTGAGAAAGAGAATGGCTGGCTGAAGCCCTGACTGGGAGCTGGAAGGGAGCAGCAAGTTCTAACTCAAGTGCCACAGAGCACATTAATTTTACTGAAATTTAGTATATTTTCTTGAATGAATGTTTGTTCATTTGCTCTATAGCCTTAGACTTTTTGTCCCTTTAATAATTTTCACCAATTATGGTTGTTTTGCTGAGAAGTGGGTGGCGGAACTCCTCATACTGCCATTCCTGGAAGTCATCACTCACTTAATTCTTATATGTCTTTTAATTATGTATATGCCAATCTTCATATATAGCACCAATTAAGTAAAGAAATAAGTCCATTCTTGAGAGCTCTAAATTTCATCCCACCAAAAATTAGAGAATATTTTGAATCACTTGTCTATTTCATGATACCCAGTCTGTGATATTCTGTTAAGGTAGCCCTAGCAAACTAACACAGTTTATATAAGCCACTGAATGTTTCTTCCATGAACTGCCTGTTGATAGCACTTGCTCACTTATTTGTTGTTTGTGGTTTCTTATTTACTCAGAGTTTCTGAACTGGATGATAACCCATTAAACCCCTTATAACCCTAGCCGGTTTAGCTCAGTGGATAGAGTGTTGGACCTCAGACTGAAAGATTCCTCGGTTTGATTCCAGTCAAGGGCACGTACCTCGGTTGCAGGCTTATCCCCAGCCCTGGTGGAGACAACCAATCGATGTGTCCCTCTCGCATCGATGTTTTTCTCTCTCTCGCTCCTCCTCCCTTCCACTCTCTCTAAAAATCAATGGAAAAGTTTCCTTGGGTGAGGATTAACAACAATAAAACCTCCTGTAAAAGTACATTCTAAATATAAAAGACTAAAAATAAGCTAGAATCTTTGAGACTAATAGCCATATAACTGAAATGATACTGTTCCAATGCATCCAGATTGCTCTCCCACTATATAGCATTTAGTCTACGAACATCCAACCAAACTCATGGGGAGACCTGCCGTACTTAACTGGCTCAATGTAACAGCAAATCAATCTGAATCAAAAGAGAATCTTAAAGAGATACTAGAAATGCATAAAAAAATAATGCAAAAGGACTTGTTTCTCTCTTCACACTAATTCTAGTCTTCCAACACCCAGTAGCCCATTCTTCTTTATTGCTAAGTAGTACTCTACTGTATGGGTAGCTGATTCCACAATTGGCTTATTCATTCATGTGTGGATAGATACTTGAGTTGTTTCCAGTTTAAGTCTTTTATGTCTTTAATTCTATTTTACTTACTAAAATTCCTCCATGAGACATACAGAGGCTCTTCTGGTTCCTGATGAAGGTTGATATTATCCCATAACAGTTGAATGTACACAAGTTTGCTATCCTGGGACAGAGATGATAGAGGAAGCTAAAAAAGATCAATAGAAAGCATTAGTGCCCCTACCATCATAACTACCCGGGGATCTAGCAAAACTTGATTATATAAAACAAATGAGTTCTTTCAAAACTCTGAACCTAAAATTTTGTGCAGCAATTTTTATTTAAATCTGAAGATTTATGTTCTTATTATTTTCTGAAGTACAGGTTTCGCATTCTAAATTTCAAGGATACACTGTAACTAGCAGTTACAACATGGTAACTAGCACAGTGGCTATATGAAAGATTAACTGCTATTACAACAAAATTTTTTTTTTTTAAATATTACTTTATTGATTTTCCACAGAGAGGAAGGGAGAGAGATAGAGAGTTAGAAACATCGATGAGAGAGAAACATTGACCAGCTGCCTCCTGCACATCCCCTACTGGGGACGTGCCCGCAACCCAGGTACATGCCCCTGACCGGAATCGAACCTGGGACCCTTCAGTCCGCAGTCCGACGCTCTATCCACTGAGCCAAACCGGTTTCGGCTACAACAAATTTGAAGGCAAGAGTAAGTGCAAAAGTTTCTACTATCTTGTACTGACTACTACTTAATGGGTCAACATAGAATTTGTACTACTTTAAGACTGTGTTGCGACCCTGGTGTATGCTTGGGTGTGGGTGCCTCTCAATATTCAATATCAAAATGAAGGAAGGAACTCTAGGAGCTCACTGTCTCCAGTGGGATTGGGATTCCCAGAACAATTGAGTAGGAGCTTTTAGAGCTAGACACAGCCAGAGTGGGATCTTGACTCCCCATCACATATTAGCTATGTGACCTTGCAAAAATTACTTATTTAGCTTAATTACATCATCTGAAAAATAAGGATAATATGGGTCCTTATTCTTCTTTCAATTGTATTTTGTATTCATTTCAGGTGTACAGAATATGAGCCTTTTAAAATAAAGTTGCTGTGAGAATTTCATCTGGGAATATGATAGTTCAAAATAAAAGCTACCTTTTCTAGCCTCCTTGCAACTAGAAATGACCATATAACTAAGATCAGGACAAATGACTACATATGGAAATATTATGTGCAACTGTAGGAACTGTCCCTAAAGAAGGAAAGACATACTCTTTTCTATCCATTTTTCTCCTTACTGTTAACTGGAATGTGAATGTGATAGCTTAGAAGAAGAGTCAGCCATCCTGGTGTAGAACTTGGAAATGGAGGTCATATACAGCTGAGCAAAAAGACAGAAGCATCTCAGGTCCCTAACAGTAACATTCCTGGTCCACCTATCCAAACTTTTAAGTGAGAGAAATAACCTACATCTTGTTAAGCCACTATTGCATACTTTCTGTTACTTTAAGCCTCATCCTAACCAACACCAATGTAATGTAAGTATAGAAGTTTGCACTCTACCTGTATACCTTCATTACAATGTTCAGATGTGAGGATAAGTCCTGGCAAGTTACTAGGAAGGTCCAAACGTCTGAAATACCATACAAGGTTCCAGAAAATGATCGGATGTTGATTGATGAAAGAGGATGTGTGGATCACGTGATCGCCTTCATTTTCTAGCAAAGATTCAAGTTCTTTACGAAGCACTAGAGGACTCAAGTAGGGCACAGAAAGGGGGGGAGGATTGGGTCTTTTTCCCAAAGGATCCTTAAAAAAATAAAAATACAAAAAAAGTGAATATTATCTTTTTTTTTTTTTTAATATATTTTATTGATTTTTTACAGAGAGGAAGGGAGAGAGATAGAGAGTTAGAAACATCGATGAGAGAGAAACATCGATCAGCTGCCTCCTGCACATCTCCTACTAGGGATTTGCCCGCAACCAAGGTACATGCCCTTGACCGGAATCGAACCTGGGACCTTTCAGTCCGCAGGCCGACGCTCTATCCACTGAGCCAAACCGGTTTCGGCTGAATATTATCTATTTAATTCTGTATGTTTAAGAGTACTTCTCTGGCCTGCTGGGGTAGCTCAGTGGTTGAGCATCAACCTATGAACCAGGAGGTCACAGTTCGATTCCCAGTTAGGGCACATGCCTGGGTTGTAGGCTCGATCCCTAGTGTGGGGCTTACAGAGGCAGCCAATCAATGTTTCTCTCTCATTGATGTTTCTATCTCTCTCTACCTCTCCCTTCCTCTCTCTGAAATAAATTTAAAAAAAATAAAAAAGTATTTCTCAATGAGATTATGTTTATCTATCCCTTCAAAGTCAGTTATTTCCTGGCCATTGATACAATGCAGTAGAACATCCTAATGAAAACCTAACAAAAAATACTTAATCATAATTACCTTTCAGTTAAATAAGGTAAAATTAATAACCCATATAATAGACCCTATTTTAAACATGATGGAGTTTTTCTATCAAGTTGATAAGAGCAATGGTCTGTGTATGATTGATTTTTTTGGTCAATTTTTAAAAATAAATGTTTACATTTCAGATGTTGTAAAATGATACCAAAAAATATGTGTGACTTTATCTTCCTCCTACAACTCTAAAGAGATGGGGAAATTTTTTGTATTAATATTCTTAGACTCCTTTTAAAATTATATCTAAATCATTTTTACATTTGATTGCAACAAAAAGCAGTTTTATAAATCAATGAATGAAAAAACAACCTAGACTTTATAAGTTGTATATAATATAATCAGAATAAAATGCTTATGATTAACTCAGTAATAAGTAATAAATACCCCTAGTACACAGTCTGAGATATCTAAATATCATCTCCCTCTAAAAGGAACCAGTGTTTCTTAGAGAAATGGCTGACTATATAACATGAGCATGAAACATCTTGTCATAAAAGAAAGCAAGAAAACTTAAAAATTTTTTTAAAGACTACTAGAGTTGTGTCACAAGGAATAAGGCACCAACCTGTAGAGAGTTCTAGCTGGGCAAAGATGGGATAATGCAATTAACATCAATAAGGATAACGACAGCAATGGATGTAAACATAAATGTTAAAAATCATAATGACACCTTATTTCCCCAAATTAACGGATCACCTTGGAGAATGCTAAGAACCCAACTTGCTATTCTGAAAATTGGTTAATAAAAAAAAGGTGGGAGGGGGAGGCTGGACTACCTTTCCAATATAAATTGCATCGTTAGAAAACCAAACAGAAGACCTGGGGGAAGGTTCTCTTCATAGATGTATTCCATATAATAAAGATAACAGACTATCATCATTTTATAAGCTCCAAATGAATAACCTGATCTAGGCAATGGGGCATTAATAACTACTAAATCACAAAGATAGTTCATGTCTATACTGGAGAAACATACTGCCACTAATGGAGTTGTCTTATAAAAATAAACAAACAAATGAATAGCAAAACAAAACAAAAACCTGAATTTGACCAAGCTTCTAGGTACAATTACCAATTTATAGGGTTGTAATCAACAAATAAATTGCAAGAGGAAAAAGGAAAGTGTACAGATTAAGACAGACTAAAAAAAAAAGTTCAAACAATTGCAATGCATGGGCCTTCTTTGATCCTGATTCCTCAAACTACAAACATACTTAACATTTTTGAAACAATTAGAAATTTGAACAAAAACTGAATAACTTGATGTTATTTATTTTTAGTTTGATACATACTGAAATATTTACAAATGGAATATATGTTGTTTGAAATTTCCTTTAAAATAATTTGTAGGGAAGTAAGGGTATATATGAAAGAAGAATGGCTATAAGTTTAAAATTACTGAATCTTGATGACTCAAAGGGACTCATTTATGTTACTCTTGTTTATTTTTGTACATATTTGAAATTTTAAAACATTCTGTTTATGAAAAATTCTCAATCACTTTTTATGTCATTTAAATCTTCTACATAAGAATTATGTACTGTGCTAATACATACTTACATGAATATACAAAATTCGTGCACCGGAGGCGGCGGGGGGAGTCCCTCAGCCTGACCTGCACCCTTTCCAATCCAGGAACCCTCGGAGGATGTCCGACTGCAGAAATCGGTCCTAAACTGGCAGTCAGACATCCCTCTCGCAATCTGGGACTTCTGGCTCCTAACTGCTCCTCTGCCAGCCTGATCACCCCTAACTGCCTCTGCCTGCCGGCCTGATCTCCCTGACTGTTCCCCGGCCGGCCTGATTATCCCAACAGCCCTCCCCTGCCGACCTGATCGCCCATAACTGCCCTCCCCTAACGACCTGATCACCCCCTAACTGCCCTCCCCTGCCGGCCTGATTGCCCCCCTAATTGCCCTCCCCTGCTGGCCTGATCATCTCCTAACTGCTCCCCCCTCCCAGCCTGATCATCCCCTAGCTGCTCCCCACTGCCGGCCTGATCGCCCCTAAGTGCCTCTGCCTCGGCCCCTGCTACTGTGGCTTTGTCTGGAAGATGTCTGGTTTAATTAGCACAGATAATTAATATAGATAATTTATTAGTATAGATAATTATAATGTTGTTACATACCACAACTTCCTGCAGACTGTTTGGAAGACTAACTGTTGAAATGCCATGAAATGGTCGCTGGGAAATGTCAATATTTTGCAATGGACCTCCAACACTGTGACTTCGAGTCAAAGATACATTCCGCTTTGATAAACTATTAGGCACAGGTGAAATTTCCATAGTTTGAACATCTCCACTGGCATTCTTTATTTCATCACTTTAAAAAAAATGAAAACTGGTTCTGTAAAACAATCTAAATCTGTAGAGCTAGAGTATTTTCTACAATGAATTTTAGTCTATTGAATATATCTAAGAGGAGTCAGTACTGACTTATAAGAATAAAATTTTCACCCTGGCCAGTGTGAACCAATTGGTTGAGCATCAGCCCATGCACTAAAAGGTCATCAGTTCAATTCCCAGTCAGGATATATGTCTGGGGCTGTGGGTTCCATCCCCAGTAAGGGGCATGGAGGAGGCAGCCATCAATGTTTTTCTCTCTCTCCCTAAAATCAATCTTTTTAAAAATATATTTTTTTAAATAAAATTTTCTTCAGGCATTCTTAGGATAGAGTAAATGACTCTGGTGAAGGCTGGAAAAAGGACATATAGTAGACAACAGGTTTCATTTAAAAAAGATTAAGTACCCATTTAGTTGCTCTATTCAAACATTATTTCATCGTTATTAAACAAAATCACCTAGAAGAACTGTGCTGCATGCAAATAAGTCATGTAGATTCACTGACAAGTATTTAATTTCTACCAGGCTATGATCCACCTAAGGATAGAGACCAGAACTTACTTTTTTATTTTTAGTATTTATGCCTAGCATACAATAGTCTCTCAATAAATATTTGATTCAATAAATATTTAAGAGTATGTCTTTGGAAACTGGCAATCGCTATACTAAAGGGGAAAATACTTTTTACTGGTTAAGAAGTTCATTTTGTACAAAACACTGTAAAACATTAAACATAGTTTAAAAAATGGTTAATCATCAGATGCACTCATCAAATATTTAAGCAATGTATGGTAGTAAACAGTTAAGATTACTTTTTTTAAATGCCAGAATAATGCCTACAGGAGTCAGGTTATCTTTAAAGATGGAATTTTTGCAAGGATATCCAATTTATTGTGAGGAAGTCTCTATACCATATGGTACCTTGATTCAACTGCAGTGCTTGTTTCTTCAGTTATGGTCTGGTTATGTTTCCGGAAATCCATCAAGTTGATCAAGTCAGGTTCTGCTGAACTGGATACAGGTTTGTGCTCCAAAGGTTCACTTGCCAGTGGAATGCTGCCACTTTGTAAACTGTCACCAGAGGTACTTGGTTTCAGGAAAAAGCTAAAAAATATGGAGCAGTCCAAATAAAAAAATCTTCATAAATGCTAAAGTCTTCTAAATTTCATATTTAGAATCACTTTATGGTAAAGCAGTAATTAATGAATTATATAACCCATAGAAATACTGCCTATTTCAAACACACAAACTCATACACTCCTGCTTTCATTCTTTCCCTCCTGTCCTAAACTATTCAAATGAAAGGTCTAGAGGAGGTCATTATAGTTCAATATAAGATTCCTTCAGTTTTTGAAAACCATTAAAGAACACTATGAAGGAAGATAAAACGCAAAATATTACATTAATTTTGAGTTTAAAAAGCAACAGCAGCATTTTAACATGTATCAAGCTGTAATTTATAATACCTCTTTTTCCCCCTTATAAAATCTCCATTTTGTCTCTAGTCCTTTCCTCTCCCCTCTATTAATTCAGTATTTTATTTTCCTCATATTATATGTCTCTCCTTCTCTTTCGGGGGGGAGGGAGGGGGAGACAGTGTGAGGGCTGGGCCTTGCAAGGGGCATTAAGAGAACTTTCTGAGGTAACAGTAATGTTCTGTATCTTGATAAAGGTTTGAATTTATACAAACGTATACATTCATAATTTGTACATTTTACTGTATACTAACTTTACGTCAAAAGAAAAAATACTGAAATCCAGTAATTATATGCATGCTGAAGTCTTTGGAGGAGAAGTATATAAATGTCTACATTTTACTTTTGGCTGGAGGGATAAATAGGTAATAAAGCAAGTACAGTAAAATGTTAATTGTAGAATGTAGGGTGTCACTGCAAAAAAAATTCTTTAAACAATTCTAAGTTTGAAATTTTCCATACTGACATACTGGAAAGAAAAATCAATAATGTTCCTTTTCAATTAGAAAATATAAAATAAGATTCCACAATAGCTTAAGAAACACAGTTACACCCTAACTGCTTTGGCTCAATGGATAGAGCGTCGGCCTGCGGACTGAAAGGTCCCAGGTTCGATTCTGGTCAAGGGCATGTACCTTGGTTGCGGGCACATCTCCAGTAGGAGGTGTGCAGGAGGCAGCTGATTGATGTTTCTCTCTCATCAATGTTTCTAACTCTCTATTCCTGTCCCTTTCTCTGTAAAAAATCAATAAAATATATTAAAGAAAGAAAAAAGAAACACAGTTACTCAACAAAAAAGTACAAGATTTATGGAGAATAAAAGTACATAAAAAAGATCTTTAAAAAATGAAGCTATATACCATGCTCACAGATGAGAATATTGAAAATGTCTATTTTCCTAAGTTAATCCACAAATCTAATGCAAATCCAATAAAAACTCCAGATGAAATATTTTTAAGGAACTTAAAATTACTCTAAAATTTTTAAAATAAGTATAACTATAAGCAAAAAAATAATTCTATATGGGGGAACTTATAGAAACAACACGAAGAATAATAAAAATAATATGATCTTGACAAAAAGAAGAGAACAGTGTTTACATGGGAATTTGAAGTGCATGCGGGATCAAAGACCTAAACATCAGAACAATGTTCAGGAGAAAATTTTCATGTCCTGCAGATGGGAAGGAACTTTTAAAACAAGACTCGAAAAGCACAAATCATAAGGTTTAAAATTAATGGATGAGGACAGCAAAATTAATTATTGCTCTTCCGTGAATTAATTTCAAAAATATTCAAGGTAGAAATCAATAAGAAAAAGAAAGCTTAATATAAAAAAGGGCAACGGTACAGGCAATTCATAGAAAGTCCTGGAATAACAAGTATAAGAGGCATTCAAACTCTCTAGTATCAAAGAAATTCAAACAAAAATGAGATACCACTAATACTCGTTAGAATATAAAAATCAGAAAAGTGATAATACCAAATGCTGGTAAGGAGGTGCAGAAATGAAAATCCTTAGAAAGAAGTACTGGGAGTGTTGCCACCTGGGAAACAATCTTCTGGTGTTTATTGAAATCATGTATGAAACGACCCAATGGTCTCACTCCTCAGACTTATTCTGGGAGAAACTACTTCACAAGTCCAGAAGTAGAAATGTATTTTACATTGTACTGTATCACTGCAGTGATATTTATAGCAACAAAGAACTAGAAGCAACTGAAATATCCAACACAAGGATAACAGGTAAGTAAAATGAGGTATTAACTTCCAACAGGAGAAAAGAAATTAACTAGATTTATATATAGCAACTCAGATAGATTTTAAACTGAATGATTACAAAAATAAGAGACTTTCAGCATGATTCTAATTATGTAAGTTAAAAATACGTAATCCTGCAAAATAACATATTTTATAAGCATATATATTCAAGGATACACCACAGACAGAACAATGTCTTTGTTGGATAAAGCAATGGGAATGGAAATGGGCAGGGGAGGAAGATAATACAAGAGGGCCCTTACACAACCACTGATACTACATCAGGAACTAGAGTATGATTTCACTCAGCTCCACACCTGAAGCCAAAGGGAAAAATGAAGAAGAAACACATCTACAATCGGATATTTTTAAGAAGCAGTTAAAAGTGGACAATATGGAGTGCTCCATAATATAAATAGAATATTAAGTATAATTACTTAGGTCAGCATAGTTACAAACTCTCAATTACTTAATGGCTGATTATAGATCAGCTAGACTCCTCATTGTTCAGAATTTGGTCATTTCACTGGACAGAGGACTACCAGTTAAGAAGAAGAGTTCAAGCATCCCACCCTCCATTTTTTTGTTTGTTGCTAGAAGACATAATTAAGGTCACTCTGGCAGAAAGTTTATAGTAATGACTAACACTGGAGTTTTCAATTAGCTATAAAGTTTAGCTGTAAGAATTAACTGCTAATTATATGTTAAATAAAATGGAAAAGTAATCTCCTATATTACTATTATTTTCTACTCAAATATGGAAAGTGATGGAGAGAAAAGAAAAGAACACCTGGGACATACCATGAATATTTCACTCTTTCCCCAGGAGTAAGACGGTTGGGGGGCACGTACCTCTTAAGGGAGCTTTTACAATACTAACCTTGCAGAGCCTCTGAAGTCTTTAAACTCTATATTGAGAAGAGGCAAGAAGTTGCTTTTACAGAACGGGCAAGTTGTATTCAAATTTGAATCATCTGCTGTCCATCCAGCCATAATTTCTTCGTCATAAACTAAGGCCCCACAAGCTCTGCACTGTGAACAACTTGACATCAAAACCTAAGAGCAGAAACGTGCAGACACTGAAAAGCGCCACAGTGAAGACCTCAAGAGACCATTCTACCTTAATAAACACAGAATTTTATTTCTTCTGTTGATCCAATTTGGAATTAGGAGTTCAATTACTTTACAGGTAAATCTACCAGTTTATTGCCTTGCTTACAAAGATATCAAAGAAATTCGACAAAATGATTTAATTTATTATTCTGTTGACAAGGGTATCATAGGATTCTGTAAAATGTCACTTTGAAATAAAAATATTTTCACAGTCACTTTATCATGAGCAGAAATAGAACTTTACCTCCATTGCACAATTCTGAAAGATGCTAGACATGCTGGTGTTTTGAGAAGAACCATGATCTGATTTTTCAAAGTCCTGCCCTTTTATGCCTCTTGGAAGTAGAAGTTCTCCTAGAAAGAAGTAACCATTATAACACATTATGTAAGAGACTGTCCTTACTCTTAGCAAATGCATACTTAAGCATTTGGGGGGAAGTATATGACATTTGCTATTTATTTTCAAATGGCTTAATATAAAAAGGTGTATGTATTTTATATATATATATATATATATATATATATATATAAAATTTAGATATATATATAAATATATATATATATTATCACAATCACCTGGGGAATTTGCTTAAAAATATATACAAATGTTCAAGCTCTAGGCTAATATTTTTTGAGACTGAGTCTGTGGGATAGGGCCTTAGAACTGTGTACTTTTAACCAGCTTTCTGCTTGAATACCAGAGTTTGAGAGTTCCTCTGCTGAAACAGTGAAATCTTAGCTGTTATTTTTTAAAATTATAATTCTATTTTATCCAGCTTTCTATTATGAAAAAGTTCAAATGTCCTGAGAAGTTGAAAGAATCATATAGTGAATAATCATATATTCTCCACCTAGGTGATTCGGATACACACTGAATGATATAATCCACAAATATACACAACTAAAATCATTAGCTATAGTATTTGTAGACCACATAAAATAACAGTGACAGTATGGTGTGGCTATATTCAAAATCTATTTGTTGAGATCATCTCATCAAATGAGGCTTACTGTACGTGTCACGGGAGAAGGGAAAGTAAGGGCGTATATTAGGAGAGGAGAGTCCTTCCCCATACCTGCTGAGTAATGGGATTTTCCTATATCTCCACTGCTGCTGCTGCTGCCAAGGCTTGTGTTACTCTGGGTAAGTTCACTGGGGACCAATGCTGAGATACTTGTGTTAGGTGACATATTCTCCTCCAAAACATGGTCTTCAAGGCCAGCTGGGAAGCTGTAATCTTTATTATTATTAGTTTCCTCCTTTAATTAAAAAAAAAACAAAAAAACCAAAAAACACAAAACCTCACACACATAAATAATACCTTCACCAATGAGAATATACTTATTCCACCTTTTTCAGAATTAAACTCCTTTATAATCCTTAAATAAATCACACCCCCCTGCCCTGTATTTTTCAAAACGATGAACTTCTTCTATTATTTGTAATTTCCCTTCCAAACTCGCAAACATTCAGGCAATGACCTATTTAATACTTTCTAAGATTTTGCTGGGCCCCTGGTTATGTTTGGGGTACCGGATGCCTCTCAATACTCAGTATCATAAAATGAAGGAACTCTAGGAGCTCACTGTCCAGTGGGATCGGGGATGGCAACACAAGTGAGTAGGAGCTTTAGTCAGACAGAGCCAGAGTGAAATCTTGGCTCCCCATCACGCATTAAGTATCTGACCTTACAAAAATTGCTTCTCTAACATTTAATTTTATCATCTGAAAATATGAGTCATTTAAAATAAGGTGGTTGTGCCCTAACCGGTTTGGCTCAGTGGATAGAGCGTCAGCCTGTGGACTCAAGGGTCCCAGGTTCGAGTCTGGTCAAGGGCATGTACCTTGGTTGTGGGCACATCCTCAGTAGGGAGTGTGCAGGAGGCAGCTGATCGATGTTTCTCTCTCATCGATGTTTCTAACTCTCTATCCCTCTCCCTTCCTCTCTGTAAAAAAAATCAATAAAATATATTTAAAAAAATAAATAAAAAATAAAATAAGGTTGTTTTGAGACTTTCAGCTGGGAATATGATTGTTCAGAGTAACAACCATCAATAGTAGAGATATTATGACTAAAGTTCCAAATACTAGTCCTTCACCATTGTGATTATCAATGCTTTAGTTTAAATAAAAAACATTTCAATAAGCAGTCTTTTTAATTTTTTGCTTTAAAGAAGACTTGTATCTTCTGTATTATAAAACCATTATCAAATGATAAAAATTTTTAAATACAGATATGCATGACAGGAAATGAAAGCACTTATTATATCAATACCCAGAGTACAATCAAAACTTGATGTATATCCTAATTTTAAAATATGTATAATAAATTTTTATGAAATAGAAATTGTTTTTAACCTATTGTTTTTTAATCTATTCTTCTTATGCAATTCATTTTGTAGAAGATTTAATAAGATTGAATGACATTATTTAAACCCCTCCATACTGATTCAATTTACTGATGTACTATTATGTATTTGGCACATCTTAAACATTCAGAATGCTTTAAATTTTACATAAGCTACTGATGAATTCCCTTGAGCTACTTTTACACTATAAACATTTTATGGACTTTTTATTCTTTTCTTCCTTTGAAATTATTTATTAGGTATATCTTATTTGCTTTGCCAGGCACTGGTACTGGGGCTATAGCAATGGAAAGAAAAGAAAGATGAAGTTCTGTGACCATTTGGAATTTACAATCATATATTCCAAGTCCAAATTACTCTGTATAAAGCTTTTTAAAAACACTGTTAGATAAAATTTCAAATATAAAATGGCTCATCTTTTTTTAAAATAATGCCAGGTTAAGATACTTTTGAAACTACCTTATTTTGTCTTTCCTTAACTGACCTTGTAAGCTCTTTAAATACAACATACAATTTGTGTTATAATACTGTACTTTTAATTCAATTAAGTTTGCCTATAGATTTCCTTCAAACAGTATACAAGTCTTATCTGTCCAATTTAATTTCCTGCTTCTACTTACTATTTAGAACTTTAGCAACCTGAAATTGATTATATTACCTTGAAAATGCATGTTTTAAGCCTCCATACTTTTCCCATTATTCTCTCAAATACACATTCTGTCCTCTGATCACTTTGACTAACCCAAAACTTTCAATTTATCTATCAAAACCCAACTTAGGTATCATCTGCTTTGCTCTTTTTGGACAGTCCCCACAGGAACATTTTCTAAGATATTGTTCCCTTCTTTGCTACTATAGTGGTTAAGAGCATGAACTCTAGAGCAAATCTCCAAGACTTCAAATTCTAGTTCTGCCACTCACTAGGTTGTATGACCTGGGGAAGTTAATTAACCTCTCTGAATGTCAGATACCTCATTTATAAAATGGGGATAATAGTAGTGCCAACCCATGAGATTGCTACAAAAATTAAATAAACATATGTGTGTATATATATTCATGTATAAAAATAATATATAACTTATGGCAATACCTAGAATATAGTACTATAATAATAATAAACATTTATAGTTCTGTTTTTTCTACTAAAATACTACGATTCTTTAAACACAATGGCAAAATTTTAGAGTTTTCTATGAAACAAATAAGCAAAATTTCCCCACTTCTATTTTCATAAGATCTAACAATTAATTCTCTTTAAAATTATTTTTAAGAGAATTACCGGTTTTTGTTATGCAGTATGAAATCTATGGATCAAGCTGTGAACAGAGCTCATATATATTAAAAAGATAACAAAGGTAAATTTATTTAAAAAGTGAAGTGCTATGCAAATATAACATGGCACCATTATTAAATTAAAACCTTAATCATTAGTGCTTTCAAAGAAATGAACTTAATGTATTGATCTATGGAATTATATAGTCCTGATATTCTATTTCTTCATTATTAATTTCCTTAGATATAGGCTCAAGTCATTTAAAGAAATAAGGTATGTACAAAGTTTTAAAATATAAACACCAAAGTTACAGAAATCTCTAAATAAGTATATTAAAAATACTATAAACATTCTAATATCAGATAGACTACACGCATAAAACACTCTTACCTCATCATCTGAGTAGCTGTAGGCAGTCGCTACAGCTACCAACATCTTACTGGCTACTGTCGCTGCTTGTTTCATACCCGATTTTATGACATCTATCTTGGGCCCTGAGAGTATATTATCCAGCTTTAGTCCTGACAAAGAATTTACCACAGAACCCAATGAGCCATGTGGTGAAGAACGCACCAGTGCTGATAAAGAAGTTGGACGTTCTTTATGACCTCGAGAGGGAGTCTGCTGCTTGAAACGCCCAGTAAAAGTTTTAGATCTAGACACTGCGAGGGAGCTCTTTTCACTTTCAGGCTTTTCCTGCACTGGTGGATCATGATCTAAAGGTAGGCTTGATCTCCTCTCTAAAGGGTGAATAAATGCAGTGGTAGTTCCAGACTCTCTGTTTCCCTCTCCGTGTAATTCCATACTAGAAGACTTGCTACCCAGGGGACTCTTTAGGTTCATATAGTTTTCGATTTCATCAGCCAGATTACGTGCAATAACTGGAGAAAACAACTTATCTTCAGAATCAGTTTTCTCTACTATAAATTCAGTGGCTAAAAGAGACAAAGGATCTAGTCCAGTTTCAACATCTTCCCTCTCAACAGCTTTAGCAACACCATATAAACTACTTCTTTTATTTATTAGATCTTTGGGCTCTGCTTTTAAGTCTCTGGACTGATTACTGTCACTATCATTTTGTAGACTGTCATGTGTATCCTTTGTTATAGCAGTTGTAACTACACTGTCATCAATCACAGGTTCTAGGAGCTCTTGGCTTTCCTCAAGCATCTCTAACACTGAAGATCTGTGCTCAGAATCCCAAGTGCTTTCAGGCCCACGAGTCCTAGTATCAGCTAGATGACAGCCAACACTCCCCAAGCTATGGGGTTTTGCAATATGAAGTGGAGAAGTCTTCGGATACGTCAGTGCTGCTGTGAGAATCTTGGCATCTGCTCCCATCATGATAGCTACTTCACTTGAATTCAGATCCAAACTGCTCTTCTTTAGCAACATTCCTGCCCGACTTTCAGAACTAAAACTACAGCTCCTCTCTGGAAAATGCTTTTGTCTCTTTTCTCCTCTATCACCATTCTTGAGATTAGTAACTTCACCAAAGACTGTATCTTCAATTGGATCCAGAGTAGAAAATAGCATATTTGATGTACTACCTAAAAGAGAAAGTACAGGATAAAAAAAGAATCTGTTTACTAAAATAGTATTTTAAAATTTTCTGATTTTTTGAAAGTTACACATACTCCGTAAAAGATTCAGAATATTTAGAGGGAAAAAGAAAGCATACAGAAAAAAAAGTACAAAAAAACTCCATTCAACCCTGCCTCCCAGAGGTAACATTTTAATGTATAATCTGCCTTTCATCTTCTATGCAATACACACACACTTTAAAACAAAATCATGCAATATGTACTTGTTTACTAAACTATATCTCACTTGTCAATATAGATCTACAGCTTACATTTTAAGGGTTTAATATACAATTTAAAAAATATATTCTGGCCTGGCCGATGTGGCTCAGTCGTTGAATGTCAACCTATGAACCAGGAGGCCACGGTTCGATTCAGGGTCACGGCACATACGTACGTTGTGGGCTCAATCCCCTGTAGGGGACATGCAGGAGGCAGCCTATCAATGATTCTCTCTTATCATTGATGTTTCTATCTCTCCCTCTCTTTGAAATCAATAAAAACATTTTTTTTAAAAAAGGCATGACTGCCCTGGCCAGTTTTGCTCAGCACCGGCCCCTGAACCAAAGGGTTTCATTCCCATCAAGGGCATGTACCTGGGTTGCGGTTTGATCCCTGGATCTGGTCAGGGTGCATGCAGTAGGCAACCAATTGATGTGTCTCTCTCACATCAATGTCTCTGTCTCTGTCTCTGTCTCTGTCTCTGTCTCTGTCTCTCTCTCTCTCTCTCTCTCTCCCTCCCTCCCTCCCTCCCTCCACCCCTCCCTCCACCCCTCCCTCTCTCCCTCTCTTTCTAAAAAAGCAATGGAAAAATAATATCCTTGGTGAGGATTAACAACAACAAAAAACATTATGATTTGAGAGATTTGAAGGGAAAGTCTTTAATAAGGGTTTTTAATTTTCCACTCTGATTTCAAGCTTCTTTTTTTTTTTTGATTCTTAAAATATGTTTTTATTGGTTTTAGAGAGAGGAAGGGAGAGGGAGAGAGATAGAAACATCAAAAAGAGAGAAACATAGATAGGCTACTTCCTACATGCCCCCTACTGGGGACTGAGACACAATCTGGGCATGTGCTCTGACCAGGAATTGAACCGGCAACCTCTTAGTGCATGGAACAATGCTCAACTGAGCCACACCAGCCAGGCCCAAGCTTCTTTTTAATCTTCCAAATTGGTACCAACTAATAATTATAATCATACCAATTAAACAGAACTAATAATAAGCATTTGGGGATATTTTTTAACCTTTATGGGAATCATAAGCATATTTTACAAATTTGTACCTGCTGTGAAAGCTTTTACCAATATTTGAGAAACAGATCTTTGCAAATTTACTGGTTCTCATAGTATCTGCAGAAATTTAGTGGCACATTTTGTTCAATTTTAAAATGAATTTGACTGTTTGATGTACTGGCAAAAGCCCCATTACCACCTCTTTCTTTCTTAATAACATAAATCTTCCCAGATCAGGATGTAACATGGAAATAAGATGAGTAAAAAGGGAAGGAAACACACAGACCATGTCCATTTCAATATTCTGAGAAGATTCTAACCCTTTGATGAAGAAAACTCTGCCCTCCTTTTTTTTTTTAACCTGCTATCAATAGGTTAGGAAAATGGGATACAGAACATACATATAAATTATTTGTTCAAAAAACTTTTAGCTCCACCTCATGTGTGCTGCCGCCCCCCGCCCCCCCATACACACAAGAGTGAACTGACTTCATGTCACAGTAAATACAAAAATAAAAAGACTTTAGGAATAAGAAGTTATTCCTACATAGATTTAAAAAGCTGGGCAAATTAAGTTCTATAAAGTCAAACAACAGATACACTTACAGACAAGAGAGCTGACTTTAGAGAAGTGAATTATAGCTACTAACAAGGAGCACAGAATACAGGCTAATTTCATTACCCTTTAAAATCCTACACTTAGATGTATGCCTTAAGAGTATTTTGAAAAACAAAAACAAAAAAACCCACCAAAAATAAAAGAGTACTTTGGAGGCTATAACATAATTGAAATTAGTAAACTCAAATTCAAGATAGTCACACATAACAATTATTCATTATAAATACTTAATCACAAATAAGTGGCTCAGAGTGCTTATAACAACTGGGCCAAAATTAAAGGCTCACTGGCATTTTGTGTAGGTAGTAAATGATGTCAATCATTTTTTTCCATTTCCCTTCAATGACAGGCATTACCCTATCACACATAAGCGCACTTGAATTTGATCACATCACTGCATCTCTGTTTTTTTAAAATATTTTTAATTGATTTTTAGAGAGAGAGGAAAGGAGAAGGAGAGAAAGAGATAGAAACATCAATGAGAGAGAAACATCAACATTGATTGGCTGCCTTCTGTATGCTCCCTGCTGGGGGTTAAGCCTGCAACCCGGGCATGTGCCCTGACCAGAAACGGAACTGGCAACCTTTTGGTGCATGGGTCGATGACCAACCACTGAGACACCCAGCCAGGCTTCATCTCTGTTCTTGATGAGTACAGGAGGCCCTATAGCCACCTCTCATTACCTACTATGAGAAAGTGGGACCAAACTGAACAGGCACCCCAATAAGAAAAGGTAATCCAAATGTTTAGCAGGGGTCCTCAAACTAAGGCCCACGGGCCACATGCAAATACAAATATTGTATTTGTTCCCGTTTTTTTTACTTCAAAATAAGATATGTGCAGTGTGCATAGGAATTTGTTCATAGTTTTTTTTAAACTATAGTCTGGCCCTCCAACGGTCTGAGGGACAGTGAACTGGCCCCCTGTTTAAAAAGTTTGAGGACCCCTGAACTAAACACTATAAATATCTCTCATTTTAAGAGTTAAATATCTTTAAATAACTATTTTAGTTCATTTACAGGATTTAAACTTACTTCTGGCTCTTCAGCATGTTCATTATAATTAAGTCAACACTTGAATGTCATTAAACACATGTATATCTGTAGAAGTATATTTTAAACATTTAATAACCAACACATAAAGACTCACCAGTGCTGCTTTTCCTGCCGTTGACATCAAATATACCAGATGGAACTTTCACAATACTGCTGCCCCACGCAGGAGGCTCAGTTGGACTGTGTGGCTCTCCACTAACTTGTGAATGTTTTGCCACCACAGCAGAGACATCACACACCTCTGGGGGAAAAACATTTGAATGTTATAGTTCCTAATTATGCCAATATTGAACAGAAACCATATATTTGATTTTAATACATTCTAGGTAGTTTTCCACCTCCAAGTGAGGATGAATATATGACTATTTTATTACTGATTAATTATGTCTGATTTACTTTATGCCACAAATGTTGCCAGTAATGACTGAAATAAAAGTTTTATTTTAGCATTCAATAATCCTAACTTGAGCATTCTTAAGTAAGGCTCAGGCCTTCAGTTATACTCATCACTTGTCAAGTAGGAGATGAGCTTGCTTCTGTATAAGTGGAGCATAAAAAAGGTGACATCAATGAAGAAAGTATACTTAAAAAAAATGATTCCAAATGATTTGGAAATGAAAAAATGATTCAGGTGCCTCCCATACACACCCTGACCGGACTCAAATCCCGCCACATTTTGGGGTACAAGATGATAACCCAACCCATTGAGCCATACTGGCCAGGGCGAAGAAAGAATACTTTAGTGTAAAAAGATAGGAAGAACATCTTATTACCATAAAGCCAAAATATTATTCCATATTTCTATAAAATGATTACCACAAATAATTTCTACCTCAATGAGTTCCATAAAAAAACAAGAAACCACGAAGACTATATTTAAACTACCAATAAAAAATATCCACTTAGATATTTGAAGGACTTAGCATTTTAAAATAAAGGGGACACTAGAATACAAGTTTGATGACTCAAAGTTTAGTCTTGGTTCTGTCACAAAGTAGCTATATATATTTGACAAATAAATACTTTAATGGGTCACAGTTTACAACAAAACTGAGGGCTGACCTACTGAGTCTTTAAAGACCTCTTAAATTCTAAAATTCAGATACTATCAAAACCTACCATATATAATGGTACATAGTATCTTATAAGCTCAGACCTTACATTTCTAAAAATTATCAACTAAATCAGGGGTCCTCAAACTTTTTAAACAGGGGGCCAGTTCACTGTCCCTCAGACCGTTAGAGGGCCAGACTATAGTTTAAAAAGAAATTATGAACAAATTCCTATGCACACTGCACATATCTTATTTTGAAGTAAAAAAACAAAACGGGAACAAATACAATATTTGTATTTGCATGTGGCCCGTGGGCCGTAGTTTGAGGACCCCTGAACTAAATTATCAAATAATACTTGTAGTTAGCACAGGTATTTTTCTAAGTAAAGTTAGAAAATATCAGTACTTAACCTTCTATTTGCACTTTTGTTTTGGTTATCAATTCTCTTGCTAATTGTTCTTCAGCCACATGAATTTCTGCATCATCCTTTATAAGTTCATCCTTAGACCCATAGCCTTGGTCAGACTGACCACCTGTGAAAAAACAATGCAGGCTTACATAGAAATGTTTTCATATACTTACAGTCCAGCTATAACATTGCAAAAGAAAATGACATTAATCTACATAATTAAACTTAGAGAAAAGGAAAACAAGAAAACTTACAAATCACACAGAACATTTTAAAATAGTAAGAAGCAAAGAACAGTAGGTACAGGAATACCGAAGACTAAAAACCCATTACACATTTGAAAGCACTGAGTCTTAATTTCCTTATCTGTAAATTAACAAATTTGGACAAAATGTCTTTTGGAATGTATCTATAGAATGCTACTTTTTGTGTAAGAAGAGGAAATAAAACAAACATATACCTTCTTACTTTTGCAAAAAGAAATGAAGGAGTAATAAAACAAAAACAAAACCTGTTACCTACATGGGGTGGGGCAAAATAGGATGGAAGGGCCCTAGCCGGTTTGGCTCAGTGGATAGAGCGTCGGCCTGCAGACTGAAAGTCCCAGGTTCGATTCCGGTCAAGGGCACACGTCCAGGTTGTGGGCTCGATCCCCAGTAGGGGGGCGTGCAGGAGGCAACCTATCAATGATTCTTGCTCATCATTGATGTTTGTACCTCTCTCTCCCTCTTCTATTCCTCTCTGAAATAAATTAAAATATATTTAAAAAATAAAAGAAAATCTTTAAAAAAATAGGATGGAAGGGACAGAGAAACTTTTCTAAATATAGCTTGTTATAGTCTTTATTTTTGGAAAACACTAATTTCTAAATATTCATAAAAATTAGATCAATAAAGTGGGGATATGGGAGGGGAAGTAACTAAAATTGAATACAAACAGAAACAAATGAAACCAACTCTATTTCATATGAATACCATAACCACACTGGAAAGATGGGAGGACTCATACAAGTAACTTTGGAACACTTTATTTTGAATATATATTCTAAGCCTGGGGGTAACAGTCAAATCCTGAACTCCTTAGGGGGTTTGTTTTTCACAGGGGAATGGATGTAGCAATTCTGAAATTATTTATTACTCAGGTTTGAGCAAATGAGTAAATGTGATGATATTTCTGGGAGCCAAGATTCTTAGTGTGGAAGAGAGAATTAAAAAAAAAAAATAATGAAGGAAGGCAAAGAAAAACCTGTGGGCTTGATTGGAATCAGAAGTAGTTCTACTATATAAAAACATATTTTCTAGCTCTGCTGAATAAGTCAAGAAGCAGTAACACCTTGGTAGTAGTAAACACACCTATAGCCCAGACCTTGGTTTCTAAAATATTTGCCCATTAAAAGAAACCTAGGATCCTCGAAGAAATGGCTGATTCCAGAGCTCAGGCAGGGAAGGTGTAAGAGTAAGTCAGGAACATTTTATTATGCAAGAAAGGAAGTGCTCCAAACATGATAGACCCGGCCGGTGTGGTTCAGTGGTTGAACGTGGACCCATGAACGAAGAGGTCACTGCTTCGACTCCTGGTCAGAGCACCTGCCCAGTTGTGGGCTCGATCCCCAGTAGGGGCATGTAGGAGGCAGCTGGTGGATGTTTCTCTTTCATTGATGTTTCTATGTCTCTATCCCTTTCCCTTCCTCTCTCTCTCTCAAATCAATAAAAACATATTAAAACACACACACACACAAAACCACAACAACATGAAGGAAACATGCCTAAAGGATATATGATAGAATACCATCTTATAAATGTGGAGGGAGTATAGAGTTGGTAAAACCACCAGTTTATAACCATCACAGTAAAGACTGGTTCAAGCAAGAATCTTCAATGGATGCTAAATTTAAACGAGAAAATGTGATAAGAAAGAGGCTATTACTGCACAGCCTCTCAGTGTCTCCTTACAGATAGCTTATTATCTGCAAGGGGGATAACAGTAACTCAGAGAAACCAAACATTGAGACTAGTGATCACAATTAACCTCACCAATGAGGAGCAGACAGACACCGTGTGCCTCTGGGACACTGTGTGCCTCTGCCACATGAAAATCTGAGAAGGATACAATATCACTTTTGTAGCAGAGCCATGGATGCATCACCTAATCTAATCACATGGAATATCAGGCAGGCTCAAACTGAGCATTCCACAAAATAACTGGACTGAATTCTTCAAAAGGTTCAAAGTCATGAACGACAAAGAAAGGATAAAGAACTGTGCCAGGTTAAAGGAGACTACAGAGAGGGAGGGAGTTAAAGTACCACAAAGGACATCACAATAATTGACAAAATTGGAACACAGACTATAGATTAAAGCAGTTTATCAATTGAATTTGGTGACTATACTGTGGTTATGTAAGAGAAAATACGACTGAAGTATTAAGTGGTAACAGGGCAAGATATATTGACTTGCTTGCACATGATTACAAAAAATAAATATGCATATAGAAAGAAAACAATAAAACAAATGTGACAAACTAAAAGTGAGCACATCTAAATTAAAGTTATTTAAGAGTTCTCTATTATTCTGCAACATTTCTATAAGTTTGAAATTATTTAAATTGAAGTTTTTTGAAAGTTTATTTTGGCTTTAAAATTGTATCATTTAAAACCAAACTAAGGCCAGTTACTAGATAGTCCTTTTATAAAGGACATCAATGAAAAACACATAAAATAAAAAATACAGTGTCTTATACTTTCTACTACCACTTGTTACACTGCTGCTTAAACATTGGGTTTGCCCAATATATAACAAAAGAACTAAACTTCTTTAAATGCCATTAGAATGACTAATTTCAGTCACGTTTTGATTGGCTCTCTCAGAAAGGCTGCTAAAACAAACACCGTGGTGCAGTGAAAGGACACTAGACTGGAAACTGAGTAAACTGATCAAGCCCAGATATGCTCCCGAACAAGTGACTCAGTATCAGGTACCAAGTGGAAAAGATTCTACAAGATAATTCTTAATGAAAACAGTAACTTAAGCATCTGGGCTACAAGTTTCCAAAATATAAAATGACATCACCAGAACTCTACAGAGATATATATTAATTGTAAATTCAGTACTGGGTCTTTAGCTACTTGAAATGCAGCTTAAAAGAAACATGAAAAAGGGATCTGAAGTTTCTTCTCCAACTACTGGAATCTTTATGTCAATTACACAGGGTTACTAGGAGATTTTTTCTATTAAAGGAGACAAGTTTAAAAATTTAGAGGAGAGAGAAACCAAGATGGCGGCATAGGTAAACACTGGAGATTGCTGCCTCGCACAACCACTTCAAAAATACAACTAAAAGACGGAACGGACATCACCCAGAACCACAGGAAGGCTGGCTGAGTGGAAATTCTACAACCAGAAGGAAAGAGAAAAGCATACTGAGACTCAGAGGAGGCGCAGTGCGGAAGTAAAATACTAAGGTGCGGAGGTGCATGCGGAGAGGGCTGGCGGCTGAGGGCGCAGTTGTCGTTTTCAATCGGGAGGGAGTCTCAGGCTCTGAGCTCCAGTTCCGGGCGAGTCTCTAGGGACCCAGACTTATACGGGAGAACCGGGACTGTCTGGCAGCGGAACTCGAGGGCAGCTTTCTCTCAGAGGGGCTTGCAGCGATTACCGGGACATTGAGAAGCAAAGCCTCTGAGGGCAGGACTGAGAGCAGCCATAACTGCTAGCCCCACGCTGTTGTGCCCGTGGGATCCGCCCCACCCAAGCCCTGCAGGGAGGCTTTTGCTTGATAGCCTCAGGCAAAGGCTAGATAAGCACCTCCCTAGAGATCCAGGAGCCAGGAAGCCCAGAGGTCAGAGTGGGACCATCCAGTTTGCAGCTCCGTGGAAACATAAAGGACACACTCAGGGGGCAGACTCAGTGAGCACCAAAGCCCCATTGAAGCAAGTCTTGCCCCAGAGGGGTGTCTCCAGCACAGAAGTTCTCCCACTGCAGACACAGCTGATTCTCACAGCCAGCTGGCCTGGAGGCCAATTCCTCCCAGTGATACCTACAACAATCAAGGCTTAACTACAACAAGACTATGCACAAAGACCACAAGGGGGTTCACCAAGTGTGTCCTCCTCAGGTAATTGGGGAGGCTGAACCACTGGGCCCTAGAGGGCACTTAGCACAAAAAACCACTGTATCAACACAGGGAAGCATAAAAAATGCGGAGACAAAGAAAAAGGACACAAATGACAGAAATGGAGGAAAGCAAACTACTGAATATAGAGTTCAAAACCACACTTTTAAGGTCTTTCAATAATTTTCTAGAAACTGCCGACAAACTTAATGAGATCTACAAGAAATCTAATGAGACCCTCGATGTTGTGATAAAGAACCAACTAGAAATTAAGCATACACTGACTGAAATAAAGAATATTATACAGACTCCCAACAGCAGACCAGAGGAGCGCAAGAATTACGTCAAAGATTTGAAATACGAAGAAGCAAAAAACACCCAACCAGAAAAGCAAAATGAAAAAAGAATCCAAAAATATGAAGATAGCGTAAGGAGCCTCTGGGACAGCTTTAAGCGCACCAACATCCAAATTATAGGGGTGCCAGAAGAAGAGAGAGAGCAAGATATTGAAAACCTATTTGAAGAAATAATGACAGAAAACTTCCCCTACCTGATGAAAGAAATAGACTTACAAGTCCAGGAAGCACAGAGAACCCCAAATAAAAGGAATCCAAAGAGGACCACACCAAGACACATCATAATTAAAATGCCTAGAGCAAAAGACAAAGAGAGAATCTTAAAAGCAGCAAGAGAAAGAAAGTCAGTTACCTACAAGGGAGTACCCATACGAATGTCACCTGATTTCTCAACAGAAACTTTGCAGGCCAGAAGGGAGTGGCAAGAAATATTCAAAGTGATGAATGCCAAGAACCTACAACCAAGATTACTTTATCCAGCAAAGCTGTCATTCAGAATTGAAGGCCAGATAAAGAGCTTCACAGATAAGAAAAAGCTAAAGGAGTTCATCACCACCAAACCAGTATTATATGAAATGCTGAAAGGTATCCTTTAAGAAGAGGAAGAAGAAGAAAAAGGTAAAGATACAAATTTTGAACAACAAATACACATCTATCAACAAGTCAATCTGAAAATCAAGTGAATAATCTGATGAACAGAATGAACTGGTGATTATAATAGAATCAGGGGCATAGAAAGGGAGTGGACTATTCTTGGGGGGGAAAGGGGTGTGGGGGATGCGGGAAGAGACTGGACAAAAATCGTGCACCTGTGGATGAGGACAGTGGGTGGGGAGTGAGGGAGGAGGGTGGGGTGGGAACTGGGTGGAGGGGAGTTATGGGGGGGAAAAAGAGGAACAAATGTAATAATCTGAACAATAAAGATTTAATTAAAAAAAAATAAAAAAATTAAGTAGCTTTAATGCAAATAAAAGATCAAATTAAAAAAAATTTAGAGGAATAAGGAGAGTAATTATTATTGTTATTATTATTCCTGGTAAAATGATTTCATACCACATTATTTTCTTGGTATTTCATAAGTGAAATCCATCTCATTTATAAGTATTAGAAAACATACAGGAGGAAATAAAATAAGGTGGCTTTAAAATGAAAGTCTCATAAAAATTCCTACTTGATAAAAGAAAGTTAAATTACAAAGAGGATTGTTACTTATACTTATGTTGACTTTCAATAATTCATACATGCTTCTGTAACTATGCAGGTAGTTTTTCACATAAGAATTCAGATCAATCAAAACAGCCTGGTACTGCTACAAGAATAGGCATGTAGATCAATGGGCAGAGCAGAGAACCCAGATATCTACCCAAGCCATTATGCCCAAATAATCTTTGATAAAAGAGGCAAGAGCATACAATGAAGTAAAGACAGTCTCTTAATAAATGGTATTGGAATAACTGGACAGCTACATGTAAATAAATGAAACTGGACCACCAAATTATACCATACACAACAATAAACTAAAAATGAATAAAATATTTATATGTGAATCATGAAACCATAATAATCCTTGAAGAGCCCTAACCGGTTTGGCTCAATGGAAAGAGTGTTGGCCTGCAGACTGAAGGGTCCCGGGTTCAATTCCGGTCAAGGGCATGTACCTTGGGCACAATCCCAGTAGGGGGTGTGCAGGAAGCAACTGATGGATGTTTCTCTCTCATCGATGTTTCTAACTCTCTATCCCTCTCCCTTCCTCTCTGTAAAAAAATCAATAAAATATATATTTTTTAAAAATCCTTGAAGAAAACATAGGAAACAAAATATCAGCCATCTCATGTAGTAAAATTTACACTGATACAATGCCTAGGGCAAGAGAAACAAAGGAAAAAAAAAACAAATGGTACTACATCAAAATAAAAAGCTTCTACAAAGCAAAAGAAACCAGCATCAAAATGAAAAGAAAACCCACTGTATGGGAGAACATATTTGCCAACATCTGATAAGGGGTTAATCTCCAAAATATATAAAGTAATCATACAACTCAACAAAAAGAAGACAAACAATCCCATCAAAATATGGGCAGAAGACCTAAATAGACATTTCTCCAAAGAGGACATACAAATGGCCATGAGACATACGAAAAAATGCTCAGTCACTAATCATCAGAAAGATGCAAATTAAAACAACAATTAGGTACCACCTCACATCTGCCAGAATGGCTACCATCAATAAATCAACAAATGGCAAGTGCTGTTGAGGATGTGGCGAAAAAGGAACCCTAGTACACTGCTGGTGGGAATGCAGACGGGTACAGCCACTATGGAAAATAGTGTGGAGTTTCCTCAAAAAATTAAAAATGGAACTGCCATTTGACCTAGTGATCTCACTTCTAGGAATATATCTGAAGAAGCCTGAAACACCAATCAGAAAGGATATAAACCACCCTATGTTCACAGCAGGGTTATTTACAATAGCTAAGATCTGGAAACAGCCCTAGTGCCCCTCAGTAGATGAAAGGATAAAAGAAACTGGGGTACATTTATACCATGGAATACTGTGCAGCAATAAAACAGGATCTCTTACCCTTTGAGACAGCATGGAAGGACCAGAAGAGTATTATGCTAAGCAAAATAAGCCAGTCAGAGAAAGACAAGTATCTCGTGATCTCACTTATATGTGGAATTTAATGAACAAAATAGATCCAGAGACATGGAGGCATGCAAAAGACTGAGGATCCTCAGAGGGAAGGGGGGGAGGGGAGAGAAGCGATCAATCAAAGAACTTATATGCATAACCCATGGACACAGACAATAGTTGGATGAAAGCCTGGGGTGGGGACAGGAATAGAGAGGAGGGGGATGGTCAATGGAGGAAAAGGGGGGAGCATTTGTAATACTTGCAACAATAAAGATAAATTAAAAAAAAAAAAGAATTCAGATGAGTTTTAGCAAGCAAAAACCACCTCAACAGGTGGAACACTGAAAGCTTTAATGACTATAAAACTATTGGACACAATAATGCTATAAACCAACCACAAAATAAGAATTATCGTAAGGTACAGTGTATTTACAAATAAGATAACAATAAGTTTGCAAATTGATCATCAAATTTTCATTGAATATTTTCAGTAGTACATATATGATTACACTTATCTGAAGGAGAAGCCCAAAAAACTATAATTGTTTTCCACTGGTAACAAAATTTAAAATACAAAAGGTCTCTCCCAACCCTTGCATGTCAGCAAAATTTAACCTAATAAATGGGAAATTACCTGAAGTGGTTAATATTCAAGAGTAGAATTAACGCACATGTGTATCCATAGCTTCACGTCATACAAGTCTGTCTGAACCCCCACACCATGACAGCCAAGGACAAATGCAGCACCAAGAAACAGCACAGAGCAAAAAGCAAAGCAACAAAGAGCAGAGAAAGGAAACTTCAGTCATTGATTTAAGATATCAGATGAAGCACAGGAATTAGAATTCTTTTTAAAGAAAAGCCTGAGATATTAACAAAAAAAAGAACAAATAAGAAGAATGATGTGCAACACATATATATCTGCTCAATGTGCTCCTTTAATTATGCTTAATTCTACCTTCAGAGGACAGAGGTTATGCCCATAGATTTGTATGTAAAAGTAGCTTCAGTAATTTCTCAGATTTTTAAAAGTGTCATTTAAGTAATGACTACGCAGAAAATACTTTTTCTCATGGTGTGCAAATTATTCTTTCCTCTTTAATATTCATAATCTCAAAAAAAGATTTGCAAGTTTTGTCATTAACATTCAAGTTCCTCATTGCACATTCACTAACAATTATATCATCTACTTTCACAAACGAATGATGAACAAATACAGAGAAGTTCCATGCCTAGAGCCTTTTGCACAGCACTCCAAAGTTAACTATAGGAAATAGAGAGAAGTGAACAACAATCAAAGGTATAATTCCTTCCTTTATTTATATATGAGAACAGTATTTTAAAAGTACATAAAGCTCATTATTACCCAAACTCGAGAGGGGTGTAAAAGCTTTTTAAAAAAGGAAAGACTTAACATGAGATTAAGTGAAGGGTTAGTAAATCCAGATTTAGTACCTGTGCTAGAGTGATTATCAATGGAATCAAGACTGATTAAATCTCTGACGAAGACTGTGTGCTCCCCATTGTTAGCATCATTAGAACTATCCACGCTACCGTGGCTCACCGTGTCCCCATCACTTCCACCTGTGGCATTCTGAGGAGCTAAAGATAAGGACAACAGCAGTTCAATAATTCATGCACTGACAATATCAAACTAAACATCAATGACCCATAGTTCATTTAAAGTTGCAGAACACTTTCTAAATATGGGGGTGGGGGGAGAATTTTGGGCAAAGGTAATATATCTTTAGTTATATATAAAATTATCAACTAGAATTTGATTTACATTTTCTACTTCATATAATTATACTTCAAACCACAGAAATTATACTTCATATAATTAAAATTCATAAAACTATGAAGCTTATGGTTCAGCAAGAAAGTATCTTTCCAATCACATGTATTACCTGATATTGAGGAGACCTGTGACTTTTGTACGGATTTTTTAAGCGGCTGCCTAAATTGTGCCAAGCCATGTACCACATTCCGTACCTTCGTCCATAAGAAGATACCACTGCGGGTACTGCTAGGCCACGGGCTCTCCAAAACTACCTAAAAGTAAAATAAAGGTAAAAGTAATAGTTATTAGAAATATTTGACTTTTGAAAATATACATACATATATAGTACATATATAAAAACCCTCTAAAAGAAGGTATTAAAAAATTATCAGTCTTAATAAGGAGCATACATTGCCCAATGTCAATCCTACTTACCTTATTATAATAACCATAAGTAATAGCATTTGGCTTTATGTTAGCAGTTTTCATTTCAAATAAGACTCTGACTGCTAAAACAGGATGGCCCCAAAGTCCACAAAGCTGCATTACTACTCGATAGCACACCTAGCAAAAAATAACATCAAAGCATTAGCAGTAGTTAGCACACAGTCCATCCATGACTTGTAGAGATTTTTAAATGATTTACCCAATTCTTCTTCTCAAAGTTATTAAGCACTACTTTTTCTATTGTTGTGGTTTGAGTGTCTCGGTAAATTATTTGTAAAACTCATTCATTAATAGAAGTACCAGGATTACTGACTGTTGAACTTAAGATCTATGTGCATGTGTGCCATTTGTTTCAGTAACTAAGTATGCACAAAGAGAATGACTATTATTCTCCATAATTTAAAAAATTCGTTTTTAAAATAAAGTATGATTAAAATAGCTCTCTCCTAAATAATGTTTTATATTTTGTGCAAAAGGAATTAAAGACAGCATTCTCTAGGATGCCAATATAATAAAAAGAATTCTGTAAAACCATGTATTTAAAAAGTATGTGAAAAAAAGATAGAAACACAACTATAATTAGCAAAGGCTTTTCTTGGCATGTGTTTACCAAGGGGGTCCAGATTTTATCATAAGAGGACAAGTCAATTGGTTACTCCTCTAAAAGTTAGAATCTTATATATTAAAAGATGATGGCAGAAAACATGAAGAATGAAACAGGAATCTCAATGATCCTTGGCTAAGAGGTGAGCCAGTTTATACAAACAGTGACAGGGCAGTCACAAACTTATTTATAATAAATAAATAGTTTATTCTGAGAATAAGGAGTGCTCGCTTCAGCAGCACATATACTAAAATTAAAATGATAAGCATGGCCCCTGCCCTGCGCAAGGATGACACACAATTTTGTGACTAGAATAAGGATATGTACACATAGGAGATATTCTTCTTGAGACTCATAAAATGTGCTCTGTTTGTGACAGAGTTGCTTAACAACTGTACCATTAAGCCAAGCTGCTCTTTCTACTAAAGGAGAAAGCAAATTTTGAGAAAGGAATTATATTCAAGAGAACAGAAGAGATGAGATGTGAAAAGAGAGCTGAAGAGGCAGAGCATCATTAGGATGAGTACTATGAAGCTAGAAATGCACGGTATAACTTAGGAGCAAAAGGTCAGAAACTGTCAGAGATACTCTATAAATGACCAGGTTATGAAACTACATGAATTAGGAACAACTGAAGGAACTAGGTAAGATGTATGAAAGAATGAAGAAGAATGTGACACAAGAGGGTACTTCAGATATCTGAAGAATTGTCACATAAAAGAGAGAGTAAACAGTTTGTGCAACTCCAAAAAGCTATAGAGAGGTGGAACTGAGCTCATCATAAAACACACACACTTTATTTATTTATTTTTGTTAATCAACAGAGGATATTTTTGCCATTGATTTTTTTAAAGAGAGAAAGTGGAAAGGAGGACAAGAGAAACATCCATTTGAGAGAAACACATTGATTGGTTGCCTCCCACATGCACCCTCAACTGGGGCCAGGGATCGAACCTGCAACCCAGGTATGTGCCCTTGACCAGGGCCAACGCTCTAACCATTGTGAACACTGGTCAGGGCAAAACACACACACACTTTATAACAAGTAGGGCCAATTCAAACATAGGCAAGATCCCATATATTACAAAATTTCTAGAGCATCTCAGTTTTAGGTTAAAATTATATTAAAATATCTTAAAGTCCTATTCAATTCTAAGAAAATCATTTTCTATATCAAATTGGGATTAATCTGAATTTTCTAAAATGATTCTAGATGATGAATTTATTCGAGGTCTGCAGAGTGTTCCCCTAACCTTCTAGGTATACTTGTGTAAGACACAGGCACCAAATTAAATAAATAGTAATAACATCAGAGATATAATTGCCAATTGCAGTATTTTGTTGCCTACAACATGATTATCTTCTGGATATCTGTGGTAGAGAAAGATGGCAAACAACTCTGCTACTCCTCACATTGAAAGGTCTATGTCCCTCCCTTTGAATTGAGGGGGAAGGGCTAATTCTGTTGTATGACTAACAGAATTCAGGTGAAGTGACACTGTACCAGTTTCCAGGGTTAAGACTTAAGAAACTGCCAGTTTCTACTTCCTCTCTCTTGAAACAAATGCCCTTGGAGCTCTCTAAGCTATCATGGAAAAAGCCCAAATACCACATGGGGAGGTCCTGAGACTATGTGGAAGGAGAGGGTCCCACCTGAGCCCAGCCTTCCAGTCAAACTTGCCAAGGTACCTGGCAAGCCTTTGAGTTAAATTGTCTGGGACCCTCCAGACCACACCAGCAAGCAACTGGTTATAACCAAGTGATTCCAGTTAAAGCAATATGGAACAGAAAAACCACACAGAATTATTTCCTAGGTTCTTGGCCAAAAAAATTATGACTTAATAAAATAGCTCTTCTAAGCCACTAAGGTCTGGGATGGTTACTCAAAAATATCTGTTAGACTAATGAGACAATATAGAAATAAGCATGACACAAATATTTCATTTTCATTTAAAATTCAGTAAATAGTATAAAAAGCAAAATGCATTATACATTTTAATTTTAATTCAGCCTCAGTGGCATGTGCTATTTCTGGGTCTTCTAAAGTTTTATGATAAAGTCTAGGTTATTACAACTTTTACAAACATAAAATGTAGAGCACAAAGCTGTCAAATTAAAACATTACGCTTATAAATTAAACAGAGGGGCCCGAGCCAGTTTTTCTCAATGATTAGAGCATCAGCCTGTTGACTGAAGGTCTCAGGTTCAATTCCGGTCAAGGGCAAGTACTTTGGTTGCAGGTTCCATCCCAGCCTTGTTCAGGGTGCATGCGTGAAGCAACCAATTGATGTTTCTTTTTCTCTCCCCCACACTCCCTGCCCCCCCCAACCCGTACCATTCTCTGTCTCTAAAAAAATAAAATTAAATTAAAAAATGAGAAAAATATCCTTGGATAAGGCGAGGGGAGGGGAGAAACTGTGGGTTCTGATGGAATATGGACCTGAACATGCACACTATTTACTTGCTGGAGGGGTGGGGGGTGGGAGGGGGGCTATGTGTGTGTCAATTCATCTGTTTCAAATTTCTTTTTATTTATTAATTTATTATTATTTTTTAAGATGAGTAAGGCACAGTATCATTCTTTTTTAATAAAAGATATTTCTATTGATTTCAGAAAGGAAAGGAGAGGGAGAGAGAGATAGAAATATCAATGATGGGAGAGATCATTGATCGGCTGCCTCCTGCACGCCCCCTACTGAGGATTGAGTCCACAGCCAGGGCATGTGCCCTTGATCGAAATAGAACCCTGAACCCTTCAGTCCACAGGCTGGTGTTCTATCCACTGAGCCAAACTGGCTAGGGCCAAATTTCTATCTTTTTAAAACGTAGCTAATATATAAACTGCCTCACAGAGTTGCTGGGAATACCAAAGGAAATAATATACATGAAAATACTGTAAAAACTTTAATGTGCTATTCTATGTGTAATCAATAAACAGATAAAATGCATCAAATATGCATTCTTAAGTATTAAACAAACATTTCTTCCAGCAGTAAAAATGCAATTACTTCAGCACACTACAAATCTCTCGATATAACTTGTTAGAAGTTGAAATAGAAGAAATCAACCTTGAAATTTTAAACCTATCATGCTGTTTATTGTTGAAATAGAAAAAATTTCTTAGCTTACTGGTTCTAATTGCTGCATGTTAGAAAATAAGAGAACATCATTATTTGTACCAGAGACTACCATAGAACTTTAATACCTTTGGAAGAAAATCGTTTTTAGGCAATTCTGATATGTCTTGTGAACTTATAACTTATCAAAGAAATAATCAAGAATTATGCTTTCAATTTAGAGTACAATAACAAAATATTTACAGAATACTTTAAAACACTTTAAGTGTATACTTTCCAAAAAACTTAAAACATCTTGAAATGCTTCTTAGATATAAAAATTACCAGAATTTTAAAAAACACTAAAATGTATGAAATGGAAAGCACTGATTCTGATCAAGTACATGAAAATTTTTTTAGTTGTTATTCCACTTACTTATGCATTCATTGATTACTTCTTGTATGTGCCCTGACCATGATTGAACCCGCAACTTTGGCGTATTGGTACAGCACTCTAACCAACTAAGCTACTCGGTCAAGGCTATGGTCAAGTACTTTTAATTTCCAAATTGTTTTATAAACATTAGATGAGAGGAAATGTAATCAAATATGAGAATGGATAGTAATACTTGCTTTACATCTTTTTATTTTAAAAGCTTTTATAAATATACAGATAATACTTAGAGAAAAATGAGTTTTAGTATGCCCACAGCATTATCAAATCTTAATACTGTAAATACTGTAATAGTTTCAGATCTTTGTATTTTAAAGAAAAAAAAATATATAGCTATCGCTCAAGCTATAATGTGCTCTCTTCAATCCCATTTCTCTTCTAAACTTGTGTTCTCACTCTTTCTCTCCTTCCTCCCAGGCATCTATTACTGAATTTTTATTTCAACTTCATTTTAAATTCTAATCTGGTTCTATATATCATTTATAATTATCTTAACACTAAAAATAATTTTAAAGGGAAAAGAGAACAGAGAGAGACTAAATTAGTGACTCAGCTTCTTCAACCATCTCTTAGGATGCTTCTAAAGCTTAAGAGAGAGATTGTATGGCCTGGCCAGTGTCGCCCGCCCAGTGGTTGTGCATCAACCCACGAACCAGGAGTTCGCGGTTTGATTCCTGGTAGGGGACATACCTAGGTTGTGGGCCCGATCCCCAGTAGGGGGCATGCAGGAGGCAGCCAATCAATGATTCTCATCATTGATGTTTCCATCTTTCTCTCTTTCTCCCTTCCTCTCTCCAAAATCAATTAAAAAAAATTTTTTTTAAAGAGAGAGATTGAATGTAAAACATGTAACACACCATTCACTCAGTGTTTACTAGGAGCCAGGTACTATTCTAGGCACATTATGTACATTAACTGATTTAACCCTCAAACTAAACTTATGAGGAAGGTACTATTATTACCAACACCAGTGGGGCAATTTTGTCCTCCAGGGGAGACACTTGGCAATGTCTAAGACATTTCTGATTGCCCTGGCAGGAAGGGTTTGCTACTGGCATCTAGTGGGTATGCTGGTAAACATCCAACAATGTGCAAGACAGGCCAAGGCAGGCCCCCAGAATAAATAATTATGCAGGTCAAAATGTCATCAGTGCCCTGCCGGGTAGTTCAATTGGTTAGTGTCATCCTGATACACCAAGGTTGCAGATTTGATCCCAGGCCAGGACTCACACAAGAATCAACCAAGAGATGCATAAATAAGTGGAATAATAACTCTCTCTAATAAATAAAAAAAATGTTAAATGTCAGTGGTACCAAGATTGAGAAACTTGGAACTACATTTCAGATACATAATCTGAAACACAAATTGATTTTATAATGCACCCTAGCACATAGGTCCTAGTGGAAAGCCTACTCCCTATTTGCTTCCTAACAAAGTTATATCAAAAGTAAAATGAAATAAATATTATTTTCTATTTATCAAGGACAAACAATCTGGTCTAAATAATAAGTCTCAGCTTCATTCCAAAGCAGTAATTTTTAAAATAAACATATTTTAAAATAAATAATAAGTACTATCTCTATGAAACAGTAAATGTTTTACCTTTCCTGCTTATAATGAAAATACCTGAGGACACTTTAAAGCAACTGAGAAATAACTTTTCTTAAAAATACAAAAATAAAATTTAACTTAGTAACATTCTCAATTCATTATACTTGCCTCATCTAGTGGATCCACGTCTGTTTTCCTCATCTTAATAAGTACATCATAGGCCTGCTGAAGTGCTCTGACCTTAGGATGAGAAACTCTAACATAGGCTGGGAGACAAATAAACCACAAACTGAAACAATGACTGAAGAGACACTTGGCCCATTGTGGTGGATTTGTATAACATCTCTTCGCCAACTTATGAGCTGTTTTTATCTCCTAGAAAGAGAATAAAACATTATGGTATTTACTAAAATTTATTATGATGGGGAAAGTGAAAAGGAAAGGGAAAAAAAGAATATAATGTCAAATTTTACTCTAAAATCAAGTATTTCATAGTTTTACTTTTGTGAGTGGCTTCCTACTTAATGCCACATGGTCTTTCAACATTCACCTACAGAAGCATTTTATATTGTACTGTAACTATTTGTTGGTGAACATAATACACTAGAAATTCCTTAAAAGCAGAGATCATTCATATTTTTATAATATAATGATTAATTAGGTGCCCTTCACATAGAAGGCACTCATGTTTGATGGATGAAAGAATTTAACCATTGATAGCTTATAAGTTCTTCAAAGTCATTTTTGAAAACTTAGTCTTCTCACTCTTCTCCCTGCTAAAAAGTGAAAATGCCCTATTTCCTGCCAAGATTTCCGCTTTAACCTCCCTCACTACAGTCTGTGTTAATTCCTTCACTGAGCGATTACATAAAAAGCCCTACTCCTTTGAAGTCAACATAGTCTGAGAAAGATCATTGACCTTCCTACCTAACTGTTCAGTAGTCATGTTTTCAACCTCTGATTTTCATTCTGATTTGAATGGAAGAGAGAATAGGTATCAAAATCACAACTGAGCCCTAGCTGGTTTGGCTCAGTGGATAGAGTGTTGGCCTGTGGACTGAGGGGTCCTGGGTTTGATTCTGGTCAAGGGCACATGACTGGGTTGCGGCTCGATCCCCGGTGGGGGGCGTGCAGGAGGCAGCCGATCAATGATTCTCTCTCATCACTGATGTTTCTATCTCTCTTTCCCTCTCCTTTCCTCTCTGAAATTAATAAAAAAATACATATATATCACCTGCTGAGCTTTAACGCTAGATACTATAGAGCCTTCCAGATAAATTAAACTGCTCTAGTGTGCCTTGCACTAAAGATCCCTCTACTGGGATGTGTTCTAAAAAAAAATATCCTGGTGTATTATTTTTCTCATGATCTTTATTTGTACAAGACTTGAAGACGTATTTGAAAATACAGTTCCTTCCAGCTAGCCTGGAAAAAAGAAAAAGATGATGAAGATGAGATTTAAAGATTTAGTAACAAAACAAAGAAAATAAAAAAACAAAAACAGGGGGGAAAAACACTTAGTAACAAAATTTTCCCATTTTAAAAACTTGCCTTTAGTAAGCTGTTAGGGTAAAAAAAAATTCCCTTCAGACAACATTGAGAGAAATGTGTACTATATGAAATTAAGGAACACCTCAGGTTAATCTCAGATTTGGGGGATTATATAAGAACTAGAGGCCCAGAGCATGAAATCATGCACAAGTAGGGTCCCTAGGCCTAGTCTTCGATCAGGGCCACATCCGCCGCTCTGCACCGCCCCATGACACCCACCACGCCGCAAAGCTTCTCAATGCTTGCCTCCACCGCCCCGCGAAGCTCCACGATACTTGCCTCTGCCACCCCGGGATGCTCCACAAAGCTCCCTGCCCCGCAACTCCCCATGACGCCCCACAATGCTCCGTGAGGCTCCCCGCCCCATGAAGCTCTGCAACACTCCCCACCCCGCAATGCTCGCTGCTGGATGCGCACCACCTGCCGCTGCTCAACAGTCCCCAGTCCCGACCCACCACCCCGGGGGGGAGGGACCGAGAGGTGGTCAATGCACCTCATAGCAACTGGTCGATGGTCATTATGGTCATGACGCCGTTATGGTTGCTGGCCTTTTATTGTATAGGATTGGTAAAACCTGAACTCAGAATTTCATTTTGAAATTTTCCATGTTTTATAGACTCCCAAAATGTCAGTATATGTATAAAAGATGTTTAATTTTAATTCACAACTAACTATAGTTTAACTCTTTACACTTAAATCAGATGTGGTATTAAAGCAAGATGTTCTAAGTTAATACACTCGTACTCCCTTTTGAACGTAGTATGCAGTATAAAGTACATTTTCATTAACCATGAGGGAAACGCAAATCAAAATCACATCACTTCACACCAACTAGGATGCTATAATAAAAAAGACAGATAATAATAAGAACTGACAAGGATGTAGTGAAATTGGAACTCTCATATACTGCTGGTGGGAAATGAAAAATGGTGTAGCCACTGTGGAAAACAGTCTGACAGTTCCTCAAAAAGTTAAACAGATTTACCATATGACACAGCAATTCCACTTCTAGGCATATACCCAAGAGAAGTGAAAACACACAAATGTTCATAGCAGCACTATGCATAATAGCCAAAAAGTAGGAACCACTCACATGTCCATGAATGGATAAATAAAATGTGGTATATATCCACACAGTGGAATATTATTCAGCAATAAAAATAAATGAAGTACTGACACTTGATGCAACATGGATGAACCTTAAAAACAGTAGAAGTGAAAGAAGCCAGTCACAAAAGGCTACATGTTATACAATTCCATTTATATGAAATGTCCAGCATAGACAAAACTATAGAGACAAAAAATAGATTAGGGGTTGCCTGAGGCTGTGGGGGGAAAACCTGGAAGTTAACAGCTAAGGGTGCGACATTTCTTTTAAGGGTGACAAAAATGTTCTAAAGTTGACTGTGGTGTGGTTGTACAACCCTGTGCATATACTAAAAGCCACTGAGTATACTTTAAATGGGTGAATTGTATGGTATGTGAATTATCCTATATAATAAAACCCTGATATGCAAATCAACCGAACGGCGGAATGACTGGTTGCTATGATGCGCACTGACCACCAAGGGGCAGATGCTCAACACAGGAGCTGCCCCCTGGTGGTCAGTGCACTCCCACAGGGGGAGCACCGCTCAGCCAGAAGCTGGGCTCATGGCTGGCGAGTGTAGCGGCAATGGTGGGAGCTTCTCCCACCTCCACAGCAGTGCTAAGAACCCCTTGGGGGATGTCCGCCTGCCAGCTTAGGCCCAGCAGGCAGACATCCCCCAAGGTTCCTGGACTGCAAGAGGGTGCACGCTGGGCTGAGGGACCACCCCCCAGTGCACGAATGTCATGCACTGGGCCTCTAGTATATCCATCAAGTTTTTTAAAAAGTATATTTGGTTCCCAAGAATTCTTTTAAAGCATAAACATACTAGTAAGCATTCAAAAACTTCAGCCTCAACATTGTAAGTAGGATTGCAAGAAATCTAGTTTAGTTCATTATCAACCACAGTAGTTCTTCAAATGGTTGCTGTGGGTGATAACTCTAAACTATGAGCTGCATATCACATATACATATTTTACATTTTTAATTAGCATGTATTAGATAAAGAATATCTGACCTGTTTACTTCTCTTAGCCATGAGAGCTGGACTGTTTGTAATGCTATTCCCAGTAGGGTGTCTACTAAAACAAAGTTTCAATTCCTGTGGTCTGTCAAAAAGTTTAAGGTCCAGTCTTGGAAAGTATTTGTAACTAAAATAAAAAGCAAAATTAGAACTGCTGATTTAAAATACGCTTCATATTATTCCAGAATTTAGGTGACTATTTCTAAACCTTACATAGTACCCAATATTATTCCCCAAAATCCTTATACAGAAATGTAATTCAAAAATGTAAGATGACGTAGTTATGAAATACATAGACCACCTACATAGAAACTCTGGCTCCTCCCCACTCTATTTGTTTTTCTCAACCAATCCATGGAAAACAGAAAACCCTGATATCTTACTTGATAGAGGAATTACCCTTGCAACAGAACCAATGTGTTCAATAATTTATATGTAAAAATAATATTTAGCATAATTTGTAATTTTGTTTTTCTTCATAAAAGTACCTTGCGTTGGTGTCTAAAAGAAAAAAATTCCTAATATTTTCATTTTAGCTGCAACCGGTTTGGCTCAATGGATAGAGCGTCGGCCTGCGGACTGAAAGGTCCCAGGTTCGATTCCGGTCAAGGGTAAGTAGTTTGGTTGCGGGTACATCCCCAGTAGGGATTGTGCAGGAGGCAGCTGATCGATGTTTCTCTTTCATCGATGTTTCTAACTCTATCCCTCTCCCTTCCTCTCTGTAAAACATCAATAAAATATATTCTAAAAAATATTTTCATTTTAGGGATATACAATAATTTACCCAATTCTTTACTGCTGGACATTTTAGGTTATTTCTAAATTTTTGTAATTAAGTATCTTGGTATATATAAATCTTTGTAAATACTTTTGCTTAATTTCTTAGGATAATGCCCAATATCAGGGTTTGCTATGGTCCATATTTATCAAGAGAATAAAAATTCTTATAAATCACTACAAATTTATTTCCAGAAAGGCTATACTTGCATATACTCTAACATACACTTTACCTGGTAGTAAAGCTTATCTTCAATATGATAGATTAAAAATGCTTTTACTCATCATTTTGGTTTGCATTTCTTTGAATACTAGAAAGCTTACTATCTTTTCATATTACTGCCTATTGGGATTTCTTCTTGCAAATTGCCTCCTTTGGCCAATTTTCTTCTGGGAGGTGTTGCCTTTCTCTATTTATCTTGTTTGTCAATACCGGAGTCCAAATGCATAGCGATTAAACCAAAGTAAAATAGAATTCTATAGTTAATATGCAATCAAAATGGTACTTAATTAAGCCACTCAATCCCTATGGTATATATTCTTCATTCTTAGATTATATGTTAATTCCATAGTTTTATGAGTTATTTTATATTTTCTTTGCTCCTGACATTATTTTAAGAAAACAGCCTAAGAAAATAACTGTGTATATACACAAAGATATAAACAGCAAAGAACTACAAACAATCCACAGGAGACTAGTGAAACAAATCACAATAAATGCATGTAATGTGGTTATTCAAAATGATATGGCACAAAAAATATTTTTTGGCATGGAAACATGTTCAGGCCATTAAAGGCAAACACAGGTTACAAAGAATATATGTAAGATGAACCCATATTTGTCTTAAGTATAATAAGTGCAAATTTATGCACTAAAAGACAAGAAAGATATACATACAGTTGTTAACAGACTAAGTATTGGTGCTAAAATGATGTGCTCGTTTTCTTTTTTATTGTTTGCTTTTCTAAGTTTATTAAATTGTATCTTATCACAATTATAACAATAACAATCAAATACATTTTAATTTCTCAAAAGATTCCATCCAAATCCTATTCTTTACATTTATTTTAATAAAGAATGATTCCTGCCCCTCTACTTTTAGGCTTACTCTGACATCTTACTAATGAATAAGAATTATACAGTCTTTATATTGACAACAAAAACCCCCAAAGGAAGGCGGAACCTCACAAAAGTAAGTAAATTTTTTAAAGATTAAAATATGGTTGAATTTTTAGGTGACTAGTGATCAACATCTGGCTTATTTTCAAACAAGGTTGTCCAAGTCTTAATTTACATTACCCACCGACATTATAAAATATTCATCTCCATTAGTTCACTGAATAAATTTTGAAAATGACCTTCACAAATGATTAATATATGCATCTACTAATAATCAGAAATAATAAAAATAAATCATTAAAGCTGTGCCCAAAGAGCTCTTTTAAAGAATCCTTGCTACCTGTACTTTGGTGACAGGTCCTTTGCATCATCAGGAGGTGGCTCTGGTGGCATTATAAATACAGTGTGCTCACTTTTTTGTGAATCATCTAGCTCAATCAATTTGGTATCATCTGTTGAATCAAAATCAATCTGAAAAATAATTATTTTTTTCCAGTTAATTTATATATAAGCAAGACCTAGTTTTGAACTTTCAAAAACTTTAAAAAAATACCTTATCTGTTTTCTCTGTGCTCTTATCAGGAAACAACTAGAAAAAAATAAAAAATTCTTAGTGAAAATGTCTATTGTGAATTTAATAGAGATTATCTTAAATTCTTATTTTAAAAAACTATCCTTTTTTAATACTGGACAAATAAAAAACACTTCACAATTTTGGGGACCCTATTCTATATTAGGCTAAGTATAATACGTCTTTTGAGGCTATTAAAACAATTTATTTTTATTAGTTTTTTCATAAATCCTTCACTAGCAAAAGATAGCTAATCACAAGAGGAATCTGGCTTCTCAAATAAAAAATTAATTATTATTAAATCCCTGCATTAGTGATTGACATTATCTAAGCATCCCTCTAACTGGATGATACTGGACTATCACTTTTATAAGTAAACTAAAATGTTAAATAATTTTGATTGTATCCCTGAAATTTTAGGTTACAGTGATAGAATGGGAGAAAGTTAATCAAGTTTTCTAAGGCATATGAATCATTCGGAGTCCATAAAAAATACAATTTTATAATATTCTACATTTTTTTGAATATAATCTTAAATTTTCTATAATATATAGTTTGCATAAATAATCAGCCCCAAGATCCACATAGCAAAAATAAGAATTCTATTAAAAATGAAAAAAATATATATCTAAGTCAGTCATCAATTGTGAAGAATCAATTTGAATTTCCTTAGGATGGGTGAGTAAAGCTTAAAAACTTAACATATTTCCAAATAACCTCCATTAGGACAAAAGAAATATAGTAGCAAAAGTACCTGGAAAGACATTAAACAAAAGAACACAGGACTCCATTTATCCAAAAAAACTAAATTTTGTAAATTAATTACTAAATCTTATTTTATTCATATAAATTAAATATATAAGTTTTAGGAGGGTCAATTTAGTACTTCATAGTTACAAAGTGAGAATCAAAGAGAAAAATTTGCTGCGTATGACAGAAACTAGACACAGGAAAATGACTTATATTAAGCCCAGAGTCAGACACTTGCATGTACATGTAACTGCATGCACCCACAGACAGACAGACACAGACACAGACAGACAGACAGACACACACACACACACCCTATGCTGTCTCCTTCAGATCATTTGGGCTAATAATAATAATGATGATGATGATTATACACACAGCTAGCCAAATTGTTAAAATTTTTCCTTAACATTGCTATATAGGACAAACTTTTACCTTTTCTACGCAGTCATCAAAAAATGCCAATCCAGTATCTTTATCACTTACAAAACTACATTCTTCAATGAAACGAATAAAAATCTGTGTTTTGGTTAAAAAGGTGTAGAATTTTGTATAGGCACGATCTCGACTTTTTAGAAATCCTGAAGGAAATAAAATTACAATTAAGTTCAAATTTTAAAGTGGAACTAGATGTTATATTAAACATTATTTTAAACTTGTTCATATAAATATGTCATATATATTTATATACAGAACCTTCTAGTAACCATAGCTCCTTCTGCCTGATTCAACTACAAAAATGCTTAATTTATACCATTAAACTTTCACTGAAATCTAAATCTCTTATAAGAAAGCTCTAGTTCTACAGCTCTCAAGTAGAAATTTCTGATATTCTACATATTCTCAAACATGAAGTGTCTATGGCCTTATTCTGAAATGCCACCAGATAATTATTTCTGTATCGTCTTGTAAAAATTTCTGCTCATTGAAGGTTCAAGCATCTGGTATTCTACCCTTTCTCCTACCAATTGTAGATATCTACTGTCTTAGGGACACTCTCCTTCATTCACTGAAGACCTTCTCCTCTCCAACACCTACCATCATCATTCTTCAACACCCACTAAGCACAAACCATTGAACCCTGTCAATGATCTGTGATCTATTCCACCTCTACCACCAACTTGTACACAAAGTCACACACACACTCTGGCCTTTTCTTGCTATCATTAAAAATTGCTCTGCCTAGAAATGGGATTACTGGGAAAACAAAAACACCAATCAGAAAGGATATATGCACCCCTATGTTCATAGCAGCACAATTTACCATAGCTAAGATTTGGGAACAGCCTAAGTGCCCATTAGCAGATGAGTGGATTAGAAAGCTGTGGTACATCTACACAATGGAATACTAAGCTGCCTTAAAAAAAAAAAAAAAGAAGGAATTCTTACCATTTGCAACAGCATGGATGGAACTGGAGAGCATTATGCTAAGCGAAATAAGCCAGTCAGAGAAAGATAAATATCACATGACCTCATTCATTTGTGGAATATAATGAACAACATAAACTGATGAACAAAAATAAAACCAGAGGCATAGAAGCATCCAACCTATGAGGGAAGGTGGGAGCTGAGGGGGTAAGAGATCAACCAAAGGAATTGTATGGATGCATATAAGCATAACCAATGGACATAGATGAGGGCGGTGAGGGCATGTGCTGGGGAGTGGGGGCAGCTGAGGAGAGGTCAATGGGGGAAAAAGGAGACTTATGTAATACTTTAAACAATAAAGAATTTAAATTTTTAAAAAAAGCTCTGCCTCCCAAATCTTTAATTTGCATGTTATTCTCTGACCATTACCCCATCTGTCTGGTTTGCTTACTTAAGTACTCTTACAAAGGCTTTGTTTGGGGGGGGGGGGGGGCAGGGGGAAGACCCGGAAAGAGGGGCGGAGGAAGATAGAAGGTAAGCTCATTGAAATCTACAATCCTTTTACCCTTTTTCCATTCTACCTACCCCCTCCCTGTCTTCACTTCTCTATCTATCCAATACTGATTCCATGTCCATTGATTTCAATTACTTTCTTGTCAACACTCTCAATTCTTATGCCCTTGTCTTTTTTGGCAAATCCATCTAGTATAGTCTAGCCCTGGAGGAATGTATTTGTCTGCTTTCTCTGGATCTGCATCAGTGGCTGAGCACAAGTTAAAAGGAGGGAAAGTGCTCCACAATTAAGTGGATCAGAATCACTTATCTAATACTGTACCTTTGTCCCTGACCAACAACCTTTACTACATTTTTGGAATAAACGCAATTTCCTTTTACCCACTATTTCACAGCTATTTGCAGTTTTCAAATGTCCTCCCTCCATGTTTCCTTCCCCCATTCTCAAAAGACCATACCTTATATTGCCAAAAAAATGAAAATCATTAAATGAGAACTACCTTCATTATCTCACTACAAAATATATTACTCTTTCTGCAATTATCATTCCTTCCTTCCTTCTTTTTACAATGGATATGTCCAGTAATCCTATCTAAGGCCAAGCCTACCACATCAGCCTGGGATTCCAGCCCCTTCAGTATTCTCAGAAAAGTCTTCCTCTCTCTACTCGCTACTTATCAGCATACTCAAGTCTCTCTCATTGAAAAAAACAAACAAAAAAACCCTTTTCTTAACAAATAATCAGGTTCTCTCTTTTTAGCTATTTTCCTGCTCAATAAAGGCAACCAATGACACACCAAGGAGAGAGACCTCAGAGGAAACCAATCCTGCCAACACATTGATTCTGACCTTCTAGCTAGCTTCTACAATTATGAGGAAATTTCTGTTGTTTAAGCCACCCAATCCACGGTACTATGTTATGATAGACCTGACGGACTAAAGCACATGCCTTGTGCTTTTGTTGTTGAGGTTTCTTCCATTCCATTACCACTAACAATAAGAGCTGTTATGATGAGTACTGAATATTGTAAAGTACTTTTACTAGTTGCTCCACATATATTTTCTTAATCTTCACTACCATGCATAATCTAGGTATTATTCCCATCTTATTAATGAAAAAACAGAACCCCAGAAAGGTTTCATAAGCAGCAAAGAAGAAGTTCTAATTCAGATTTAATTTTTAATGCCTATTGTTTTTAGAAATCCTTTCCTGCTCATCTCATTTATCTAAGTTCTTCAAAGTCATGCTCTTCCTTTATAAAATCTTCCAATATTCATTTGAAAGAATGTTTCTTTTTTCTTAATTTTTAGAGCTTCTCACTGAATTGTATAAAATCTGTGTTCTCCAGTACTTGCTCTATTTTAAAAAATCATTTTAGATTGTTTCTTATTTAGTATCCCATAGAGCTAGACTTAATTCTTCTTTATATCCCTACATAATAATTAGTTGAGCTTGGTAAGTAGTGGCTAAATATTTGAGAGAGAAGTTATTCTGAAACAGAAATGATAAAAGACAAAAAGGTTGCTAGGAAAATACAGATTATTTTTAAGTAACTGCTAGATAAAAGTATAGAAATGTAATATAATTTTTATATAAATATTAATGAAAATGAAAGGTTGCTACTATATATTATATTATAAGAGTAGCTGAATAATAACAAAAAGCTTTATAACTCCCTAAAATAATAAATACTAAAAAAGATGAGCATAGTGTTTCCCCCTGGAACAAGGCTGTATTTTTTTTTTTTTTTTTTAATTTTAAAACTGGTGGCTTTATTCCAAAAACTAATTGTTAGGAAATATTTTAAAGCAAAGAGTATATAAATCAAAATATTATGCAAAACTAAAGAAGCATCTAAAGCAAATTACATTTTACTAAAATGACTAGGTAGTATTATAAATACAAGCAACATCTTTGACTTTTTATAATTAAAGTCCTACAGCTTCAGATTTCTCAGGAAAAAAATGGGGTATAAGAAATTATATTCAGCCCAAGTTGGTTTGGCTCAGTGGATAGAGGGTTGGCCTGTGGACTGAATGGTCCCAGGTTCAATTCCGGTCAAGGGCACAGGCCCGGGTTGTGGGCTCGATCCCCAGTAAGGGGCATGCAGGAGGCAGCCAATTAATGATTTTCTCATCATTGATGTTTCTCTCTCTCTCCCCCTCTCCTTTCCTCTCTGAAATCAATAAAAATATATTTGTAAAAACAAAAAGAAATTATATTCATAGCATCAGACTACAAACACACAGAAGTATATTTTAATTTCTAAAAATTTAGGTAGTAAATATTTTTTGGTAGCAATACCATATACAAAGTATTTTTCTTTTCTATATAAAGTAATTGTATTTTCAATGCCACTCACCCTGTCGGTCAAACAATGAATCAACAGCTGTGGCTTTATTTGAAGGAGCCTCTGTTATTGGTTTGAGATATGCTCTATATCCTTTTAAAATGGATGCCATAAAGCGCAAAAATGCCTCTTGAATTTCCATCTCAAGTTGAGTCATCTTTTTTTGCCAGGAGAAATCTGCTTCAATTGGAGTCATCTCAATTGCTGAACCTTCTTGAGTTTTTTGGTGAACTAGCAAATAAAACAAGAAAATGACATCTATAATAATAAAAGCGTAATATGCAAATCGACCGAACGGCTGAACAGTGGAATGACCATCAGATGACCTTCAGTATGATCTTCCAGATGAAGCCTGGGTGAGGGCTGAGGCAGCTGTGGCTGGGAGGACCTACCCCTGTAAGAATTTTGTGCATCAGGCCTCTAGTTAATATATAATATTATATATGTACATATATATAATGACTGAGCAATTAAGGAAACTATCAAAATAAAGCCTGTGACTTCCCGAAATGCCTCTCTCCATTAATGCGATGGCATCATTGGCCCAGGCTAACAGAGATGCTCAAGCAGACATAGACAACATGCTTAAAAAATCATGAAACACAATATTAATTTCTTGTTACTGGAATTTTGTTTTGTAATTAAACTTCTTTTAAGCAGAGCAAAATTGTGTTTAAAGTAAGAAGAATTTTCATTAAAATATTCCTTTTTCCTCACATTTACCTGAAGATAACTGGGGATACAATTTCTTCAAGGTGCTAAGTAAATTTTTGCATGGCTTTTTGGGAAGCTGCTTCCAGTTCATGTTCTTCTTTTCATCAGATCTATTAAATAAAAATATAACTAATAAAACATCTCAATCTGCTTTTACTTAAAATTCTTATGTCAAATTAAAAAGGAATATAGAAAGTGTATTTTTACTGAAGTTACAATTGATAAGTGGTTTTCAAGGAGCTTCTCTTTTCATTTCAATTATCTTGAATCAAATTTGGTCATCTCATACTAACCCTCCAACATAGATTTTCAATACTAGAGTTATGAATACAACATAAAATTCTTGCTTCAACAGTATTTTAGAATCATGTTAAGTGTCAAACTTAATTGACTTGAGATTTTTAAATTACCTATTAGAAGTAAATCTCAACAAATATTAGAGCATCAGTGACATATAGAAGCATGTTCTCACCACAATTCAACTGAGTTAGCATTGAAGAAAAAAAACTTTGAAAGTTCAAAAGAACACTTTTTATGTTTTTATTGGTTTTTAGAGAGAGAGGGAGAGATAGAAACATCTATGAGAGAAACATCAACCAGCTGCCTCCTGCACACCCCTTATTGGGAAGAGCCTGAAACCCTGGCATGTGCCATGACTGGGAGTCAAAACAGTGACCTCTTGGTTCCTGGGCCAATGCTCAACCACTGAGCCACACTGGCTGGGCCAAAAAGAACACTTTTAAATAGTGCATGAGTCAAATGAAATATTTTAATAGAATAAGAAACATTTAAAACTCTACAAAGATGAAAGCACTATGTACAAACCACGGGCTGCACCTATTGCTATACATCAGGCCAATATCATTTATGAACATCAATGCAAGCATCTTAAATTCTTAGAAAGGTTAATCCACTAGTATATAAAAAAACAAGAGCAAGATGATGTTTATATCAGGAATATAAGAATTGTTTACAACTACATGGTTTTATAATGTAATATACCATACAGAGATTAAAGAAGATTTTAATGCTCATCTCAATAGTTGCACAAAAGTACTATAAAATTCAACACCTACCTATGATTTTTTAAAAATTCTTAATCTAGAAGTAAAAGGAAAATTCCTTAATTTATTATTAAGTAATCAAAACCCTAGAATAGAGCTAGGAAACTTTGGGGTCAGATAATAAATATTTCATGCTTTGAGGACCATCATGACTATGTCATACTACTGAAATGTGCCACATGAAAGCATGAAAGCAGCCTTGGACAAGCTGAGCTGTGTTCCACTAAAATTTTATTTGTAAATACAGGCCTTGGGCTGGATTGTCAATTCTTGCTTTAAAGCTTTCCCTTTGAAATTAGAAACAAGACAAGATACTAGCTATGCTTACCTTCTACCATTCAACTACACTAGGATTTTTGCCAGAGAATTAAGACAAATTTAAAAATAAAAATTGTAGATAATGTAATTGCTTATAGTCAGAAAATTGAAGAGAATCTACAGACAAAATAAAAGAATTCAACTAAGTTGCTGGGGAGCAAACCTACTATATAAAAATCAGTTTAACATTCCTATATCCAGCAACTAACAAGTAAAAAATGTAATTTAAAATACCATTTATAGTAACGATAAAAACTATAAGTTTTTATAAGTTTTACTTAAGGATAAGTAAGTCTAACAAAAGATGTGCATGGTCTTTGAGAAAAATGCAAGTTTATTGAACAATTTTAAAAGACTTATAAAGTAAAATGCCACATGCATAGGTAGGGAGACTATGTCAAAAAGATGCCATTCGTTCCCAAATTAATCTATAAATTCAATAGAATTCTAACCAAAATCACAACATAATTTTGTGTGGAACTTAACAAACTGATATTAAAATTTATATGGAAAAGAAAGGACAAAATATATCAAAACAATTGTAAAGGACAGGAGTAAAGGGACTTGCTATATCACATCATAACTCATTTTTTTAAATCTATTTTTATTGATTTCAGAGAAGAAGAAAGGAGACATAGAAACACCAATGATGAGAGAGGATCACTGATAGGCTGCCTACTGCATGTCCCACACTGGGGATCATCCCGCAACCTGGGCATGTGCCCTGATTGGGAATCAAATTGTGACCTCCTGCTTCATGAGTCAATGCGCAACCACACTGGCCAGGCTCACATCACAACTTTTTAAAACAATGTTAAGATATAATTCACATACCATACAATTCATCTTCCTGAAGTGTAAAATTTGATGTTTTTAGTATATTCACAGAGTTGTGTAATCACCACCATAATCAATTTTAGAATATTTGCATCACTTCAAAAAGAAACCCTGCATCCCCTTAGTCACTAATCTCTGATTCCCCCATCTTAACGAACCTAGTTTCTATGTATATAGATTTGCCTTGGATAGTTCATATAAATGGGACCATGATGTTTTCAAGGTTTATCCATGTTATGCACAACTTAATTTTACTAGTGAAGTCGTTAAGATAGTGTTCCATGAATAGAGACAGTAGGGGGGTGAGGGCATGTGCTGGAGGTGGGAGTGGCCAGGAAGAGATCAATGGAGGAAAAAGGAGACATATGTAACACTTTAAACAATAAAGAATTAAAATAAAATTTAAAAAGATAGTGTTATACTAGCAGGAGACTAAAACAAAGGAACAGAATAATAAGCATGCATGCTATATTCCATGCTAATATAGAAACTGATATGTAATAGTGTTGACACTGAAGACCAGTAGGGAAGAGATGAACTCACTATTCAATAAATAGTGCTATGTGACAAGTGCTTGTCCATGTAATAAATAAATAAATAAATAAATAAATAAATAAAATGGTATCTCTACGTCATGTCATACACTAATACCAAGTTTAGCTGAATTAAAGACCTACAGAGAAAGGCAGAACCCGACTACTTTAAGAATATCCAGGATAGTATTTCATGACCTCGAGCAGAGAATTTCATATATAAGAACCAAAAACAGCAATCCATGAAAGAAAATAATAAATCTGATTGATTAAAATAAGCTTCTATTCATCAAAAGAACACGATAAATAGAATGAAAAGACAAGTCAATGTGGGAGGAACTACTTGCACAAACCAAGAATTAATTCAAAATTCTACAACCAACTTACACAAATTCAAAGAAAAAGGCAAACAACCAAACAAGAAAATTTACCAAAAAAGGGAGGGGGGGGTGGGGGGGACCAATTAACAGGACAGGAAAACCAAAGGGCAAAAAGAAATATAAATCTACTATTTGCAACTAATTAAGGAAATGTAAATTAAAGCCACAGTGAGATTCCATTACCATCAAACTGGCAAAAATTTTTAATTCTGACCATAACAAGTATTGGCAAAGATATGAAACACACAGAACTCTCATTTGCTGCTGAAGAGGTGGTAAACTTGGAAGATTAACGTGGCATTAACAAAGCCTACCAACCAACATTGGCTCTTTAAGGTATATGCTTCAGAGGAATTCTTGCCCATGAACTCAAAGAAATATGCACAATAATGATCACAGCAGCCTTGTTCATAACTGTAAAAATCTAGGTACAATCTAAATATCTACCAACACTATACACACTGACATTGAAGTAGAACTACATGTATCAACATGGATGAGTCTCACAAAGAATGGCAAGTGTAATAAACACCAAATTCAAGATGATGCAAGATATGTACACAGGGTTTCAGATTTATTGGTAATATTCTATTTTTTCCAACTGCATGGTGGATACATGGGAGTTATTTACATTATCCTCTATAATTTTTGGGTATCTGGAATATCTCATTATTCTTTAAGTACAATTAAGCAAAGAATTTAAAGTTATTTAAAGAAAATGTTTTAATCAAACATTTTTAGAAGTTACTTAAAAATGGCAAAATTAAGAATTTCCATGTTATTCAAAAGAGTAAATAAAAAAAGTAAACATCTGAGATACAACTTCATAAATAATCATTTCCAAAAGCATCACAATGTATACAATCCTGAAATAACTGTTTTTCAGGGATAGCAGCTAAAAAACAAGAAAATGTTGCTAAAAGAAATATTTAGTGCATACAAGTAGTTTATTTCCAGGCTATAAGTAAATTTACATATACCTAGTGAAGAGCCACCACAATTATAGTTTCTAACTACAATGGTAGATCCACTTCAAAATTATTTTTAAAGTTACAACAAATGCCCCAGCTGGTTTGGCTCAGTGGATAGAGCGTCAGACTTCAGACCAAAGGATCCCAAGTCATTTCCAGTAAAAGGCACATACCTCAGTTGCAGGTTCCTCCCAGGCCCAGGCCCTGGTCAGGGTGAGTGCAGGAGGCAACCAATTGAGATGTTTCTCTCACATTAATGTTTCTCATCTTTCCCTCTCTCTAAAAATCAATAGAAAAAATATCCTCGAGTAAGGATTGAAAAAAAAGAAAGTTACAGCAAATGTTTTCTTCTTTCCTTAAGTTATTCCTTTGGCTCACGTTGGGATGTTTTTCCAACCAATTCTATTGCTGTGACCACTGAAGTCTCATCAAAGTTCTTACTCTTTTCATTTTCTCCTAATCTCAAACAGTATAGAATAAGTACTCCAAGATCTAGAAGTTGGCACCAACATGAAGAAATTTTCCATACTTACTACATTTTCCATCAAGGAATGGGGGAGTGTGGAGCAGTTTGCTTTTAGGCATCTATCAGAGCTGCTTCCCTTATTAATGTGGTACACTACTCTCTGAACTCGTTATACCACTACTGTATATAGTTATCACCTCCAGTAAACACAAACTATGACTAATATATTTTTTTAATCCTCACCCAATGATCTGTTGTTTCTTTATTGACTTTAGAGAGAGAGGTAGGGGGAGAGAAAGAAACATAGAGAAAGAGAGAAAAAGATTAATTGGTTGCCTCCCACACATGCCCCTATCTGATGCGCCCCTACCAGGGATGGAACCTGCAACCTACATGTGCCCTGACTGAGAATCAAACCCATAATGGTTTGGTGTATAGGATGAACAACCAATTGAGTCACCCAGTCAGGGAAAACTATCACTGATTTTTAATATCAATTTCTCTGCACAAAATGCATCCTTACAGCCTGGCCGGTGTGGATCAGTGGTTGAGGGTCAATCCATGAACCAAGAAGGCATCGCTTAATTCCCGGTCAGGGAACATGCCAAGGTTGCAGGCTGAATCCCCAGTAGGGGGCCTGCAGGAGGCAGCCAATTGATGTTTTTATCTCTCTGTTCCTCTCACTATCTCTGTATCCCTTTCCCTTCCCCTCTCTCTAAAACTAATAATAACATTTTTTAAAATATATTTTATTAATTTTTTACAGAGAGGAAGAGATAGGAATAGAGAGTTAAAAACATCAATGAGAGAGAAACATCGATCAGCTGCCTCCTGCACACCCCCTACTGGGGATGTGCCCGCAACCAGGGTACATGCCCTTGACCAGAATTGAGCCTGGAGCCCTTCAGTCCACAAGCCGACGCTCTATCCACTGAGCCAAACCGGTTAGGGCAATAATAACATATTTTTAAAAAATACACCCTTATAAAATTTAAATCTTGACAACTAAGGAAATGACATATTACCCTATATTGTAACTAAACTGAAACAGGTAAACCCATTCCTTAAAAGCTTACACATGGATTCTGAATTAAACCTAGAAAGTATATAACTCTTCAGCTGTGAAAGCAGTGTTTAACCTTTAAAAAAAAATCCTTAAAATATATATATAAAAAAAAATCCTTATTCTCTTTTGATAAACATAAATATTTACTGCCTGCCATTAACATTACTATGCAAATATAAACTACTATAATGTAGAGATGTTCTTTTCAAAACCATAGAGCTTTCCAGGATTCTGATACTTTGTTCTGGTTGTGACTCACTGATGAAGACTTTTTAAAAATATATTTTTATTGATTTCAGAGAGGAAGGGAGAGGAAGAGAGAAACAGAAACATCAATGATGAGAAGGAATCACTGATTGGCTGCTTCCTGCACACTGGACCGAACCCACAACCCAGGCATGTGCCCTTGACTGGAATCGATCTTGGGACCCTTCAGTCCGCAGCCCAATGCTCTATCCACTGAGCCAAACTGGCTAGGGCTGATGAAGACTTATTAACAACTTTTAAAAATAGCATATTTCTAGATGCTGTCAATGAGCTATATCTAAATATGAGGAAAAATATAAATGGGAGATAACATAAAAAGAATCAACTTACATATATAACATGTTTGTATCCAAGTCAATGCAAACAACATCTTGTGGTGGGTCATGCAGATCAAAATACCTTGAGTCAACTCCAACTATAAATGGTACAGGTGCATTAAGCACTGCCGCCAGTGAGAGAGGACAAAGGGGAATATATGGGCATTGCCACTGAAATGGAAAGATCATCTGGGGAAAAAGTTTTTAAAAATTAGCCAAATTAGAAATTTGCAATAAAATTATGTAATTAACTAATATTAATGAAAGGGACCACTAAGAAGCAGTTAAGTCTAGTTTCTTTTACTATAAACATCATTTCAAAAACTAAATGACTATAAAATATTATTAAACAATACAATGAGCCAATGTAATTAAAGCCTTTAAGCATGACAATGATCACAAGCACAATAAAAATGCTAACAGCTCTTTGGATGTTAGTCCTTCTAATGTCTATATAAAACCCACATTCAGTTTTACAGAAAAAGTCAAAGTATAGTATTGCCTAAAAAATTATAAAACAAACTCATGATCTTTAAATCTCATGCATTTCATCTATATATTAAGTCTCAAGATAACCTTTGACTAAATCCAACTAAAAGCACCAAGGAATCAAAAAAAAAAAATTAAAATGATTCCCTTGGGAATGGTAATACTCAATTGAAAATTTCAACAAAAAAAATTTCCTAACCACTCAAATAACAAAATTATCCAACTTCAGTGAAGCTTGACATCATAAAAATAAAGGTGAAGAGATTAGCAAAAGAACATATATGCATGGTCCATGGACACAGACAGACAACTGTGGTGATGGCCAGAGTGGTGGATGGGGTAAGGGCTGGGTAGAAGAGGCTAAAGAGGGGAGAATGGAGGATATCTGTAACAGTGTCAACAATAAATAAGTAAATAAAATAAAACATACCTTAAGAATCTTTACCAGGTTTGCTTTACAAAGCTCTACCTTAATTGTATCACATACGCTTATGTGTTTTTTTAAAAGATAAGGTTAATTAAAAATCCAGATCAAAATTTTAATGATCAGCTAATATTAAATTTTTAATTACTGATGATAAAATTTTTCCTCTACTATAAAAATTCTTGCTGTCTTTCAAGGTCTAGTTCAATTCCTATCATATCCATCATCCCTCACTCCAAAGAAATGCCCTTAGCATTTACTATCTCTGCCAGTTATCCCAGGTGGTTATTCAAAACTAGAGGCCCAGTGCATGAAACTCGTGCACGGCGGTGGGAGGTGTGCGCGCGCGCGCGTGTGTGTGTGTGTGTGTGTGTCCTTCAGCCCAGACTGCACCCTCTCCAATCTGGGAACCCTCGAAGGATGTCCAGGATTGGGCCTAAACGAGCAGTTGGACATCCCTCTCACAATCCAGGACTGCTGGCTCCCAACCGCTCGCCTGCCTGCCTGATTGCCCCTAACTGCTTCTGCCTGCCAGCCTGATCACCCCCTAATCACTCTCCTGCCGGCCTGATCGATGACTAACTGCTCCCCTGCCGGCCCGATTGCCCCAAACTGCCCTCCCTTGCTGGCCTGGTCACCCCCAACTGTCCTCCCCTGCCAGCCATCTTATGTCCACATGGGGGTGGTCATCATATGTGTTGGAGTGATGGTCAATTTGCATATTACTCTTTTATTAGATAGGATGGGATTTTATCTTCATTTATTTACTCACCAAATATCTGAGTATTTAATAAGTGCCAAGCACTGTTCTAGATGATGGAGCATAACAGTGAATAAAACAAAGATCCCTGCCCTCATGAGGTATACAGTTTAGCATAAGAGTTAGCAAACTTTTTCTGTAAAAGATAGGAAATGTAGGACTTGTAAGCCATATTGTTTGTCACAATACTTAACTGACTTCATGCGTGAAAACAGTCATAGGTAATATGTAAATAAATGGCCTATGTCCCAGTAAAATTTTACAAAATCAGGTGGCAGGCAGGATTTGATTCCTGGACCAGAGCTTGCCAACTCCTGATCTAGCAGGAAGAGACAGAAAATAAACAGAAGACATAATAAATGAAATACAGACCATGTCGGAATTGCTAAGTGCTACAGAAAAATGAAAAGTCAAGTGAAGAGGATTAGAGTTCAGAAGAGAAGAAAAGGAAACGAGTTGTATTATTAAATAGGGCAAACAGGGTAAGCCTCCTTAAGAAAGTGACAACTGAACAGAAACCTGAAAAACGTGAAGGAGGGATTTAGCCACAGGGATATCCAGAAGGGGGCTTCAAAGAGAAAGAACAGCTTTAAGGCTTTAAGGTATGGGGCCTGCCGAATATGCTTCAGGGGTAGCAAGGAGTCCAGTGTGGTTGGAACAGAGTAATCAAGGGGGAGAGTATTAGAAAATGAGATCAGAGGACACAGAGATAGAGCCACTAGCACAGAAAACTTGTAAGGACTTCAGAGTTCCTTCAGTGAAAACTGTCTTCTGTTCACCTGTAACTACATAAGAAATTTTGGTATAAAGCTATCTGACAGCAAAATATGACACCCTTGTCTTCACCTTTGACTTATGCAGCGCAACCTTAAACAGGGTCACTGTTATAAAAATACTCATTTGTTTCATTAATTTCTGCTACAGAGCTCCATTGATTATTTTATATTCTTTGATATTCAAATCATTCTCCTTTTGAAGAATTTATCCTGTCACCATTCTTTTCTATTTTCTCTTCTTCAAATTGCTTAACTGCTAAATCCTCATTTACCAGTGGTACTGCATGCAATTCAGGGAGCTCTCCAACATTAGTGACATAAATTCCATGCAATCTTGCATTTTTCATAAAATTTCTAATTTTATGTTGCAATTTTCCACCTGTTCTTGAACTACACTGCTGAAATTAATCAAGAGACTGGGCCACAAAGATTCTGACAAAGGGGCATGGATGTTTTATAGGAAGGAATATTTGAGTGGGAACTTGCTAAAATTGGTCAGTTCATAAACAAATATTTTCATGTTATAATGACTTTTACTTTCACATGCAACGGTGGAAACTTGAACATTAATCCTATGTAATAATAGACAAACATGGTAATTGACCATACCTTCACTGAGCCTCCCATTGGCTAATCAGTGTGATATACAAATTACTGCCAACAAAGATGGCAGCTAATTTGCATATACCAGCTGGGAGCGAAAACTGAAGACACCGTAGAAGGAAGCCAAGCAACGGAGCCGAGGTAGCAGAGACAGCAGAGACGGGCGGGAGAGAAGCATCAGAGACTGGCGGGAGAGAAGCGGCAGAGATGGGCGGGGTAGCAGCGGCAGAGACGGGAGCAAAGCCCTATTCTTGCAGGAATCTTCCTGCAATGGGCTTCTAGTATGTACATAATGAAGTTATTTGCTTCCCATAGATCGTTGTTTTCAGTCCTTGAAGCATTTCTCAGACCAGATTAAGATCTTGGAGACATATTCCATTTGTTGATTTAACAAGTATTAATTCAGTGCTTGCTCTATGCTACCAAGCATTTGTACATTATCCTATTTCAAAATCACTTAGAATTTTCTACATGTTAATGGCTCACAAAGATTAAAAGTTAAAATTGGAAGAAAATTGAACAACGTAAGCCAATGAACAAAAATAGATCCAGAGACAGAGAAGCATTGAACAGACCATCAAACCTCAGAGGAAAGGCAGGGGGGCGGGGGGCCGGGGGGGGTGTGTGTGTGTGCATGTTAAGAGACCAACCAAATGACTTACTTATATGCATGCATATAAGCATAACCAATGGGCACAGACACCAGGGGGTGAGGGCATGTGTTGGGGAGCTGGGAGTGGCCAGGGAGAGGTCAATGGGGGAAAAAGGAGACATGTAATACTTTAAACAATAAAGTTTTTTTTTTTAAATTGGGAGAAGGTAACTGTGTAATTTATTTCCATTAATATTAGATCAGCTGAAATTGGCCAGAGCCTCTCATTTAATATAGTAAGTTTCATTCACAAGTTTTATTATTATATAACCACATAGATTCTCTGAAAAACTCTAGCATGTGAACAATTAGAATTTGAAAGTTTCTCTCAAATAGAGAAAATTTCTCTTTGCCAAACTATTATTTTATGTTAGACTTATACTGGTAATTCCAAAGTTGCTTTCATTAAAGAAACTTTATCTTCAGAGTAAAAATTCTGTCAATAATTCTGTGCTAAAAGGAAAAATACTATACTTACAGCTACAACAGCTTCAGCTACTCCAGTCAACACAGCTGGCCTCAGAGAATGCAGCAGAATCTTACTCTCAAGTAAAACAAAGAGCAGCAATGTTGCACAATTCTCAGGACCCAGATTCATTAACAAGGTGCTAAAGTTGGCTCCACTAGAAAAAGAGAGAAAAAGTGATGATTATGAACTATTTTGCTAAAACATGTTAAGATATGCTTATTAAATTATTTCCTATATATTAATAGAGTTAGAATCTAGTGTTAACTTCAAATTCTGATTTAGTTATCACTGAAAAGTAGCAAATCTAATGAAACAGTTTAACAGAATGATTCAAATTCATCCCTTGGTAACAAAGGGGTATTTATCAGGAAATATATTCCTGAAGATGAACCATATGAACAGACTCAAAAGAATGGAGATAGGGGTTTGGGGGTTGGGAGGGAAGAACATATACAAAGGTTTGTCAGATTCAAGAAATTGAAATAAATCTATTGTCACTAAAACATAGTAAGGGAAGGGATGAAAATAGCAAGAGATTATGCCAAAATAAAAATAACACAATTATGTTTGCATTCACAAAAGAATACAGTGGCCGCAGTATGAATAAAGAATTAAAGGGGGGGAAAAACAATCAATTAATAGGTACTTAAGTGGTCCAGGTGAAAGATCATGCTAGCCTAGACAAGTGATGCAGATGAAGAGAAGCTAATAGATTTAAGACATTTCAGGAGGTTACAATCAGTTCACCCTGAACATGCAGTTATGAACTGAATATGGGGAGGGGAGATGAGAAGAAAAGGAAGGTATTCCTTACATCTAATCTTGCAACTCTCTTAAGTATTCTATTTTTTAAATGGCCCCACCATTCATCAAGCTTTCAAAGTTAGAAACATTACAGCTATCCTTACATAGTTTGAAAAAATAGCACTCTTATCCTAACCCTTAAAACGTTTTAAAGCATTCTGCTCCAAATGAACAAATATATTCTTTTAGATAGCATTAGTTACCTTAATGGTAAAGGTGTGGAAACTGGCTGCGATAATATTAGCGCATCATGGACTGATAGCTTAAAAAAAAAAAACGATAAATAAATTAACCAAGCCAATTTTGAAACCTAAACATTTAGATCATGGATAAAATGGAAAACACTTTCCTGTGCAGACTAAAACAACAGTTTTGGAAACATGTACTAAGATATAAAACAATAGCTGTATTTACTCAGAAGTACTGTAGTAGTTCTTTTTAACCAAATTGTTAATTCAATTGAATTTTGATTCAGTTAATTAGTGAAAATGTAATTACCTTAAAATTATGAAATAATTGCTTTTTAAAAGCCTCAAATTTACATGCTGGTAAGCAGTTGGAAGTTACTTAAAACTTATTAATACAAGTACATTCAAGATTAATATTTGACTTAATGCTATCATATCACATATAATATTGATAACATCTTAGAAAAACTTTTTTAATTGCTTGCTTCTATAGATCAGTGCTACTCAAAGTGCCAATTTGCAAACCGTTATGGGTCCAGGAAGAGATAATATATAAATGGAGAGCAAGCCATTAAGAAATTTTCATGGCAATCTGACACTGCCCACACATCCAATATCACGATCAGTGAACTTATGTCTTTGAATGGGATATAGACTTGTTCATATCTATACAGATCTTACATAGGAAGTTCCATATGTCACAAGCTGTATACTTATGTAGGTCTGCCACAGATTGGAAATTTAAAAAAACATAGTCCTTTAACATAGATAGTTTGAAGAGCACTATTATAGACTATTTCACTTTTACTTTCCAACCTTAACTCATTTCATATTTAATATCAGTCACTCCCATATTAAAAACATGCCCATAATTCTGGGTTTTAAGTTATGAAAATCAGCTATATCAAGTCTATACATGAACCAACGTTGATAATGTCATGAATCAGTAATTAAAATTATTCCAATTCTGTACACCCAAAATTAAAAAAAAAACAGTACAAAGGATGTTTAGTAAAGATATAAAATACTGGAAATTCAAAGACTTTATGAATGCATACTACTCCAACTCAAACCCAAAGAGCCACAGAACCCCCACTCTGCAATGCCGATAATGAACATATCCAGGGCTCCCCTCAAATATACTTTTTTGATTACCTGTACAAGGATTCTTGGTCTTTGTGGTGAAGGAAAGGGAATATTTTGCATAAAATGTGAAATGTGCCTGGAAAAAAAATGGAAATAAAAGTCATAATTACTTTGCTAAAATGCTTCATAGATTTTTTTTAAATCTTAAATATCATTATATTATCTTCCCAAATATGACAAAGCCGCTTACCTAAAACTTATCCTAACCAAATAAATTTAGTGTAAATAAATGTACTCATCCTACTACTTCTGAAATGCACAATGTATTTCTTAATTTAAAGTCCACATTATCCTCTATTATTGCCAGAAAAATAAGAGTAACATGAATATGATTTTCATGAAAGAAGCAAATTTATATTTCCCTGATTATCAGTGCCAATATGGGAATCAACTAACTGATATAAAAAATTAAAAATAATATAAAATTTAATCCTAATAATTAAATATTAATTAAATGTAAATGTAATATAACTATTTTACTATAACTTGGGGCAAACCACTTACCCTCTCTGTTTTCCCACCTAAAAATAATGCTTGTTACATTTCCCCAAAGTTTTAAGATCTTAGAGGCCACTAAAATGCAAAGTATTACTTCAACTGATAAAACATCACTACATGGATTTTATTTTCAAAAACTATTTATGAAAACTTAATTTTTCAAAAGACTGCTATATTTTCACTCACATTAAATTTTCATTCAAACTATTTTAAGATAATCTGAAGGTTGAAAGTTAAATCTAGAATTATGAATCATTAGATTGTCATTCCACGAGTACAATCTGAAAGTTGAAACCATATTTCTATACCAAGGTGTGATAAGTTTATGCACAGTACTTTACTCCCAACTTATCCACTAAACTAGTACATTTTGATGGTACTCTATCTGCTATAATGGAAAAATTTTCAAATTGTAACAAAAATCTATGTCTACGAGTATATATAATAGATTTCCACCAAGCTCTTGACACCTCTTGGTTTGTTAGTAGGATACATAAATTATTTACTATAATAAACAAAGGTCAATGTGCCACTAGAAGTCAGAAAAGACATGGCTTTCAAAAGACAGAGGCTCCACGTATATCTTTCTTACTCACAAAAGATTTCTATGACAAAGGGAATTCTAAATAAAAGGGAAAACATGTAGAATTCTGCCAACACTAAAACCGAAACCTCACTTTTAACATAAATTTCTAAATAAGCTTAGAGATGTTTTACAGTTAGACTTTGGAATGGCCACTGGTATGACTGTATATATGTGTATATCAACAGCTACTTTTCTCTTGGTTATTAGAAAATGAATAGGAAGAACACACAGTACAATGTATGTAAGTTTCTTCCTCAGCTGAAGTCTCAAAAGAAAATTTGGTCATCCTCACCCACCACTCCTCAATTTTAAATTCAGTCAATGACTCAAATAAAAAGGGAGCAAGTAAAAAGTAGGGTGACTGTGACTCCCCTTCCAACTTTGCTGCTTAAAGTCAGGTAAAGAATGAAATAAATATATATCTACACACACACACACACACACACACACACACACACACACACACACACACACAGTTTTTCCCGCAGACATCTCTTTCGTCATTATACATACTTTTCAATGGGAAGAGGATGTGGTCCAGACACAGAAAGTTTGTAGATAAACATGAGAAATTTTCTAAAAGCTTCAAAAAAAGGCCAGTGTGAGAGTAAACAAATGCATTTGTTTGAATTGATGGATTTGGAGACCATTTTTCTCTCCACAGGTGTCAATAGGCCCAGCTGCATAAGCTGTTTCTCTGTTAGAAGTTCCCAAGAGTAAGGCTCATAAAACTGGATGGCAGCTCCATATACCTACAGAGCAACAGAATTCCATTATAAGATTTCAGGGTTGTTAAAAATTAATTTCTCTTTTTCTCTTATTCCACAGAAATATTTGCTTAGAATGCATGACAGATAAATGAAAAGAAATATCTTGACATTGCTGATGGGAATATAAAATGGTGTGGCTGCTGCTGAAAACAGTTTGGCAGTGCCTCCAAAAGTTAAATAAAAAATAACCAAGAAAAAAACAAACAAAAAAGAATAACCGGATGACACAGCAATTCCACTCTTAGGTATACAAGTATTCCCTGCTTTTTGAAAGTTCACATTATGCCACTTCCCTTTTATAAAAGACCTATATTAGCACCTGTTTACACTAACAGAATTAATACAAAGAGGATTTTCACTTTTATGAAAGAAGGCAAAAAGCAAAAACAGCATTCAGGAAAAAAAATAGCATTCAGCATTTGTTTGGCAGCCAGCAATATAGAAGCAGTATGCACCCCAGCAGTGAGAGTAGTATCACCAAGCTCCTTCCTGGGGAACCACACTCATCATCTCCACATCAAGCCCCCACACTTTGAACTGTATCTGTGCTTTATTTTGACTTATTTGTGCTTCTGTTTGCAAGATGTGTCCTAAGGTATCAGCCTAAGAGAGCTCATAAGGGTATTATGCTTAGCATAAAATGGCATGATTAAGCGTTTTGATCGTGAACTAAAGACATCCTACGTGTGTTGAACTTGCCTAGTCCATTTGTACTATTTACACAAAGAGAGAAAGAAATTTGAAAGCTGCCAAAGTTACTATTGGTTCTGTTAGAAGCAAAGTGGTCTTCTTTAGTTGGCATCCAGTTAATGGATACAATGGAAAGTCTATTATTTGAGTGGATTGATGGGTGTACAAAGCATGGTGTGTATTTATCATGTCATCCTGCTTTTACTATATGTTAGTGTTGCTTTAGGTTTTATGTGTTATTTGGTATGGTTTGATAGGTTATTTTGGGGATTTGGGAATGCTCAAAGTTTTTTCTATATAAATTAATGGTAATTGTTTCTTCACTTTACATCACTTGCAAAAGATTTCATAGGAATGCTCTACTTTTGGAGAGTAGGGGAAACCTGTATACCCAAAAGAATTCAAAAGAGGAACTCAAACAGATATTTGTACACCAATGTTCATAGAACAATATTCACAAAAGCCAAAAGGTGGAAACAACCCAAATATCCACCAACAGATGAATGGATAAACAAAATATAGTTATATACATGTGATGGAATGTTATTCGCCCTTAAAAATAAATAAAATTCTGATAGCTACAGCAACATAGATGAACCCTGAAAATACAATGCTAAGTGAAATGAGCCAGACACAAAATATTATATTATTCCATGTATATGAGCTAATTGAACAAGCAAATTCATAGAGACAAAAAGTAGAATAGAGGTTACCAGGGATTTGGGGTGAGGTGAGGAAAGCTTCTGTTTAGGGTGATGAAAAAGTTCTCAAACTAGAGAGTAATACTTACATAAATTGTATGACTACTTAGTAATATATATCATATTAACCCTTGTCCTTTTTTAAAAAATATATTATTGATTTCAGAGACAAAGGGAGAGGGAGAGAGAAACACCAATGATGAGAGAGATTCCTGCATGCCTCCTACTGGGGATCTAGCCCACAACCAGGGTATGTGCCCTTGTCCAGAATCAAACCTGGGACCGAGAGTCCACAGGTCAATGCTCCATTCACTGAGCCAAACTCTTGTCTTTATAGATATAACACTCGCAGATACAATTATTTCAAAGTGATCTCAGAGGTTTTTTAACAAGCATCTCAATGAGGCTTTGTTGTTCTCTACTTGTCAAATTTGGTAACTCAAGTGTTTGGAGATCTTAAAATGTTCATTTTTATTTACTTTCAAATAACAAAATTGTTAAATGATTATTAAGTTAAAAAGTTAGCTTAGTTGTAAGCAATACAGTTAATATATGGCCTTCATTCAGTGAGTGTTTCACTATATTTCAGATACTACACTTGATTTTAACCCTCCATTATCTTTAATACAGAGGTTGGAAACTTGTAGAATGAGGTTGCCAATGTATTTTGTTTGAGCCACAAGAGTCAGCTTTGGTTAGTTATAATCCTATCTAATAAAAGAGAAACATGCAAATTGACCATAACCCCAACACCCTTCCCATTGGCTAATAAGGGCGATATGCAAATTAACTGCCAACCAAGATGGCGCCAGCAGCCAGGCAGCTGAAGTGAACAGGAGGCTTGCTTGCTCCAGTGATGGAGGAAGACAAGGTTCCCCACCTGCTGCTGCCGGCCTCTCAGCTTGCACTCTAAGCAACTATGTTGCAATTATAGAACCTAAACAAACTCCAGAAACCTGCTTTCAGCCAGCTGGGCTTCAGACAGCAGGACCGCAACAGTGTTTCAATTATAGAATCCAAACAAACCCAGTACCTGCTTTCAGCAGCCGAGGTCTCAGAGATGGAGCTGAGCCTCAGAGCTGGAGCGGGCTCTCAGCTCCAGTGACAGCCATAGAAGGTAAATAAATCCCAGAATAAAAAAAGAAAAAAGAAAAAAAGGAGAGGTTGGGAGCTTCAGTCGCCCGCCAGCCTGAAATCGGCCCTCAGCCCCTCACCCAAACTGGCCAGGCACCCCAGTGGGGACCCCCACCCTGAAGGGGGTGTGACCAGGTACAAACAGCCATCATCCCCTCATCCAGGCTGGCCAGGCACCCCAGTGGGGACCCCCACCCTGAAGCAACAAGATGGCGGCTAATTTGCATACTGAAGGCGGGCGGCAGGGGCAAGGCTGTCCGCAGTCCGGGACCCAGATCTGTGACCCTGCCGGGCAGGGGGCAGTGCTTGAGGCTGTCCGCGGTCCGGGACCGGATCTGTGACCCTGCCGGGCGGGAGGCGGTGCTTGAGGCTGTCCATGGTCTGGGACCCGGATCCGTGATCTGGCGGGCAGGGCAGCAGCACTTGAGGCTGTCCGCGGTCCCGGGACCTGGATCTGTGACCCTTCCCGGCGGGGCGGCAGCTCTCACAGGGGCGGAATAGCCGGTTTGGGCAGGGCAGGACGCCTGGCTTCCGCCCAGCCCCAGTCACTCTGGGCAGGTGAGCAGCACAGAGAGCCTCTGGACAGGGGAGGCAGGCCGGCAGAGGGTGGCCCGTACTCCCCACATGGTGGTGGTGACAGCTGTGAGCGTGCCAAGCGAAGCCTTCAGGCTGAGCTGAAGTAGCGCCTGCAGGCCATCAGCGCCCAGGAGTGGCTGCGCAAGATCCACCTCCTGGCCCAGGAGGTGCAGGATCACAGGGACAGCCACCATGGCGGGCTAGACTGACATCCTCCTGGCTGCACCACGGAGGTTTGCAGATCTGCAAAGCCAGAGGCCTCTGGTGTGCACATCCACCCCTGGCGTGCGAACATCCCCCAGCACATTGTCATCCTCCCACGCCTGCAACAGTTGCAAACCAAGGCGTGCACAAGTTCCCCCCGCTTCTCCACTGCACTTCCATCAACCCAGCATGCCTAACACCCCCACAGGATGTGCACACATCCCCTCTGATGCGCTCACGTCCTTTGGAGAGTGTCTGGGTGTTCTGGGTGCTGAGGGTGGGCGCCTGTGAGATGACAGTGAGAGGGCGGAGTGGTGATGCCCTCTTCCCATGGAGGCCAGTGCAGCTATGAGATCACCTCTAGGGGGTTAATGCAGGTGCTGAGGCAGGAGCAGGTGCAGACAGACACACCTGGTGGGCACGGGCGGCCCTCGCTGAGGTGCCTTCGGTCAGCGTTCAAGATCAAGAACCCAGAGGCTGAGAGGAATACTGTCCTCTCAGTGAAACAGTGGGATAGTCGGGGCGACTGTAGAGGAGGAATGTGCACTTTGGGTGCCAGCACCCGCGAACGAAGGCTGCCCTGACTGAGCCTTGCTTGCTTGGGGCCTAGCGCACTCCTGCCGGGCAGCGGGTGACGGGACGTGCTTTTCCGAATTGAGAGAAAATGTTGATTCTCCTGCTGCCCACGAAGGTGGAAAGTGAAGTGGGGAGTCATGTGGGGAGTGAGCGAGGTTCCCTGTCTGGGGGTTCCAAATCTGCTGTTGGTTTCTTTCACCACTGACTAGAGATATACAGGCTGTCCCCGCAAAATGTATACACACTTTGAATACCTACTAATTCCAATGGTTTTAAGCATAAGAAAGAAACAACAATGGAGCTGTTATCTGTTAAAAGTGTGGGCACAAACAGGTAGTTGGACATTCCCTGAGGGGTCTCAGATTGGAGAGGGTGAAGGCCAGACTGAGGGGCCCTTCCCCACCTCCACTCCAGTGCACGAATTTCGTGCACCGGGCTACTAGTTTTCAATAAAATTGCCTATTTTATCAAATTTCCTAAGAAATTTTTAAATTTCTACTACATCTGCAGTTTTATTTTCAAAATAATATTTATTCTGGACACCTTTTTTATTTTAAACTAGAGGCCCGGTGCACAAAAATTTGTGCACTCGGGGGTAGGGGGATCCCTCAGCCCGGCCTGTGCCCTCTCGCAGTCTAGGACCCCTCGGGGGTGACCACTTGCAGGCTTAGGCCTGCTCCCCAGGGGATTGGGCCTAAGCTGGCAATCAGACATCCCTCTGGCAGCCCAGCAGCCCTCGGGGGATGCCCACTTGCCAGCAGGGAGCAGACTTAAGCTTCAGTCGGACATCCTTAGCGCTGCTGAGGGGGCAGGAGAGGCTCCCACCACCACCGCTGTACTGGCAGCCATCAGCCTGGGTTGTGGCTGAGCAGAGCTCCCCGCTGTGAGAGCAACTGACCACCAGAGGGCAGCTCCTGCATTGAGCATCTGCCCCCTCGTGGTCAGTGTGTGTCATAGTGACCAGTCATTCCCAGTCTTTCTGCTGTTAGGGTCAGTTTGCATATTACCCTTTTACTATATGGGATAGAGGCCTGGTGCACGGGTGGGGGCCAGCTGGTTTGCCCTGAAGGGTGATCCGGATCAGGGTGAGGGTCCCGCTTGGGTGCCTGACCAGCCTGGATGACGGGATGATGGCTGTTTGCAGCTGGTCACACCCCCTTCAGGGTGGGGGTCCCCACTGGGGTGCCTGGCCAGCCTGGGTGAGGGGCTGAGGGCTGTTTTCAGGCTGGCGAGCGACTGAAGCTCCCAGCCTCTTTTCTTTCTTCTTTTTTTAATTCTGGGATTTATTTACCTTCTATAGCTGTCACTGGTGCTGAGAGCCGGCTCCAGCTCTGAGGCCATGGCTGGCTAAAAGCAGGTATCTGGGTTTATTTAGCTTCTATAATTGAAGCTCTGTTGCCATCACTGGCGCTCTAAACTCTGAGCCCACGGACGGCTGAAAGCAGGTTTCTGGGTTTGTTTAGCTTCTATAATTGCAACATTGTTCCTTCTGGAGCTCAGAGCTGGGCTGCGGCAGGCGGGGAACCTTGGCTTCCTCTGTCACTGGAGCAAGCAAGCCTCCTGTTCGCTTCAGCTGCCTGGCTGCCGGCCGCCATCTTGGTTGGCAGTTAATTTGCATATCTCGCTGATTAGCCAATGGGATGGGTAGCGAAGTTACGGTTAATTACCATGTTTCTCTATTATTAGATAGGATTATCATTCTATGTCATTATTACTGTTTATAGATCTTTTCAATTTTTTACTATTACAAATAAAGCATGTACTTGTTTTTGGAAAATGTATACATTCACATCTCTTGGGATATGCTCAGGAGTGTAATAGCTGGGCCACAGGGTTGCTTCTTTTCCTTGCTGATAATGTAGAAGTTCTACATTTACTTGATATAAGACCCATTCTGAAAACATATATCGCATTATTTTCTCTCAGCTTGGGCCTGCTTTTTCACTTTCTTACTGATATCTTTGAATGAATAAATATTCTTAACTCCAGTGAGGTTTATTATTCATCTTCTCTCTTATGGCTAGTGCTTTCTGCATGCTTTTAAACTATCTTTGCTTACTCCCTCCATTTTAATATATTATTTTTCTTCGGATCCTTGTTGTTAAGAAATTAGCCAATTTAATAGTTGTTCCTTTGAAAGTAAATGTCTCTTCTTTCTGTTGATTTGTGTTCTGATGTTCCCTATACGAATAGAGGTAGTTTTTTATTTTTACTTTTTTTCTACTGAAGGTTCCGAGCATATCGTGAGTCTGGACTCAATTGTTCATCAAGCCTGGAAAACTCTCAACCAACCACTAGCTCTTTACATGCTGCCTCTCCCTTTTCTGATATCTCCTTCTAGACGTCATTAAATGTCTATTGGTTGTTCTGATTCTATCCTGTACATACTTAAACTTCTTTTATGCTTTATGTTTTTCTGTACTACATTTGAAGTAACATATCTTCCACTTCATTAATTCTCCTTCCATGTATGTCTTCTCTTTTGTTTAAACTACTCATTGAATTCAATTTTAAGAACATATTTTTTATTCCTACACATTTGATTCTTTCCTAATCTGTCTGTTCAGTTTTCAAAATATCCTGATCTTTTGTTGATGCTTTGAGCCCCTCTTTTAGGGGTCTTGAATCATTTCAATTATATATTCAATCTATAATATCCTTCATATTGTTATTCTTTCATTTCAATATCTTAAAAGGTCTAATCCAGCTTTGTATTACGAGTCTTATTGATTCTTCCTACATCTTCTAGCTTTTATTATAGTCTCATTTTATTTTATTTATGTTTTTAAAAATATCTTTTTTATTGATTTCAGGGAAAAAGGAAAAGGGAGAGAGACAGAAACATCAATGATGAGAGAAAATCATTGATCAGCTGCCTCCTGCACGCCTCCTACTAGAGATTGGGTCAGCAACCAGGCTTATGTCCTAATTGGGAATCCAACAGTGACCTCCTGGTTCATATGTCCGCACTCAACCACTGAGCCACACCTGCTGGGCTATAATCTCATCTTAAGGCCTGAGTTTTTGGGGTGTCTCTCCAGAAAGACTTTATATTACTTTCTGTAGAAGCTTCAGGGGTATCGACATCCTGATACCAATTTTCATGTTGACCTTTCACCTTTTACTGCAGTACAAATTTATCCAAAATGTATTTTGTCCAAATAATGCTAACATTCAAATAAAAGTTAGGCCCAGCCAGAGTGCCTCAGTGATTGAGTGTAAACCCATGAACCAAAAGGTCACTGGTTCAATTCCCAGTCAGGGCACATGTCCAGGTTACAGCTCAATCCCCAGGAGGCATGCAGGAGGCAGCTAATCAATGATGTTTCTCATCAATATTTTCCTCTCTCTATCCCTCTCCCTTTCTCTCTCTAAAAATCAATAAAAGTATTTTTTTAAATTAGGTCATATTAATCATTTAATAGGATTAAAACATCAACAAAATAGGCCAAATAAAAGAGGAAAAAAACTATACCTTTTCAGCAGAAGAACCTGTCAGGACAAAAGTTGAAAAAACTGGAAGTGGGTATTTGGTTTGGGGATCCCAACATTCAATAGTAGCTCCCATAGGAAGGCAGAAGAGAGGTACAGATTCTGAGAGTGGAAATGACTCATAATCATCTTCCGGATATCTAAAAATTAAACCTTTTGGAGAAAGGAAACAATGATAAATTTTTCTAAATAGCTACTTTTTCATAAAGTATATGTGATATATTATTAGGATATTTTAACAGCAAACTTCATGGAAATATTTGTGTGAAATTTCAAAATCAACTTTTCTCTTGCCATATCAGAAATTTTACTAATTTAACAAATTTACCCTGTACTTTTTGAACTATGGACTTTTAGTTCATAAAATATACTAAATATACTAGTTAAAACTCTATAGGATCACAAATCTTAATGCTTTTTCTTCTACGTACTGCCAACATCTTATAGGAATGGTAAGAAACACACAGGAATATTTACCAACTATTTCAGTTAGTCTTCTATAAAAAATTCAGGGAAGGAACAAGTATTATGAAAGAATGCCAAGGAGACAGAAATTATCACAGTCCCTAAACTCATCTTGAAGAGAAGCAGTATAAAAGGCATGCAACATGAAAAGTAAATGAGATAGAAACTCTTTGTGACTGAGTACAGAGTATGTGAGACCAAGGAAGTAGGAATAGGAGGGGGTACTCTGAGAAGCATAACATAGGCCCTTCATAATCAAGTAGCTACATGTCATTAGTTCGTTAGCCTCTAGCAGACCACATCCAAGATAAACACTTGAAAATCAGTAGCAGATTTTTGAGTGCAAATTCAATCTTCAAAACTCTGTATTTTAAAATACATGTCTTATATAAAATACCTGAATACTTTCACGCTTGTTTCTGTAAGATGTTTTAAAGTGACACTCTCTCCCCACCAAAAAAATATTTTTAAGAAAATCACACACAATCAACACATTACAGCAATGTTAACAGTATCACATTTTTAAATGATACTGAATTTGTAATCTTTATAGTTTAATTCATTAATATGTCTTTATGAGGAAAATCAACATTTTTCAGATATAAATTTGCCTAATTTCTTTTAAGTAAAACTTAAAAATATTGTGCATGATCAAAATGTATTTGATACTGCTTATTTTCACAAAGAAGTATTCCAGTATTTCTCTTCTATTTACAACTGGAGCATACCTGTATTTTCAGTTTTTATCCCACCATACCAGCGGGATGAAGAGGTCACACTTAAATCTTTACAGCCCTTGACACTTTACTGTGCAGTAAGAATGTGGCGATAGATTTCTCAAACACTTCATGGCAGAAAAGTTTCTCAGGCCCTCCTGTCCTCCATATAGCTGATTCTTTGCAACAAGGGAGAAAGGAAGCAAGTCCACCTTTCATGGCAAGTAACATGTGGTTTCAAATCAGACACAAAGAGATAAGAGAAGGAAATATAAGAAGTAAAGATGCAATTTGACACCTTTCTGATTGCCAAAATATAAAAGATCAGAGAGTAAGCACTTTTCCACTGAACTGTTAAATCTATCAGTATAGACTAAACACTTGCATGTTTATTCCACAAATGCCTGCTTGAGATGAAAGTTTCTATTTAATTAACAACACTTTTGGGGGAGACAATATTAATATATCTTATAATGTGTAATGTATTTAAGAAAAGTTATGCCTTTACATGCTAAAATTACAGGTAATTCCATTTATGAATAGGTCAATTCCACAAACTACATAAGGGAGCATACACTGCCTTTCCTAACCAAATATTAATGGGCAACAATAACTACAGTAATAGAGATAATTTTTTAAAATTTACTCACCAGCTTTATACGCTATTGAATTAGAAGCAGGTACAGACTTCTTATAACACAGAAACACACTGGAACCCCACTGTAAAATATAAATTAGGTTTTAAAAAAGACAAAATAGAAAAAAATTTCATTTTGTTGAATATCTTTTAAAGATTCTGATTATTTATTCAGGGAGTCTGTTTAAAGCATATGTTTATCAAAAGAGACGATCTATAATAAAAGTGTAATATGCTAATTAGACCAGACGTCCTTCTGGATGACCTTCCGGATGAAGCTGGGGTTGCAAGGGAAGCCCGGGTCCCAGGTGCTGGAGGGAAGCCGGTGCTGGCAGCCAAGGGAAGGCAGGCCTACTCTTGCATGAATTTTGTGCATCGGGCCTCTAGTATAGTTTAAAATAACAGCAAAACATGAAGTTGAGAACACTAGAAGAAAAGAGTAAAATATCATTGCCACCAATATTAAACTGACTTGAAGACAATTTCAAAAAGTTCAAAATTCTGCCCTGACCAGTTTGGCTCAGTGGCTAGAGCGTTGGCCTGTGGACTGAAGGGTCCCAGGTTTGATTCCGGTCAAGGGCATGTACCTTGGTTGCGGGCACATCCCCAGTAGGGGGTGTGCAGGAGGCAGCTGATGGATGTTTCTCTCTCATGGATGTCTCTAATTCTCTATCCCTCTCCCTTCCTCTCTGTAAAAAATCAATAAAATATATTTTTTTAACACATTGTATGTGGGAAACGTATTTATACGTTTTACGTTGAGTGGTAGTAGAGCGCGGGACACGTATTAATACGTTTTTTATAGACTAGCAGTAGAATGCGGGTAATGTATAAATACGTTTATTTTTATACTTTTTTATTGCTCTAAAGGGATGCTTACATGAGATATACAAATTCCAAAGGACAAAATTTGGGTCTCTAACACATACAATGGTGAATTATGTATGTACTTCCAGGTATAACGGTAATCTATTCAACTGCGTAGTCATCCCTGCACACAATTCTCTGCCTCGCCACGCATTCAGTGCGATTCTAAGAAAAATAACTCAGTATACATTTTATAGTAAATCACAAAAAGTTTCATTGAAAAAAATATGTAAAACTAAAGTTATCGTAATTTTACTGAACGTTGCCATTTGCGCAAAAAATTAGCAAAAATGGCCTGTGCCACCTGTTAGCGCACGATAAAAACTACCTGCAAACAATGTGTTAAAAAAAAGTTCAGAATTCTGTAGTCATCCAGAATTACCTATATTTGAAAGAGACAGAAAAAACTAGAGTGGACACCAGAGTCCAAACGAGAAAAGATTGGGGTCACTGGGGTGCTATAAGTCATTACCTCCAGAGGCAAACCTGTCCTAATAACCATAGATGCATCAAACCTCTCTACCTACACCACAGTTAAGCTAATATTAGTTTGATATAAACATACTTTTCAAAATAAATCTGATCCAATAGTAAACTTTAGTCTTATAAAACTATAAATCAAATGTATATGTTCAATTTTCTTCTTCATTAGAACCCTTTTAAAAAATAAGTATGTATGGGCTTAGTGCATAGAACGTCGGCCTATGCACGGAAGGGTCCTGGGTTCAATTCTGGTCAAGGGCGCATACCTCGACTGCAGGCTCCTCCCTGGCCTGGGCCCTGGTCGGGCACGTGCCAGAGGCAACCAATCAATGTTTCTCTCACATCAATATTTCTGTCTTTCCCTCTCTCTTCCATTCTCTCTAAAAATCAATGGGAAAATATCCTTGGGTGAGGATTAAAAAAGAATAAATTTGTTAAAAAAAAAATATATATATGTAAAGCCTGGCTGGTGTGGCTCACTGGTTTAGCCTCAACCTATGAACCAGGATGTCAACAGTGCAATTTCCAGTCAGGGCACATGCCTGGATTAAGGGCTAAATCCCCCAGTAGGGGGTACGCAGGAGGCAACCCATCAATGATCTCTCTCCCTTCCACTCTGAAACCAATAAAAGTGTTTTAAAAAAAATAAGTTTGTAAATATCGCTCTATATAAAAGGCTAATATGCAAATTGTCCCCTTGGGATTTGACCAGGAGACTGGGAGTTCGATCGCTTGCTCAGGTGCGCTGACCACCAGGGGGCGGCGTGGAATGAAGGAAGGCCCTGGCCAGTAGCCTGAAGGCCCCGATCGGCCCTGATGGCTGACCAGGCCTAGGGACCCTACCCGTGCATGAATTTCATGCACCAGGCCTCTAGTTTAAAATAAATACATATAAGAAAAGTCCCCATCCAGACTCCCTGCAGTTGTCCTTAAAAAAACAAAAACAAAAAAAACCACACACCACTGAAACCCAAAAGCTAATTAAACCTCTAATTAGCATAACAAAAGCAACATTAGCATGTGCCCCCCCCCCAAATAATCCTGGCTTTAAGGATCTATTTTCTGAATGAATTATTCTAAAACATCAGATAGCTAAAGATTTTTAAATTATTATGTATCATAAAAATTAGAAAGCTAAAAATCATGAAAATATAAACTGAGAGTAAATTATATGCCCAATAATCAATGGGAATCCAAAAATTATCCTTTTTTTAAAATATGAAACTTTATTCTTACCATTCCACAATTTAAGTTTTTGTCAACTTTGCAGAAAGTATGAGGAGGGGTTTCTCCTTTACTGGTTACAATAACACAGATATCAGTTACAGCCAAGGAATTCTGGGGCCGAACTGGAGAAGCCCTTCGATAAGTGATAAAGATTCTTTGTGAAGTAGTTGAACTATTATTGACATTGGCACAGCGACCATAGGGTGTGGCTTGGATCACTTCACATCCTGAAATAAGCCTTTCTTTTCCTTCATATAGAACTCTGCATGACAGGGAGGAGAGGAATAGAAAAGTAAATAAAGTTCAGTTTAATGCTGGTTTTAATTCTGGAAAAAATAATTGGTCTCTTCTATTGTTTCCCAAATCTTAATTGCAAACCAAAACTAAAATTATTACTTTGGGAATTATCTCTTTACTATTTTTCAACAACTAGCAGTATAAATAGGATCAAATAACTTGATTTTTTTATTGCTTATTACAAGAAGCATATGAAACAAGAAAAGGGCTACATCACAAACAGGCTCAGGTCAATTCCTAGAGTACAAGTCTTCAGATATTTTCACAAAATTTTCCTTCATAATTCCTATCAAAATTTTTCCCTTAAAACTCCTTTATTTATTTGATGAGTTAATAAAAATATATCTCCTCATGAGGTCATAAATCAGCAACTTAATATGGTAAGATGTCAATATATCCCAAACAGATCTACAGAGTCAACACAGTTCCTATCTAAGTCCTAGTTGCCTTTTTATGTAGAAATTAGCAATGTGTCCAAGTTCAAATGGGAATGGAAGGGAACCCATACAGGCAAAGCAATATGGGAGGGAAGCAGGACAAATTTGAAAGAATCGTACTCCCCCATTTCAAAACTTAACTTTTCTGCATGTTTGAACACAAAATAAAAAATGCTGGAGAAAAATATTCATTTAAAAGTCAATGAATCTCATCAGTGGAGAAGATAAGAACTTTGGATAGTAGTCTGATTCTTTATCTTAATAAACATATCTGACATATCCTAGCTAATAAAAGGGTAATATGCAAATTAACCACCACTCTGTCACAAAGATGGTGGCGTCCAGTCCTCTCAGTCACGCAGTCCTGGGGGAGCGGCCACTGAGAGCGGGCAGCGTGAGCGGCCTGCCAGAATGCTTGCTTCGTTGCCGCAGCGACAAGGCAAGTGTTTCACCCCGGCCGCGGAGAGCCTCTGGGCCGCGGACACAGAGCGGCCAGGCCCCGCAGAGAGCTCCTGGCACGCGGATGCGTGCGCAGGGCTACTAGTAATAATATATTATCCTGCCCTAGCCAGTTTTCAGTGGAAAGAGCATCAGCCTGCAGACTGAAGGGTCCCAGGTTCGATTCAAGTCAAGGGCACATACCTAGGTTGCAAGCTCAATCCCCAGTGTGGGGCGCGCAGGAGGCAGCCGGTCAATGGTTCTCTCTCATCATTGATGTTTCTATCTCTCTCTCTCCCTTTCTCTCTGAAATCAATGAAAACAAATATATTTTTAAAAAAGAAAAAAAGAATATGGTTCCTTAAATATTAAAAAAATAAAAAGAAATTAGATGCCTTAGGGAACTGCAAGATGTATATAGCTACTTGCAACCTGAAAGCACCTAAGTATAATTATCTAAGTCATCATTTTCTTTTTAAGTTGTGCCACTGAACCACAAGCAACAACAATCTTTTAGAGATTCGCATCCTTTCTATTATGACTGTAGAGTCGGGGGGGGGGGGGGAGTGTGTGTGTGTGAAAAGATGGCCTTTAAAGGATGGCTAACAGAGGGAACAGTGAGGGCTAGAACCTAAGTCCCTGCCTGGTTATCCTTCAACTGACATGGATATTATCAAAATTTTATTCTATAGCCATCCTTCTTTATATATTACCTATGTTCTTAACACAACCCATAGAGAAAATTGTTAAAAACTGAGAGTAAATCCATTACATGTCCAGAACAACTCTACCTCAATCAATAATTGGTGTTCACACTCATTTTAACCTCCTTTTCCCTTCTCAATGGAAAAGCCCCTCCCATTAAAGGCTAATCCAGTCATCTATGCTGTTGCTATTACCCCTTTCATCTGTTTCATAATTTTGTTCTGTCAAATACTATCTCTTACTACTATATATCAGCTCTTCCTTCTCAACTGGTTCTTTCCTTCAATATAAAGATGTTCTAAGTTATTTATCCCCTGGGAGAAAGGTTAAAAAACAGTCCTTGACTCTGCATCCCCTTACCCCTCAGGTGTCCTAAAGCATTGCTTCTGAGGATTTTGTTAAAATACAGATTCTGATTCAGTAAATCTGGGTAGTGCCTAAGATTCTGAATATCTAACATGCTCACAGGCCCTATGGACAATACACCTTGAATAGCAAGATCCATAACTATCTTCTCTTTTCCTTAAAGTCAAGCTTTCAAAAAGAAACCTCTATTTATTCCAAGTGCCAATCATTTCTCAACCCTTTCTAACCTGGCTCCTGTAACCAATAATCCTATAAAGTTGTATGACTACCATTCTAATTGCACTGACTTGAAGGAAAATGGAGGCTAAACAGGGTGGATATTAAAGGCGTTGAAAGGGTGCTGCTGAAAGGTCAATCTTTTAGCTTTTGAAATTTAAACATAATGAGGTCCTTAGGCCAGGCCTGCGTGGCTCAGTGGTTGAGCGTAGACTTATGAACCAGGAGGTCACAGTTCAATTCCCGGTCAGGGCACATGCCCAGGTTACGGGCTTGGTACCCAGTAAGAGGCATACAGGAGGCAACTGATCAATGATTCTCTCTCATCATTGATGTTTCTCTCTCTCTCTCTCTCTCTCTCTCTCTCATTTTTTTATTTGTTGATTTCAGAGGAAGGACTCCTCCTTCCTCTATCTGAAATCAATAAATAAAAAAATGAAGACCTTAGGACAGTGGTCGGCAAACCGCGGCTCGCGAGCCACATGCAGCTCTTTGACCCCTTGAGTGTGGCTCTTCCACAAAATACCACGTGCAGGCGCGCATGTACAGTGCGATTGAAACTTCACGGCCCATGCGCAGAAGTTGGTTTTCGGCCTGGGCCAGTCATTGTCATGATTTAATTTTATGGATATTGTAAGGTAAATTGTAAGGAATTTAATTTTATCAATAAATAATATCGTTTTATTCAAAGTACCTATAGTTTAACTAAGACTTAAAACTTTAAGTAAAGTTTATTAAGTTAATTTTAGGGAACACTGTGGAGTGAAAGAAGATGTAGTGTCGAGGATTGAGAAAGGTATGTTGAGAGGGTTTGGACATATAGGAAGGATGAACGAAAGGAGACAGACGAAACAAGTATACAAGACGAGTGTGGATGGGAGAGCTGGAAGGGGTCGACCTCAGCGAACGTACCTCAATCAGATTGAGGACGTTTTTAGCAATGGCCAGCTTAGGAGTACCCTAATTAAGTTAATAACAATGTACCTACCTATATAGTTTTATACAGTTTAAGTTTAAAAAATTTGGCTCTCAAAAGAAATTTCAATCGTTGTACTGTTGATATTTGGCTCTGTTGACTAATGAGTTTGCCGACCACTGCCTTAGGATAATTTCACCAGAGCTCTACTGCAACACTGGAGGAGGTAATGAGCATAACAGGTGGTGGTCAAATGCGGCAGCTTGTTACCTTTCTTAGTACAGTATCTGAACAACTATCAACAGAACAGCCAGCAAACAACTGATTAAAAATAATTCATGGAGCCCAAGCAGGTTTGGCTCAGTGGATAGAGTGTCAGCCTGCGGACTGAAGTGTCCCAGGGTTGATTTCCATCAGGGGCACATGCCAGGGTTGCGGGCTCAGTCCCCAGTAGGGGGCGTGCAGGAGGCATGCAGGAGGCAACTAATCGATGATTCTCTTTCATCATTGATGTTTCTAGCTCTCTCTCCCTCTCCCTTCCTCTCTGAAATCAATAAAAATATATTAAAAACAAAACAAAAATAAGCCATGGAATAATCAGGGAAATTTGTACATGATGATACTAAGTAATTAATAATTTTTTGAGATGTGGTATTATAGTTACATTAAAAGAGAGAGCTTCAACATAAGAAAATCAATTGATGTAATACATCACATTAATAGAATGAAGGAAAAAAATCCACATGATCATCTTAATTAACAAAGAAAAGGCATTTTGCAAAATCCAACACATTTTCATGATAAAACTCTCTCATAAAAACAAAAGTAAAGGGAACCTTCCTTAACATAATAAATGGCATTTATGAAAAACCACAGCTCACAGCATATTCAATGGTGAAAGATGGTAAGTTTTCCACATAACATCAGGAATAAGACAAGGATGCCTGCTTTCACCACTGCTGTTCAACGTTGTGCTCTAAGTTTTAGCCAGAGCAATAAAACAAGGGGGGCAAATAAAGCAAATTGCAAAGGAAGAAATAGAAAATCATCTCTGTTTGCAGAGGACTTGATCCTATCATTTTTAAAAATCCAAATGAAAGCTATTAGAGCCAATAGATTCAGCAAACTTGCAGGGTTCAAGATGGCAATACTCTCCAAATAGATCTACAGATTAAATGCCATCCCCATCAAAATTCCAACAGAATTTTTGTATAAAGGGACAAGCTGATCCTAAATACTTTCCAAGATACTCAAGTACCTATGTTTTTACTAACTGATGGTAATTGTAATAAACATAACAGTATAATACATGACATGTACATATGAAAAAATATTATAGCTATCCTAAAAATATATTTGGATAAAATGCTTTTGCAGAGAAAACTGTTCATTAGCTGTGGATCAGATAGTAACTATCTCATAACAACTATTCTCCTTCTAAACTGTAAATACCCTCCTTGTGGTACTAAAAACCACAAAGCACAATTATATTTTTTTAAACAAGAATACTCCTTTGTTAAATAAGTTCAGGGCTTTGAAAAAACTCATCACATAACCCAAGTAGCTCCTTTAAAAAAAAAAATGCTCTTTTATTGTACCTTCTTGTTCTTTTATGTTTAATTAATAACCTTATCTGATAAGTACAACAGAAATGGAATCACATTTCAGGCTCTATGCCTTCCCTTCATTTCAAAACTTTTGAAAGGAATTGATCTAATGATTTAAGTACAATGCAAAGAAATTCAGTAAGGGTGGACAGAGGTATGTAATATAATACTTGAACCTGAAGTAAAAATAATAAAACTAGCAAGGACTTCAAATTCCTATTCCCATGCACCTTAAATAAAAATTTTTCCCTTCATTATAGCAAAAGAAAATTAGTCATGTTACCCAATGTCGGTAAGGGGTGGTTTATCTCTTCCTCTTTTATAACAGAGGAAAAGTTCTGGGCTTTTCAGACTTCCATAGTTCAAGTTTGCTTGGAGAGCTGATGGAGTGGCTTCAACACAAGTATAACCTTCAGGTACTGTTTCCCCAGCTGATTTGTTAATAACTGCAATGTCTATAATTGGAGCTTTAGGTCCAGTTGACTTAGTATCTAAACGATTTATTTCTTGATCCAATAGAGTAGATGTATCAGTGAGACCTGCCACGACAAAGTAGTCGGTCACTCTTGGCCCTTTGTCTTCTATCATGGCTGCTATTATATTTCCTAGAAGAGGAAAAAAAATCAATTAAATAAAATACTTTATCCTGGCTCTTTAAAATTAAAGTATTTCTGAGTTAACAGTGATCAACTAACCCACTTGCCAGTTGGATTTATAATCAAATTGTTGTCATTCTATTGAAGCCTGTGTTAGTATCATCTTATGAGCTTTTACCTCCAACAAAGTACAAATTTGCAGCATAAATTCATTTGTAAGGTTACTATAATCCTTTCAAGTGCCTAAGCCTCTGTTAAAAATAATCAAACTGGCCCTAGCCAGTATTTCCCAGTGGTTAGAGTGCCAACCTGCACACCAATGGGTCTCAGGTTTGATTCCCAATAAGGGCACACACCTGGGTGCAGGTTTGATCCCTGATCCCCAGCCCGGTTGGGGTGCATGTGGGAGACAACCAATCGATGTGTCTCTCTCACACTGATGTTTCTCTCGCTCGCTCTCTCTCCTCCACTCCCTCCCTGCCTTCCACTCTCTCTAAAAATCAATGGAAGATAAATAATCAAACTATCAGAGGTGGGCTCTGGTGCTTTCCTCTGAGCAAAATGCACATAATAAACAATATTTAGGCCATTTAAAAAATCATTCTCTTTGAAGTTACAGAATTCCTACAGCTACACTTTACATTTAAGAAGAGTTCATCATGAATTAGTCAAGGTCTAACACACAAAAAATAAAGATAATGGTAATAAGTGTAACTAAATCAGTATCTTAATCCAGTTGGGAGTCAGTCCCTTATAGTGAAGAAACTTTATGTAAACACCATATAAACCATATTTAGGAATCATTAAATATTCCATATGTAAATACCAGATAGAGCATAAAAAACTATAACCAAAGAAGATAAAATTACATACAATACACATTGACTTGGGTACTACATGGTAAAAACCTAGAGAATATGAACTTTGAGTCAAGATTTCTGTTATCTTTAAACTCAGTGCCTCAAAAAATAAAATTAAGCTTCTGAGGTTTTGGATATTTCCAGATTTTATATGCTTTTCAAAAACAACTTTCTTGAGAGGTATAATCCTATATAATAAAAGAGAAACATGTAAATTAACCATCCCTCCACTATGTTCACCAGACAATCAGAGTGAGTATGCAAATTAACCTCATCGCCTCTGTGGAGACTGACAGCAGGTAGGAGGCAGCTCCCAGCACGGCCTGCTTGGCTGTTGCTGCGGCTACCGGGAGCAGGGAAGCACAGCCCACAGGCACCTCCCAGCACTGCCCGCTTGGCAGTCACTGTGGTGTGAAGCAGGCAGGCCCTGCAAAGAGCAGAGAGCCATGGGGAGCGGGCCTAAGCCGTCAATAGGACATCCCCTGAGGGCTCCCAGATTGGAGAGGGTGCAGGTCAGGCTGAGGGACAACCCCCCCGTGCACGAATTTCATGCACTAGTCCCCCAGTTTACATATAATAAACATATTTAAAGTGTACAATTTGGTAAGCTTTCACAAATATACCTGTCAAATGAGTAAAAATATCCATCAACACCCCAAATTTTCCTGTACCCTTCATTATCCTTCTCCCCACCAAGAGAATGAATGATCTGCTTTCTATTACTATAGGCTGGTTTCTAGAATTGATATACATGGAATCATTATAGTATGTATTCTTTGCCTGGCTTCTTTCACTCATCATAATTATTTTGAGATTTGTCCATCCTATTTTATGTATCAATATATCGTTTTTTTTATTGAATAGTCCACTGTTGAATATGCTAAAATATGTTTATTCATTCACCTATGTAGTGGACATGTGAGTTATTTTCAGTTTAGGGCTATTAAAGCTGTTATGGACACCAGTGTACAAGCCTTCTGGACATATGCTTTCACTTATTGTTGGTAAATTTCTAAGATGAAATGGCTGGATCACCTGGTAAGTGTATGTAGTTCTAACAAACTAATTGTTTTCTAGAGTGATGTACCATTTTACATTCCTACCATCAGTATATGAGAGTTCCAGTTGTTCCACATCCTCTCCAACACTCTATTAGGCCATCTTTTAAATTTAGACATTCTAATACATCAATAGTGATACTTAACTATAGTCTTTTTTAAAAAATATATTTTATTGATTTTTTACAGAGAGGAAGGGAGAGGGATAGAGTGTTAGGAACATCGATGAGAGAGAAACATCAACCAGCTGCCTCCTGCATACCCTCTACTGGGGATGTGTCCGCAACCAAGGTACATGCCCTTGGCCGGAATTGAACCTGGGACTCTTCAGTCCACAGACCGACGCTCTATCCACTGAGCCAAACTGGTTAGGGCTTAACTATAGTCTTAATTTGCATGTTAATAACTAGTGATGAGAACCATCTTTTTATGTGCTTATTTCCCATTCATATATTTTTGGTGAAGTTTGTTCAAATCTTTGCCCATGTTTTCATTGGGTTGTTTGTTTACTAATTATTGAGTTTTGAAGATCTTTATATATTCTAGATACAAGTCATTTACCAGGCATATGCTTTACAAATATTTTCTCCCAATCTGTGGCTTGTCTTTTTCTCTTAATACTGCCTTTTGAAAATAAGTTTTTACTTTTAATGAGGTCTAATTTGTCAATCTGTTCTTTTATGAACCATGGTTGTGGTGTCATATTTAAGAAATCATTGTCTAATCCAAGATCACAAAAGTTTTCTCCCAGGTTTTCTTTTAAAAGTTTTATGAATTTAGGTTTTACACTTAGATCTATGATCCATTTGGAGTAAATTTTTGTATATGGTGTAAGGTATGAGTCAAGATTCATTATTTACATATCCATTTTTTTTTTTTTAGCACCACTAGTTGAAAGACCATCTTTTCTACACCATATCACCCATTTTCAAAGTTTCATTTCCAATATTTGTTTTTATTTCTGGATTTTCTATTCTGTTCCATTGATCTATTTGTTTATATTTCAGTACCACATTGTTTTGATTAATGTAGCTTTACAATAAATCTTGAAAACAGGCAGTATTAGTCTTCAACTCTGTTCTTTTTCAAAACTGTCTTTGCAAAGGTCCTTTGCATTTCAATAAGCATTTTAGAATCCACTTGTCAATTTCTTAAAAAAAAAAAAAAAAAAGCCTAGTAAAATGTTAACTGAGACTGTTGAATTGGTAGGTCAATTTAAGGAGGATTGGCAATATTGAGTCTTCTAACCCATGAAAAAAGTTTAACTCTGCATTAATATAGATTTTTTAAATTTTCTCTCATCAATATTTTATGGTTTACAACAAATAAGTCTCATTTCTTTTCTAAGATTGACCCTTAAGTACTTAATATTTTAGATGCTACTGTAAACGACAATGTTTCTTTTAACTCAATTCCAATTGTTCATTGCTACTATACAGAAATATAACTGATTTTTTTGGCTTCTGATTTATTCCTTTCCCATGTTATTAAAATATCTTTATAATTTTATCATTTCTTTGTATTTTTAAAGTTCCTTTTGATGTACAGACAGTCCTCGGGTTACATGGGACTCAACATATGTGGTTTCATGGTTATGTCACCATCTCCCATTTATTTATTAAAAAAAAAATTCTGTCATTTCGACCTATGTACATATGTGCTTTATGTTTTTTAATATTTATTTACCACAAGTAAAGGTCAGGAATTGTTATCTTTCTTTTAAATTTTTTTTACTGTTTCACTTCATTACTGCTGTGTATGTGCTCCATGTGAGTGACATAGATGCTTATGTAGGTGGGTTCAAAGTTACAGCGAAAATCGTATTAAGTCATGCCATAGGAATGGATCTCCAACGTAACGAGAGGACCTACTGTATTCAGCAATACATAACTAATTCACCAAATTTCTATTTTAAATTTCATTACAAAATAAAATAAAACCCGAGGCCTAGGTTGAGGAAAGACATTATAGTAATAATCCTATATAATAAAAGCCTAATATGCAATGTCCCCTCGGGCAGTTGTTCAACCGGGAGTTTGACCGTTTGCTATGATGTGCGCTGACCACCAGGGGGCGGCGTGGAATAAGGCAGGTGTAGGTAATGCACTGCGACCTCTCACCGGCTACCTGGGGGTGGGGGTGACAGGGACAGAGGTGCGGTGAGAATGCAGTATGTCCGCCAAGTTCGAGTTCGCTCTCACTCCCCCTGCGACCGTCCCCTGGGACGCCAGGGCTCGTGCATCGGGGAAGCCCCCTCGCTCAGGGGCCAGGCACCCGCAAGGAGCCCACCCCTCCACCCGCACAGCCTCTTCCCGGTGAGCCAGGCTGCAGCCGCCAGGAACACAGGGGGCAGTCGGGCTCCCTGTGAGTTTGGGCAGGAGCTGCAAGGCCGGCCAGGAGAGAGCGCACTGCCCACCCAGTTTCCATGCAGCGCCACTGGGCAGCCCAGAGGCCCATGCTGCGCCCTGGCCCGCAGCATCCAGCCATGCTCACTGCATCTCCGGATGGGGACTCAGGCACTGTGACTCAGGCGGAGGGGGGCACGTGGGGGCCTGAGGTCAGCTGGGACCTGCCCTTCCATGCCAGATGCTGGCGCTTCGATTGCCAGCCAGGCCTAGGGACTACACCCATGCAAAATTTCATGCACCTGGCCGCTAGTAGTACATATGTTTTTTAAAATCATGTATTTTTTTCTTTATTGATTAAGGTATTACATATGTGTCCTTAACCCCCCCCTACCCCCCCCACACACACACTCCCCGCTCATGCCCTCACCCCCCTGGTGTCTGTGTCCATTGGTTAGGCTTTTATGCATGCATACAAGTCCTTTGGTTGATCTCTCCCCCTTACCCCCACCCTCCCCTACCTTCCCTCTGAGGTTTGATGGTCTGATTGATGCTTCTCTGTCTCTGGATCTGTTTTTGTTCATCAGTTTTTGTTGTTCATTATATTCCACAAATGAGTGAGATCACGTGATATTTATCTTTCTCTGACTGGCTTATTTCGCTTAGCATAGTGCTCTCCAGCTCCATCCATGCTGTTGCAAATGGTAGGAGTTCTTCCTTTTTATAGCAGCGTAGTATTCCATTGTGTAGATGTACCACTGCAGATCCACTCATCTGCTGATGGGCACTTAGGCTATTTCCTAATCTTAGCTATGGTAAATTGTGCTGCTATGAACATAGGGGTACATATATCCTTTCTGATTGGTGTTTCTAGCTTCTTGGGATATATTCCTAGAAGTGGGATCACTGGGTCAAACGGGAGTTCCATTTTTAGTTTTTTAAGGAAACTCCATACTGTTCTCCACAGTGGCTGCACCAGTCTGCATTCCCACCAGCAGTGCACAAGGGTTCCTTTTTCTCTGCATCCTCGCCAGCACTTGTCATTTGTGGATTTGTTGATGATAGTCATTCTGACAGGTGTGAGATGGTACCTCACTGTTGTTTTGATTTGTATCTCTCAGATGATAGTGACTTTGAGCATTTTTTACAATTGATTTTTATCTATTGATCTTATATAATGCAATCATGCTAAAGTTGCTTATGAGTTGCAGAGCTTTTTTTCTAAGTTCCATCAAATTTTCGACACAGATAATAATGTGTCTGTGAATAAAGACAATTTTACTTCTTTCTTTCTAATGTAGTTTCCTTTTATTTTATTTTTCTTGCCTCCACTGTGCTGGCTAGAACATCCAGTACAATGTTTAAGAGAAATGGTGAGCAAAGAAGATATACAAATAACCCAATAAACACATTAATAAATGCTCAACATCATAGTCACAGCAACAATATTCACAATAGCCAAAAGGGAGAACAACCTAAGTGTCCACCAACAGATGAATGAATACATAAAATGCATATAACCACACAATGGAATATTATTCAGTCATAAGAAGGAATTAAATTTGATCAATGCTATAATATGAACTTTGAAAACATTATGCTAAATTAAATAAGCCAGACAGAGAAGGAAAAAGATTATATGATTCCATTTCAGTAGAACAGATTACCAAGGGCTAGGATAGGGGAGAATGAAAAATTATTATTTAATGGGTATACAGTTTATATTGAGGATAATGAGAAAGTTTTGAGTGTAGACAGTGACAATGGTCACACAACACTGATTTGTATTTAATGCCACTGAAATGTACACTTACAAACTTAAAATGACACATATTACATATATATATATTTTTTACCACAGTAAAAAGAGAGAATGCATAATCATTTCTCCAAATTAAACTTTTGGGCTTCTGTTAAGTTATAAATGCCTGGAGTCAGCTTCCTAATTCAGAATATATAAATGCCTGTGTAACTATTGTTATATGTTACTTTCTTACCTTTTGAAATGAATATGCCAATTTACCGTGACAATAATAATGTATCTATTATCCAATGAGTATTGTAATTATATTTATATTTATGGTGTTAAAAGTAAAGATGCTGCATAAGGGTTTAAATACACATTTCTTTGATCAAAAAAGGGGGGATATTGAGAGTGGACATCTTTTTTTATTCCTAATCCTACGGGAAAGCATTATTTCTTTTACACTAAATATGATGTTACTCATAGGTTTTTCCATACATGCTCTTTTCAAGTTAAGGAAGTTTCTTTCTATTTCTGAGATTTTTATCAGGAACAGATGTTGGATTTTATATACTTTTTCTGCATCTACTGAAATTATATGGTTTTTCATGTTTCAGTTTTTAATATGGTGAATTACATTAATTTTCAAGTTATTAACCAACCCTACAATCCTGAGATAAATACCTCTTGATCATGATATATTTCCTTTTTCTATATTCTGAATTCTATTTGTTAAAATTTCATTTGAAATTTTATATTACTGAGGGCTATTGGTCTGTAGTTTTCTTTTCTTGCAATGTCTTTATCTGGTTTTGGTAGCAAAGTAATGTTAGTCTCAGACAATGAGTTGAGAAGAACTTCCTCCTCTTCAATCCCTAAAAGAGTTTGTATGGAATGGTATTACTGTGTCCTCAAATGTTTGATAGAATTCACCTGTGAAATCATCTGGATTTGGAGTTTTCTTTGTGGGTAGGATTTTTAACTATAAATTCAATTCCTTTAAAGTTTACTCAATTTCTTCTTAAGTAAATTTTCATACTTTGTATCTGTCTTAATCCATTCAGGCTGCTATACCAGAATACCGTAGATTGGGTGGCTTATAAACAGCAGAAATTTATTTCTCATAATTCTGGAAGCTGGGAAGTCCAAGATCAAGGCATTGGCAGATTCAGTGTCTGTTGAGGGCTGGCTTCCTACTTCACAGAAGACTGTCTTTTTGCTGAAACTTCACTTGGCAGAAGGGAGCCAGGAGTCTCTACGGGTCTCTTTTAGAAAGGCACTAATCCCATTCATGAAGGTTTTACCCTCTTGACCAAAGCACCTTCCATAGCCCCACCTCCAAATACCATCCCATTTGGGTTTAGGGCTCAAGAATTTGAGAAGGGGACAAAGACATTCAGTCTTATACCAAGTGTCTTTCAAAGAATTTGTCCACTTCATCTAAGTTATCAAATTTACTGGCAGAAAGTTGTTTATAATATTCCCTTATTATCCTTTTAATATCAGACTATGTAGTGATGTCATCCCTCTCATTCCTGATATTATTAATTTGTGTGTTCTTTCTTTTTTTCCTTATCAGTCTGGCTAGAAATTTATCAATTTTATTGATCTTCTCTAAGAACTAGTTTTTTATTTCACTGATTTCTCTCCATTGCTTTTCTGTATTTTATTTCATTAATTTCTACTTTTATCTTGATTATTTTCTTTCCTCTGTTTATGTAAAATTTAATTTGCTCTTCTTTTTCTAATTTCTTAAGCTGGAACCTGAGGTCATTAACTTCAGATCTTCTTTTCTATGTAGGTATTTAGTGCTATGAATCCCTCGCCAAGCAATGTTTTAGTGGCATCCCATAAATTTAGATATCATGTTCTCTTTTCATGTGGTTCAAAATATCTTAATTTCCCTTTCATGAAATATATTTTCTTTGACCAAGAGGTTATTTAACAGTATGTTTGTCAGCCCTGGCCTGGGTAGCTCAGTTAGTTAGAGAGTCATTGCGTACACTGAGGTTGCAGGTCGGATCTCGTCAGGGCACATACAAGAATCAACCAATAAATGTATAAAAAAGTGAAATAAATTGATGTCTGTCTCTATCTCTGTCTCTCTCTGTCCCTCAAGTCAATTAAAAAAAAAAAATGTTTGAAAAGCACTGGCCGAGTGGTTCAGCTGGCTGGAGTGGTGTCCCATACACCAAAGGGTTGCGGGTTCAATTCCCAATTAGGGCATGTACGGAAGGCAACTGAGGAAGGCAACTGATCAATGTTTCTCTCTCCCTTCTTTTCTCTCTCCCCCCCCTCTTTTCTCTCTCTTTATATATCCTCGGGTGAGGATTTAAAAATACATACATACATTCATTCATACATACATACATATGTGTTTTCCAGGTTCCAAATTTTATACTTGGGGATTTTCCAAGAATCTTCAGTTACTGATTTCTAATTTAATTGCATTGTGGTAAGAGAATATCGTGTGTATGACTTGAATTCTTTTACATTTATTGAGACATTTTATGGCTAAGAATATGGTCTACCTTACTAAATATACCATGTGGACTTCAGCAAAATATGTGTTCTGTTGTTGGACAGAGAACTCGACAAATACCAATCAGGTCAAGGAGGTTAAAAATGTTGTTCAAGTCTACTATATCCTTGTTGATTTCTGTCCTCTTATTCCATCAATTATTAAGACTGGTATTGAAATTTCAGACTATAATTGTAGATTTGTCTCTTTCTCCTTTCAGCTCTATCAGATTTTGCTTCATGTATTTTGAAGCTCTGTTATTAAGGGCATAAACATTTAGAACTGTTATGTCTCTTTGATTAACTGACCCCTTTATCATTATGAAATGATCTTCTTTATCTCTGGTAAATGTTATTGTGTATTAAGAAAAGCTTTTGAAAATAATTAAAATACTTGTAAAAACTTAGATTTATAATTTAATAATTAAATTACTTTTTCCAGCTATAGCTAAGATAACCTTTAGCAATCAATTTCATTTCACCTTACTGTTTAGAATGACATACATTTTAATAAATAAATGCTGTTGACATCAGCAAACTGTTATATTAACTTCAATTTACAAGGCTAAATGTAGTTTACACAATTCCTCTCACTGTAACAAAAAGACTTTTTTTAAGCTTCAATAATATCTGTGTGTTCCAAACCGTGCAAAATGAATGATGAACTTTGTTTAAACAACAAAGAGGGTACAGTTTTATCAAAGTTATTTGCTACAGACAAGCAATTTAAAATAGGTCCTTGGTGATTCCAGTTAGAAGACATTATCAGCATCAGTTAAGCTGGCTGGGTCATGAAACTACACAAGTGAAAAAGTAAGTCATCTCTGATAAAATCAGTTCCTTTTCCAGAACACAAAGCAGTGCAATTCTCTACTATTACACCTGCCACTGAAAGTTTTATAACGAAGAAGGGTTGTGCCCAGCTGGTGTGGCTCACTGGAGCATCTACCCATGAACCAGGAGATCACAGTTCAATTCCCAGTCAGGGTATATGCCTGAGTGTGGGGTCGATCCTCAGTAGGGGTCATGCAGAAAGCAGCCGATCAATGATTCTGATTCTGTCATCATTGATGTTTCCATCCCTCTCTCCCTCTTTATAAAATCAATAAAAACAATTTAAGAGGAGGAGGAGGAGGAGGAGGAGGAGGAGGGGGGGGGAGGGGGAGGAGGAGGAGGAGGAGGAGGAGATGAGAACTGCAAACACAAATGCCAATCGTGAGAACCAGAAAACATAGGCTGCCACTAGTAGTCAAATCCATCCAACTGTTGTCAAATGAACTTAGCAAAACCAGAACTTCCCTTTTTGCCTTTTTAAGAGAAGCTAGAACCCAGGATTTCTATGTAAATCTCCAATTTGTAAAATGTCGGCAACTAAATCAAAATTCTTAAACACTAGTAAGATTAAACAAACACATAAGCAGGGTATATCACTCTAAAGCAGAGGTGGGGAACTTTTTTTCTGCCAGGGGCTATTCGGATATCTATAACAGCATTCACTTAACATAATTCACTTAATATAAATGTATGTTGCTATGAAAAAAGCTCCTAGGTTTATTGAATTTCGAGTCCCATCTGAAGTTGCCTTGGCAGGGCCAGACCAAATGATTTTGCAGGCCTTATACAGCCCACAGGCTACCCCTGTTCTAAAAGGTTAAGTCTACAAAAGAACAATTTCTAAATTCCACTTAAAAAGATGATGTTTCTCTTATCAATGTTTCTCTCTCTCTCTCTCCCCCTTCCTCTCTCTCTAAAAATCAATAAAAACCTCTTTTTAAAAAATTTAACCTGGTTAAATATCTAACTTCACCATTAAACTTATATGAGTCGATGAACCAAACTGTGTATCAAATTGATAATATCCTATATAATAGAAGGCTAATATGCAAATTGTACCCTTGACCAGGAGTTCGACCAGGGGGCAGGGCCATCCGGCCAACCGCCCACGGCCCCTGCCCCCAATTATCCCCCCCGCCCCCCTGCACCCCAATTGGGGGTGGGGCCGGCTGGCCAACCTCCCATGTCCCCTCTCTTCAGCCAGGCCTGGCCCAATCGGCCCCAATTGGGGCGGGCCAGCTGGACCCCACCCATGCACAAATTTGTACACTGGGCCTCTAGTCCTATATAACAGAAACCTAATATGCAAATTGTTCAACTGGGAGTTCAACCGCTCGCTATGATGTGTACTGACCACCAGGGGGTGACATATAACAGGGCGGGCGTTAGTGACGCTGTGCTGGCAATGGGCAGCAGTGGAGGTGTTGCCAGCCCTGATGGTCCCTGATGAGAGCTGGACCATGGCGGGATGGTGGAGCAGGTGAGTGAGAGATGCCAGGCCAAGGTGGGTGTGAGCGGGAGCCCAATCACCCTGCCAATCACCTCACAGACTACGACCAGTGGGGGGGGGGGGGGGTGGCTGCCGTAAGGCTCCCAGGCACTGAGGGAGCTGGGCGGGGGGGCCCAGCCCCCATCAGTCACCCCGCAGTCGGGATGGTGGAGCAGGTGAAGGGGCAACACCAGGCCAAGGCGGGGTCCCAGGTGGGGCTGCAAGGCTGGGGATGTGAGCTGGGGCTGTGAGCCTGGGGGCACGAGCCGGGGCCCGATCCCCACAGGCCACCCCAAGGGACCCCACCCATGCACAAATTTGTACACCGGGCCTCTAGTAACCATATAAAAGGGAATGAAAGCAGAACTAATCCAAGTAACTTTTGAGCAATTTATTTTAACATTAAGAACTGAAAAGAAATCTTGAGCTTTACTTAGAAGGCTTGCTTTTTATAGTGATAACTAGAGGCTTGGTGCACAAAATTCGTGCACTTGGGGGGGTGGTCCCTCAGCCTAGCCTGCACCCTCTCAGTCCTCGGGGGATGTCCAACTGACAGCTTAGGCCCGCTCCCCGGCAGTAGGACATCCCTAGAGCTGCCACAGAAGTGGAAGAGGCTCCTACCACGGCCACTGCGCTCGCCAGCTGTGAGCCTAGCTCAGGGCTTCTGGCTGAGCAGCACTCCCCCTATGGGAGCACACTGACTCCTGCATTGAACGTCTGCCCCCTGGTGGTCAGTGTGCATCATAGTGACCGATCATTCTGCCATTTGGCCAATTTGCATATTAGCCTTTTATTATACAGAATGGCTGTAGCAATTATAACATTATTCTGTATGTATTCTGTGATGGAACAACTGTTGGAAACCAGAGTTCTTGTTGTGAGAAAAGGGAGATATAAATATAGAATGGAGAAGGCAAGTAAAATCTATCTATCTAAGCGACCGGCCGATAGCTATGATGCACACTGACCACCAGGGGCAGACACTCAACACAGAAGCAGAAACCACAGGCAAGGAAACATGGAACAGACTGATGAATCTCAGGGGGAAGAGGGGAGAGTGGGAAGAGATTAACCAAAGATCTTATATGCATACTAAGTGGGGTCCCTCAGCCTAGCCCAGCCGTGGGCAAACTATGGCCCGCGGGCCGGATCCAGTCCGTTTGAAATGAATAAAACTAAAAAAAAAAAAAAGACCATACCCTTTTATGTAATGATGTTTACTTTGAATTTATATTAGTTCACACAAACACTCCATCCATGCTTTTGTTCCGGCCCTCCGGTCCAGTTTAAGAACCCATTGTGGCCCTCGAGTCAAAAAGTTTGCCCACGCCTGGCCTAGCCTGTGGGGATCGGGCCAAAACCAGCTCTCCGACATCCCCAAACCGAGCGGTTCCAGATTATGAGAGGGCACTGGGCCTCTACTGTATTAGAATTGAATTAGAGGTATTAAATGAATTCATAGCTTTAAAAATACATATATACTAAATATAACGGGGTACCCTGAATTGGATCAGAGAAAAGAAAAAGCACATATATGGTAACACTAGTGAAATTAAAGCAAAATCTGTATTTTAATTAATAGCAATGTAATGATATTCATGTCCTCGTTTTGACAAATGTACTATGGTAACATAAAACATTAACCATAAAGACATAAAGAGGGGGGAGAACCAAGATGGCGGCATAGGTTAACGCCGGAGTTTGCTGCCTTGAACAACTACTTCAAAAGTGAAACTAAAAGACGAAACGGACATCACCCAGAACCACAGGAACGCTGGCTGAGTGGAAGTCCTACAACTAGGAGGAAAGAGAAACGCATACAGACACTCAGAGGAGGCGCAGTGCTGAAGTCAAATTGTGAGGTGCGGAGTGTGCGGAGCGGGCTGGCGGTGGAGGGCGCGGTTGGCGTTTTCAATCAGGAGGGAGTCGCAGACTCTGAGCTCCAGATATGGGAGAGTCTTTAGGAACCCAGACTCAAACGGGAGAAGCGGGACTGTCTGGCTTCGGTCAGAGCGAGTGCAGCTTTCTCTCTGAGGTTTGCAGCGGTTGCTGGGACTCAGAGAGGCAGAGCCCCTGGGGACAGGACTGAGAGCCGCCATAACTGCTCTCTCCGGCCCACCCTGTTGATCCTGTGCGACCCGCCCCGCCCAAGCCCTGCACAAAGGCATTTGCTGGATAGCCTCAGGCAAAGGCTAGATTAGCACCTCCCTGGAGGACAGAAGTTCTCTCACTGCAGACACAGCTGATTCTCACAGCCACTTGGCCTGGAGGTCAAACCCTCCCTGGTATTAGCTACAACAATCAAGGCTTAACTACAAGACAGCGCACAAAGACCACTAGGGGGTGCACCAAGAAAGCATAACAAAATGCGGAGACAAAGAGGACAAAATTGTCAATGGAAGATATAGAGTTCAGAACCACACTTTTAAGGTCTCTCAAGAACTGTTTAGAAGCCGCCGATAAACTTAATGAGATCTACAAGAAAACTAATGAGACCCTCGACGTTATGATGGGGAACCAACTAGAAATTAAGCATACACGGACTGAAATAACGAATATTATACAGACTCCCGACAGCAGACCAGAGGAGCGCAAGAATCAAGTCAATGATTTGAAATGCGAGGAAGCAAAAAACACCCAACCGGAGGGGCGGAATGAAAAAGGAATCCAAAAATGCGAGGATAGTGTAAGGAGCCTCTGGGACAGCTTCAAGCGTACCAACATCAGAATTATAGGGGTGCCAGAAGATGAGAGAGAGCAAGATATTGAAAACCTATTTGAAGAAATAATGACAGAAAACTTCCCCCACCTGGTGAAAGAAATGGACTTACAGGTCCAAGAAGCGCGGAGAACCCCAAACAAAAGGAATCCAAAGAGGACCACACCAAGACACATCATAATTAAAATGCCAAGAGCAAAAGACAAAGAGAGAATCTTAAAAGCAGCAAGAGAAAGAAACTCAGTTACCTACAAGGGAATACCCATACGACTATCAGCTGATTTCTCAACAGAAACTTTGCAGGCCAGAAGGGAGTGGCAAGAAATATTCAAAGTGATGAATACCAAGAACCTACAACCAAGATTACTTTATCCAGCAAAGCTATCATTCAGAATTGAAGGTCAGATAAAGAGCTTCACAGATAAGGAAAAGCTAAAGGAGTTCATCACCTCCAAACCAGGATTATATGAAATGCTGAAAGGTATCCTTTAAGAAGAGGAAGAGGAAGAAAAAGGTAGATACAAATTATGAACAACAAATATGCATCTATCAACAAGTGAATCTAAGAATCAAGTGAATAAATCTGATGAACAGAATGAACTGGTGATTATAATAGAATCAGGGACATAGAAAGGGAATGGACTGACTATTCTTGGGGGGGAAAGGGGTGTGGGAGATGCGGGAAGAGACTGGACAAAAATCGTGCACCTATGGATGAGGACAGTGGGTGGGGGGTGAGGGCGGAGGGTGGGGCGGGAACTGGGAGGAGGGGAGTTATGGGGGCAAAAAAGAGGAACAAATGTAATAATCTGAACAATAAAGATTTAAAAAAAAAACGCAGATTGTATCAAAGATGCAAAAAAAAAAAAGACATAAAGAACTCTTTAGCACCTTTTCAACATTTCTGTAAAACGAAAATAATTAAAAAATAAAATATTTTATTTTATTTATTTTTTTAATTAAATCTTTCAGTACACAGGACAACACTCCAACCAACTGAGCCACACCAATCAAGGCAAAAAATAAAATATTTTAAATATGTATTCAACATTATTGATAATAGACAAGTGGAAAGAGCCCAAAAGACCATCAATTGATGAAGAGATAAATAAAACACAGTAGTACATCCATACAACGGATGTCATTCAGCAACGAAAAGAAATTAAGTACTGCTACATGCTACAAGCTGGATGAAGCCTGAAAACATTATGCTAAGTGGAAGAAGTCACAAAAGACTACATATTGTATGGTTCTATTTATAGGAAATGTTCAAAATAGAAGAGAAAGTAGACGGGTGGGCTGCCTAAAGCTAGGGGGTTGGGGGAAATGGGGAGTGACTGCTAATAGGTATAGGGTTTCTTTTTGGGGTGATGAAAATGTTCTAGCATTGATCATAGTGATGGTTGAACAATTGTGAGTATGCTAAAAACCAACAAACTATATACTTCAAATCAGTGAATTGTGTAGTATGTGAATTATAGCTCAATAAAGCTCTTAACAATGCATGTATGTGTATCTCCTCCTTCTCTCTGCTAAAAATAAAATCCAAAAGCAGTGTCACCCCACAAGCAATAAACAAATGCAGCACCTAAATTTTTATTTCTCTCTTTTTTTTTTTAAGGGACGGGGAGAGACAGAGAGAAAAACTTTGATGTGAGAGAGAGACATTGATTGGTTGCCTCCCGCACGCACCCTGACCAAGGCCGGGGATCAAGCCTGCAACCTAGGCACGTGCCCCCCGACCGGAATCAAACCCTGGACCCTTCAGTCCATGGGCCGATGCTCTATTCAATGAGCCAAACTGGTTACAACTAAATTTTTATTTTTTAAAACCACCCTCCACCGTAGGATACTAGCTCCTTGGAAAAATGGCCAATCATATCAAGACTGGGCAAGAAGAGTACAAGATACCCTTAGAACATCTTATGCAAAGGAGAAAACAAAACAAAACCATTGCTCAAAGACTAATGGGGGCCTATCAAAAGGACACGGGAACTAGCTTGAAGAGTCTCCCATTGGCCAGTCTGTGAATAATTCAGCATCAAAATGAATGACAGTTATGGAGTATATAACACATTTGATTTTTTTAAGCCTTGTGTCCATACTGATATTATAAAAAGTGAAAGAAGAGGAGGGAAGGAAAGGAATGCTCCTTACAATAGAATGCCAACTAATAAACATAATAGTAAAGATCAAAAACCATATTACACCCTAGCTCAGTTGATTAGAGCATCATTTCCACAGGCCAAGGTTGTGTTTTTGATTCACCATCACCCCACCCCCGTTGGGGCACATTAATGCGTTAATGAATGCATTAATTAAGTGGAACAACAAATTGATGTCTCTCTGTCTCTCATCAGTGAATTATAAAAACCACATTACTATCGTCACAGTATTTAGATTTGAGAATTATCAATGGGTACTAAAACCACTGAGTAGAAGGGGATTGGAAATAGGATATTTATACAATCTCAGACTCTTCCCTAGAGATACTATTACAAAGAAATAAAATGTATCACCAGAAATCTGGTGGCCACCACTTCAACCAAGTAATCAAATTTAACATCACTAATAATTTGTCAAACTGATATGACATACCTTCTGTGATGCACTAAGAAGGACATCACATTAGTTATATAGTGTTAAAAATGCATAGCCTTCATCTAATCATGAGGGATGAGGAAGACAAACTCAAACTAAAGGGCAGAATTCTAAAAAATCAAATGTCAATATCATGAAGAAAAAAAGTCCAAGGTATTATTCTAGATTAAAGATTAAAATCTGAGAATCAAAAGATAACAGGAAAATCTCTAAACACTTGGAATTTAAATACACTTCTAACCAAGTTATGGTTCAAGAGGAAATTTAAGGAATTACAAAATATTGTGAATTGAACAAAAAGGAAAGACAACATATAAAAATTTGTGGAATGCAGTTAAAGCAGCACTTACAGGGAAATGCAGGGGTGAGCAAAAATAGGTTTACAGTTGTGAATATGCAAAACAGTTTATTCCTTCAATTGTAAGAAAATAGAAAGAAAAAAGAGCACACAGCAAAAATAAACCCCAAGAAAAAAGAAGAAAGAAAATAAAAAACATTGAAGAAAAACTGGCCGGGTAGCTCAGTTGGTTAGAGCATTGTCCTGATACACCAAAGTCCCAGTTCGATCCTTGGTCAGGGTACATACAAGAATCAACCAATAAATGCATAAATAAGTGGAACAACAAATCAATAACAAATCAATGTCTGTCTCTGTTTCTCCCTTCCTCTTTCTCTAAAATCAATCAATAAATAAACATTTTTTTACAGGTAAAAGGAAGAAATAAAACTCTCCCTATTCACTGGCAGGACTCTATGTAGAAACTCCAAGTAATCTACCAAATAAGTAACAACTAAATGTAATCAGTGATACTAGAATCAGTGATACTAGAATGGATCAGGAAACAGAAAAACAAAAAAATGCTATAATGTATATTATTGGAAAAATTTTAATGTAGACTATATATCAGATAATTTTGTAACAAAGCTAATTTTCCTAATGTGATTATTATATTGTGTAAGAGAATGTCCTTGTCCTTCAGAAATACATGCTAAACTTATTCTCAAACTAGGGTCCCAGTGCACAAATTCATGCACAGGTGGGGTCCCTTAGGGTGGCCTGAGGGGATCAGGCCCCAGCTCGCGCCCCCAGCCTTGCAGCCCTGCCTGGCACCCCGCCTTGGCCTGGTGCTGCCCCCTCACCTGCTCCACCATCCCGCCTGCCTGCTCCCTCAGGGCCTGGGAGCCGGGCTGCGGCCCTGCCCCCTGCCACCACCGCTGGTCGCTGTCTGTGGGGCAATCTGGCCCCCACTTGCTCCCACCTTGGCCTGGCACCACCCACTCACCTGCTCCACCATCTTGCCGCAGTCCCCATACACCAACGTTTCTCAACCTGTGGGTCGCAACCCCTTTGGGGGTCGAACAACCCTTTCACAGGGGTTGCCTAAGACCATCGGAAAACACATATATAATTACATATTGTTTTTGTGATTAATCACTATGCTTTAATTATGTTCAATTTGTAACAATGAACATACATCCTGCATATCAGATATTTACATTATGATTCATAACAGTAGCAAAATTACAGTTATGAAGTAGCAACGAAAATAATTTTATGGTTGGGGGTCACCACAACATGAGAAACTGTATTAAAGGGTCACAGCATTAGGAAGGTTGAGAACCACTGTTATATATGGTTTTTCTGATGGTCTTAGGCAACCCCTGTGAAAGGGTCGTTCAACCCCCAAAAGGGGTCGCAACCCACAGGTTGAGAACCGCTGCCATACACAATGAACTAATGGACTACAACTAGCCTAAAGCTAAACCAAACCCAGGTCCACCTTGGAATGGAGACTCTGGACACTGGCTTTACTTTTAGCTCTGCTGAATCCCCAGCTGCACCTCTTCCAGGACTGGCTTAAGGGAAATGAGATTTTGCAATACCAGGGATGTAATTCCACACAAATAACGCTTTCTAGCACATCTTATCCTCCTGTAGGGACCTCTGGAAATGCTTATTCCAATGGCACCCCAAGAACCCCACTCCCACTAGCAATGGAGAAAGACCATCCACACATTTCTCTGATAACACAAAGAAAAGGTATAAGGCCTAAGCCTAGGGCATTCCACCTTTAGAAGTAAGGAAAGAGAATCTAGAAAACATGACTGAGAAGCAACTGCCATAATTCAGAAAAAAACAAGTCAGGATGATATAGCATCCAGAAAACTATTGAGGTTTTTTAAATAATGGGGACTAATCAATTAACTTTGTCAAATGTTGATGAGAGGTAGAGTAAGACAAAGTGAGAAAGTAGAGAAAATGAGTATGAGCAATTCTTTTTGACATTTTTTTCTGTAAATGAGAATGAAAAGTGGATGTGTGTGTGAGAGAGAAAACAGAGATGGTACAGTATGTTCACATGCTTATAAAAATGACTCAGCAGGAAAGAAAAGATGATACAGAAGAGAAAAGGGATAACTCCGGAAGCAAAATCCTTAAATAGGCAAGAGGCAACAGCACAGATGGAGGGGCCATATATATGTGGCTAACAGTAAGAAAGGGAAAAAAAATTAAACAGACTTCTTGGTAATGAAACTGGAAGAGAAAAATGACTAGATAATGCTAAGGGTACATGTTTATATTTTGGGCCATAAGCTTAAAGTGAAACCAGTCAGTACTGTTATTTGCTTTCTCCAGTCACATTCAGCTGCTCAGGTTCAAGGAACCATAGAACTGGCAAAGAATTGGATTTAATCAGTTCTGAAGTTTTGCCCTGATTAGAGTGAAGAAATGAAAGAGAGAGTTGATAACTTGACCCCACAAAATAGTACAGAGCACTAGCAGGTATTAAAATTCTCATTCAATGAATCAATGTAATTGGGTAAGGAAAGAATTATATATAAGAGGATGACAGACAATGAAAATGTGGTTTGGCTAATGGCCTGGAGGTCTCGATGGAATGCCAGAAATGTCAAAATAGGGAACTAGAATATATGAGTTGGCAAAAGAAGAGATGGAAGTCAAAATTAGATGCTTATAGTTTTTAAGTTATAGAGTGGGTAATAAGGTCTAGGGCAATGTTCTTCACTCTGACTACACATTAGAGCCAGCTGGAACACATTAAAAATATCAGACCAATAAAATAAGAATTTCAGAGGATGGCACACAACTATCAATATTTTTTAGCTGCCTAGTCCATTGTAATGTTCAGTCAGATTAAGAACCAATAGTCTTGGGTGTGATCATGGAAGTGAGAAGCTGAGGCAGGTTGGAAAAGAAACTTGCAATCTGCAGATTCAAGAACTTCTAATGAAGTTTTCAACTATTATTCCCAATATAAATAAAAGCATGAACTATGTTAAAAGTACTTTACATGCATTAACTAATTTTATATTCATAACAGCTCAATATTTTTAATGATGAGGAAGAATGGAAGAGAACAGGGAACAGAGTGTACTGAATTTAGAGTCCTGGTTATAGTACTATTTAAAGACTAGAGTCCCGGTGCACAAAATTTGTGCACTCGGAGGGGGTCCCTCAGCCCAGCCTGCACCCTCTCACAGTTCAGGAGCCCTTGGGGGATGTCCTACTGACGGCTTGGGAGTGGGCCTAAGCTGTCAGTTGGACATCCCTAGTGCTGCCACGAAGGCGGGAGAGGCTCCCGCCACCACCTCTGCACTTGCCAGCCATGAGCCCGGCTTCTGGTTGAGTGGCGCTCCCCCTGTAGGAGCACACTGACCACCAGGGGGTAGCTCCTGTGTGGAGTGTCTGCCCCCTGGTGGTCAGTGCGCATCATAGTGACCGGTCGTTCTGCCACTCGATTTGCATATTAGCCTTTTATTATATAGGCTGAATTCTGGTAACTTAAATATTATAAACCCATATAATAGTTAAGTAGTTGTATTGGGCAACTACTTAAAAAAAGATGTATAGCTAATAAGCCAATCTATATCTATAAAAGGCTAAGTGTCCATCTGACCGGTACCTATGACATGCACTGACCACAAGGGGGAAGGCGCTCAACGCAGGAGCTGCCATGACGCACACTGGCCATCCTATCTAATAAAAGAGAAACATGGTAATTAGCGTACAACCGCTACCCTTCCCATTGGCTAATCAGGGCGATATGCAAATTAACTGCCAACAAAGATGGTGGTTAATTTGCATATGTAGGAGCAATGCTGGGAGGTGAAAGGGGAAGAAGGCGCCTGCCACACGGTGATTGGAAACCAAAGTGGCAGCTAAGAGCTAGGTGGCAAGGTAAAAGTGGCCCTGGGGCTCAAATGGAAGGAGGCGATGGTGGGGCCCCACCCCCTGTGCGGCCAGGCCATCAGTGCGGAGATCAGGCAGAACATGGGGATGACAGGGGCCCCCGCCAGTGTGCAGCCCGCTCTGTGTAAGGCCAGGCCATCCCCACGGAGCTCAGGCTGAACAAGGGGATAACAGGGGCCCCCGCCCGTGTGCAGCCCGCTCCGTGTAAGGCCAGGCCATCGGCATGGAGATCAGGAGGAACATGGAGATGACAGGGCCCCTGCCCCATGTGCAGCCCGCTCTGAGTGCGGGCAGGCCATCCGCACGGAGCTCAAGGGGAAAGCGGCGAAGGCGGGGACCCCGCTCCGTGTGCAGCCCGCTCCGAGTGCCAGCAGGCCATTGGCAGGCAGCTTAGGCTGAATGATGGCAGGGGTCCCCGCCCCGTGTGCAGCCCGCTCCGGGTAAGGCCAGGCCATCGGCAGGGAGATCAGGTGGAACATGGAGATGACAGCCCCCCCCCTCCCCCACCGTGTGCAGCCAGGCCATCGGCAGGCAGCTCAGGCTGAACAAGGGGATGGCAGGGGCACCCGCCCCGTGTGCAGCCCGCTCTGTGTTCAGCCTTCCTGAGTGCAGCCCCAGACATCGGTGCAGGGCTCAGATGGAACATGGTGATGGCGGCAGCCCCGCCCCCTGTGCGCCCAGGCCATGGGCGTTGGGCTCAGGAGGCTCCACCAGCAAAGCGGGACTGTGGATTGGGAATGGGCACAAGGCAGACCTCCTGGTCCTTCCCCTCAGCTGGCAGGCTCCTATCAATCTTCAGTTTCTACTGAAAGGAATGTGGCGCCTCCACTGCGCAGCCTCCCAGGACTCCGACTCTCAGGCTCCAGAGTGGAGACTTCAACAAGGACTTCAGCGCCTGCTCAGGGGGGAAACCGCCACCTCCCTACTCCACAGCTGCTTCTGTGTCTGCAAGAAGTGCGCATGCTCCTTTCTGTGACATGGGCAGAGTGAGAGCCTGAGTTGAGGGGTTCCACCATAGCATAGCAGCTGGACCAGTGCAGGGATGGAGGGAAGGAGGGTGGGGAAGGAGCAAGGGGGAAGCCCTGGTTCCCTGCTCCTCCTCCCACAGGTATGGCCCTTGCTGCTGTTATGATAAAAGGAGTTGTGTTTTTCTAACTCTGTCTGGGTAAAGGAAACAAGTGTCTGTGGATTGCTGATCTTATTCTCAGAGCTGCCAGTTAATCCCTCTGGATGCATCATATCCAACCTCCATAGGATCCGAGGGGCAGGATCAACCTTCGTTCCATAGTTGAGGAAATTGACCAATAAACACAGGTGTCTCATGCCTCAGTGTTAACTACCACAGAAATCTCCAGGTAATGACTCAGATTCTATATCTAAGGGTATATTTTCTTCTGTTTTCATGTTTAATTCAGCCCCAAGAATCAAATAATACAATAAAGAATAAAATGAGTTCAGGGGGCTCAGCATTGTATTCCCAGGGCCTTTCGTCCCATACAAACCACAGAGCTCAGTTATCCTGAGATGAAAGGAAAGAAAAGAGAAACATGAAAGGTTTCCCAGCTCAGTCACAGAGACATCTCATAACCACATATTAAGGACATGGCATTAACTTAGGAGTGGAAAGGACACAAATGGAATAGAATATGGAGCCACTTGGAGTGAGCAGGCCAGCAGGGGGACAGTTGGGGGCAAGCAGGCCAGCAGGGGGTGAGGGCAGTTAGGGGCAAGCAGGCCTGCAGGGGGGGTAGTTGGGGTGAGCACACTGGTACAGGGGGAAGTTGGGGCTGATCAGGCTGGCGGGGGGGGGGGGGGGGCAGCATTTGGGGGTGAGTAGGCTGGTGGCGGGGGGAAGTTGGGGGCAAGCAGGCTGGCAGGCAGGTAACTGGTTAGGAGCCAGCAGTCTCAGATTGTGAGAGGGATGTCCGACTGCCAGTTTAGGCCCGATCCCTGTAAACCAGCAGTAGGACATCCTTCCAGGGGTCCCAGATTGGAGAGGGTGCAGGCTGGGCTGAGGGACACTCCCCCTAGCCCCCGAGTGCACAAATTTTTGTGCACGGGGCCACTAGTTTAAAAATAAACGGCACCACGGACCTGGCGCCGACAAACCAACACTCGGCTTCCCCCAAGTGGGACACAAGGCCCCACCACCAGCCCAGAGCAACACCCCACCAAATCGCAGCCGATGCTGCCATGGCACAAAATGCGGCCCATAGCCAGGCCAGCCCAGAAATGGTGGCTGTGGGTGCTCGGGTAACGATGTCATGTAGCAACATCCAGCTTCCTCTCCCTAGCAACTAGCCTCCTTGGAGTTTCTTCAGCCCAGGAACACAACTTGCTGTATAGCCAGGTGGAGACATTTCACACTTAACCAAATGTTTGTGAAGCGTTTTCCCATGCCTCATCTCATTTGATCCTCACAGAAGTCCTGGAGTAGGTAGATAGGAGGCTCAATAGAATCCTATTTTCTTTTCATTAGCTGGAAAATGGAGATTTAGAAAGCTTAGAAACTTGACCCAACTGAAAAGAAGAAATGGTGGACCTTGAAAATGACTTCAGGTTTTTTCACTGCGTACAATATAGTCAAACACTGCTGCAGTTAAATATTTTACCCTTTGTTCTCCCTGCGTGATCTACAATAACAATCTGCTTCATGTTGATATTTACTACTGTGTTGCTGACAATTACCTGAAAGGGAAGTTGGGGTGCTTCACTGGACTGGAAAAAGTTTAGCTAAATCAGAAAGCAGGTCTAATTAGGCAAGTTTATTCTATATCTATAAAAGGCTAAATTGATTTGTGCATCTGTCATTGTCGATTGTGAATTTGGTTGACATTTCTATTATAGAGAAAGGGCGAATAGAGATACTAAAATATTTCTTCTAATTAATTTCCTTTCAATGTGCAAGAATTTGTGCACCAGGCCACTAGTATTGTAATAACTATGTATGTATGGTGTCAGATGAGTCCCAGAAACATCAGGTGGAACATATTTTAAAGTAAGCATATGATTATCTAACCCAGTGATTCTCAACCTTGGCTGCACATTAGAATTACCTGGGAATCTTTTTAAAATCCTGATTGAGACCCAGAAGTCAGGATTTTAAAAAGATTCCCAGGTGATTCTAATGTGCAGCCAAGGTTGAGAACCACTGGTCTAACCACTAAAATGTACACCTGAAACTAATACATAATAATACTGAATGTAGACTGTAATTGAAAAATTTTAGAAAGACTATTCCAGCAAAAAAACCTTTATTTTTCAAAGATGTAAAAAGTAATTTGGCTTGGACCATCGTGTTAGCAAAGTGATTTCATTATAGCATTATTTTAAGAATAAAAAGTAGACTTACTAAAATGTCAAAGATAGAAAAGGGTTAAATAAACTGTGACAGTAAAACACGTTATGCTTAAAAAGACAACAATATGAACATTAACAACAGAATTATAAACAACTATAGATAGAAGTAGTAATATTATACCAATTAATATATTATGCAAGTGTACTAACCACTACAATGCACTCTTGAAACTAATACAAAATAATATTGAGAAATAATAAAATAAATGAACAATATTAAACATATATATTATACAGCCCTGGCCAGGTAGCTCAGTTGGTTAAAGCCTGGTCCTGACACATCAAGATTTCCAGTTCAATCCTTGATCAGGGCACATACAAGAATCAACCAATGAATGCACGTAAGTAATTGAAACAACAAATCAATGTTGATCGGTCTATCTGTCTCTATCTCTGTCTCCCTCCCTTCCTCTCTCTAAAAGCAGTAATTTTTTTAAAACGTAAAAAATACATAGAATGCAAGTACAATAGAATTAAAGTATACAGAAAAATGTAAAGTAAGATAAGAACTAATTTTTTTCCTTTAAATTTCCTTTAATCATGTTACATTCTTTTCCAGTAAAAAGATTTTCAAATACCAATTTTGGCTCTATTACTCCTATTTATATAAGTACAGTACTATGTCAAGTATAAGTAGAAAAACATTAAACTTTATAAACTACCTAACTTTGTCGCACAAAAATAGTTTTAATTTTTTAAATTAATTTATTTATTGTTGACAGTATTACAGATGTTACCCATTCTCCCTACTTTTGCCCACCCTCTAACAAGACCCCCCACCCCAGGCCTTCACCACATTATTGATTTCAAATAATAATGCCAAAGACCTACTGTTCCACACCAGCTGTACTATTTACAGCTCTTTCTCCCAGTTTTAACTCTTATAAAGGTATCTTCAATTCCAACAAAGCACCTCATTATTACAAGTCTGTCAAACTGACAATCTGAAAGAGGTATAAATTGTGGCACCAGCATAGCGAAGATAAAATTTTAATCCATGTATTATTATGAAAGCTTATTTGTCCTTACTACCTAAGTTTCAGTAAACATATTATATTGGAAATTCAAACTAGAACAGAAATTGCGTTTTGCAAATCAGAAAGACCAAGTGAGACAACCTGTCTCTGACTCAGCAGCTTTCTTTTTACATACAACCTGTACTTAAGCTGCAAGGATAAAACTGAGCAGCAAAGCCAATGTGAAATCAATATCTGTCTTGGCAAGAAACTCCAACGAAAATACAAAATGTTTTGGTCTTTAACTCACAGATATACAAAGAGCAAAGGTACCTGGTTGGGTTATTATTCATCATGCAAAATCCTATGTGTAGCTACATATTAGCTTTTATCAGAGATATTTAACATGTTTCTTTATAGAGAATACTTCAAACAAGTAACTTCCAAGTCTGGCACCAGGACTTGTTATAACCTACACACCACTGCAGTTCCTTGTAATTTAAAACATTTGCGTTTTAAGAACAATCCTCACATGCCAATTTCTTCAGCTGAAAGTTCAAGTTTCTACTACAAAATACTATACGTACTTCCACAACAGAACGCACTAATTTACAAATGGTTCTCGAGTAAAATACTCCAAAATACAACTTCAACATTTCCGTCGTGGATTTTCTATTATCCAAATTAACAATTCTAAACAGTAGTGCACTAGAGAAACATTATCAGTCCGCTAACATCGGTAATACAAAAGATCAGATGGGTAATCCTGTATGTCCACCGGAGACACCGACGAGGGGAAAGCGTAGCCTGAGTTTGCCATCCCTAGAGAAAGGAGTCACAGCAGCCTCCATACAGGAGAGGCTTCCTCGTGAATACAAACCCAAGTTCACTTCCGAGTTCCCAGTCCCACACCAAGAAGGCACTTCACCAACTCTTCAACTGAAGTACCAACAAAATAAAATTCAGCAGGGGGGGGGGGGGGGGTCATGGTTCTACTGATCAAGAAGAGAGGGACTAAAGCTCAGAAATGTTTACCTTCTCTAACTAATTTTGCTCTCATCACGTGTACACACAACACTGCTCTGCGTTGCAGAGAGCTGCTTAATGCACATGATCACCTCGAATCAAATACCTGAAAACTTGGCGCCTTAGCACCCACATCCTCCCCTTTCTTACTAGACCTTTCACCTTCCGAAGAGTCGGAAAGGGAAGACCGACTTCCACCGTAAACAGGGGCCTGGGGAGAACGCCTTCGCGCGGGGTTGCACACAATTAAGCAGGCGGCTTCAATGAAGCAGTCCATTTCCCAGACTACGAGGCTTGACAATCTCTCCGAGGCAAAAATCAAACACGGCTGGAGGTTCATTACTGGACGTGACACTTTCCCTCTCGTTCGCACACGTAGCTGAGATAACTTGCCCTAAAGTTTGCCGTGTGAAACACTCAAATAATGGGGGGGGGGGGGGGGTGGAGGGGAGTACTATTTAGAAACTGGGTCATTCCTTATTTGTTCTGATGAGGCACGGCCTTAGGGAGGGAAAAGGTCTACGAAGCAGGAAAAAAAAGGGGGGGAGGTGGGAGAAAAAACAACAGCATCCTCAATGCAGAAAAGTTACGTTACAGCTCTTTACAAAAGTCAGCCAGCACTAGGGGCTCATTCTTTGGTTTTGTGGTTAGTCACTCGGCGATGAATGGAACCTGCCTTTCTAAAAGTTTCCCCAACAAAGACGTCGCCAGGAGCGGCCACGGCAGGCAGAGGAGGAAATGCTCTCCATTTACCTGCGACACCTGCCCGCGCGCGCCCCGTTCTCGCCGCGGAGAAGCCCCAGCTCCCGCCGCCCGGCCGCAGCGCCCGCCCGAACGCCCCATCCCCGCCCCACCCTGCCCCCACCCAGGCGGCAGGCGCCCCGGGAGTCCCGAGGGCCCAGATCCCCGGGCTTCCCCGCAAGTGGTTCTCAGGAGCCCGGGCGGTGGCGTGGGGAGGCCCTTCCTGGCCCAGCCTCTCCCCCCATCACGCCCCGCAGGTTCCGGGGACTCCCCGCCCCCGGAAACCGCGGAGAAACTAGGCCGGGGCGCCGGCCCCGACCCCTCTCCGCCTCCTCGGAGACCCCCCGCAGGCCGGCCTTCGGAGCTCCCCACCCCGCGTGGCTACCTGCCCTGCGCCCTCCCCGCACGGGAGCGCGGGCCCCGAGAAGGCGCGCGCGGGGAGCCTCTGCAAAAGGCCCTCCGCCGCCGCTCACCTGCCGCCGCTCCTTCAGCGCCACCCGGGCACGGCCCCTTCCTGGGGCATGGACGCACCGGCTTCGCGGCCTGGGCGCCCTTGGCGGGGCCGGGCGGGGGACTGGCTCTCGCGGCCGCCGCGGTCCTCTCTGCGCCTGCGCCGCCTCCGGGCTGGGTCTCGGGGGGCGCCGCGCTGCGCGGGTAACGGCCGGGAGCGCGGACTCGCGGCGGCGCCTCTTCTCCACCGAGGCCGGCCGTGCGGGCGCCCGGGCGCCTAGGAGCTGTCCGCCGCACGGCCGTCCAGACCGCCGACGGCCATGTTTCTGTTCCCTTTTTCTTTTTTTTTTCCTCCCCTCCTTCCGCCCCTTTCCACGGAACAGCACTTTCCTACCCTCCTCCCTCTCCTTTTCCTACTGCGGGGGCGGGTGGAAGGGCGAGGGGGAGGGGCGGGGCGGGGAGGATGCGGGGGCGGGGCGCCGCGGGGCCACGCCCCCCGGGAGGCCGAGGCCGCGGCCCGCGCTCCTCCCCCGCCCGCCGGGACCCCCGCGGGTGCGGGGTGCCGACCCGCCCAGCCAGCCTGCGGGCCCCGGCTCCGTGTCGGAGCTGCCGTCGGAGCAGAAACAGTGGGGCAGAAAGGACCCAGGGCGCTCCCCGGCACCCCTCCCTGCGGGGCCCAGACTCACCGTTTGCCGCGGGTTATTGCCTTGGCCTCGGGCAGGTGGCGGCGGCGGCTCCTGGGGAAAGGGACACCCAGGCGCTCGGAGTCGCAGAGGAGCGTGCGGGGCGGGATGCAGGTCCCCGGACCAGGAGCTCCCTTCCTTCCCGAGGCGGGAGCTGGAATTTCCACTCGTGACTGTGGGCCTCTGAGACCCGAGAGGGACCCGCCGACTGGCGCTCCCGAAGGTCCCTTCCCGGCCGCAGCGCCCCAGGAGAGTCCTGGGCTGCGCTCCGCGTGGCCGCCGCGGCCGAGATTTCGGAATGGGAACCGCGAATGTGGAAATGGCTCACGTAACTAATCAGTGCTCTCCTGTCTCCTGAGTAAGTGCAGCTTCCTTATCTACGGGGACGCAGGCACTGTCGTTTCGCCCGAATGCAAGTTTGGCGAGGTTTTTGTTTTTGACAACGGTGTGAAGGTCTTACAGTAAATGAAAAAGAATGGTTATCTGGTAAGGAGCAAATGGTTTGAAACAAATCAGGAGAACTTTTTTTTTTTTTTTTTTTTTGGAAATTAGGAGAACTTTTACCTTCTAACCTCTCCCCCCCACCAAGAAATATTTGGAGTGACTTCACAGGTTCCATGGAAGGTCAAAATTAGAACTGGTAAGATCTGTGCATATCTAATGAGTATTCACATATAATGACCATTTTCCTCTTGAGAGTTAATTTCTCATTCAATCTGCATTTTTTTGGCAAAAAGTATGAGATTAGAACTCGGTCATGAAGGCCCTGTTGTCAACTTCTGAAGTTTGTTGCATATATGGATAATTTGAATTTTGTAGCCAACAGCAGAAACTGCTTTCCTAACCACATTAGCAGTTAGAATCAATTCAGTAGAAATGCACAGCAATAGAAATAAGGCTTATTTAGTCCTATTTTGGAGTCAGTTTGTGCCCATTGAAAACCAATCTTTGATAGTGACAATCTAGACAAGTTTAATGCTTAGGAATTTAGCTTGTGGACTTCTTGTTCCTTTCTCAAGGTGAAATTAATAGTTTAGAAACATTTAATATAGATCAAAAATTTTAATGGATACATTTCTTTTTAAAATATGTTTTCATTGATCTTACAGAGAGAGGAAGGGATAGAGAGAGAGTTAGAAACATTGATAAGAGAGAATAATCCACCAGCTGCCTCCTATACGCTCCCATTGATGATCAAGCCAGAAACCTGGGCATGTGCCCTGACTGGGAATCGAACTGGCCAGCTCTTGGTGCATGGGACTAGAGACTCAAGCAACTGAGCCACACCAGCTGGGCTTAATGGGTACATTTCATTGACATTTATGGGTTGAGAGGTTTCTTCCCCTCTTTCCCTGTTTTTTTTACACCCACAGGAATTAATATGAAAGAAGCCAATATATCTCTCCCATTTGATTGATGGATTTCTCTCAATTGGCAATGTAAGATTTAAGAATTTCTTTAATTATTTTCATTATTTTAATTGTCCTATAGATTTACCATAAAATTTTCATTGCCATTTTCCACCCCATATTTTTTTAAATATATTTTTTATTGATTAAGATATTACATATGTGTCCTTATCCCCACGTTGCCCCCTACCTCCCCCCCCCTCCCCACTCATGCCCTCACCCCCACCCCCCCACCCCCCGTTTTCCGTGTCCATTGGTTAGGCCTATATGCTTGCATATAAGTCCTTTGGTTGATCTTTCCCCCTTAGCCCCACCCTCCCCTACCTTCCCTCCAAGGCCCAACAGTCGAATCAATGCCTCTCCGTCTCTGGATCAGTCCTTGTTCATCAGTTTATGTTGTTCATTATATTCCACAAATGAGTGAGATCATGTGGTATTTATCCGCTCTCCAGTTCCATCCATGCTGTGGCAAATGGTAAGAGTTCCTTTTTCTTCTTCCTCTTCTTAAAGAATACCTTTCAGCATTTCATATAATGCTGGTTTGGTGGTGATGAACTCCTTTAGCTTTTTCTTATCTGTGAAGCTCTTTCTCTGACCTTCAATTCTGAATGATATCTTTGCTGGATAAAGTAATCTTGGTTGTAGGTTCTTGGTATTCATCACTTTGAATATTTCTTGCCACTCTCTTCTGGCCTGCATGGTTTCTGTTGAGAAATCAGCTGACAGTCGTATGGGTACTCCCTTGTAGGTAACTGACTGTCTTTCTCTTGCTGTTTTTAAGATTCTCTCTTTATCTTTTGCTCTTGGCATTTTAATTATGATGTGTCTTGGTGTGGTCCTCTTTGGGTTCCTTTTGTTTAGGGTTCTCTGTGCTTCCTGGACTTGTAGGTCTATTTCTTTGACCAGGTAGGGGAAGTTTTCTGTCATTATTTCTTCAAATAGGTTTTCAATATCTTGCTCTCTCTCATCTTCTGGCACCCCTATAATTCTGATGTTGGTACGCTTGAAGTTGTCCCAGAGGCTCCTTACACTATCTTCATATTTTTGGAATCTTTTTTCTTTTTTCTTTTTCAGTTGGGTATTTTTTGTTTCTTCGTATTTCAAATCTTTGACTTGATTCTTGGGATCCTCTTGTCTGCTGTTGGATCTCTGTATATTATTCTTTATTTCAGTCAGTGTATGCTTAATTTCTAGTTGGTCTTTTTTCATATCCTCCAGGGTCTCACTAAATTTATCGGCGGTTTCCATAAAATTCTTGAAAAACCTTATAAACGTGGCCTTGAACTCTATATCCAGTCGTTTTCTTTCCTCCATTTCTATCATTTGTGACCTGTTTCTTTGTCTCCGCATTTTTTATGCTTCCGTGTTGGTAGAGTAGTTTTATGTGCTTTGTGTCCTGTAGGGCCCAGTGGCTCAGCCTCCCCAGTTACCTGAGGTGGACACTCTTGGTGCACCCCCTTGTGGGCTTTGTGCACAGTCTTGATGTAGTTATGCCTTGATTGTTGTAGGATCACTGGGAGGAATTGACCTCCAGGCCAATTGGCAGTGAGAATCAGCTGTGTCTGCAGTGGGAGGACTTCTGTGCTGAAGACACCCTTCTGGGGCAAGACTTGCTTCAATGGGGCTTTGGTGCTCACTGAGTCTGCACACTGAATGTGTCCCTTATGGATCTGAGGAGTTGTAATCCGGATGGTCCCCCTCTGACCACTGGGTACACTGGCTCTTGGATCTAAGGAGGTGCTAATTTAGACTCTGCCTGAGGTTATCCGGCAGGAGCTACGAAGAGAACTGCAGATTCCCCTTCCTTTTTTGGAGTTTGGAGGTACCCTGATGAGACCCAGCTGTGAAGCAATGCAAGCTGCTGTGGGGCCTTGGGCCTTCTCTTGGAAGTTCTGGGTCTGTCTGGCCCAGCTGCAATTTGTTAGGTAATTTTCAGGTTGCAAAGGGCCAGGGCATTCATATGCAAAAGCCTCTGCCGCAGCCTGGGTGGGGCGGGGTCTCAGGGAATCAAAGGGCGGAGCAAGCAGCTATGGCTGGTCCTCAGCCCTGCCCTAAGGGGCCGCGCGTCTCAGTGTCCTGATAATTGCTGCAAGCACCTCTGAGGGAAAGCTGCCCTCAAGTTCCGAGTTCTGCCTGCTGCCAGACAGTCCAGTTTCTTCCCGTATGAGTCCTGGGTCCCCAGAGACTTCCCGGAACCGGAGTTCAGAGCAGTCGGGAGCTTGTGACTCCCTCCTGATTCAAAAAGACAGCCGCATCCTCAGGTACCATCCCCTTTCCACGGGCGCGCGTGCGCGTTCGAGACTCCATACCTTTGCACTTTACTTCCGCAGCTCCTCTGAGTCTCAGTGTGCTTTTCTCTTTTCTTATAGTTGTAGAATTTACACTCAGCCAGCCTTCCTGTAGTTCTGGATGATGTCCATTTTGTCTTTTCATTGTATTTTTGAAGTTGTTGTGGGAGGCAGCAATTTCCTGGTGTTTACCTATGCCGCCATCTTAGTTTCCTCCACCCCATATTTTATAGAATGAATTTGTATGTTTTGGGCCTAATTTTTTTCTAAGGCAGCTATTCTTAAGTCTAAAAGCCTTTGATTCAACAAGCTTCTCAACTGCACTCTTATATATCCAGGACTAAAATAGTTCATTTTAATTTTTAACATGTAAATATTTTTTAATTTTTTGAAATAATATTTTTATTGATTTTAGAGAGAGAGAGAAAAACATCAATGATGAGAGAGAATCATCATAGATCAGCTGCCTCCTGCACGCCCCCTACTGGAGATGGAGCCCCAAACCCTGGGCATGTGCCATGAGTGGGAATGGAATTGGTTCATGGGTGGACACTCAACCACTGAGCCACACCAGCTGGGCTAACATATAAATATTAGTCTAAAAAGTGGGAGGGGAGCTGGAGAGTCCAATAACAACATAATTGTCATAATCACTTTAATATCGCAGTTTCAGTTGAGCCTATATAAATAAAAGATAAAAGAATCGTCACTTAAAGAAGGCAATACAGACATCTGACTGGGCATAGTCACTGCAGGTTTTTGTGGATCAGCAGTGAAAAAGATTTGAATGGAAATGTTGAAAATTTTCTTAAAATTCTATTTTTTTAATTTTATTTTTTAATTAAGATATTTTTGACAGTCATCTTCAATGCTGCAGCATGCCATATTATTTTTATCTTCTTATACTTGTTCTTATCATAAATTTCTAAACATGCCCTGGCCAGTTTGTCTCTTAGGACAGAGCTTTGGCCTGTGGACTGAAAGGTCACAGGTTTGATACCTCAGTTGCAGGCCCAATCCCCAGTCTTGGTCAGGGTGCATGCAGGAGGCAAGGATCAAATGTGTCTCTCTCCCATCAATGTTCCTCTTCCTTTCCACCTCTCTAAAAATAAAAGGAAAAATATCCTCAGATGTGGATTAACAACAACAAAAAAACCCGAAACTTCTAAAGGTTGTGTTTCACAGGAATATTCAAAGACCTTTTTACTTTTATACTTCTTTTTATCTATTTTGTTCAACTCCATGCTTAACTGAAGTATTCTAAATCTAGCAGTTTAATCTGATTATTGTAATTATTTTTGTAATTTCTTAATGTCTGAATTCCATACTAGATTGTAAGCCCTGAGAGAGCAGAGTTGACATATGTCACATATATGTTGTCACATGTCATGTTTCTCTTCCAGATCCTCTGTACCTTGCAGAATAACCAATATATAATAGGCTCTCAGAAAATACTTGATGAATGACTGAAGTAAATCAGTCTGTGTTTCCCCCACTTTCTTCTACTCCATCCTTAGCCAAGTTACTTAGTTTTCCTCATCTGTAAAGTGGGTGGAATTATATTAATAAGAATTAAGATCATCTATACTAATAAAAGGGTAATATGCTAATGAGACCTGACATCTTCCAGACATCCTTCTGGACGTCCTTCCAGACAAAGCCACGTTGGTGGGGGCCAAGGCAGAGGCGGTTAGGGGTGATTAGGCCAGCAGGGGAGAGCAGTTAGGACAGTTAGGGGAATCAGGCCAGGAGGGAGAGCAGTTAGGGGGATCAGGCTGGCAGGCAGAGGCAGTTAGGGGTTATCAGGCAGGCAGGGGTCCTGGATTGGAAAGGGGGCAGGCCGGGCTGAGGGTTCCCCCCCTCCCGCCATGCACGAATTTCGTGCACTGGGCCTCTAGTTTATATATATAAAAGGCTAAGTGAACGACCCTAGTACATCCAACTGACCAGCCAGTACATGTGATGTGCACTCGCAATTTAAAAATAAACATTGACTGGTGCATGCACAGTTTTCACACCTATTTGAGTGATGATTCCATCAATTCAACAGATGATGCCAAAAAGGAAAATTTTCCCATTGAATTTCTTAATAGTATTACTCCTTCGGGAATGGTGTGCCATAAATTAAAATTGAAAGTAGGTTCAATCATCATGCTAGTGAGAAATCTTAATAGTAAATAGGGTCTTTGTAATGGTACTAGATTTATTATCAAAAGATTGTGACCTAACATAATCGAAGCTGAAGTATTAACAAGATCTTCAGAAGGAGAGGTTCTGATTCCAAGAATTGATTTGTCCCCGTCTGACATTGGCCTCCCATTTAAATTAATTCAAAGACAGTTTCCCATGATGCCAGCATTTGTGATGACTATTAACAAATCACAAGGACAAACTCTACCAGTGGTTCTCAACCTTCCTAATGCCGCAACCCTTTAATACAGTTCCTCATGTTGTGGTGACCCCCAACCATAAAATTATTTTCATTGCTACTTCATAACTATAATTTTGCTACTGTTATGAATCATAATGTAAATATATGATATGCTATATGTGTTTTCCGATGGTCACGACCCACAGGTTGAGAACCACTGCCTAGACCAGTGATGGCGAACCTTTTGAGCTCGGTGTGTCAGCATTTTGCAAAACCCTAACTTAACTCTGGTGCCATGTCACATATAGAAATTTTTTGATATTTGCAACCATAGTAAAACAAAGACTTATATTTTTGATATTTATTTTACATATTTAAATGCCATTTAACAAAGAAAAATCAACCAAAAAAATGAGTTCGCGTGTCACCTCTGACACACGTGTCATAGGTTCGCCATCACTGGCCTAGACAGACTAGGAATATTCCTACCTCAACCATTTTCGGACATGGTCACTTATATGTTGCTTTCTCTCGAGTTTGAAGAGCATGTGATGTTAAAAGTTATAAATACTTCATCACCAGGGAAATTAGTCAAGCACTCTGAAAGTGTTTTTACTCTTAATGTGGTATACAGGGAAATATTAGAATAAGTTTAATCAATTTATCAGTCATTGTTTTTATCAGTGTTGTGTGTTTTTTTGTTTTGTTTTGTTATTTTTTTTATTGCTTAAAGTATTACAAAGGGTATTACATATGTGTCCTTTTTTCCCCCCCGCCCTTGATAGTCCCCTAGCCTCCCCTATCCCCCAGTGTCTTATGTCCATTGGTTATGCTTATATGCATGCATACAAGTCCTTTGGTTGATCTCTTACCCCCCTCCAGTGTTGTTTTTATATCATGTTTTTGTTGTTTTTATATCATGTCTTTGTTGTTGTTATATCATGTTATTGTTTATTAATCAATTTGTATACTATTTTCATATACATTTTACTAATTTTCTTTTCTCTCTGACACTTCTATTATAGAGAAAGGGCAAATAGCAATACTAAAATATTTCTTCTAATTAATTTCCTTTCAATGTGCACGAATCCAAGCACCGGGCCACTAGTTAATTCATAATAAGCTGTAACTATCAAACAGACCAGTTCAGTAATTAATACCTAGTATATGATGGGCAGCCTTTCATTGTAGCTTACAATGATCCCTGCTTCCATTGAGTGTGTGGTAGACTTATTGGCTGGCTTCTAACTTACAGGATACACCAGAAGTGATGAGATTTCTCTAACAAGATGGGGTTATAAAAAAAGAGTGTGGCTATAGTCTTAGATTCTCTCTCTCATCCTCTTGGATTGTTCACTCTGGGGGAAGCCAGCTACCATGTCATCTGGCAACCCTGTAAGTGAATTCAGAATTAGGTCCTAGCCAAGTTGAGCATTGAGATGACTACAGCCAACATCTCAGTTACCGCCTCCTGACAATTTCTGAGCCAGAATCACCCAGCTGAGTTGCTCCTAGATTCTTTATTCACAGAAACTATGAGATAATAAGTGTTTCTTATTTCCAGCTACAAAATTTGGGGGTCATTTGTCACACAGCAATAGATAACTAATATAGCATTATAATACCTGGAAAATAGCAAGTGCTCATTAATGGTAGTTCTTCTTTTACTGAATATAACTGGGTTTAGCATATGATACTTAATATCCTATAATGCTGAGTTTAGTGATAATGTGTACAGTTGCAGTGAGAGAAGGTATCCAGAAGTGGAAAGACTGACTTTACCAGATCTGTTATATATAGACTATCTCTGCTCCAAGATAATTTATTAAAATTTATTTCACATGATGCCCAAGATTTGCTTGAAAATAATGCAGTAGGCTTTCCCTCCTGGGAGCATGCCAGGAGGCTTTGCCTTGCCTTTTCCCTCCCATATCCCCCTTTCTGTCCCCTCCCCCCTCCCCCTTTCCCTTTGTGCATTACCATTACCTTCCTCATTGCCAAGCTCCTAGGGCCCTTCCTTTGCCTCCATAACTCACTTCCTCACCTCACCTCTTCTATGAATTACTTCTTCTATCTCTGTAATTTTCTAAATGTTCTCTTATAATTGGGAAAAAAAGGATAGGAGGGTAAGTAGGGGTTTAGGTAAAACACAATTGGACATATATTAAAGTAGAGTGATTGGTGCTTGAGGGTTTCTTATGTTGTTCCCTACTTCGTATCCCTTTTTGAAATTTTCCAATAAATAGTTGTTTTAAGTATTTCATGGAATCATAGGTTTGGAGCTGAGGGTGATCTTTAGAGATGATCTGTTTTAATTATTTCATTTGCTAGATGGGAAATTTAAGGCCCAGTGAAATGTAAGGACTCACCTAGAGTCTTCCAGTCTCAGTTTTGGTGATTTCATAGTTGAGTATTGAGGAGAAACTGCTAAATTCATCATAGCTCTTTATTTTCCCAAACAGAATAACTTGCTCCAGATTCCTTGGGACAGCTTCCACAACATGAAAATCTGAGCCTGTTCGTCACTGCCACATGTTGTAGACTGGCAAGTTATCTGGTTCCATCGATTTTTGAAAACAGGGTTTGAAGGCCTGGTGCTTCACACCTATGGGTGCTCTTAGTTATTCTTTGAGAAATAGTGTTAAGTAAGAATGACATCAACAAACATTGAATCTGCTTTACTCATATAATACCTAAAGGAGCCAGTGTGTTCTACTCTCCACAGGGAGCGTAAGCCCATTCTGTACTTTGTTCTCCACTCCAATATCTTCTCTGGCTGGGTCTCAGCCTCAGCATTATTAGAATGCGCTCTTCTACAGCCTTTTGGGGTTGCTCAGCACATTCTTTATCCAGCTGTTGTTTCTAACCTATAGGCCCAACATGGCTGAGCTAGGAGTAGAAAGGACTGACACAGAGCTCTTGGTTTTGAGTCAGAAGAGAGTAAGTGATACTGAGAACAGTGTCCTAAGGATCATAAAGAAGAGTAGGGATTAGCAGAAGGAGAAAAACGGGAAAAAATAAAGGGTAGAGAGATTGAGCAGGAAGATAGTCTAAATGAATATCTGAGACCCAAGACCCGCTACCCATGGCTGGCTTTCATGGGTTTCCTACAGTATTTTAAGTGGAGGGCATAGGCCATCCTCAGTCTTTCCCCACTATTGGGGATCAGTGTCTGTGCCAACTTGAACACCACTTTAGCACCTAACATGTCCAAATATGGGCATTCTCCTGAATTGGCACTTGTCCGTATCCATCCATCTAGATAACTTCCTAGTTTCCCGACTCACAGAAATGTTGCTATTCTGACGAGAGCTCAGCTCTTGCCTACTTCCCTCAAACTCTTTTTTTGTGGGCCTCTGTTTTGGTATTCCCCACATCAGAGGAAATCGTTCTGACCATAGATCAAAAAATACCTGCATTTGTCTGGCTGGATGTAGCTCAGTGATTGAGCATTGACCTATGAACCAGGAGATTCGATTCCCAGTCAGGGCACATGCCCAGGTTGCGGGTTCGGTTCCCAGTGGGGGATGTGCAGGAGACAGCCGATCAATGATTCTCTCTCACCATTGATGATTCTAACTCTCCCTTCCTTTCTGAAAACAATAAATATTTTTTAAAAAATACCTGCATTCTTTATTCCAAAGATTAATTTTTAAAAAAACATTATCACACACACATACAACAAAATATAAACATAAATATAGTAGTATAATGAACTCTTTTGCATCCATCACTCAGCTTCAACTCATAATCTTGTTTCATGTAACCCCATACCTACTCTCACTCCTCCCAAGTATTTTGTTGTTATTGTTAATCCTCACCTGAGGTCATTTTTTCCATTGATTTTTGGAGTGGAAGGGAAGGAGAGAGATAGAAGCATCAATGGGAGAGAGACACATCGGCTGGTTGCCTCCCTCACGCTCCTGGACCAGGTCCAAGGATTGAACCTGCAACCCAGGTATGTGCCCTGGGCCAGGAATTGAACCCAAGACCCTTAGATTGGCAGGCCACTGAACAACACTGGCCAGGGCCTCCCCAAGTATTTTGAAGCAAATACTTGGCATTTCATTTCATCTGTAAGTATTTCAACATGTATTTCTAAAAGATCTTTTTAAAAAACAGTAACCACAAGGCTATTCTCACCATTTAAAGATTTTAATGTTTTATTAAATATTAAATTTTTAATGAAACATCCACTCTGAAATCAATAAAAACATTTTAAAAAGAAAAAAGAACTGGGAGTTAAGGAGGACATCATTTGCAAGACAGAGGAGAAATGGAGCAGGGAGAACTGCCCAGCACTTTCAGGGGCCAGTGCCAGAGAGCCACATAAAGGCCAAGGCCTACAGACCATTGATTGCCATTCATTGGTGCACAACGTGAAGTTATGTGAAGCAGTCACCTTAGTTGTGTGTCTGGTCATTGAGGGGTGTGATCTTTCTATTGACAGCACTGCACATAGCTGTGGCTTTTGACCTAAAGAATGTAATTCTGCTCATATAAACACCTGCCCTTCTTAGTTTTCCAGGATATAGGCCAGAGTGACCTTGACACCCAGAGGGAAAGACTTAGCACTAACACTTGGGTGAACAGAGCAGAGGTGAAACCACTGCCTTTTGGAGAAAATATGTGTTACATAAGCTGTGTTCAGGCATGAGCTGTAGAGCTATTGGCTATGAGTTCAATGTTAATGAGTCAATGACATATACTGTATTAAATAAGGTGTCTAAACAGAAAAAAACATAAAAAAAGGTTGTGTTGCCCTGACCAGTTTGGCCCAGTGGATAGAGCGTCGGTCTGTGGACTGAAGGGTCCCGGGTTCGATTCTGGTCAAGGGCATGTGCCTTGGTTGCGGGCACATCCCCAGTGGGGAGTGTGCAGGAGGCAGCTGAATCGATGTTTCTCATCGATGTTTCTAACTCTCTAGCCCTCTCCCTCTCCCTCTCTGTAAAAAAATCAATAAAGTATTTTTTTAAAAAAGGTTGTGTTGATCAATTGACACAAATGTGAACTGAGGCTCTCAGGAAACTAACTTTATTTCTGCTACATGCAATGGTTAGTGTTGTTAACTCAGTGTTCCCTGTCTACCTTATTTAAAACAGAACTCACATTATATCATCTTGTCCTGTTTTAAAATTTTAATTAAAATTTAAAATTTAATACTCTAGCCACTGACATTTACTGTCTATTTATGTGCTTCCTATCCATCTTCCCTACCAGCATAGAAGCTCCATAAGGACAAGAAATTTACTTTATTCACTACTGTATCTCTGGTACCTAGACAATAGTAATAGTAAATAATTGTTAGTGAATCAAATAATTAAGCAGCCTTTTCACGAGTCTGTTCTCACCACTTTTCAGCCTTCGTGTTCCTGGTCATTGTTCCATCCCTGAGATTTCTAAATCCTAGAATCAGTTAACCCCAGCTGGCCCCCCTCCCATCCTGAAGATATGCTTGAGCATATCTGCAGATCTCTGGGAATCTTATCTGTATTTTTCCCTGTGCAATGGATGAAAGAAAATTATTTGAATTGAGTCTACAGCATTAAAAATGGTTGTGAACAATTCTATGATAGCAATAACCATGGAATGATTAATGCTTAAAAGAGAACAAATTAGCAAATTCTTTTCTTTAATTGAATTTATTGGGGTGACATTGGTTAATACAGGACTCAAATCTACTTTAGACAGGGCCAGAAGAGAAGGCCTTTTTTAATATATTTTTACTGATTTCAGAGAGGAAGGGAAAGGAAGAGAGAGATAGAAACATCAGTGATGAGAGGGAATCATTGATTGACTATATCCTGCACGCCCCGCACTGGGGACCGAGCCCTGAACCTGGGCATATGCCCTTGACTGGAATCAAACATGGCACCCTTGAGTCCGCAGGCCGACGCTCTATACACTGAGCCAAACTGGCCAGGGCAAGAAGGCCTTTCTTTAAACAAAAAAAAATTTTTTTAATCTACTTTAGAGAGAAACATCAATTTTTATTGTTCCACTTATTTATGCATTCATTGGTTGATTCTTGCATGTGCCCTTACTGAGGATCAAACCCACAATCTTGAAGTATGAGGACAATGCTCTAATCAACCGAGCTATCCAGCCAGGACCAGCAATTCCGTCTTAACTGACTTGAATAGCATGTTAATTCTCAATTTAATAGTTGTTTGTGTGTGTGTGTGTGTGTGTGTGTGTGTGTGTGTGTGTGTGTGTTTATGCCTGCTACCTTCATTAAGAATTATTAGAGCTTTTTTTGCTTTGTCAAAGAAAAAATTGTGTTTGTGTTTATATTGGTAACAAAGGTCAATTGTGATCTTAATACTCTTTTGATGTGCTAATAACTCTGATGAAGATCATTATTAAGAAACTAAAAGGAGAAGACAAAATTTAAATCTATTACCATTACTCTCTTAAGTTCCAGATCCATATTTCCTGGAATTTACTATTCATTTCACCTAGATTTATACAGTTAGATCTAACTCAATCAAAAGTGCATTCATTGGCCCTGGCTGGTTTGGCTCAGTGGATAGAGCATCAGCCTGTGGACTGAAGGGACCTGGGTTCGATTCCAGTCAAGGGCACATGCCTGGGTTGCGGGCTTGATCCCCAGTGGGGGCATGCAGGAGGCAGCCAATCAATGATTCTCTTTCATCATTGATGTTTCTATCTCTCTCCCTCTCCCTTCCTCTCTGAAATCAATAAAAATATATATTTTTAAAAACTGCATTAATTGGGAAAGAATAGAGCAGACAATTAAGGCTTTTGAATCCTAGTGTTTTTTACTTACTCCCTGCACAAGTTATTTGATGTTCCTGAGTCTCCATTTCCTCATGCATAATATATCCATCTTGCAGAGTCATTTAAGATTATTATCATTTGCAGCAACTATCTATCAGGCATCTACTATAGGCCAGTCACTATGCTAGGTGCTTAACTTTCATTGTTTACTACTCCAACCCTTTAGGGAAATTGTCGTTGTAGTTTCTCATGAGATAATACATGCAAAGCCTCTGTCATATTTACTGGCATATATTTGGACAGGGGTTGGCACACAGCCATACCCATTTGTTTACTGTCTGTAGCTGCTTTTGTACTACAGTAGCAGAACTGAAGAGTATAACAGAGACCACATGGCCAGCAAAGAAAAATATATGCTATGTGATCCTTTACAGAAAAAGTTTATCAACTCCTCCACTAGGAGACTAACAAAAGTTAGTTGGATTTACTCTTCCATCCAAAGAGGAGGCCAAAAAAATAAAACAGATATTCATGGCTAGAGAGTGGATCACAAATGACTGAAGTCCAACGGAAGCAAAGATTTTTACCAAAAATGAATGAATAAATACTGGAAATGTAGGTAAATAGAGACCCTAATTTCTGATATATTACCTAATTCCAGATACATTGTCTACTACAGAGTAAACAGCTTCCACTACAGACGGGGACAAACAATGTGCTCGTGGAAGAATTCTAATTAAGTTAGGAGTCCTCAGGGTAAGAGCCAAGTGGAAAGCATTCAGTGAATAGGTTAAGGATGTAGAGGGGAAATCTGTTCATCGTGGATAATCTCAGAAGCCAGAGGGGAAAGGTTTGTAAAAGAAGAGAGAGCAGTGATGGCTCCAGAATGTCTGTAACAGAAGGGACTTGGGCGTGTCATTGCTGGGAAAAATATCACTCATCATACTAAAGAAAGGATGTAGCTGAAGGAGATCATGGGAGATCTGCAGCCACTCCTGAAAGCCCCATTAGTATGCTCCACTAGAGGTCAGGAATGGGAATGGGAAGCAAAGGTGTGAGGAGCACAAATAGCATTACAAAAAAGAACTTAAATTTTGAACAGTGACTGAAGATGAAGGTGGGAACTATAAACATAGTGGAATAATCTGGCTTCACAATTACAAAAAGATTCTTATTATATGCTTGCTTTATCTTGGGGGGAAGCTCAGGTTCTAGTAGAATCAGTAGCGTGGTGAAGCTGATGGCTTGATCTATAAACTGTAGGCGAGAAGTGACCAGGTTTTACACCATTGGTGCAGAAGTTTTTTAGGCAGTCCTCTGGTTACGTCGGACTCAACTTACATCGTTTTGTGGTTACGTCGCCATCTCCCATTTATTTATTTAAAAAAAAACATGTTCCGTCATTTCGGCATATGTGCTTTATGTTTTTTATTATTTATTTACCACAAGTAAAGGTCAGGAATTGTTATCTTTCTTTTAAATTTTTTTTTACTGTTTCATTTAATTACTGATGTGTATGTGCTCCATGTGAGTGACGTAGGTGCTTATGTAGGTGGGTTTGACTTACGGAGAAAATCGAGTTACGTCGCGCCGTAGGAACAGATCTCCGACATAACCCAAGGACTGCCTGTAGTTTGATATAGTCCCATTCGTTTATTTTTGCCTTTACTTCCCTTGCCTTTGGGGGTCAAGTTCATAAAATGTTTTCTATGACTTAGGTCCGTAAGTTTGGTACCTATATTTTCTTCTATGTAACTTACTGTTTTGTGTCTTGTATTTAGATCTTTGATCAATATTTTAATTAATATTTGTACATGGGGACAAACTGTAACCCAGTTTCATTCGTTTGCATGTGGCTTTCCAGTTTCCCCAGCACCATTTATTGAAGAGACTATCTTTACTTCATTGTGCGTTTCCGGCTCCTTTCTCAAAAATTATCTGTCCATATGCATGTGGTTTTATAGCTGGGCTCTCTATTTTGTTCCATTGATCTGTGTGTCTGTTCTTCTGCCAGTACCATGCTGTTTTGAGTATCATAGCTCCATAGTATAAATTTAAGTCAGATAGCATAATATCTCTAGCTTCGTTCTTTTTTCTCAGGATTGCTTTGGCTATTCGGGGTCTTTTCTGGTTCCATGCAAATATGATGATTTCTTATTCTAGTTCTTTAAAAAATGACATTGGGACTTTGATAGGGATTGCTTTGGGTAATATGGCCATTTTATTTTATTTTATTTTTATTTATTTTTTTAATATATTTTATTGATTTTTTACAGAGAGGAAGGGAGAGAGATAGAGAGCTAGAAACATCGATGAGAGAGAAACATCGATCAGCTGCCTCCTGCACATCCCCTACTGGGGATGTGCCCGCAACCCAGGTTCATGCCCTTGACTGGAATCGAACCCGGGACCCTTCAGTCCGCAGGCTGACGCTCCATCCATTGAGCCAAACCGGTTTCAGCAATATGGCCATTTTAACTATGTTGATTCTTCCAATCCATGAACACAGGATATTTTTTCATTTTGTTGTGTCTTTTTCAATCTCTTTTAGTAACGCCTTGCAATTTTCAGTATATAGGTCTTTCACGTTCTTTGTTAAGTTTATTCTTAGATGTTTTATTCTTTTGGTTACAATTGCAAAAGGAACTGTTTTTTTCATTTCTTTTTCTGAAGTTTTGTTGTTAGTATACAGGAAGGCAATGGATTTTTGCACATAGATTTTGCATCCTGTAATTTGACTGTGTTTATTGTTTCTCATAGGTTTTTGGTGGAATCTTTAGAGTTTTCTATATACAGAATCATGCTATCTGCAAAAAGTGGCAGTTTAACTTCTTCCTTCCCTATTTGGATGCCTTTTATTACTTTCTCTTGCCTTATTGCTCTGGCTAGGACGCCCAGCACTATGTTGAGTAAGATTAGTGAAGAGTGGCCTGGCCGGCATGGCTCAGTGGTTGAGGGTCAACCTATGAACCAGGAGGTCACGGTTCAATTCCTGGTCAGGGCACATGCCCAGGTTGCAGGCTTGACCCCCAGTGTGGAATGTGCAGTAGGCAGCCTATCAATGATTCTTTCTCATTATTGATGTTTCTATCTCTCTCCCTTTACCTTCCTCTCTGAAATCAATTTAAAAAAAATTTTTTTAAATAAGTGATGAGCGTGGACATCCTTGTCTTGTTTCTTAAAGGAAACAAGGAAAAAAGGGAAAAGTTTTCAGTTTTTCATCACTGAGTATGATATTAGCTGAGAGTTTATCATGTTGTGGTACTTGCCTTCTATTCCTATTTCATTGAGCATTTTAATCATAAATGGATGTTGTATCTTATCAAATGCTTTTTCTGCTCTATTGATAAGATCATATGATTTTTATCCTTTCTTTTGTTAATGTGGTGTATTACATTTTTTGATTTGTGTATGTTGAACCATCCTTATCCCCCAGAATGAACCCCACTTGATTGTGATGTATTATTTTTTGGATGTACTATTATATTCGACTTGCTAGTATTTTGTTTAGGGGATTTTTGCATCTGTATTCAACAGAGATATTGGTCTGTAGTTTTCCTTTTTTGTGTTATTTTTGCCAGATTTTGGTATCAGGGTTATATTGGCCTTGTAGAATGTGTTAGGAAGTATTGCCTCTTCTTCAATTTTTTGGAAGAATTTGAGAAGGATAGGTTTTAAATCTTTGAACGTTTGGTAGAATTCACTGGTGAAGTCATCTGATCCTAGACTTCTCTTTTTTGGGAGGTTTTTGAGGGTTGTTTCAATTTCCTCACTGCTGATCAGTCTATTTAGATTTTCCAGTTCTTCATGATTTAGTCTAGGAAGGTTATATATTTCTAGGAACTTATCCATTTCTTCTAGGTTATTGAATATTATTTCATAATATGCTAGTATGATCCTTTATATATCTGTGATGTGTATGGTGACTTCTCTCTTATTTCTGATTTTGTTTATTTAGATCTTTTCCCTTTTTTCCTTAGTGAGTCCAGCCAATCCTTTGTCAATTTTATTAATCTTTTCAAGGAACCAACTTTTTGTTTTATTAATTTTTTATAGTCTTTTTGTTCTCTATTATTTCCTTTCTTCTACTGACTTTGCATTGGTTGCCTTTGTTCTTCTTTTTCTAGTACTTTAAGATTTGATGATAGGTTGTTTACTTGGGATTTCTCTTGTTTCTTGAGATAGGCCTATAGTGATATAAACTTCCCTGTTACTGCTTTCGCTGCATCCCAGAGGTTTTGGTATGTTGTATTGTCATTCTCATATGTCTCTATATATCTTTTGATCTCATCTTTTTCTTTGATCCAGTCATTTTTCAGTACTATGTTGTTTAATCTCCACGTATTTGTGGGTTTCTTTACTTACTTTTTGCAGTTCATTTCTAATTTCAAAGCATCATAGTCAGAAAATATGCTTGGTATAATTTCAGTCTTCTTAAATTTGTTAATGCTAGTTCTGTGACCCAACATATGGTCTATCCTTGAGAAGTTCGTGTGCACTGGAGAAGGATGTATAATCTGATGTTCTGGGATGAAATGTTCTGTAATTGTCAATTATGTCCATTTGGTCTGGTGTTTCATTTAAGACTGTTATTTCTTTACTGGCTTTTTATATATACAGGCTGATTTTCTGTCCAGTTGATCTGTCTAGAGCTGTCAACGGAGTATTAAGGTCTCCAACTATGATTGTGTTTTGATCTGTTTCTCTCTTTAGTTCTGGGAGTAGTTGTTTTCTATATGTCAGTGCTCCCTGGTTAGATGCATATATATTAAGAAGTGTTATGTTTTTTCCTTTGATCTACTCTGCTACTCTGTGCCTCTTTCTGGTGAATTCAGACCGTTTACACTGGGGGTAATTATTGGTGTATGAGGATTTCCTGTAGCCATTTTATCTTTTGTTTTCTGGTAGCTCTGTGCCTCCATTAGTTTTTTCTTTTCTTTGTGTTTCTATATGTTGATTTTATTTGGTGTTATTCCATACATCTTTCCTCTGTTTCCTCTTTTTTTAAGCTATATGACCTGGTTTGGAGATTTTTTTGTGTGGTTACTATTAAGTTGATAAAAAATGAAGTTGCATATATACCATAGTTTTTTCCCTTTTGTGTGCATCTGATCTTCATCTTCCTTTGCCAGTTCAGACCTTTCCCCCATCCCCTTGTATGTTTTTGTTGTCACAAATTATCCCTGTTTTAAATTTTATGGTGATCTTACTTATAGTGTTGTGACCTTATGTTCTTTGTTTCAGGTAGAATAACTTCCTTGAATACTTCCTACAATGGAGGTTTTCTTGTGATAAAAATCCCTCAGCTTTTGTATGTCTGGGAATGTCTTTCTTTCTCCTTCATATTTAAAGGATAATTTTTCTAGATATATTATTTATAGCTGGTAATTTCTCTCTTTCAGACATTTGAATGTTTGGTTCTACTCTCTTCTGGCTTGTAGAGTTTCTGCTGAGAAGTTGGATGAAATTCTGATGGGTTTTCCTTTGTAGGTTACTTCCTTCTTTGAGAATTTTTTCTTTGACAATAATTTTTGACAGTTTTAATATCAAGTGCCTTGAAGAGGGCCTTTTTGATAGAAGTAACTAGGTTTTCTGTTAGCTTCTTGGATTCAAGGATTTAGTTCTTTCCATAGATTTGGGAAGTTCTCATGCACTATTTGTTTTAATATATTCTCCATTCCATGCTCCCTTTCTTTCTTCTCCACAATGCCTATAATTCTAATATTGCTTTTCCTGATGGAATCAGATAGGTCTTGCAGAGCTCTTTTATTTTTCTTTATTCTCTGGTCTCTCTCTTCTTCCCTCTGAGTCATTTCTTGATTCCTATCTTTGATATCACTAGTTCTTTCTTCTAACTGGTTGGTTCTGTGTTCTATCCTAACAGTTTACTCTTAATCTCCTTAATTGCATGCTTCCTTTACAAGATTTCTGATTATTTTTTAAAGTTTCAATTTCCTTGGAGAAATACTCATTTTATTCATTGATTTGTTTTCTGCGTGCACTGAATTGCCTGTCAATATTTTCTCACATCTCTGAGTATTTTCAGAACTGCAATCTTGAAACCTCTGTCATTTATATCACATATTTCCATGTGTACCAGCCTGCTTTCTGGGGATTTTTCGTTTTCTTTCTGGTCATCATCGCTACTGTGGTTCTTCATGGTGTCTGCTGTCCTCCTTTGTTTTCCCATTTATCTTTGAAGAGATCTTTCTACTATACTGTATTATAGTAGGTGGTGCTGAATTACCAGATTTTTACCTCTGTGGTCTCACAGTTTTGAACCTTCTTGGCTTCCGTAAGACAGTAGCCCTGCTGCTTGGGGATGCGGTTTGTTTTGGCCTCACCGTAATGGCAACCCCTTTCCTCCGAGGGATCCTGCCCCAGGTACTGCTCCTGGGGATCAGTCACAGAGGGAAACTGGAAGCGAGTTTTGGGAGTCCAAGCAGCAGCAGGGTTCTGTGGTTCTGTTCTGTTTGAAATACCACAGCCTGGCCCGCATGGCAGAACCCCATGGTCTGTCAGGTGTCTGCTGACTCAGACAGTGTTCGCTCTCTCGCCTCCCACCCCCCAGCTCTCCTCTCTGTTCCTCCCGGTCAAAGGAAGTGCCTGCTACACTGGCTTTCTCCCCTCTCCCACCAACTCCCCAGCTGCAGGGCTGCATCTACAAACCATCTGCACTTTCCTCCCTTCTCATTTCCCCATTTATTCCCAGATGCCCACGTTTAGGTCTTCAGTGCTCAGGTCTCTCAGGCGCGAGTTTGTATTGAGCAGGGACTTCTTTGTTGAATTACAGGTGGTTAACTTCTTGAAGTGTCAGGGGGAGAGGAAAAGATGCGCCCTTACACCGCCATTCTCTGACATCTCTCTTCCCATTTTAGAGAGTGGAAGGAAGGGGCAAAGACACAGAGAGAGAAACGTTGATGTGAGAGAAACACATCTATTGGTTGCCTCCTGCACACACGATAGAGCCTGCAACCTAGGTACAAGGTATGTGCCCTTGACCATAATTGAACCTGGAGCCCTTCAATCTGCAGGCCAACGCTCTACCCACTGATTGTCGGCCTGCAGATTGGCTAGGGCTGTTTTCATTCTTTAACCTGTTGGAATTATGGCAATCAATATGCCAGATTGCAGAGAGGTGAGTTAAAATATATGAGTGGTTAAAAAGGAAAAAGAAAGTAAAACCTTATTATCTTGCCTTTTGATATGTTTTTTCTTTTTCTTTTTTAACATAGCATCATCATTTAAAGTACTTTTTTTTAATTGTAGGAAAGTCGTGTAAAAGTATCGTGATTTTTGGAAAGCTTAAGGAAAAAAAAAACAAGCAACCATCTCCAGGGTTGTTTCAAGGGTTCTGACTCATGAATATGTACTCTCCTTTCATCTCTACTAGATTTTTTTAATCACTTAGTGTCACAAGCCTTTTTCACTACATATTTTGCAAGTCATGCATCACAAGAATTTTCAAGCAGAGTGCTAACTTGTTTAATATTCATAGAGTCAGTACCTTAGGATAACTTTTCTGAAGACTCCATCCTATTTTGGGACAAAACTCAGAAGTATTTTTAAGTTTATCTGTTTAGATTTAGTTCAATAACAGTTTATTTTCTTTTTAACTTTGATCTTAATATTCCTTAGCTGTTTCACTTTTTAAACATATAAATGTTATTTTAAAACTGGATTTATAGATTGGTTTGCTCAGAAGGTACCTAAAATCAAAACACTATCCATCAGACCATCAAACCTCAGAGGGAAGGTAGGGGAGGATGGGCGTAAGGGGGAGAGATCAACCAAAGGACTTGTACACATGCATACAAGCCTAACCAATGGACACAGACACCATGGGGGTGAGGGCATGAGTGGGGGGTGGGGGCGGGCAATGGGGTGATAAGGACACATATGTAATACCTTAATCATTAAAGAAAAAAAATTATACATAAAAAATAAATAAATAATAAAAATATTTTAAAAACAAAATAAAACCAAAACACTATTAGTAATGTCCTGGTATGCTGAAGATGAGTGTTTTAGTAAAAAGTTAGAAAAGGATTTTGCTTTTGGAGAAAGACCCAAAATTATGTACATAACTTAGCCAGGAAACAAGCCTAAATTACCATTCATATTAAGTAAGGGGAAGGCAAAGGGCCAGTGATTTTTCACTCATTAAATTAAGTATTTATTGAATGTCTGCTGCTTTCCTACACTATTTAGGTACTGGGAATAGAACAAGAACAAACAGACAAAAATTCCTGCCCTTGAGGAGCTTATATTCTAGTGGGGGAAGTTAAACAATAAACAAAATAAATAGGAAAAATATATAATATGACAAAAGAAGGTTAATGTCAGAAAAGCAGTTATGCCAGGAAGTGGAAAGGGGGCTTTTGCAGATGGCGTGCTTGCAATTCTCAGTAGGAACTATAGTGATCTTTGAGCACTCTTAATTTATTCAGAATTCTTTGGGACTTACTAGACACTTAGCTAGAATCTTGAAGAGGGTTCCAAGAGACAGGAATTAGGACTAGTGGTGGCTTGCCCAATCATCAGATTACTTAAGACCTTATGCATAGCCAGAACATTATTTCATATCCAGCCTTCCCTGGCTCTTCCACCCCCCACTACTACTTCTTCCCTGCCAGTTGTTTTTTATATACCTAATTAAGGTTAAAAAAATAAATAAAACTCAAAACTGCCTGGCCTGTGTGGTTCAGTTGGTTGAGCATTGTCCCATGCATGAGCAAGTCACAGGTTCAATTCCTGGACACGGCATATGCCTTGGATGGCATGCAGAAGGCAATTGATCAATGTTTCTCTCTCATCAATACTTCTAGCTCTCTCTCCCTCTCCCTCTCTATGAAATCAATAAAATTTTTAAAACACAATTTGGCTTCTATTTTAAGCCTGATGCATTTTTTAAAAAATATAAATTCTAATGAGCTCGAGAAATAGAAACCATGTAAAAGCAAAAGTCCCCTAGTTTTTGCTATCCAGATAAACTAGTGATTGAATCCACTTTAGAATTTTTTTTTCATTTGAAATATAGCACAGTATCCTGGAAATAAATGAGTTAAAAGTTTTGGGCTTTTGGTATCAGATATGCCACTGCCTACCTGTGAAACCTGAATAAATCACTTAGCTTTTTAGGTCCCCATTCCTCATCTGAGAACTGTAAAATGTGGTGTGATTTTTGCTTTTAATCAATTCAAGTCATTAATTACATAAACCTAGGTAAAATAAAGCTTCCCTTTTTTTCAGGAAGTGAATATATGTGACAAAAAGATTAAGCTGGGTTTTGTGTATGAATAAATAGAATGTGGACCTTATGACTGATTTATATGAGTCTTTGATTTCCAGGAATGTTTACCATTAGAAACATGTATCAAAATGTTAAATATATTTATATTTTACATCAAAGTAGATCTTAAATATAGAAAAGATTAAAGTAATTTGTATAAGTTAATATCAATTTTGATTAAAATTTAAATGGCTTTAGAAAACTAGAATATTTATATATTTTTTAAAATTTTTATTCACTAATTTAAAGAAAAAAAGTTTACCCATTTCTCTCATCCCTCACCCTCTTTTTTTTTCTTCTTAATATTTTTATTGATTTCAGAGAGGAAAGAATAGGGAAAGAGATATAGAAACATCAATGATGAGAGAGAATCATTGACTGGCTGCCTCCTGCACACCCCCTACCTCTTGCAACCACCAATTGGAGATCCAGCTGGGGTGTGTGCCCTTGATTGGAATCAAACATAGGACCCTTCAGTCCACAGGCTGACACTCTATCCACTGAGCGTTTAGCTAGGGTGCCCACCCCTACCTCTTGCAACCACCAATCTGTTCTCTGTACCTTTGAGGTTCTTTCTTTCTTTTTGTTTTGTTTTTATTTACATACTAGAGGCCCAGTGCATGAAAATTCATGCACTCGGCGGGGGATGGGAGCCCTCAGGGAATGTCCGACTGACAGCTTAGGTTCGCTCCCCACGGGGAGCGGGCCTAAGCCACAGTCTGGCCTCCCTCTGTGGGAGGCAACCAGCGGACCAATCAGGGGAGGCGCCGGCAGTGATCGGCTGGCCTGGCCCCCTATCTCCCCACTGCCCCCCAAATCGCCCCTCCACCGCCACTGGTCGCCGCCATCCCCTCCCTCTGCCCGCTGGCACATACCTTGGCTGGCCTGGTGCCACTTTCTCGCCAGCTCCACCACCCACCAACCTGTCGTTCTGCTGTTCAGTCTATTTGCATATTATGCTTTTATTATATAGGATAAGAGAGGATCACCGATCAGCTGCCTCCTGCATGCCCCCCACTGGGGATCGAGCCCTCAACCTTGGCATGTGCTCTTGGCTGGAACCAAACCCAGGACACCTTGGTCCCCAGGCTGACACTCTATCCACTGAGCCAAACTGGCCAGGGCCTATGTTCAAGTTTTTAATTCATTTTGAGTTAATTTTGTATATGGTATAAGTCTTATACTATAAGAGGATGATCCAGTCTGATTTTTTTGCATGTGGCTGTCCAGTTTTCCCAACACCAATTATTGAAGAAACTGTCCTTTTCCCTTATAATCGTGGTTCCTGTGTCATAAATTAATTGACCATAAATGAATGTGCTTATTTCTTCACTCTGTATACTGTTCCATTGATCTATATGTCTATTTTTTGGTTTTTGTTTGTTGTTTTTTTAGATATATTTTATTGATTTTTTTACAGAGAGAAAGGGAGAGGGATAGAAAGTGAGAAACATTGATCAGCTGCCTCCTGCACACCCCCTACTGGGAATGTGCCCGCAACCAAGGTACATGCCCTTGACTGGAATCGAACCTGGGACCCTTCAGTCCTCAGGCCGATGCTCTATCCACTGAGCCAAACCAGTTAGGGCTATATGTCTATTTTTATACCAATGCTATACTGTTTTAATTACTATAGTTTTGTAATGCTTCTAACTGTGTTCTTCTTTCTCAAGATTGCTTTGGCCCTTTAAGGTATTTTGTGGTTCCATAGAAATTTTAGGATTGTTTGTCCTATTTCTATAGAAAATGCCATTGAAATATTGGAAAATAAATATTAGAATATTTATATTAAGATCAATTTAATGTTTTTTAATCCTCACCTGAGGATTTGAGAAAGAAAGAGAAAGAGAAAGAGAAGGAGTTAAACATCGATTGGTTGCCTCCTGTATGTGCCCTGACCCGGACCAAACTTGAAAACTTGGTATGTGCCCTCACCAGGAATCGAACTCAAAATCTTTTGATGTATGGAATGATGCTCCAACTAACTGAGCCAACCAACAAGGGCTATATTAAGGTCAATTTAGAGCAACTTTTTAGGGAACATAGTATTGCATTGCTTTATACATTAATAAAAACTTGATAATCTATACTAATAAAAGAGAAACATGCAAATTAACCATCACTCCGCCACTCCACTACACCCCAAAGCCACGCCCACCAGCCAATCAGGAGCGAGTATGCAAATTAACCCTCCCAGATGGCAGCGCCACGGAGCTGAGTGAGCAGGAGGCTTGGGTTGTCCCCGGCGATGGAGGAAGCCAAGCTTCCCACCTGCCCTGGCCGGCCCTGGGCTTCGCTCAAGGCTACAAAGTTTCAATTATAGAAGATAAATAAATCCCAGATACCTGCTTCCAGCCCAAAAGGAGAGGCTGGGCACTTGGGTTACTGGGGGACGTGGCCAGCCTGAAAACAGCCCTCAGCCCCTCACCCAGGCTGGCCACACCCCCATGGGGTGAGGGTCCCCACTGGGAGGCTTGGCCAGCCTGCAAATAGACATCAGCCCCTCACCCAGGCTGGCCAGGCACCCCAGCAGGACCCCCACCCTGATCCAGGACACCCTTCAGGGCAAACCAGCCGGTCCCCACCTGTGCACCAGGCCTCTATCCTATATAATGAAAGGGTAATATGCAAATTGACCCTAACAGCAGAAAGACTGGGAATGACTGGTCACTATGACACACACTGACCACCAGGGGGCAGACACTCAATGCAGGAGCTGCCCCCTGGTGGTCAGTGCGCTCCCACAGGGGGAGCTCTGCTCAGCCACAAGCCAGGCTGACAGCTGCCAGCACAGTGGTGGTGGCAGGAGCCTCTCCCGCCTCAGCAGTGCTAAGGATGTCCAACTGCAGCTTAGGCCTGCTCCCCGCTGGTAAGTGGACATCCCCCGAGGGCTGCCGGGCTGCCAGAGGGATGTCTGACTGCCAGCTTGGGCCTGATCCCCCAGGGAGCGGGCCTAAGACAGCAGGTGGACATCCCCCAAGGGGTCCCAGACTGCGAGAGGGCACAGGCTGGGCTGAGGGACCCCCCTGAGTGCACAATTTTTTGTGCACCGGGCCTCTAGTGATAATTATAATAGCTGCCAGGAGGTTTAATAAGTGTATTATGTATATTAACTTAGTTATGACTTATAAGAACCCCATGAGGTAGGTGCTGTTATTTCCTCCATTTTACAGATTAGGAATCTGTATTTCAGAGAGATTAAATAACTTGCTCAAGTCCACAGAGATCTTGAGACTAAATTGGATCCCAGGTCTATCTGATTCTGGAGCCCTGGCTTATTATCAGTATAGCTCTCCCAAGAACATTTTCTTATGAAGGGGCTAAACACAGGCCGAAGAACTTGCCAAGAGAAGATTAGGGGAGAATTTAGTGCATTGTGTGTGAAAGCAAGGATTTTGAACAGATGACTTCCAGTCACCCCCATCTACCCCAAAGTTTATATACCTGGATCAGCCACTCCTTACTTAAATTAAAAATATTATTAGCTGTAATGATAATAAATGAATATTCATTAACTTTGACAAATGCAAGAGAATCCTCAATATGTTCTTCTAATTACAGATCATTAATTTTAGGCTATTCACATAATACATGCAAACTTCTATTAAAAAAACTAAACTAAAACTGTCAAACAAATTGTAATATAGCTTTTTGCCTTTAAATTATTATCCAATAATATTATACCTAAAACACATTAGATAACACTATTCTAATTTATTTTATTTGGATTTATGTATTTCTCAGTGTTTTGGTTTTTAATAGTATTTACCTTTTCTCTTGCAGGTTATTATTGTTAGTTCCAGGTTATTGAATACAGACAAAAATTGGAACATTACATGACATATTTTATAATTTAAATTTTTCTCTAAGTTGGTTTTTCCTCCCAAGTAAATTTCAAGTAGTATGCTGAATAAATTTCATTTAATAGTTAACTGAAGATTCAAAATGATAATATGTTGGCCTATATTCATTGACATTCCCTCAACTAGCACCTTTAAGTGAGGCTATGTTGTTAGGCATTGGCTATAATATCTAAAAGGAAATTATTAATAAATATATCTGCTTTTTTGATGTCATAGATCACATTAATGTAATTTAGCCATAGAAACAAAACTATTATAAAAATACTATAATAAAATAAAACAGGTCTATCATGAAACTGGGCCATATTCTGGAGTTCTGGAGATTTTTGCTTACGAGAGAAGAATTCTATAGGGAAGTAACTTGGGACAGGCATTAAAGGGCCAGTGCTACAGAAAACTCATCTCTTGCCAGGGAATAATTCATGCTCACAAAGCATTAACCCTGGACACAGTTTTTGGCCCAGGGTTGGGCAAGTTATCTAGTTTGGCACAATTGAACTGAAGGAAAAGATCTGGAAGAGAAGGTTTGGGAGGAAACGCCGTAGGGGCTGCTGGACGCCAGCTTGCTTTCTTGAGGGAAGTCAGTCTCCAAGACAAAGCCAAATTACAAGGGAGGCGGTGGGGCAGAGAAAATAACAGCCAAATGGAGCCAGAGTGATCAAACGGAAGCTAAAGCCCTACCCACCTCTGGACTTCCATTTGTGTGTCAGTAAATTTTTTTATTTTTAAAGCCATATGAGATAAATGTCTGATACTTGCAGCTAAAAGCCTCTTAAAGGCATTCTTGACATATTTAGGGTCTTTACAACGTTTCCATTATATGTGTTGTAAATATTTTCCTTTCAGACCATAGGTTATCTTTTGTTTACCTATCAGACAATAAAATATATTTAAGCCCCAGCAGATGTGGCTCAGTTGATTGGACGTCATCCCTCACACCAAAAGGTTGCAGGTTAGATTCTTGGTCAGGTTACATGCCTGGGTTTTGGCTTGACCCCCAGTGGGTGAGTAGAGTGCAGGAGGCAGCCAATCCACATTGCCCTCTCACATCAATGTTTCTCTCTCTCCCCTTCTCCCTCCCTCTCTCTTAAAATCAATAAAAATATTTTAAAAATAAAAATAAAATGTATTTAAAGGTATAAAGATTAAAACAAGTGTGATATTATTATTTAATTAGAAAGATAGGTCAGTAGAACAGAATATTTAACTCAGACACAGATAATATATATACAAAATAATTTATAACAAGATAAAGTTGGAGAAAGGTGAATTTTTATTGTTGTTTGTGAGTCATACCACAGCAAAATAAATTATAATTGATTAAAATTATAAGTGTCAACAAGCAAAGTTATAAAAATGTTAAAATAAAAAATAACGATATAATTTTGGCTCAAGAAAGATCTTTCTAGGTTTGAAGCCAAAGGTAAAAACCATACAAGATAAGATATAGCTACACAAAAATTAAAATGTGTTCCATTTTTATCGATTAGCATTTTTCATTTGGGAAAGTAATACATATTCATCGTGAATTCATTGTATATTGATATAAAAACACCAAACAATACTAATTGTCAAACTAGTTATTTTATGTAAAAAATAATTAGTGTCCCCTTACTTTCTTCAACCCCTCCCTCCATAGGTGACTATTTTTAATAATTTGTTCATATATTTCCAGACCTTCCTCAATACACGTATATTGTGTATGCCTAAATACACAACCTTTTCCAAACAAGAATCATTCTGAGTGATACTTTGCACCTAGTCTTTCTCCCTCAATAGTATATCATGGACATTTGTTCTTGTCAGCACATATAGAGCTACTTTACTTTTTCTAACATTAGCCTTGTATATTCTATTACATGAATGAATGACAATGTATTTAAATCAATCATCTATTTGTTAATGTTTTAGATTTTTCCAGTTTGAAAGACTTTATTACAGAGAATATTATAATAAATATATGAAGGTTTACTATTAGTAATCTATATAAATGGCTCTTTCAAATCAATTAAAAATTCAAATGGCACATTTACATAAGAAATGACATAAAAATTATATTTACATGGGAAAATGGACAGACAGTAACATGAAGGGCAATAAAAATAAATATATGCAAGGGCAATAAAAAAAAATATTTGCAAACTGAGATACTGCCTTTTATCCAGCACATCAGTGAAGAGGGATAAAAAAAAAATGAAAAAAAAAAGGAAGTTTTGGTGTTGGGGAAAAATGTACTTTTACAAAGTAATCTAGAAGAGTTATTTCATACCTACTTTCAACAGTGCAGTATGAGTGTTTATTAAATGCCTTAAAACTATGCATAGCTTTTTATTCAATTAGTTCATCTATAGAAATTTTAATAACTCAGGCTACTTCTTAGTTAATTTTTAGTTAAGGTCATTATATGATTGTTTAAATCCTATAGTTTAAAGTAGCAAATATTTGCATAGCATCTTCAGGCTAGTCCATGGTGGATGTTTTCAGAGCAGTGGACCCACAAACTGTGCACCCACCCCTCACGGTCTGTGAAACCTGAGCCAGCTGGGTAGCTTTCTCTCTCTGTCTCATAACCATGTCCACCAAGGGGAATGCTAATTCACCAGCTGCCCACCTTAGCAGATTCAAGAACAAGGCAAAAGACAGTATAGCCATGAGGTGGTGCCGAATAGAAGTTAAATCTGAAGCTGAGCTAAGAAGGATGACCAGATGCTAAATAGGAGACAGGTAAGCTCGTTTCCTGATGATGCTACCTCTCCACTGAGGGAGAAAAACAAAAGAAAACAAAAAACAGCAATGCCCTATCTGGTTTGGCTCAGTGGCTAGACAGCATCAGCCCTTGGACTAAAGGGTCCTGGGTTCGATTCCAGTAGAGGGCACATACTCAGTTGCAGGCTCAATCCAGGAGGCAACCAATCAATGTGTCTCTCTTACACTGATGTTTGTCTCTCTGTGTCTCTCCCTCTCCCATTCACTCTAAAAATCAGCAACAACCAGGGCACAGTAATTTGGTCTGTTGAGGACATTGTCAAAGGCATAAATAGCAACACTTTGGAAAACCAGCTCCAAACTACTCAAGCTGCTAGGACACTGCTTCTAGGGGAAACCCAGCCACCAATAGACAACATAATCCAGGCTGGTTTGATTCCAAAATTTCTGTTCTTCTTGGGCAAAACTGATTATAGTCCCATTCAGTTTGCATCTGTTGAGGCTGTCACTATCACTGCTTCCAGGACTTCAGAACAGACCAAGGCTGTAGTAGATGCAGGTGCTATCCCAGCATTCATTTCTCTGCTGGTATCTCCCCATGCTCACATCAGTGAACAAGCTGTATGAGCTCCAGGAAACATTGCAGGTGATGGTTCAGTTTTCCAAGACTTAATTATCACATAGGGTGCAGTTGACCCACTGTTGGCTCTTCTTACAGTTCCTGATATGTCATCTTTAGCATGTGGATACTTAGTAACTTTACTTGGACACTTTCAAACCTTTGATGCAACAAGAAATCTGTAGCCCTGTTAGATGGTGCTGAGCAAATTCTTCCTATTTTAATTTGTCTCCTGCAACGTGATCCAGAAGTATTTATTAGCAGATAGTGGTGGGGCCATTTCCTACTTTATTGATGGTCCAAATGAATGGATTAAGAGCCATAGGAAATATTGTTACCTATGAGCAAATGAACAGACTCAGGTTGTACTACGAACTCCAGAAGGAAGCTATGTGGACAATGTCAAAAATCACAGCTGGCCACCAGGACCAGATACAGCAAGTTGTGAATCATGGATTAGTCCCATTCCTCACTGGAATTCTCTCTAAGGCAGCCTTTAAGGCAGAAAAGGGAGCTGTGTGGGCTGTGACCAACTCTACAAGTGATGGAACAGTTGAACAGATTGTATACCTTGTTCATTGTGGCATTATAGAACCTGTGATATCGTAGCTGTGAAAGATACCAGAATTATTCTGGTTATTCTGTATGCCATTTCAAAGATCTTGCAGGCTTCTGAGAAACTAGGTGAAACTGAGAAACAGTGTAATGATTGAAGAATGTGGAAATTTGGACGAAATGGAAACTCTGCAAAAGCATGAAAATGAGTCTGTGTATGAGAAGTGTTTCTTTGTAGAGGAGAGGAAGATCAAAGTGTTATGCCAGAAACTACCTCTGAAGGCTGTACATTCCAAGTTCAGGTGGCACTCCTGGGAACTTTACTAGGACAAAAAGTTGTTGTAGACTATGTTTGGTATAAGTTTGCCTTACTGTTTCTCTACTAAGAGCTCTCTTTTAAATGTGATTGATTACTGTAGCACTTTTTACAATAATACTATACTTGAACAGTTCCAAACTATAGATACTATATGAAGCTTCCTCTCCCAATAGGTTTCTTATTCCTGTGTGCAATTTCATATCTTGCAGTATCCTGTAAATAAAGATTAAATTTCACCCTTAAAAATAAAATGAAATAAAATAAATAACAACTGAATTTTAGGACATCTGTGAGAGGGACTGCATGCATCATATTAAGATTGATATTGAGAAATATTTTTATATGGAATAGTGCAGGCTAATCTATATATATAAAAGCCTAAGCAACCTTAACGACTGGTCGACCGAATGACCAGTCGATCAGTCGACATGATGCGCACTGACCACCAGAAGGCAGATGCTCAATGCAGGAGCTGCCCCTTGGTGGTCAGTGAGCTCCCACAGCCAACCTTCTGCAGCTGGCCAACCTCCTGCAGTCCCTTCCCCCGGCCCCCAAATCGCCAGCCAGACTGATGGACCCCACCTGTGCACGAATTCGTGCACCAAGCATCTAGTAAATTATAAGTACAGATGATTGCTTTTCAAATTACTGTGAATACGCATATGCTTACATATACCTGGTATGTATACAAAAATACTGCCACTAAGATTGGTGAGGTTATGGAAAAGTTATTTTCAATTTGATTAATCATATTTCCAATGAATGCATATTACAGTCATCTAATGAAAGCTTTTACAAACTGTTTAATAAAGAATATGCATTAGTATAAGTTAAAAAATAAGGCAGTCTATCAGAATTAAGACTGTGAAGGGAAAAAAAGCAAACAGAGCTGCTGGTAAGGAAGGTTTGCTCTCTATTTTGGAGAATAGCAAATGGCTCCCTGTGGATTGGAGTTTTCTCTGTCAATATAAGGATGTGTCTTTGTGACTGTCATGTCTTTATTCTCAAGCCAAGTGGAAAGAGAACAAAGTAGTTAAAAGAAACTGATCGGGACCCTTAACAGATGGGGGTGGGGACAGGGGAACTAAGGAAACTAAACCTCAATGAACTCTTGAAGTAATTTTTTGTAGCAAGAGCATAGTCTGGACTTGATGAAGCTACAGAAAAACCTCATTGAGCTCTTATTACCAAAGGAATTTTGAGACTAGATTGGCCTGAACTGTGGAGACCATATTGGCAGAAGACCTTTAATAAGACTTACCTTTAGGGTCTATTACAAAGAAGCCTTCCTATTCGGTCTGGGCATAAAACCAAGATGTGATGTATTTTGAAATGTGGTAAAAGTATTGTATTTAGCCTATGGAGTATGTTTTCAATAAAATCTTGCCTGATAGATTTTATATCTAAATAGAGTGTTTAGCAATAGCCCCATATGTATTTTTATATTAGAGAGAAGAAGAGTATAAAAATGTGTTAATCTGCCTCTTGGTTAACCATTCCTGCTCTTAAAGTCCGGTTGTTTGAACAATGTGACCCTAATCAAGATAGCACCACATATAATTTACAGTTATGAAAACCAAAGGAACAGTGACCAGGAGACTGAATTTGAAACCTAAAGCTATAGTGAAACATCAAACCCAGCAAAACTATTAAGCCCACAATTAATGGGTAAGTGACTTTTGTAAGATTGAGCTATTGTTTTTAGGTGGTTTGGCAATAGCTTGTTATAGCATACAACTGATAATCCTATCTAATAAATAGGGAATAAGCTAATTGACCCTCATGCCGCCGCAAAGATGGTGGCCCCACAACCAATAAGGAGGGAATATGCTAATTGACTGCCCTGCCCTCAAAGATGGCGGCGCCCACAGCCACAAGACGGTGGCACCCAGTCCCCTCAGCCCCGCCGCACACCTGCCTCTGGAGCCCCCCAGTTCCCCCAGCCGCCCAGGGCCACCCGAGGCTCAGGTAACCGGGGCCAGCCAAGGCTTGCGCTGCTGGCAGTGGCAGCAGCAGAGGTGTGATGGGGGCATCGCTTTCCCCTGATTGCCGGGTTGCCTCCTGTCCCGGAGGGCTCCCAGGCTGTGAGAGGGGGCAGGCCAGGCTGAGGGACCGCCCCCTCCAGTGCATGAATTTTCATGCACCAGGCCTCTAGTTCTCTGATAAATTTGTAAGTGATGACTTTTCAACTGAGTCACACAATCTTTTCTACCTAAAGACATCATAACTGACAAGTAATCCTCAGGACCTCCTCTCATTATAACAACTTAAACAAATGTAAGGTATATTAATTTATTTGCTTAACATTGTTTGCTAAATGCCTATACTAGTTGATTTAATTGATAACATACTATATAGTCAAGGTTGGTTACCAGATATGAGCCTTTGGCCTCATCAAGGATGAATTAACCTCATCCCCCTCAAAGCTGGCAACTGTTTACATTTTTAGTCCTCTTTAGAAAAATATATAGAAGCTTATTATTTGATACCAGTTCTCTTGTACTTTCTTTGCATTATAAATCCTACTTGTTGGCTTTTTCTGCCATGACACTGATTTGTGAACTTAGCTTTGTTTTTGTTTTTTTGTTTTTTTTTTTTTTTTTTTTTTTTTTAATATATTTTATTGATTTTTTACAGAGAGGAAGGGAGAGAGATAGAGAGTTAGAAACATCTATGAGAGAGAAACATCGATCAGCTGCCTCCTGCACATCTCCCACTGGGGAAGTGCCCGCAACCCAGGTACATGCCCTTGACCGGAATCGAACCTGGGACCTTTCAGTCCGCAAGCCGATGCTCTATCCACTGAGCCAAACCGGTTTCGGCGTGAACTTAGCTTTGGATTCTGATTTTAGTTTATTTGGTTTCTCATATTTTGGATCCTACCTTTGGCATGTTTCTTAACTTTTTTTTTTTTTTTTTTACATTTTTATTGATTTCAGAAAGGAAGGGAGAGAGAGATAGAAACATCCATGATGAGAGAGAATCATTGATCGGCTGCCCCCTACAAGTTCCCCACTGGGGATCGAGCCCACAACCCGGGCATGTGCCCTTGACTGGAATCGAACCTGGGACCTTTCAGTTCGCAGGCTGACGCTCTATCCACTGAGCCAAACCGGCCAGGGCTGTTTCTTAACTTTTGTTCCATCCTGAACTTTTGTCCCAACTCAAATTCCTGAACTTGACACCCCCCCAAGCTCCACCCACACACCTCTTAAACTGAGATATTATTTCCTAATTCCTAGAGGCTGAAACCACAGGGGAAATATTAACTCAGCTAGAAAAGATGATCTCTAGATATAATCTCTTCTGAGATGGAGGGTCCTCACATAAAACCCAAAATGTGTTCATCCTAAAAACATTGTGCAAGAGTTATCTGTTTGAACAGGTTTTCCCCCAACAGAACACGAAGAACCTGCTAGACTAGTTGCCATCTGTCAGTTAGAAAAGGCATCCATGTGATACACACTTGAGACCTGTCTTTCATTTAATGTTCTTCTCCTCATTTACCTCCCAGATACAGACATTTGCTCAATAGCCATTCTGCTTCATGGATAGTTTATTAGAATGAGCTGATTTTCTTGTTCCTTAGTTCTGTTCTAGTGTGTCATTTCACTGTTAAAACCCTTCTGATTCTGTCACCACTTATCAGCCCAGGTAAATATATATCTGTGAACAAGTGAATGCATGAGGCATCGGCATATGCTTACTTAGCATGACTTTAGCCAAATACTCTCATCTTACTATGAGTGTATGAATTTGATGCACAATCACCAGGGTCCTTGTTAAAATGCAGACTGTGGTTCAATAGGTGTGGATTGGTCCTGAGATTCTTCATTTCTAATAAACTCAATAGTGCTGCCCACGCCACTGGTCCTGGGATTCTACTTTGCCTATTAAAGAGACCACGTGTCTAGGAGTAAATCTGCTTTCTCCCTCAGGTGTTTGTGTGAAGGCTGCCTCTCCCCATATTGGCAGCACAATCACTGCTTCACCCCCTCAAACCCCTCCATCCTCACTCCAGCTCTTCAACTGGTTTCTAGTTCTTAGGACTTCAAGTGCAGGACCCACAGCTGTCTGGCCTGCAGCCAGTTCTAGGTCCCAGTAGAGACCCTTTGTTCTGTTTCTCCTTGAGGTGCTGCCACCCAGGGAGGGAAGGTCTCCCCTCCCTCTTCCTGGGAAACCAGATTCTCTGTTTGTATTTATGGCCCATTAGCTACCTTTATCTAAAAGATAAGAAAGATCCTTGGAAACCAGCTGCCCTTTGCTCAGACTATTTCATTGGCTTTGATATAAATAAGCCTTTCCCCTGACTCTCTTTTCATCCAAACTTGCTGTTTATTTTATAGGGGAAGTGGTTATAGCTCAAGGCTTGTTTTGATCTCGAAATTCCTTAAGCCCTGGGGTTATTGGTAAACATTTTAGAAGCAAGTCCCTACTAGGTTTTGGGTTAGCTGTTTTCAGACTACATAATTGTAGACTTTGAGAAGAGAAAGGGGTTTTCAATAGTTTTAGTTCAACCCCTTCATCTGACAGATAGAAAACAGAAGCCCGTGGAGTTTCTGTATTTTGCCAAAGATTGGGATGCCAAGTCCCATGCCTTTAAACTGTGTTCCAGGGCACACCAAGGAGCTGCTTAGATCTGGCTGCACTGAGTATCTGGGGGACTGGAGGCTTCCTTCCTCTCATATCTCAACCAGAGAGGTTCCATTTATAATATTTTCATCTGTTCCAACTTAGGTCTTATTTGAAGGGTGAGTTTTATATCTACAAAAAAAATTTAAACCATTTCACCATGCTGCCTGCAAATGAATCTTAATTTCATATCTACAGTTTAAGAGAGTCAAATTTTTGTATTCCCATTTTAATGGTAGAGTTTGAGCCAGGCCTAAAATTCTATATCTGTAGAAAAGCTAAGGAAAGCAAGTCTGACACTTAGAACATGTAAATGTAATATTTAAATACTTCTTAATAAGGGAATTTTATATTAGTCTCATGCTAACTCATGCTATGAAAATATAAATTTTACACTTAGAAAGATAGAACTTGCCCTATCCCATCCAATCTCTGTTATATTTTCATGACATTTTCCAACCCTTACATTGGAAATTATGCATATGTGGTCTTTTGTATCTGGCTTTTTTCCACTCAAATTTTCACCCAAATCTTGGTAAGTTTATTGAGATATAATTCACATACCATATGTGATGGTCAATTTTATGTGTCCACTTGACTGGGCTAAAGGCTGCCTAGATAGCTGGAAAAACATTATTTTGGGGTGTGTCTGCGTGGATATTTCTGGAAGAGATTAGCATTTGATTCAGTAGACTGAGAAAAGATCTGCCCTCAATATGGGTGGGCATCATCCAATCCATTGAGGGCTGAACTAGAACATAAAAAGGAAGAAAAGCTGAATTCCCTTTCTCTTGAGCTGGACTGTCCAAACTAGGGGTTAAACATCAGTTCCCCTCATTCTCAGGCCTTCAGACTCAATGAATTATACCACTTACTTTCCTGGTTCTCCAGCTTGCAGATGTCAGATTGTGGGACTTCTCAGCCCCCGTAACTACATGAGCCAAGTCCACGTGAACCAATTCATATATATATATGTTTATTATAGGAATGTATCATATATATACTAGAGGCCTGATGCACGAAATTCGTGCAAGGGGCTTAGCCCTTGCAGCCGAGGCTTCATCCGGAAGGTCATCCAGTCTAATTAGCATATTATACTTTTATTGTTATAGATATATAATCTGTTTCTCTGGAGAATCCTGATTAGTACACCATATAATTCACCTATTTAAAGTGTAGAATTCATGACTTTAGTCGATTCATAGAGTTGTGCAACCATCATCATTATCTACTTTCAGAATATTTTCATCACCCCAAAAAGAAACCTTGTATCCATTAGCAGCCACCCCCATTTCCCTATCCCCCAACCCCTAACAACCACTAATCTACTTTCTCTCTCTGGATTGCCTATTCTGGATATTTACTATAAATGGAATTGTACAATATGTGGTCTTTTGTATCTGGCTTTTTTCACTTTGCATTGTTTTCAAGATTCATCCATGTTGAAGAATTATTGCTACATTTCTTTTATGGCTGAATAGTATTCTGTTGTGTGGCTATACCACATTTTATTTATCTATTGATGAACATTTGAGTTTCCACCTTTTGGCTGTTGTGAATAATACTGCAATGAGCAATGACATACAACTATGTGAGTACCAGTTTTCTGTTCTTTTGGGTATATACCTAGGAATAGAATTGCTAGGTTATATGATAATTCTCTGTTTAACTTTATGAGGAACCACTAAACTGTTTTCCACAGTGGCTGCACCACTTAACATTCACAGTAAGAATGTACAACAGTTCCAATTTTTCCACATTCTCACCACATATCTAGGATATATAAAAAATGCCCTTATCAGACATATGATTTACAAATATTTTCTCCCATTCTGTGGTTTGTGTTCTCATTTTCTTTGGAAGCAAAAAGTTATACATTTATCTGTATACCAATATATCTATTTCTTTTTTAGTTTCTTGTGCTCTTGGTGTCATATCTAAAAAAAATCATAGTCTAATCCAAGGTCCTGAAAATTTACACCTATGTTTTCTTCTAAGAGTTTTATGGTTTCAGCTCAATAATAATTGAGTTATTATGTATATTGCGAGGTATGGGTCCATCTTTATTCTTTTGCATGTGATATACATTTGTCCTAGCATTATTTGTTAAAAAGACTCTTCTTTCTCCACTGAATTGTCTGGCATCCTTGTCCAAAATCAATTAACTGTAAATATAAGGGTTTGTTTCTGAACTATCAATTTTATTTTATTGAGCTGTCTATCCTTTTGCCAGTACCACAGTCTTGATTATTATAGCTTTGTATTAATTTTCAAAATCAGGATATGTGATTCATCCAACTTTGTTCTTTTTTCAGGTTGTTTTGGCTATTCTGGGTCCCTTGCATTTTCAAACTATTTTTAGGATCAGCTTGTTGATTTCTGCAAAAAAGACAGTTGGAATTTTGTTAGGGGTTCTGTTGAATGTGTAGATCAGTTTGAAGAGTACTGCTATCTTAACAATATTAAATCTTTCAATCCATGAACATGAGATGTCTTTTCATAAATAGTTTGGTTCACAGACCCCCTTTGAGTTGTACCTCTGTTCTCAATACCTGTTTTGCTTTGAACACCTGTTTGTCTTCAAAAAGGAGTTGACATTCTGACTCTTGAAGCATCACTGAGCTACAGGTAAAGCTTCAACCAGTCAGCCAAGCTAGAGACATTAAGTCATTTTAGAGGGTGTCCTCTCTCATATCTCTGTTATCTAATTGGTTGCCCAGGCTTGTCAGTCATACTTCAAGACCTCCTGATAGGAGATATGTCAAAGAACTTGCAGTCATTTTTAATCCACCTTGGGTATAATATACTACCTACCTGGGAGGAGTTGTGAGGATTAATTGTTTTAGGGCTTGTGACGTGCTCAGAATAATGCTAGGCACTTAGTTGTGCCATATAATTTTAGCTCCTTTTTATGAACATGAATATAATTTATGGAAAGAATATATTTGGGTGTGAACTCCATTTTTCTTTATGATGGAGAATACAACACTTGAAGACTGCTCTTCAGTGTTATTTGGTTCAGTGTTAGTGTTCTTCTGAACCCACTAATCTGTGAATTCCTCAAGGTCAGGGACTTGGTCAAAGTTTTTCTTTATAGTCCATCTAGAGGCCCAATGCACAAAGATTCATGCAAGAATGGGCCTTCCTTCCCCTGGCTGCCAGCACTGCCTTCGCTCAGGCCGGAGCTGCCTTTCCGCCTTCCCACACTGCTCAGAGGCCCAGAATGGCTGGGGCGGTGCAGAACGCCTGCATCGTCACCATGGTGATGCAAGCATCCTGCCCCACCTCCAGCCACTTGGCACCTGCGTATGCAAATTAACCTGACATCTTTGTTGGGTTAATTTGCATACTCACTCCTGATTGGCTGGTGGGTGTCATGAATGTATGATCAACTTGCATCTTTCTCTTTTATTAGTGTAGATGCCTAATATAGTGCCTGGCACATGGTAACTGTTCAGTGATGTTTTTTTATGCTTCACCTAAGGATATATTTTCCCATTGGTTTTCAGACAGAGTGGAAGGGAAGGAGGAGGGGGAAGAGAGAGAAACATCAACATGAGAGAGACACATCAATTGGTTGCCTCCCATTCGCACCCTGACTGTGGTCAGGGATTGAACTTGCAATCAAGGTATGTGCCCTTAGTCAGGAATTGAACCTGAGACCCTTTGGTCTGCAGGCCAATGTTCTAACCACTGAACAAACCGGCCAGGGCTCTGTGATTTTTTTTTTTTAATAAATGGGTGGCCCTGGCTCGGTGGCTCAGGGGAGCATCATCCTGTACACCAAAAAGGTTGAGGCCTTGATTCCTAGTCAGGGCACATACCTAGGTTGCAGGTTTGATCCCTGGTCATGGCGTTCACAGGAGGCAACAGACCAATGTTTTTCTCTCACATTGGAGTTTTTTTTTCTCTCTCCCTCTCCCTCTTCCTTCCTCTCTCTCTCTCTCTCAAATCAATTTTTTAAAAAATAAAACAAAACATATCCTCGAGTGAGGTTTGAAAAAAAAAATGGGTGTAAAGAATAAATGGAATAGGATGACATTGCCTGGGACCAATGGGATTCCCAGGACACAGAACTTTCAGTACTAAACCAAGAAATTCCCAGGCGAACTAGGATAAATTGGTCACTTTAGGAATAAGTAAATTAATGCATTTTCCAAAAGAGACCATGCCCGAGCTGGTTTGGCTCAGTGGATAGAACATTGACCTGCAGACTGAAGGGACCCTGGGTTCGATTCAGGTCAAGGGGATGTAACTCGGTTGCAAGTTCCTCCCTGGTCCAGGCCCTGGTTGGGGCAAGTGCAAGGGGAAACCAATTGATGTATTTCTCTCACTTCACATCGATATTTCTCTCTGTCTTTCCCTCTCTCTTCCACTCTCTCTAAAAATCAATGGAAAAATATCCTTGGGTGAGGAATAATAATAATAAAATTTTAAAAGAGACTGAAGTTGAAACATAACAGTGAGATGATATTCCTAGGTCAGCCCATCAATCCTTGGCAAACTCATAACTCTTGTTAAAACTTTTTTACGCCTTGGAGTTGTTTGTTTGCTTGTTTGTGGTTTTTGTTTTTTCTTTAAATGAAACCTTACTTGAGCACAGTGCATATAAAACAAACCAGTCCCTGGTTGATGTGCAGGAAGCTGCACCTGGAGCTTTGGCCCTGTCTTCCCTTCCCTCTCTTCCTTTAGAGGCCCCTAAAGCATCTCTGAAGAATCCTAGGGCATTACCTTGGAAGCCACTGATGTAGTAAATCATTGCTTCAGGGCCCCCTGATGTCCCTGAACTCTGACCATTTGGCTTCTCTTAGTCTGCTCTTCTACAGCTTGGAGCCTTCCTCTGGCATGAGTAGTAGGAGCTGGGTAAGGCAGGTGGACAGCTCCCGGGCAACAGAAGCGGAGGGAGAAGTTTATAGCACAAGAAAAGGCGCTGGCCCGATGTTAGAGGCCACCCTAGAAATAGAAACGGGGACATTTATGAAAAGGAAGCAGTATCAGCACCGGAGCACTCAAGGGCCAGAGGAGTGAAGCAGAGGAGTCGCTTGTTTGTGCCATCACCTGCCAGGCAGGAACTGATCGACTTTATAAACATGGTATCATTCCTGACTATTAAAGGAAAAAGCTCTTGTTTGTATTAAGATCCTTATACATGTGAATAATCTTTGTCACAGTAATTTCATTTCTAATAATTTCCACTAAGGGCACAATCAGAAATGTGAGTAAAGACATACACAAGAACAACAACAACAAAAATATATGCAAGGGTATTCATTGCAGTTTTGTAACAGTAAAATCCAAGAGGAAGGGATATCGGATATCTGAGCTGAACCTTAGAGGGTGAATAGAAATTAACCAGGCTTATTGGGCAGGGAGTAGAAAGAGGAGATGTTCCAGCTATGGGGAACAGCATGTACCAAGGTACAGAGATGTGACAGTCTGGTGCATTGAGGAATTGTAAGTGTGGGGAACCGATATAGGGTTGAGCCTCGGACTGACCTGCTGGCAAAGTCACAAACAAGTCCCAGCTTAGAGGGCTCAGTTCTCTTAGCATAATTAGGCTTGACCTTATAACACTCCCCAGATCTTACCTGGGAAGCTAATAGGCTGAGGGAAGTGCAGGAAGTGTAACTATGGTCAAAACAGGTGAAACTCACAAGAACTTTGTAACTATGGTAACCACTGCCTTGTTTACCTCTGACTATAAAAGGTTGGTGGGGCCTGAGCACCGGTGGAAGTCCTTCCTCTTGAGTTGGGCTTACCCGCCTGGCCCCCCAATATTCCCAAATTATCTCTTGTCTCTTCTCTTTCATTTGTGTGCGGCTCCTCTTTCAGATCCTGAACCCTGAACCACACGGGACGTGGAGGGAAACGTTTACAACATGTAAAAAATTGGGAATAACTAGAGTAAAAGATATACTGTTAATGGGGCAAGGGGGTGGAGTGGGGGTGGGGAGGACATGGCTGGAAAGGAGGAAAAGGTCAGAGGCAGAACAAAATTTAATTCCTGTTTTAAAAATCACAGTAATTTTACTCTTAGAGTGAAAAACACATTCTTTAGGTTGGCATGTATACCCAGAGAGATGAGAAATCTAACCCTGTTTGCAGGAAATTCAAACCAAGGGAAGTCGTGAATTATCCTTAAGTTTAAACGTTACTTGAAACAATAAAATAAGGAAGATTAATGAGTCATGCTACTTTGATGTCAGATACATTGGTGAAAGTTCAAGAACTGGTTATCTTTATAAAAATACTACTCTTTACAAGGCCATCACAACGGTTCCAGAATTATTTAGATAAGTTTTGTTTCCCATGCAAAAAGTGCCGTTTTTAGCCAAGTTGATTGTAAATATTTTTTTGCATATTGTTAATGAACTATGTCCATTTGCGTAATAACAGTTGATCCCCACGCGACTGGTGTGGCTCACTGGTTGACTGTCAAACCATGCACTGGTCCAATTCCAGGTTGGGGTATATCCCCGGGTTTCAGGCTTACTCCCCAGCAGGGGGCTTGCAGGAGGCAGCTGATGATGTTGATGTTTCTCTCTCATCTTTGTTTCTCTTTCCCTCTCCCTTCCTCTCTCTCTAAAATCAATGAAAACATATTTTTAAAAAACAACAACACTTGAGCATTCATTAAAAAACATTGCTCCCCAATTTACCATTATCACATTGATTTGGTCATTACCAGCTGTTGTTGCCACTTGCCTATTTTTAAACTTCTCTTACAATTCCCTGTTTATCCGCCCCACCTGCAACTTTCTTTGCCACTTCTACTGCCAGATAATCGTCTCAAAGGAAGCCTTTTGTTTCACCTCTTCCCACCACCTCATTGTTCTCTGAGCACAAAGACCAAGACCAGAACAAAGTACCACCACAATACTACTTATTGCTTCAACAAACGCTGGGCCAACGGCAGTACTGGCTCACAGGTGCTCACAGGTAGAAGATTATCAGACTCACTGGACTGGTGAATTGAAACAATTGCATCTTAAAATGTCCTTCTGTGAGCCTCAAATATTAAGGGTCTCAGAGAAATGTAATTAAATCTGAAGGAACAACTCATAGGAGAAGAACCAGTCTTAGATCTTGGAATCACAAGGTTATAGAATTTTAGAGGTGCACAGTAGTGTGCAATTCAGAAATTATCTTATCCGGCTCCTTACAGAGGAAACAGCTGCAACACCTGGGAAGATAACATGGTGACTGTTTGACTTTGGGCAATTATTTTCTCTTTGCCTTACTTTTCTTATCTATTAAATTGATCTTAGCAGTACCTCGACCTCAGAGGGTATATTGTAAGGAATGTGAGATAATGCAATTGGAGAACTTAGAGCAGTGCTTAGCCCAAATATATCATTCAATAAATGTTTGTTGTTATGAATATGGATACAGCAATGAACTAGGGGTCCTGAGTCTGCTATTAATTTGCAAAGACTTCAGAAGATTCTTCAGTTTTACCTATCTGTGAAATGAAGTTGGACTAATTAGGTCAATGGTTTAAGTTGTATTGTGGAGCCCTAGGGTTCTCCAAAAGGACTAGAAGGAGGGCATGGGAGACCAGCAGGCAGGTATCAAACTCCAATCCTCCTTCAAGCAAAGCTGTTGAGATTTTATTTTACTTCTTATATTTTTGTTTGAATAAGAGTTCTCAACAGTAACAACAGTTACATAACAAGATAGTCTTTTAAGTTTCTTTCAGCTCAAGATTCTGTGATTTTTGCAACGATAGCACTGTGTCCCTTTGTTATTCTGGTTTTGAAATAAAGACAAGGGTGTTAAAGTTTTAAGGATAAGATCAACTTATGACTGTAGGCACAGAGCCAAGACAACTCTGGATCTCCTGACAGTAAGGAAGAGACATGATAATCTCTTGAGGTTAATGGGAAAGAGGTCCTCACATGATTAATGCTCAGTAATGGTTATGGACATTCTTGTGTCTTGCTTATAGGGAAACAAATCCCACATTTTTGCTTCTTAGTTTCCTCTTGAATTGTCCAAGAGGGTACATGATCTTTTGAACAGTGCTGATGACTGTCTACTCTGTGATTACCACATTTATTACCCAATCCTTTTCTGGGTAACTGAAGATTCAAATTCTCAAACTGAATTATAGTTTATTGAGAAAGAGGACCTTAAGGAGAAATTTCACCATCACTTCTAATCAGATTTAATTTTTGAAAGATATAGAGCAGTTATTGCTGTATTATTGAAACATCTAGGTGAAGTTTCTTTATTTCAGATGATGCAACTCTTTGATGTAGTTCTAATTTTCAGTGAGCCCACCCCAGTTTCAAAGCTCTAATAAAAAAAGTTGTAGGTATGTCAAAATACTAAATGAGTGAAATTTTTGACACATAATAAGGTTATGGTATATTTTCTATTGGGTTAAATTATTACAGTAGTCTTGTTTTCTCTATGTCTGACTTTCCCGGGATAAAAAATGTTTAGATTTATACATACTGTATCAGATTCCAGTATATAATTTTCATACCATTCTTTCTATCTTGCCTTTTCAAGTGTCTCTGAACTAATGTTTCCATCATATGAAATAGTTTAAGGACATTGACTTTCATAAGACAAGAAATGTAACCCTAAAAGGTATGCAGCCTTCTACCATGTAATTTTAATTCTCACATAGAGCACACCTAATTCAGACTCTGTTACAAGGCATTGCAGTCAACATAACAGATCTGAACGTAAATGAAATAACATGCTTCTTTCTGTGTTTTAATGAAGATTTTATTAAAGCCTAAATTTCATACTAATCACTTTTTTAAAATTTTTTCAATTAAGTTTACATTCAGTATTATTTTGTATTAGTTTCGGGTGTACAGCATAGTGGTTAATTATATCTTTTACAAAGTGGTCTCCCCAATATTTCAAGTACCCACCTGGCACCATACATAGTTATTACAGTACTAGAGGCCCGGTGCACAAAAATTTGTGTACTCGGCGGGGAGGGGGGTCCCTCAGCCTGGCCTGTGCCCTCTCGCAGTCTGGGACCCCTCGGGAGATAACGACCTGCTGGCTTAGGCCTGCTCCCGGGTGGCAGAGGGCAGGCCCAATCCCTAGGTGCAGCCCCTGGTCGGGCTCAGAGCAGGGCTGATTGGGGAGTTGGGGTGCCGCCCCCTGTCATGCACAGAGCAGGGCAGATCAGGAGGTTGCGATGCCACCCTCAGTCATGCTCAGGGTAGGGCCGATTGGGGGGTTGGGGCACCGTCCCCTGTCACACTCAAGGCAGGGTCGATTGGGAGGTTGCAGCGCCACCCCCTGTCACTCACAGAGCAGGGCCCATCAGGGGGTTGGGGAGCTTCCCCTGTCACTCACAGAGTAGGGCCGATCGGGGAGTTGGAGCACCGCCCCCTGTCGCACACAGAGCAGGGTGGATCAGGGGGTTGGGGCGCCGCACCCTGTCACACTCAGGGCAGGGCCGATGGGGAGGTTATGGCTCTACCCCATCACACACAGAGTAGGGCCCATGCGGTGCGGTTGGGGCGCCGCCCTCTATCACCCACAGAGCAGGGCCGATCAGGGGGTGGGGGCGCCGCACCCTGTCACACACAGAGCCGCAGGGCGATCAGGGGGTTGGGGAGCTCCCCCCTATCAGGCACAGAGCAGGGCTGATCAGGGGGTTGGGGTGCCTTCCTCTGTCATGAACAGAGCAGGGCGGATAGGGAAGTTGTGGCCCGCCCCCTGTCACACACAGAGCTGCAGGGCGATCAGGGGGTTTGGGCGCTGCCCCCTGTCATGCTGATCCCGGTGCTGGGAGGCATATTACCCTTTTACTATGTAGGATAAAGGCCTGGTGCACGGGTGGGGGCTGGCTGGTTTGCCCTGAAGGGTGTCCTGGATCAGGGTGGGGGTCCCCACTGGGGTGCCTGGCCAGCCTGGATGAGGGGATGATGGCTGTTTGCAGCTGGTCACACACCCTTCAGGGTGGGGGTCCCCACTGGGGTGCCTGGCCAGTCTGGGTGAGGGGCTGAGGGCTGTTTTCAGGCTGGCGGGTGACTGAAGCTCCCAACCGCTCCTTTTTTTCTTTTTTTTTTATTCTGGGCCAGCTTTAGCTCTGAGGCTTGGCTCCAGCTCTTAGGCCTCAGCTGCTGAAAGCAGGTATCTGGTTTGTTTGGGTTCTATAATCAAAACACTGTTTCAACTCCAGCTCTGAGATCCCGGCTGGCTGAAAGCAGGTTTCTGGGGTTTTGTTTAGCTTCTATATGTGTAACAATGTTTCAAACTGCAAGCTCAGAGGCCAGCAACGGCAGGCCGGGAACATTGGAGTTCTCCATCACTGAAGCAAGCTAGCCTCATGGTCGCTTCATGCTGCCTGGCTGCCGGCCGCCATCTTGGCTGGCAGTTAATTTGCATATCGCCCTGATTAGCCAATGGGAAGAGTAGCGGAGATATGGCTAATTACCATGTTTCTCTTTTATTAGATAGGATTATTGACTGTGTTCCCTCTGACAATCATCGGTCTGATCTCTGTATCTATGAGTCTGTTTCATTTTTGTTTGTTTTGCTCCTTAGATTCCACATATAGATGAGTTCATATGGTATTTATCTTTTTCTGTCTGACTTATTTCACTTAGCATACTATCTTCTTGCAAACGTTAAGATTTCATTCCTTTTTATGCCCTAGTAATATTCTGCTGTATACATGTACCACAGCTTATTTATCCATTTGTCTATTAATGGGCACTTGAGTTGCTCCTATATTTTGGCTATTGTAAATAACACTGCAATAAACATAGGGGTGCATATATTCTTTCTAATTAGAGTTTGGGTTTCTCTGGATACCCAGAAGTGTAATCACTGGGTCCTAAGGAAGTTCATTTTTTTAAAAATATATTTTAATTGATTTCAGAGAGGAAGGGAGATAACAACATCAATGATGAGAGAGAATCATTGTTTGACTGCCTCCCGCACTCCCCCCACTGGGGATTGAGCCCACAACCCAGGCATGTGCCCTTGACCGGAATCAAACCCTTTAGTCCATAGGCTTACAATCTATCCACTGAGCCAAACCAGCTAGGACACTAGTCCCTGTTTTTTAAATCTATCCATATATATGCATGCTTTATACATATATATAAAGCAAAACTTCAATATACTTTTTAAAAACTTAATCCTAACAAAAATTCTGTGATCTGCCGAAACCGGTTTGGCTCAGTGGATAGAGCGTCAGCCTGCGGACTGAAGGGTCCCAGGTTCGATTCCGGTCAAGGGCATGTACATTGGTTGTGGGCACATCCCCAGTGGGAGATGTGCAGGAGGCAGCTGATCGATGTTTCTCTCTCATCGATGTTTCTGACTCTCTGTCTCTCTCCCTTCCTCTATGTAAAAAATCAATAAAATATATTTTAAAAAAAAAATTCTGTGATCTAGGTAGAAGAGGTTTCCTCCCTGATCACAAAAGTGAACATGGAGGCTTAGAGAAGTTAATCAATCATTACAACTGTTTTACAACTAATAAGATGATCACACCATCAGTTAGGTCTTTATTAAGTACTTCTTTCATCCAGGTATTGCACTGAGGGGAAGAGACAGGACTTCAAGTCCAAATACATTGTATTTCGATGGTATTTCTATTATGTGTAGTGATTCTTGAAAGCTTCTGTTTAAAAGACTGAATATTTTAAAATTTGGGGAGGCTTTCTTATAATGTAAACATGCTTAATAGAGACATCTTACTTCACAGAGTATAATATACCCAACACCATTCTGCAACAACTGAGGACAGCAGAAAAAGGTCCACTTTTCTAACAGTTGTATTTGCCTGCCTAGGCATCTAGGTTTTTGTTTTCAACATTTCTTAGGAAACCCCAACCAACTGCTACAAGGAAGTGCTGCTTTTGGTTTATGTTTATGCCAATAGTGCACTCCACCCTTAAATGATCTTAGTGACTAATAGGACTGGCACCAGTTCTCCCTTACCAGATGTGAGTTCCACTCACCGGCTTGTTTTTTGTGCCTTCTGCTAATTTGCAGCAGTAGACAAAACTAAAGAACTTCTTCAAATAAATGAATATAGGCAATGATGTAGTTGCTCTTTAATTTTTAAATTGGCCCAGCCCAGTGGCCTCACCTAAAAGTATTTTGGTCAGCCGGTCGGTCTTATGTTCCCTGACAGTTAGAGGGCCCTCCCCTGCTGCCCACAGTGACTCAGAAGGCAGCTGCAGATAACAGGAAGGCCTGAGATTCATGTGACAAACCATGTGCCTTCGCCAGGGCAAACCAAGCAGGTGGGGCATTTCTTTGCACACCCCTCCCAACCTTCCCCCGCCTCCCCCTGGTTACATTGCTCTTCAGGGATTTTTTTCCCCCCCTTTTCAAACTGCTCAGAATTTGCTCTTTGACCTAATTTTCATCTGTGGAAAAAATGCTGTCCAGAGGGCCTGCTGAGATATTGTCTGGGCCTGCTTCCCCGAAGAAGGCCAACAGTGTATTTGCGCACCAAGAATGGAAAAAATGTTTCTGTGCTTCAGAGATTACTGAACACACTTTTTACAAAAAGAACCTATTCCTTCCAGCAGGGACAATTTTCAATAGTTGGGGAAATTAAATATCTATATTCAGTAGCCAACCTCTAGATTTCAAAAGAGACCACATATTTTCAAGGTTTCTTGTAGTTTTTCTTTGCCCAGTTTAACCCAAAGTACGGCCTCGGGGCCACTTAGAATCCTAAAGGTTAAGGGATAATTATCTTTGGAGAAAGACCCAATAATTTGTGATTTTAACAAGCACTACAATTGGTTTTTATATACAAAATTAACTCATAGAGGTCACAGGCCTTCATTGCTAATGCCCAAGAAGACAGTCCTGGGGCAGAGAAACGTTAATGTCTCCCCTCGTCCTCACCTCTCTATTCCTTCCTTGTCCAACTCCCCAAAAATGCTATTTTTGGAACTGTTGCATGGTCGCTGCAGAAGGAAATAGAGGAAAGACTAGGAGCTGAGCTAAGAGCAATGTTCTTTCTTGACTGTGCTGGTGTTGGACTGGATCCCTGGCCTGTACTGGGGAAGTGGGAGGTCAGACTCCCAAGGTGGCCACACAGGAAAAGAAGAAGACAGACCGTGCAGTACACAGATGCTTTGTCAGTGTTGTGCCCACTTTTGGCAAGAAGAAGGGCTCCAGGGCCACTCTTTGTAATCTTGGCTTTCTCTAAAAACGCCACTTAGCCCAGTTAAAAAAAAAAAAAAGATTTCACAAATGCCTTAGAAATAGACATTTCTAAAAGGACTGCTTTTTAGAAAGCAATGGACCAGAATGCTTAATCTTTCACAAAGCTTGTTAAAAATGCCAATCGCCCTTCTCTACTCTAATTTAGGAGGGGTAGTGTGGGCTCTGGGAACTTGCATTTGTGAAGGCACCTGAAGTGATTCTAATGCAGATTGGTCAAGGGCAGTGATGGCGAACCTGTGACACGCGTGTCAGAGGTGACACGCGAACTCGTTTTTTTGGTTGATTTTTCTTTGTTAAATGGAATTTAAATATATAAAATAAATATCAAAAATATAAGTCTTTGTTTTACTATGGTTGCCTATATCAAAAAATTTCTATATGTGACACGGCACCAGAGTTAAGTTAGGGTTTTTCCAAATGCTGACACGCCGAGCTCAAAGGTTCGCCATCACTGGTCTAGGGGCACGTTAGGGTATCATTTGTTTCCTGACCTGGAGCCTGGAGCAAACGGTAGATTGGGAGAAGATACTTGCAATGTCTATAACTACATTTAATAGCTACAACAGCAATTTTTAAAGTGTAGTCTCTGGACCCATGGAGTTTCTGAGAATTTTCAGGGGGTCTGCCAGATCAAAAGTGTTTTATAATAACACAAAAATTTTATTTGCCTTTTTCATGTGTTGACTTTTTTTTTAAACATATTTTATTGATTTTTTACAGAGAGGAAGGGAGAGGGATAGAGAGTTAGAAACATCGATAAGAGAGAAACACCCAAAGGCTAAAAGATCAAGATCTGAGAGATTCAAGGCAACAAGCAGCCATAGCCTTCATACAGAATTCTTTGTATGGTCCAGGAACCAACAGGACTACTGTAAATAAGTTCCTGTCGCTTAACAATAAGAGGTTACCAGTGAAAAAGGCTGCAGTCCAGTTTTTGAATAATGGTTGGGGAACCCAGAAAAAACAAAATGCCAAGAGGTTTAAAAGACGGTGGATGGTCAGAAAGATGAAAACTTCAAAGAAGTAAATCAAAGCTAAATGAAGAATGAGAACTTTGTATGTATGGAACTTACAGTTATTTAGTTTAGAAGATTAATTTGTCTTTAAAAATCTAATAAATCATTTTAAAGGATTAAAAAGAGAGAGAGAGAGAGAGAGAGAGAGAGAGAGAGAGAGAGAGAGAGAAACACCGATCAGCTGCCTCCTGCACACTCCCCACTGGGGATGCGCCCGCAACCAGATGTGCCCTTGACCGGAATCGAACCTGGAACCCTTCAGTCCGCAGGCCGACGCTCTATCCGCTGAGCCAAATCGGTTAGGGCTCATGTGTTGACTTTTGCACTCATTATTCAAAATCAATGTTGGGCCTGGCTGGTGTGTTTCAGTGGTTGAGTGTTGACCTATGAACCAGGAGGTCACGATTTGATTCTCAGTCAGGGCACATGCCAGGGTTGCGGGATCAGACCCCAGTAGCGGGTGTGCGGGAGGCAGCCGATCAGTGATTCTCTCTCTCATTATTGATGTTTCTCTCTCTCTCTCGCTCGCTCTCTTTCTTTCTCTTTCTCTCTCTCTCTCCCTCTCCCTTCCTCTCTGAGATCAACTAAAAAATATATTTTTTAAATCAATGTTGGGTAAAATTTATGGCCTGGGTACTTAGTGGGTAGGAATGAAATTGAAAACATAGAAAGTACAGTCAAAGGGAAAAGGAAGACTGATTCTAGCTGTATTGATTTGAGATGCCTATGGGACATCCCGATGGAATTAGTATGTAGGCGTTCATGAATCTGGAGCTCAGCAAAGAGTTCTGAACTGGACATATACATAATCAATCTTCCTTAGGCGAGATGGGTAGTAATTATGCTTCTCCAAACTAGGTAAAATATCCCTGACATTCTCTTTTTATCCAAGGATACACAGCCAAGGATACACTTATCCATCTGTGTGAAATTAGGCAACTATTTCTCAATTTTCTCTTCTATAACATAAGGATAAAGGACCTTTATTATAGCACTATTTTGACAACTAAAGGACTTAATGTGTATTAAATGCTAAGAGTGGTGCATGGTACATAGCAAACACTCAATAAATATTAGCTATGTTTTATAATTATGGTACCTGTACTTTCTTTTTTGTAGCACTCATCACAATTGTTAGCATATAATTACCAGGTTATAAGCTCCACTTTGAGTCTGGATCCCTGCAGTATCCTTTTTTTTTTGGTAGAGGCTAAAAATATATGTATTTGATGAATTAATAAATAGATTTCCCAGAGTTGTGGTTGTACTGTTGTAAATTTCTTTCCATCTTGAAGGTGCTCTTGATTCAATTCTGATCAACAGGTTGGAAAAGTGAGTTCACTGAGACTTCATCTTGGCTTTGTACAGTATTGTGTTCCTCATAATTGCTGTGATTGTACATATACACTATGGGTCAATAAGAGCTTAGGGGTTGGTTGACTGAATGATATGGATTGATCCTCATCTCCTACCCCAACTTTACCTGGTGTCAGATACAAGGCAAAGAGAAAAATTAGGGAAGCAACTCTTAGGTTATAGAGGTCAAATCTTTAAGTTGGATTTTTAAAAATATAGTCCGTAATCCATAGGAACTTGCCTGTTTATCCATGACTGGTCTGAAAAATCAAGATCCTACTGGTCAGTAACCAGTTATTTCATTATCTCAAATATTATATGTATTAAATTTCATACATGTCCATGTTGTGAATTAATAGGTGTTAGTGTAATCAAAAGTGTTAGTCTTTTTCATCTTGGGCTTTTGCAAATGGATGGGTAAATATTCACTATTCTCTTTGTTATACCAAAATCATAACTATATTAGAGCACCAGTAATTCACTAGCTGTGTAGCTTTGGATAAGTTGTATCTATCTGGAAGTAAATTTCCTCATTGATAAAATGAACTGCTTGGCTTCTGGTCTAAGTTCTTTTCCAATTCTGACATCTTTTTTCCCTTGTATCATTCAATGCACCAGACCAAACAGATTCATTTTTGTTCATTTTTTCTCCTCTGTTCACAGAGAAAAAGGGATTCTGTAAACTCTCTCTCTCTCTCTCTCTCTCTCTCTCTCTCTCTCTCTCTCTCTCGTTAACTTTTTTATTGTGCTTCTGTGACTATAAGGGATTTTTCCTTGAAAATAACATACTGAAAATATAGACTTCTTTTTTCTATTTGGCCATTAGATGTCGCTAACATTCAGGAAGTGGAAGAAACCAAGCATGCGTTATAAAACTCTGGTTTGGTCCGGGTGTTCCCCCGCCCCCATTCCCACTGTTTGAATCTGTGGTTTGCTTAGTCATGTGTTGGTGTTTGTGCATCAGTGTCTTGCTGTTTGAAACCAAAAATCCCCTCAGCCACCAGAAAATGTGTTTTTTGTAACGCCTTAATTTTGCCATTTAAATCAATATATAGTTATTGAGCATCCAATTTACTACATACCAGGATCTCAGGCCCTCCATAGTATAACCCCCACTCATCCTTCCAGACCTTGTTCAAATGCCACTTCCTCTGGGGAACCTTATCTCGCCTTCCTTCCGAACCCAGAGCACTGGAGAACAGTTTTTGTGTGTATTTACAAATCTGTCTCCCCACATTCTGGAAAAGATCCGAGTCTCCATAATAAAGAAAATGCACACTAAAACTACAAAGAGAAGCCATTTTCACTTAGAGTTTGGCAAATACCCACAATTTTATAATATATTTGGTTTAGGGTAACAGGAATTCTCATCCATTCTTGGAAATGTATACTGGTTTATGCTTTCTGAAAGACAGTTTGGCAATATCCCACATCAAAATGTTAAACACAGCAATTTTTCTTCTAGATGTTTCCCTAAAGATATATAGTACTTTCCACATATCTGTGTAAAGAGATGCACACGTATCTGTGTAAAGAGATAGTCACTGCACAATTATTTGTGGTAGAAAAGACTAGACATGACCTAAATGTCCATCAACAGGGGACTGGTTAAATTGTACATCTTACAGTGAATTATTACCAGAAGATGTAATAGTCAACACTTATGATGCACTTTAAAATGGAGCTTCTCACTTACTATTTGTAAAAGCCCTAGGAAGTAGGCATTTGCATTATTGCCACGTTAAGGAAGAATCTGAAGCAGAGAGGAGTTAAATAATTTGTCCAAATTCTAACTCTTGTTTGGAAGAACTGATATCTAATTCCAGTACCTTTATGTGTAGTAGTGTAGGTGACATATAAGTATCAAGTTTATATATATGCTCCATATATATCTGGATTCATAACAGCTTGGTAATGGCAACTGCATCTGGCAGGAGAATTGGGGCTGAAAGTTAAGAAAAGTTTCCATTGTAGAAAAGTTTCCAGTGGTTCTCAGCTGTGGTTGCATATTAGAATCACAAGGAGAACTTGAAAAAATACTTTTGCCTGGGCACATTTCAGGTGCATTAAATGAGAATCTCCGGGAAGAGGGACTGTGCACTGGCTTTTCAAAGCTTCCCAGGTGATTCAAGTGTGAAGTGGGCAGTAAGAACCACTTTCTATACCTTCTTGTACCATTTGAAAAAAACTTTTTTTTTTTTTTAACAATAATGTTACTTTAAAAAGATTCTCACAAAGGAGCATTGTCTTAGGATGCAGACCTCTGCAGAACATAGTTTCCTTGTTGACAAGCTTCTTTATCGTGTGAAAAAGTACCTCACTAAAAGTTGCTGTATTAGACTGGTTATTTAGCAAAAAACCAAACATTTAGGGTTTTGCCCTAAATCCTTAATATATACACTTCAATTGACATAGTACTCATGACCTGATAAAATCTTTAAGTGAGTTCATTCTATTTCCTATAATAATATAAAAACTTCTCTGGCTTAACATGTCCTTAATATACTAAAACAAATTATCAGCTTTGTTTCTTGTTAAAATAGTGATCAACAAAATTATTTAAATATATATATTTTTTTATCTTCCTGACATCGCCATTCCTCCCTCCTTCATCATATCACTTCTGCACAAAAGCACCTTTGTGATCTCATCGTACAAAAGAGCTGATTTTCTAAAACCCTTAAACACTCTCAGAAATTATTTAAGTTCATTAGTCACAATTCTGTTCTCTCTTTTATTGACATAAAGCAGCTAAAAATGGGCTTTCCAGAAAACTCCAGTAAAGGCTTTACTAGGGGGAAAAAAGTAGGATACACATCACGAAACCAGAAGACAAGTTCACACCAGGTCAGTGATTCACAGGTCCTAGGTTAATGAACTGATAAGACTTGGGATGATGAAGAATAACAGTAGCAAGATTGCATTGTTGGTAGACTTGAGTAGGGGAAAGGGAATGTTGGCCTGAGGGAGGAGGTGTGGTGGTAAGTATGACAGCTGGCAGGTAGGATATCACTTACACCATCAATACCTATGGGTCATCCCCACAACCCCAAGAGGGCTAAATTGGCATCCTCTATAGTATCTTTTTCTCCCCTTTGGAAAAAATGTCCTGGTATTCACCACCTCCAACCTCTCTCTTTCTCCAGAATGCTGCTGTTTATACTTGAGACATTTTTCAAATCATTTTAGTTGGTTGTGCATTTTACAACCTATACAGGGAAACTGAGGCACAGTTGGAGACTTTCCTACAAAGTGTTCCAGCCTAACACCATATCTCTGTACAGAACCAGGTGTATAATCATGGTTTCATGGTGAACTTGGTTTTGACTAAATGTCAACATTTTGAGGTTTTGTTTAGCCACAGTTGGATTACTTAATATTTGTTCTCATTGTTACCGATTTAAAAAGCTCTTCAGCAAAAGGCTCTCATTTGCTTCTCACATGGTTGATACCAGAAGATGAGAAACACAGTAACATCCTGAATATTCCTTACTGCTTCAACAATAGACCTAAAACAATAGTGGTCTAAAATAAAAATAGAATCCTATATAATAAAAGACTAATATGCAAATTGACCAAACGGCAGAACGACCGGTCACTATGATGTGCACTGACCACCAGGGGGCAGACGCTCAATGCAGGAGCTGCCCCCTTGTGGTCAGTGCGCTCCCACAGGGAGAGCACTGCTCAGCCAGATGCCGGAGTCACACTGGCAAGTGTAGTGGCGGTGGTGGGAGCCTCTCCTACCTCCATGGCAGTGCTAAAGATGTTTGACTGCCGGCTTAGCCCTGTATCTTTTTTGTTTTTAATTTTATCATGTTGTGATCTGAGGATTTGGTTTATATAATATTGGCTATTTTGTTTTAGAGCACCTTCCTTTTGGATTAGTACATTGTCAGTTTTTTTATATATATTTTATTAATTTTTACAGAGAGGAAGGGAGAGAGATAGAGAGCCAGAAACATTGATGAGAGAGAAACATCGATCAGCTGCCTCCTGCACACTCCCCACTGGGGACATGCCCACAACCAAGGCACATGCCCCTGACCGGAATCGAACCTGGGACCCTTCAGTTCACAGCCTGACGCTCCATCCACTGAGCCAAACCGGCTAGGGCCATTGTCAGTTTTTTTAAATGATCCTCATGTGCTCCAAAAGTATGTTTTTTCTCTAATTGTTGGTTGGAGAGTTCCGTGGTAGGCAGTTAGACAGGCATGAGCAGAGCAAGGACAATGGGCTAGGTACAGAAAGTCACCAGGGCAGAAAGCCCTGGGTGCCTAGCAACGGGCAAAACTGGGAAAATAAGGACCTTACCCCCAGGGTGACCTTTCCTCCCCTAGCATATTACTAGTCATGCACTTTAACCTCTGACCTTTTATGTCGCTGGTCATTGGTTCGGACTCTTCCCTGAGTTTTCCTCCTCGGCATGTTGCTAGTCATGCAGTAGACCCCTTAGAGGAGGAACAAGGGGCCGAAGAATGGCCTGATGCAACTTCTATGCAGGCCCTTGCATGACCACTCCCTTGAGCAGTAACCCCCAGTGATAACATCTAGGCCTCAGTTGTGTTTCAGCTCCTGGCCCAGAAAAGCAGCAAAACCAGACAAGCAATGCCACGGCTGACATCAGGACCAGCTGCATTGACTAATGACCCCCTTGCCCCGACACTGACCAGTCAGTAGAGACGACAACCTGTGGAAAGCTGATGAATATTCTATTGAGATCCTCCCATCAGACCTTCCCTAAAATTCCAGCCCTTAAGACTGAAGGACCTAGAACAGCTCTCTCTTCTCTCTTCTGTCTTCTCTCTCTTCACCTTCTCGCTTCTCTCTTCTCTTTCTCCTCCTCTCTCTCGCCCACCCTTCTTCCCTTCACCCCTCCTCTCCTCACCTCTCTTTTAAAAAATTTTTTTATTTTTTATTTTTTTGTTAATTCTCTCCACAATTTTCACTGATTTTCAAAGAGGAAGGGAAGAGGAGAGACAGAGAGAGAAACATTGATGTGAGAAAGACACATTGACTGGTTGTTTCCCACATGAACTGACCAGGGCCGGGATTGGAGCCTGCAACCCAGGTATGTGCCCTTGACCTGAATCAAACCCGGGACCCTTCAGTCGGCAGGCTGATGCTCTAACCACTAAGAAAAACCGACTAGGGCTCCTCACCTCTCTTGATCACACCCAGGCCTTTCCCCACTCGGTTCCCCAGGTGCATTTTCCTTGCCTCTCTCTCCTAAACTCCAAAGGCCCTTCTTTTTCCTTTGTAACTTGTTTCCTGAGCCCATTTCTTCTACGGCTCACTTCTTTTACCTCTGTGACTTTCTAAATAAACTTTTGCTTGTATTTGAGTCTTGGCTTTGAATTCTTCCTCAGCCAGAACTCAAGTACCAAGGTTGCTGAAGTTTGATCGGACTCCACAGGTCTGACATCTGGTGCTGTTTTGCTCTCAACAGTTCTATACCAATCATTTGAGGAAGTGTTCTGTGTTGTACAAATGTCATACTCTTAGGAAATTTCTTTTTGGCTTGAATTCTCTCCTTTTTTTAAAAAAAGATATATATTACAATCTTCTAGCTTGTCATGCTTGTGGGATGGCAAGGAGTCCAGTGGGTGGTTCAAAGGCAGTAAGGAGGAGAGGAGAGGAGTTGAGATCAAAGAAGCAGTAGGGCCAGATCATGTCTTAAAGGCTTTGGATCTTACTGTGAGTGAATTGAGCCATCTCTGAAGAGTTCTGATCAGAGGATTACACTGATATTGTGTTGAGAATAAAAAGGGGGATGTAGTGGTGGTGGTGGGGTTGTAAGAGATGAGCTAAAAAAGATTACTGTAGAAGGCCAGGCAAGAGAAGATAATATTTGGACCAGGTGGTATGGGAGGAAGAGATAAGAGGGGTCTGGATTCTGGATATCTAATGATTCAAGGATGACTCTGAGATTTTTTTACCTAAATTATTAGAAGAATGGAGTTACTGATTACTAAGAAGGGCATGTGTAATATATATCTGTGAGCTCCTTAGCAGCATAGCCAGAATCTTCTGTTTCTTTGCCTCCTCTCAATAGTGCCTTTATAATCAGAATCCCAACAAATATAATAATGTTAATATCGAATATGTATCTAGTATTTACATGTCAGGCATAGTACAATTAATGTAAATGTAAATTTATTCCTTTAATGTACACTTCAAATCATTTAATCCTTACACAAACCAATTAAGTCCTATTGTTACCCCCATTTAGACATAGAGACACTGAGCCCTATAGAAGTTAAAGAACTTGTTCATGGTTGTATAGCTAGTAAAAGGGAAAATGGGAATTTTTTATTCTCTTTCTCTAGGTTTTCTCCAAATGTACAGCTTCTTACGTTTTCTTTTAAAACAGTTGCGTTAATTTTTGAACAGGTGACAAAGTCATGTAGTTTAAAATAGAAAAAAAACATGATTTTTTTTTCAACCTTTTATTCCTCAACCAACCACTTCCCCTTCCCCAGGCAATCAATCAATCTTTTAGTTTCTTGAATATTCTTACAGAGATATTTTACTTTCTAAACAAGCAGATACAAAATAGAAAAGACTTCCCCCCTTTTTGTTTTTTCACAAAAGGTAACATACTTTATACACTGCTCTGTACTTAGTTTTTCCACTTGGATGACTTTCCACATAGTTATATCATAAATTATTTAATTAGTTCCCTGTTGATAGACACTTAGTATATTTCCAGTTATTTGTTATCATAAACAGTACTGAGGTGAGTTGCTTTGTACAGATTCCATTTTGCAAAGCTGGTTATTCTAATAAACTAGAGGCCCAGTACATGAAATTCGTGCACAAGTGCAATCCCTAGGCCTGGCCAGCGATTGAAGCGTGGCAGTGACTCCACTGCTGCCCGCTGCCAGCGCCACATCGCCGACACCCACCATGTTGCACTCCACCCCCTGGTGGTCAGTGCACATCATAGCGAGCAGTCGAACTCCTGGTCTCCTGGTTGAACTCCCAGTGGAACTACTGGTCAAGGGGACGAATTGCATAATAGGCTTTTATTATATAGGATATATGTCTGACTTAGCTAGCTTCCATGCCACACTGCCGCCCCATATGTTATTGATTGGCTTTAGAGGATTATTCTTCTTAACTCAAATTATGAGAGTACTTTATGTTGTTTTTTAATTATATTTTTTGTATATATTTTTATTGATTTCAGAGAGGAAGGGAGAGGGAGAGAGAGATAGAAACATCAATGACGAGAGAGAATCATTGATTGGTTGCCTTCTGCCTGCCCCACACTAGGGATTGAGCCCACTACCCGGGCATGTGCCCTGACAGGGAATTGAACTGTGACCTCCTGGTTCATAGGTCGATGCTCAACCACTGAACCACGCAGGCCAGGCAAGAATACTTTAAGTCTTTAACCCCTGTGACACTCAGCTTCCAGCCCTAGGCATAGCCACTCCTGAATACCTCTTCAGTTCCTAAACACTGAATCTCCTCAGGGGATCTCCTCTGGAGCCTCGTCCACACTCACATGACCCTGATGACAGAGTCTAGAAAAGGGAGATAATAAACTCCGTGTATTTGAAAGGTTCTCTTTGCTCATTGGCTTAAGGTAAATGTACTTTGGGAAGTAACCCACAGAGCGAAAGTGTATAGGGCAGATGGAAAACCTTTTCTAAAGTGAGATGATGATCTGACCGCTGCCAAGACTAATTGCACACCAGCACTTTAAGCAATGTACTGAGTCACCCCATCATGCATGACACTTAACACTCGTTGCTTTTGTCTTGCACAATTTTTCATTGTGCATGGGGCTAACTTTGGTCTAGATTCCAGTCATTTCCTGTTAAATGGCTTTTATCTCTGCTTTGTGGTGCCGGTCTTATGATAAGGTAAATGAGTAACTTAGCAACTCTATCTAACTCTGAACTTTGGTCTAGTTTGTGCTGCAATGATGTATAGTCCTCAGTGAACTTTCACCTAAATATCTGATTCCCTGCAATTATTAATAGCACTTTGAGTGGATTTAATAATTCTTTTTAAATCTACTGATATTTAAGATATATAAATAATATATAAACATTATTCGCATGTACAGTTGAAGTTAAAACCACTCTTCCATCTCAGCTATAGAAAACAGCTCTTGCTTATCTTGCCCATCCTCTGGTAATAGTAATAATTATTACTTATCGAGCTCTGACTACAAGCTAGGTATTGTAAACCCTTTAGGTAATAAAGAGGTGGGTTCTATTATTATTATTGTCCCATTTTATAACCAGGAAATTAAAGCACAGTGAGGTTAATTTGCTTAAGATAACTACTCTGACAGGGAAACTGGGTCTTGGACCCCCTGGAGTCTGGCTTTGAAGCCCATACTCTTAACCACTATGCCAGTGATGGCGAACCTTTTGAGCTCGGCGTGTCAGCATTTTGAAAAACCCTAACTTAACTCTGGTGCCGTGTCACATATAGAAATTTTTTTATCTTTGCCACCATAGTAAAACAAAGATTTATATTTTTGATATTTATTTTATATATTTAAATGCCATTTAACAAAGAAAAATCAACCAAAAAAATGAGTTCACCTGTCACCTCTGACACGCGTGTCATAGGTTCGCCATCACTGCACTATGCCATGAACTTTTTAGGACACAAAGCCCTCCATCTATTTTATTGCTACGGCCATTTTCTACCTCCCCTTCTTGTCTTTTTGTTCTACTTTTAACAACCATCTGCCCTCTACTCTTAGCCAAACATTGGCAAAGCTGAGTTGGAGAACCAGTTGCCAGAATACAGTAATCCAATTCCATGATGTACCGGAATGTCATCATTCTCTGACTGGGAAATGATAATATCACTGTGGTAGGCAGTTTGACAGACAGGAACAGAGCAAGAACGATTGACCAGGTACAGAAGGTCACCAGGGTGGAAAGTCCCAGATGCCTGGCAAAGGACAATCAATTGCAGGGTGGGACTTCGCCCCCAAGGTGACTTTTCCTCGCCTAGCTTATTGCTGGTCATGTGGTTTGGACCAGGACCCCCTGACCTTTCCTCCCCAGAGATAACATCTATGTCTTAGTTGTATTTCAGCTCCAGGCCCAGATAAGTCACAAAACCAGCCTTAGGACCAGCATCATTGAATAATGACCCCCCCCGTCCCCCTCCCCCCTCCCCCTGGTGCCGGCCAATCAGTGGAGACCACAACACTGAAAGGACACACCTGGAAAACTGCTGAATATTCTATTAAGATCTTCTCCTGGGACCTCCTCTAAAATCTCTACCCTTAAGCGCTTAGGACCAAGAACCCAGTGTGCTCTCCCTCTGGGGAGCATGCCCCATCTTCTACCCACATCTCCCATCAATCCCCAGGCACCATTAGCTTCCTTACTCGCAAGCTCCAAATGCCCTTCCTTTACCTCTATAACTTGTTTCCTAAGCACATTTTTTTCTAGGAATTACTTTGGCTATCTCTGTGATTTATTGAATAAATGTTCTCTTACAGTTTGGGTCTTGGTTCTGAATTCTTTCCTAGCCAGAACTCAAGTACTGAGGTTTGGTCTGACCCCACCTGTCTAACATCTGTTGCCTCTCCCGCTGCTCACAACAATAGTGAAGAGCATTTCAATGAGTGCCATAGGCCTTGTGTAGGGACCAAAATGCTGGTAAGGAAGTCAATCTGTTAGGGGCAGAAATAGAATATTGGGGACTAGCTATCTAGTCTAGATACATAAAACCCTAATATGCAAATAGACCGAATGGCAGAACAACCGAACAACCGGTCGCTATGACATGTGCTGAACACCAGGGGGCATGCACAGAACTTGGCTGGTGTCGGCAGCAGGAGGCAGAGTGTGGAACATGGTGGGCATCGGCCCCGGTGGGATGGTGGAGCAGGTGAGCAAGGGCGTCAGACCAAGGTGCAGCACCAGTCACTGTCATCAGGGCGAGCCTCTGGTGGTTACTGAAAATTCTTTTCTCCTGTGTGCCGCGGTCCCACCGGGCACTTGTACCTGCTGCTGGTGCCAGCCCTGCTCTCACCCACTGCTGGTGCCCGGTGCCAGTCCCAATCTCTCAGCATGGGAGTGGTGGCAGTGGGAGTGGGGCTGCAGTCAGACAGGGGACTGGGGGCAGCGGTGGGAGGGGCTGGGTCGGGGCACAGAGGATGGGCCAAGACCCGCCCCTGTGCCCACCACAGCCTCACAGCCCACAGCTCCTTTCAAGGTGCATAAATTCATGCACTGGGCCCCTAGTTAGTTATAAGAAATAATTATAAGATATATTAATCATGCTCTGTTAACTGGGATTACTTTGTTCTGATTAAAGAAAGCACGTTCTACCCTGGCTGGGAGTTATGCGGGGGACCTGGGAGCTCACCTGGAAATGCTGCCCATCCTCCCCATCTGGGAGCTGCCTATTATCATGGAAAGAGTAACAACCTTGTAGAGGAAAGGAAACAATGGAGTCCCGATGCCCCCTTCCCTTTGCAAACCCCCAGCCCACACTGTCCACAATTGCCTGTAGTCTGTAACCATTATTCCCATTCTTATTCCTTTTGCTCACTTCCCCATGTAACTTTCATGGATGAGCTGCTGCTCTCCCATCTGCTGGCATTATTGGAATAAATGCTCATATATGATTCAACCCCCAATGTGATGTACGGATAGACCAGCTGTGGAATACTTATTTTCCCACCCCTGGCTTCCTAGGGATTTCAAACTTCTTCAGGGTTTCCACAGGAGCCAGACAAAATTAGTCTTTCTTCTTTTCCAAAAGAGCTGTGCTTTCTGAGTATTTTTTGAATTCTTATTGATCTCTCTCTAATTCATCCTCGTCACCAGAGACAACATAATCCCAGTGTAAACTGTCCATAGACTCCCCAACATCACTTTCAGAATAAAGGTTAAACTCCTGAGCTCAGCACACCAAGCCTTGTTGATCTGGTCTCTGCCTCTGAAACTGGACAGCTAGTGGGTGTGGGCTGCCTGTCATTACTTGAGCCAGTTAAGCAGAGACTGGGTTGAATCGGATAGTAGCCGTTTATTCCAATACTGCTGGCAGTATGGGAGCGCAGCAGGTCATCCACAGAAATCTGCTCTGCAGCCCCCCATAAACCAGCTGCTTATATTGGGTAGGACAAAGGTTGCCTGGGGAGGTAGGAATGACAGGCCTGGGGAGGTAGGCAATGCCGGCTGGGGTGAGACTCCATTGTTTGGGCAACAAGCTTTTCCGAAGTATATCAGGCACTTCGTTGATATGGTTCTCTTCCCTAGTTTTCATTGTTCTTCAAAACCCTGCTCCAAAGCCACCTCCTTTATGAGAGCTTCCTGGGAACACTGCCCTAATCCCGCCACCCATTTGAACGAGCTGCATCTTCAGCTATGTCTTTGGGGCATGATTCTCTGTTGTTCTTGTTGTTTATAAGAGAAAATTTACTTAGAAAGTCATAGAGGTGGAAGGGAGGAAGGAAAGAAGGAAGGAAGGAAGGAAGGAAGGAAGGAAGGAAGGAAGGAAGGAAGGAAGGAGGGAGGGAGGGAGGGAGGGAAGGGAGGAAGGAAGGAAGGAAGGAAGGGAGGGAGGGAGGGAGGGAGGGAGGGAGGGAGGGAAAGGAAGTCATAGAGGTGAAAGTGAGCCATAGAAGAAATGGGTTCAGGAAACAAAGTACAGAGGCAAAAGAAAGATCCTTGGAGCTCAGGAAAGAGGAAGGGTAAAGGAAACCACGTGCCTGGGGGGAACGAGGGGGAGAGAAAAGGGGAGAATCCTCCCAGGCTGGAGACCTGCTCATGATTCTCTGTTTAGATCACATTGCATCATCAATGGAGTACATTTAGTTGTTTACAATCTTCTTTCCTTGAGATTGGTGGCTACCACTATCTATTTCATTTCTATATCCCAAGTACCTGGCACATAGTGTTCATTGGAAATGCCCTAAATGATCTGTTTCTTATGAATAAAAGAAATGCCAGGCAACATTTGCTAAATTGTTTGTATTTGAGGTAAGTAAAAGCAACAGATGATATTACTCATACTCTTCTCATTTTAATAAGAGTTATATATCTTTCAGATGTGGCTGGAAGAATCTAGAATAGCACCATCCAATCGGTAACCATAGCCACCTGTGGCTATTTAAAATTTTATTAATTTAAAACATTATTTAAAATTCCTTTCCCTAGTCAAATTATCCACACTTCAAGTGCTCAATAGCCACATGTGGCCAGTGGCTAGTGAGCGAGTGGCACAGATACAGAACATTTCTATCACTGCAGAAAGTTCTGTTGGACAGCATCGATCTAGAATGATTATTGGTACAGATCAGTGGAGTTAAAATAAAGTTTACCCACCTATTCAGAAACCATTGTTGTGAGCACATGAGGATAACGCTGATAATAATTTCATCTTAGAGAATGTCTGTGAATGCTTTACGTTTGGATATTCAACATTTGGTCAGTGGCCCAGGTTTACAGTAGGGAAGGAAGAAAATAAAAAAAGAAGTCGCTGGTAAAACATGTTGGAAATTGCTTTGAGGAAAACCTCAGCAATCAGAATCTTAAAAGTAACAATTATCAAAAACAGATCTCTGAGGCCTTTTGCAATATATACAGAGTAAAAAGTAGGCATATAAAGGCTGGGATTGTAAAAGGGTGTTCATTCATTCGTGAGTTTGTATTATAATTTTCCTGACATGTATGTCAACTTAAAAAATAGGATATGCCTTTAAATAAGAGAAGAAATTTACCATACGTTTTCAGACATTTGATAAACACATCATCATGCACATTTCTTTTTAGAGAAGAGTTTACGATTATTTTTTACAATAATTTTTATTGACTGAGTTTTTTTTTATTGTCTAAAGTTTAAGAGTTTACATTTTTTTTAATATATTTTATTGATTTTTTACAGAGAGGAAGGGAGAGAGATAGAGAGTTAGAAACATCGATGAGAGAGAAACATCGATCAGCTGCCTCCTGCACATTCCCCACTGGGGATGTGCCCGCAACCCAGGTACATGCCCTTGACCGGAATCAAACCTGGGACCCTTCAGTCTGCAGGCTGACGCTCCATCCACTGAGCCAAACCGGTTTTGGCAAGAGTTTACATTTTAAGAATAAATATTAACGGCCTAAAAAAAAACACTGCTTTGAAGAAGGTAAAGAGAAGTGTATACAGGGACATTGTATAAGTGAAAAGCAAGAGGATCATATATCTTGTATCATTTAGCCTGCATTCCTAGGATGCAAACTTTTCCAGGCTTTTGGAGGAGAGAGAAATACTTCAGAATGTTTGATTAAAAACTATAAGAAAGTCTCTCAGTGTGTCATAACTTATTGGTACCAATGAGAGTCAGCACTTTCCCCAACGATTTCTCCTCACTCTTTCAGCCCACTCCCTAAATCTAGGTATTCCTCACGGTTTTCTCAGACCCTCTTTTTTTTGTCTGGCCTGTCTCCCTGGACCCCTAGCCATATCACACAACTCCTAATTCCAGCATCCCTCCAAGGTAATGACTACTGAATCATCTTTCCCATGCTGAGCTCTGTGTACAGAGGGACAATGTGTGCAGGCCAGTACAACAGGCCCAAGGACCGTCTTTGAGTAGCCAGACTCTAGGGCCAGGCAGTAAATATTTTCAATTTTGCGGGCCATTCAGTCTCTGCCCTAATTACTCAATTCTGTCAATGTAGCATGAAAGCAGCCACAGACAATATGTCCTTGAATGGCCATGCCTGTGTTCCAATAGGATTTTACCTGCAAAAACAGGCGACAGGCAGGATTTAGTTACAGTTCGCTGATTCCTATTGATCCCTGATTTTTGAGCAAGAAGCCCCTTCAGAATCTGCTTGGAGAGAAAGAAGGGAATGAGGGGTTGGGAAGAACAGAGTGCTTTCCTCCCACTCATTCCAATCAGAGCAATTTAACTTTAAAAATATATATATATGTTTATTGATTCCAGAGAAAAAGGGAGAGGAAGAGAAAGATAGAAGCACCAATGATGAGAGAGAACCACTGATCGGCTGCCTCTCGCACGCCCCCCACTGGGGACCAAGCCTGCAACCAGGGCATATGCCCCTGACTGGAATCGAACCTGGGACCCTCTAGTCTGCAGGCCGACACTCTATCCACTGAGCCAAACCAGCTAGGCAAGAGCAATTTAACTTTAATCCAGTTTGTTTACATAGCTGGATATGTTTAAGCAAACATTCTGAAATATTTTTCTCTCTTCCGAAAGCCTGGAAAAGTTTGCATCCTAGGAATCCAGGTTAAATGATACAAGATATATGATCCCCTTGCTTTGCACTATGTACAATGTCCCCATATTACTACTTTGGTGGAGAAGATGGATCAAAGCAGACAGTGGCTAGATTGAGGAAGATGACGGTTTCATACTGAGAATGAACTTCAGAGAACATGCAGACGAGATGTTTCCCAACACAACTGCCCACTTCTGACCCTGTCACGTCTCAAACTTCCGTGATTCCTGTGAGCCATTCCTTAATCTACCCACCTCCTTCATCTCACCCTACTAGCGTCTCACATACCATCTAGATCAGACCTACGGGGCTTTATGTATGATACTCCCCAAAGATGCTTTCACTGCTGTCTTTCTGTGTGTTCTCCCCTTGACTGGGATGCCCTCTCCCTCCCTCCCCACCCTTCCACTTCGTGAAATAGGACAAACGGTCTACTCTTGTCGCTACCCGTGTCAAATAGAGACAAGGTTGAATCTTTATGTTGCGCTTTTAAAAAATATATATGTGTTTTTATTGATTTTAGAGAGAGAGGAAGGGAGAGGGATAGAGAGACAGAAACATCGATGAGAGAGAAACATCAATTGGCTGCCTCCTGCACGACCCCCTACTGGGGATCAGGTCACAACCCAGGCATGTGCCCTGACCAGAAATTGAACTGTGACCTCCTGCTGCAAGGTTATCATTTCAGATGGCCAGCAATCCAAGAGAGCATCAAGCGAAATACCCTGAAAGAAACTGCTCTGACATTTCAAGCCAGCCCTTATATAGGGTGGGAAAAAGAATAAAACTTAAAACTACGTGCGTCCCCCAGGGTCTGTTTTCTATCATTGTCCTTGCAAAGATTACCCCGGGACACTGCCTCCCTTCAGATAAGTCCTGTCCTTAAAATGTATCTTCTTTTCTGAGTAATGGACCCATCTGGGCTTCAGGCCGCCTTATCTTTACAGCCCTGTTTTTCTTCTTGCAACTCGTCCTCCAGTTTCCCAGGCTCTGTAAGAAAAATCTCTTTTCTGTGTGCATAGCTATAAACAACTGTGATTCTGTTTCTATTCCGTGCCCCTCCCTATCACTTGCTCTGTGGAATCGTCTATGATTTCAGTACCCAGAAGCAGTCTCCTCTCTGTTCCTGTGTAATTTTCTCATGCAGCTTTTATGTCCCCAGGTCCCAGTTCCCCAGCTGGATTAATATGCTCCTTATAGGCCCGAAATCACATTTTACAGATCTTTCCACCCAGCACAGGCACAGATCAGTACCACATTCATAGCAGCCATATGAGCTCTTTATTTGGATGCCAAGAGCATCCTACCTGCCTAAATATGTCTTCACCTGCCTGACATCTTCTCACTTCTCCCCTCCCCGCTGCCTGCTAAAGGCCTCAGTTAGAATGCACAGGTGTTTCCCATTGTTCTGAGGCAGTAAGAATACCTGGTTGATGCTTGGGAGCTGAGCAAATAAGATCCAGGTAAACTTGCAGGGAAGGGAACATGAGAAAGGGAGGGATTGAGAGGGAAAGACAAGTCCAGAAGCCTTGGGTGATCGGCAGACAGAAGGCCTCTGGCCCAGGTGGGCAAGGTCCAGGCTGAGGCATTTGCCAGGGTTTTGAGAGACAATGTAATGCAGTGGGGAGAGAACAGCAAGCCTTGGAAATGGACACACCCATGCTTAAAATTTACAGCTCTTCAACTTTGGGTGGATATGCCATCCTCTAAGTCAGCAGTTCTCAACCTGTGGGTCGCCTAAGACCATCGGAAAACACATATATAATTACATATTGTTTTTGTGATTAATCACTATGCTTTCATTATGTTCAGTTTGAAATTGGGGGTCACCACAACATGAGGAACTGTATTAAAGGGTCACGGCATTAGGAAGGTTGAGAACCGCTGCTCTAAGTCATATCTTCATGTTAAGAATAAATACGCCTTTTGAAATTCTCTAAGGGTTAGAAATCTCTCTGGGACAGAGGAGGGGCTCAATAAGTTGTATTATATGAAGTAAAGAAGGGAGTGAAGAGACAAAGGAGAGCCAAGAATAAAAAGAGAAAAAGGTAGGCTTTAAGATAAATGTCATTAATTGCTCTTTTTCTTTTTTTTCCACCTGGGATTTATCCAGCAAACCTCACTGGCCTCCTTTCTAACCTGTGGCTGAAGTGAGAGTGTAGTGGTCTGGCATGGGCCCAGGAATTGCCTGGGGACCTGTTAAAATGCAGACTCTTATTCAGTGGGTCCGGGTGGACCTGAGAATGGACAGTTGTGATGTCACGCTGCTGGTCCATGAACCACACTGTGAGTAACAAGGTGTTCATCCATGTAGGGTGTTGAGAGAAAGAAAGATGGATGGGTCTGCTGGGCTGTCTGGCCTGCTTCCCTCACATGCCTAAATACTCCCGAACTTTCGAGAAGGAAGAGGCCAGCTCAGGGAGGCTAACGTCTGTCAGGGAGAGCAGCACCGCGTGGGATGATAGGACCAAAGGGCGAGGAATTTATAAGTAAAACAGAGCACTTGAGTTCCCTGGGGCTTATCTGCAGGCCATAATTGGACACAAGAAACTGGATGTAAATGCTTCTTGAGGAACTTTAATCTCTTTGGATCTTGCTTGAAATGCTGGAATAGAAAAGGAGTAAAGGAGAGGCGAGACAGCATGTCGGACTTCTGCAGCAAACCGCTGATGCCTTGCTCCTAGGGCGAGGCAGTGTGATGAGCTGGAAAAAGTACCAACCCGCAGTGTCAACTGAGTGAATTTAGTTAAACTACCAAATATAGCAAATTATTAATTGTAGAAGTTAAGTAGTGATTGTATGGGTGTTCACTGAACAATTCTTTCAACTTTCCTGTATATGTGAAAATCTTTGTAAAAAAATGTTGAAAAAAATTATGCTTCCTACCTCTGAGGGTTTCCATAGGTAGAAATGAGAGAAATTCAAACATAGTGGATGTATCTGAATTACGTTAGCCTCGTTTGAACAGTGGGTACTCTCTGAGGGACTTTCTCTTAGCAGTTTTAGAAATTATTTTAGAAGCATAAATACGGGGGGGGGGGGCGGGCAAAAGTAGGCTTACAGTTGTGAGTACACAAAACAGAGTTTATTCTTGTATTATAGTTTATTATTGTATTATTTTCTACATGAACAACTATAAACCTACTTTTGCCTCCCCCCCCCCCCCCATACATAAAATATCTGTGGGAAGGGAACTGTGTGGCTAGAGGACAAAACGGTAGGGAGACTGTCACTGAGTTCCCTCCTGTGAGTTTTGAATATCAGATGAAAAGTATGCAATACCTATTCAAAAGTAAATTTAAAAAACCAAACGGGGCTCTCAGAGTCTGCCTCTTTTCCAGCTAGGATAGTGAGTGTTAAGTTGCAGAACTTGCTGCGTGCGGCTCTTGGTTAGCAAGGAAGTCGATGTCCAGCTTCGTGACCTGGGGCATCGTGGGGCTGAACCAACCCCGCAGCGACAAGCTGGCTCCGTCCGCTTGAGGACGTTTTTAGCTATGAGCCAAAGGACTGTGGTTTCCATTTCTGCGGCTCAGGAAGCAACTCGGTTGGGAAGCCCAGAGGAATGAGGGCCTTGGAGGTAGACTGGAGGTCTGGTCCACTGCTGCAGGCTTGCATTAAAGGAGGCAGACGGAGATAGGGAGTGAAGCGCTGCACCTCATGACGTGGGCATAGTCCTGTGTGATTAATAGATTACATACTCCAGATTTTATAGTTTACACAGTGCTTATATACATTGCCTCCTTTGAGCCACACATCTGTCCCAGGAGGTAAGTAGGCATGGGTTTCGTCCTGTTTTATCGAAGAGGAAACTGAGTGACGACCATGAGATACATCTTTCAGGTACCCTTCGAGTTCCATGAAGCAATGGACTGAGTTCTGTAAGGCCTTGAGTCCATCAGTGTGTTCTGGCTGAAGCCGTGCTACCCATGGATGGGCTGCTCCCAGTCAGTGGGGAGTGGAGCAGGGGTATTAGGGATATTGAGGCAGGCCCATTCTTTGGAAATGTGGACTCCTCTGCTGGCTTGAGTGCTCCCTAACAGCCTTGCTGAACTTGCCCCAGAGTACACCGCAATCCAATAAGCTTCCACCCAACTTTTCTTCCCTCTCTTCTTCACTCCTGGTGAGGCCTGCATCTGTCCCATGGCTCTCCCAGCCTCTCCTGGCTGTGTCCCATTTCCTCTGAGAGGCATTTCCTGCAAGTTAATACCATTTTGGCATAAAACATAGATCTGAGTGGTTCCAGGCTGTGCTTCTCATAAATGCTCTTTTTAATGTCTTTCTTTTCATGAACTTCAACTTGAGTCACCAGATAGACCCACCCTTTTTTTCTACCAGCTTGCTATCCTTTTTAATACTTTATTATTAAAAATACTTATGTGTATTTGATTATGTCTGGCAGATTCCATAGGCATATGAATGAAAATTATTTTATCTTGTCAAACATGTAATGGTGCTTTATTACATTATGTAACTAACTTTATAAAACAGTTCACAAAGCTTGCTGTTTATGTGCAGACTGGAGGTTTCTTTTGTTGTTCTTTGTTTAATCATTTGTCCTCCACCATTCCCCAGCTTCAGTTTTCTTTTTTTTATTTAAATACATTTTTATACAGAGAGGAAGGGAGAAGGATAGAGAGTTAGAAACATCGATGAGAGAGAAACATCGATCAGCTGCCTCCTGCACACTCCCCACTGGGGACGTGCCCGCAACCAAGGTACATGCCCTTGACCAGACTCGAACCTGGGACCCTTGAGTCCGCAGGCCGACGCTCTATCCACTGAGCCAAACCAGTTAGGGCATTCAGTTTTCATTGTCCTTATTAACTCTCTAGGGTTTATAATTATGCTGGCCAACCTAGAGATTCTAGGAATTTATGTAGACCAGAACAACTAACATTTGTAGGTTGCCCTTATAGTCTCGCAGGAAATGTCAAAATCCCACAAATGCTAGTCTAAGGAGGAAGCTCTTTAAGTCTGTTGAACTGGTGTCACCCGGAGAATGGGGGCATTGTAAGCTGTGAGCAGGATGCCATTTAACACCGGGTGGGGAGGAGGCAGAGGAATCAGCAGGCTTTTCTAGGTCCTTCCTGGAATTGGCTGGCCGCAATCTGGCTGGCTATTTGCCGAGTTCCCAGGACTCTATCAGGAGTTCATTCTGAATAAACAGAATAATTGTCAGAACAATTAGGCCTTCATTCCTAAAGTGTGTTTGGCTGAGAAAGAAAGCAGGAACCCCTCAGGGGCCAATATTCAAGGAGTGATTGACCCTTAAGTGGTGTGTGGAAGAGGGCTAGAGAGGAAGGAGAGTGGAGAGGAGTTTGAAGCAACTAGAATAAACTGTCCGTGGAAACAATCCTCATGACAGCAGACTATATCATAATAATGCTTATTTTCTGCTCATTTATTCCTATGGAGACAAGAGGTGTGGCTGGAGAGTAGGAGGAGAGTACCAAAGCCAGAGCCAAATTGAGAGCTTGACCAGCAATACTTGATGTGGTGAAGAATATCGTTAAAGAACTGTGTAGCCATGATCAGTGTGGCTCAGTTGGTTGGGCATCGTCCCATGCACCAGGAGGTTGCCAGTTCGATTCCCAGTCAAGGGCACATGCCTGGGTTTCAACTCCATTCCCAGTAAGGAGCATGCAGGAGGCAGCTAATCAACATTTCTCTCTCATTGATGTTTCTCTCTCTCTCTCCCTTTCCCTTCCTCTCAACAAACTATCCTTCAAAAAAAACACACAACATAAAATAAAAGAACTGTGTATATAAGCAGAGTGGTGATTAGCAGGAATCAGCACCTTAAGCACGTGTATCCTTGTGCATGCATACACACAGGGAATGAGGGGTGGGAGTGGGGATGAAGGGAAAGAAGGAACAATATTACCTTGTCCCTTTATAACAGTCAAGTCCTCAGATATTAACTATATTTTGGGCTCTTCAAGAGCAGGAGTCATATATTTTTTCTGTTGTGTCCCAGTATTTCCCAGCACAGAGCTGCATGCATGGCAGGGCCTCCTTGAATACAGTGTGTTGCTCTTTTGGGTGTCAAAGAAATTGAGTTCTTGGCTTCCTGGCAATATGTCCTTGTATTCCCAGGAGCTCAAAGTTCCCCACCTTACCTCTGACAATCTTCCTCCAGTCTGCCTAACAGTCCAGTTCTACTTGATGCCTTTGATTAAGCTTGCTACTTATTGTTGCCAACAGTCAATACTAGATTAAACCCCCTATGGCCATTAGCCACTTTCTGATAGGACTGGGGAATCAACTGTAAACGAAAGATGTAGGGTGGACAGTGGGAGTAGGTGTTTGGAGGTGGTGGTAGGCAAGGACCTGAAGGGAAACTGCTCATCTGATGGGTGAAGACAGTACCAGCACCCCTAAGCGAATGAGTCACTGGAAAAGGAAGCCCAGGGGCTTCTACTTTTTCCAAGATATTTATATCTGCGTAATTTCCTACCTATTCAGAGAATTGGTAAAGAGCTGCCAGATTTCCTCAGGGACTCTCACAGCTGCTTGGAGATTGTATTGGGGATTCTCAAAGATAGGAATATCACAAGGAAGTATTAAAGTAATGATGGTAATATGTGATCCATTGTTAAGTGATATGCAAGCTGCTTTTTAAATATTAACCTTGTATCCTGTTTGTGGGAGGAATAAACTTTCCTCTACTCTTAAGGTTCTTTTGGCTATTCTAATAATGGAATAGACATGAGATAGATTAATGAGAGAAAATAACCCAATTTAATATGTACATATGTATGGGAATGCCACATACATGAGATAGTCAGAGGCCCCACATACACGAAAGGTTCAAAGATAAGAAAGTGAGGTTGAGGTATATTCTGAGCTACACATGAAGTAATGTGTCTTGGGGGCTTCAAAGGGTCATTGCAGAATCATAAGAAGAGCAGATGTTTAGTAAATAGAAGCTTGCCCTGCTGTATAGTGGGTCAATTATTATGGGCAAGGTCCCTAATTCAAATTCTTTTAAGTAGTTAAAGGGAGGGGCAAAAGTTTCTCTAGAGTCAAAAGATCAAAGTGCCCTTAACTCAAAACAATCCACATACTACAGAAGCACATCTTGGGGTGACTAGCTCTGAACCCCCCCAACTGCAACCAACTTTGCGATAATTGTTTGTTAGTTGCAGGAATTCTTTTGTCAATTATTTTGGATCTTCTACATAGACTATCATGTCATCTGTGAATGGAGAAAATTTTATTTCTTTCTTCCTAATCTGTATACCTTTTATTTTATTTTCTTGTCTTATTGCATTAGCTAAAACTCTAAGTACAATGTTAAAAGGGAATGGTGAGAAGGGGCATCCTTACCTTGTACCTGATCTTAGTGGAAAAGCTTCAAGTTTTTCACATTATTATGCTTTTTGTTTTTTAATTTTCTGTTATGCTTTCTGCTTCTAAAAGTAGAAATAGCCCTGGCCAGTTTGGCTCGGTGGATAGAGCATCAGCCTGCGGACCGAACAGTCCCAGGTTCCGTTCCAGTCAAGGGCACGTACCTTGGTTGTAGGCTCCTCCCCAGCCCCAGCCCTGTTTGGGCGAGTGGAGGAGGCAACCAATTAATGTGTTTCTCTCACATCGTTATTACTCTCTGTCTTTCCCTCTCTCTTCCACTCTCTCTAAAAATCAATGGAAGAATATCCTCAAGTGAGGATTAAAAATAATAATAAAAGAAAGAAAGAAAGAAAGAAATAATAAAATAAGATTATTTTTAAAAAATAAAATAGAAATAGAGGCTCATTAAACATTTGCAAATGTTTTAAGAAATATATAATATGAAGAGTAGAAGTTTTTTTACAATCTGTGCCCACCTACCCTAAGTTGCCATTTCCAATTGTTGGGCATGTCTCTCAAGATGCTATACTTCGAAATTTTGAAGCAGATTGGGTCTTAACACACACTATCTCTCACCCCTTCAAAAAAACCAAAAAAAAAAAAAAAACAACAAAAAACTATATCACAAACAGATTCCTTGGCAGTTTAGAGTATATGTACCAAGTTGTGTGTATGTGTATGTGTGCAAAAGAGAGAGAGACAGACAGAATAAATGTTATGAAATCATTCTTGCTTCTTTTCTGGGAAATGCTCTTCAGTTCTTGATTTTTATCTTTCATAGGAAATTGTATAGTCAGATCATTTCTTTAATGAGAATATGTTAAAATTTAGTTCAATCCCAGAATGTCCTTATCAGAATTATCCAAGAAATAATAAAATAAGAGACTAATTATGAGTTATGAGCCACATATGCACGCACCTGTTGGAGAGCTGGCTAGGTATGGTTTCTGCCCAAGGATCTCTGTAGTTCTTATGAGCACATGAAGAAAAGGAGCCATGTCTTAGATGTCCAGGAAGGAATGGTAGCTTGAGAATTCCATTTACAAATGAGTGTTTGGAAACCTGCCATTTAAACTTAAAACCACTCATGGAAGTGAAACTGTGTGCCTTCAGGGATATATCACCCACCAAGCAGTTGCAGCGATTGGCGCTGGCTAGTTCCATGTGTGTGTCCTAGGAGAAGACAATTGCAGAGGTCCAGCAGGTGACTAGGAATGCGTCCTGTGATGCTGGAGCTGACGCTGCTCAGTTTATGGTCCCAGACCCCCATCCTCACTTTTTCAGAACATGTGAGAGACTATGTCTTGGTTCATCAATTAGCCTTGCAATTCTGAAACACCCTAACTGGCCATCTCCAAGTAATTGTGGGAGTTCTTGATTCAGGTATATGTGTGAAAGTTCACAGTTGGATTTTCTAGAACAGGTGAGCAGCACCTGTAATCAAGCTGTGAGGTAGAATTTAGCGATCAAGATTGACTCCTCTGGCTAGTTGTTTAGTTTTTGAGCATTAATTACAATTTAATAAAAATACTAACTTAAAAAACCCTTTTTATTCTGTCACAAGTAATATATGTTCATTTTAGAGAATAGAGCTAAACAATAAGAAGAAAGGAGCTGTAATTCTTATACATGATAACTATAATTAACATTTTTTGTACATTTCCTTTTAAAATCCCCATACTTTAATAAGCTTTCAATAAATAAGATATTTTATAGATAGGTGAGATAGTTTTTCTCTCTTTTATTTCAATTTAGGGATAGCTATGATGTTTCTTTCCTTGTTTCTCTGTTTTTTTCTTTACAGAAATATTTGATTAATTTATAAATTTCAAAAACACTTGACCATAAATTATTTTTATTCAATCCTATGGCAACCTTGGATGGTTTTAGTTTGCTAAAGACAAACATGAAAATTTCTGGAACCTTGGAACAGTGATGTTGTTATCTTAGATGCTATTCTTACAAGCATAACTTTGTGACTTTTTTCCATTTCAGTGTCCTAACATTTGAAGATCATCAAAGACAGACTGATTTGTGTGTTCTTTGTACAGATATGTTAATATTAGGATTACTCAATACCATTATCATCTTAAATTTTAGATCAACTCTGAATTCTTTTTTTTAATATATATTTTTATTGATTTCAGGGAGTGAGAGAAACATCAATGAGGAGAGAGAATCATTGATCAGCTGCCTCCTGCACGCCCCCTACTGGGGATCACGCCTGCAACCCAGGCATGTGCCCTTGACCAGAATCGAATCTGGGACCCTTTATTCCACAGGCGGATGCTCTATCCACTGAGCAAAACCGTCTAGGGCTCAACTCTGAATTCTTGATGAATTTCATAACATTTATGTTACGAAACATTTAGTGTTGCTCTGCATGTCTGCTGAACTTTGGATGATGATATATCCCTCTGTCTTAGTGAAGCTTTTTGGGAATTTTAAATAATTAAATATCAAAATATGGAACTTTGAAGTGGCTCAGATAAAAGAAATGAATTTAAAAAAATTAAATATCAAAATGACTCATAGTGGCGATGACAAAAATTGATCCTGACTTTGAGGGTTTCATTCCACAGCTCAGAGAGTGGGATAATTCTGGAAACGGCCCTGGTACTGGTTAGTAAAGTCATGTTTCCCAACTTCCTCAGTAGTTGAGTCATTAAGGACTGCTAATGTTGGCTTTGTCAGAGGCCAACCTAGGAAAAGAATCTTTGCCAAATCCAGTTCCAGAGCTGGAATGTGGATGTTGACAGTAAATAGAATAGCTAAGTCACTCCTGAAACTTTTGGCTCAGTCATCTTTCCAAAATTAACATACTTAAACAAAACCAAAAACAAATCCCCTCTCCCATCTTGCTCTGGACCTATCAGAAGACTCAGAGAAAGGAAGGATCAGGCATCTTCACAACATGAAACTAGGCCAAAAGGACGAGTTCCGAGGGTGGCTGCCCACAGCTCTTGCCTCTCACAAAACTGCTGAAGCAGCCATCTGAGGAGAAGGTGCTTGGCTGAGGATCTGTGCCCAGGCCATTTCCATGCACACAGAAGCATGCAGCAACTCACTGGGTTACTAGTAAATAACCACCAGGGTCTCCTCCTGCTCTTAAATTCTAGTGCTGTCATCTGGGCTTTTTGGCCTCAAATCAAAATGACCTAATTATGGTCCTAAGTCTTGAGAAAGAGCACAAAAAGAAATAAACATGTCCACAAGCCTGGGGACTGATACATAAGTAGCATATGGGAGGGTGTGTGTGTGTGTGACTTTTTTAACTTCATATAGACTTCTTGCCCACCTACCAAGCAAAATTCCTTTCTGTTCACCTAAGGAAATGCCCCTAACATTTGTTTTTCTTTTTTCTCTTTCTTTCATATTACTTCATTCCCCCTTGCTCTTTTTTTAAAAAAATATATTTTTTTATTAATTTTAAAGAGGAAGGGAGAGGGGGGGGGGAGAGAGAGAGAGAGAGAGAGAGAGAGAGAGAGAGAGAGAGAGAGAGAGAGATAAACATCAGTGATGAGAGAAAAACGTTGATTGGCTGCCTCCTGCACCCCCCTCCTCTTACTGGGGATTGGGCCACAACCTAGGCATGCGCCCTAACCCAGAATCGAACCATGACTTCTTGGTTCATAGGTTGATGCTCAATCACTGAGCCACACCGGCTGGGCCATTCCCCCTTGCTCTTTATTTTAATATTCATTCAACAGATATTTACTGGGAACCTTTAGACAGTTATCCTTTGGAGACATGATGTAGCTGAAAGAGCTTTGTCTTCAAAGGCTATAGACCCAACTCTATCACGTACAAGCCCAGTAACCTTGGATAAGAGAGTTTGAGTCAGCACACAGAATAGGAATAGCATGTCCTTCCTACTTGGTATGAGAATATATTTTGCAAATTATTTTTTTTTAAATTTAATTAACTTCTAAATGCCCCTAGGAGAGGGGAGTTAATAAACTAGTCTTTAGCATTCTGGCTTGAATTTGTTATAAAGTATATTTGAATTTTTAGTTTAGAGCACAGGTTTATTAGGGTTGGAGTGCATTAGGGAGGATGCTGCAGCAAGGAGACTCAAAGCAGGCAACAAGCACCAGGGGAAAGGAGGGTCCTCTAAGGAGGAGCAAAGGGGCTGAAAGAGCAGCTGAAGGGGCCTTGGGTAGTACGTTGACCTCTTTGATTTTATTGTGGTCAGGCCTGATTGTCAGTGACCTGGATACACAGTGCACTGTGGCCTCCAGGCAGAGCTGCGTGGTTACCAGGTACAAAGGCCGTGCTCCCAAGTCATACCAAGATGCGGTTCAGGGCCTCGACGTTGGGAATCAGTTCTCTTTCTAGTGTTAGGCTGGCCAGTAAGCTTGAGTTAGAGTTTAAATTAATGTCTGTGCTTTAAAGGACTAATAATTTGATGAAACGGATTTATTGTTGAGGTGTATTTTTTTTATACATTCTGGAAAGGCATCTCAGGTTCTGGTTTTAACTCTGCCAGTGGTGGTGCCTTAGGCCAGGGATTTTCAACCTTTTTCATTTCATGGCACATATAAACTCATTACTAAAATGCTGTGGCACACCATAAAGTATATTTTTTGCTGATCTGACAAAAATAGGTATAATTTTGATTCATTCACACCACACAGCTATCCAACATTGTATTGGCTGTTACCATTTTTTATTTTTCAATCTAAGGGAAAAGAGGTCAGTGCCACTGACTAGTCAGGTATTGCCTGTTTAAAAAATTCTTGTAGCGCACCAGTTGAAAATTGCTGCCTTAATGCAAATCACTCAGCTGCTTTGTCGTTCAGAAGAGTCTAGTAAACGCAGTGTTTGTTAATGTATAGTTCTTGGTCTACCTGCATCAGAATGTCCTGGGATACTTTTTAAACATTTCTGGATTATTTCCTAAATCAGGTGAATCAATCTCTTGGGATGAGGCCCCAGAATCTATATATCTATATATCTATATATCTATATATCTATATATCTATATATCTATGTCTATATCTATATCTATATTTATATCTACATCTACATCTACATCTATTTTAATATATTTTTATTGATTTCAAAGAGTAAGGAAGAGGGAGAGAGAGATAGAAACATCAATGATGAGAGAGAATCATTGATCGGCTGCCTCCTGCACAGCCCACACTAGGGATTGAGCCCGTAATCGTGCCCTTGACCAGAATCAAACCCGGGACCCTTCCATACACAGGCTGATGCTTTATCCACTGAGCAAAACCAGCTAGGGCCAGAATCTACATTTTTAACAAGTGTCCCAGGCCACTGTCATGCACAGAGGGACCCACCAGATGGAACCATCAATAGGATCTCTTCCTACTCTCCCTTCCTCTCTTGTAGGGAAGCATGGGAGAGGTGATTGGAAAGTTTGCAAGGAGGAAAATTCCAAAAAAAGGAGTGGGCTAAAGGTGGCCACCCTGTTTATCGGAATTCCGACTTAGGGGAGTTTGGCTGAAGGCAGCTGCCCCTAATTGTTCCTTGACCTTTCCAAACAAGTCTGTGGACCCTCGGTGTTTACCAGAATCTTTATGCTTAATCTCTAAGTGTCCTTGCTTAAAGGACACTGCAGACACATGGGTCCTTCCAAGATTACTTACCCTATTGCAGGGGTGGGCAAACTTTTTGACTCAAGGGCCACAGTGGGTTCTTAAACTGGACTCAGAAGAAGGAGCTGCGGCCGTGTTTCCCGACGTTGCCATGTTAACACTGCTGCTGGTGAAGGAGCGGAGGAGAGAGCAAGAGAACTCTCCGCTCTTTCGGCTCTGCGGGCCAGATAGAACAGCCGAACGGGCCGGATCCGGCCCACGGGCCGTAGTTTGCCCACGGCTGCCCTATTGCTTGTATCTAAAAGATAAACTTTATCTCAAACTGCTGTTACAATAAAAGCCTGAAGAGGCAGGCGACCGAGGTTGTCTGGTTCCTTTAGCCAGGCAGTCCCTTAGCCCTCTCTTTCACAGCAATCCTGTGTCTGAGTAATCACTCATCCATCGCTCAGGGTCTGCTGGTCAGCCCCGGCACTCTTTCTCTAAAATCAATAAACATATCCTCAGGTGAGAATTTAAAAAACCAGAATGGCAGAGAATCAGGTTCAGGGGTGATTAGGAAGGTAGATTAAGGGGGTCATCCAAGAGGTTCTTCCTTCAGGTGACCAGTTTGCATGGAGTTTGAACTGGTCAAAACAGAAGTCATCTGGCCTCATGACTCATTACTTGTGACCCAGTACCTTTGTCTCTGGTTCACGAGAAAGGTAGCTTTCCAGCTCAGGTAAAAAGAGGAAATGAACATAGTAATATTTCCCCTGCATTTGCATGAGGCTGTGACAAGGAAGTAGGAAAAGGCATCTGTCTCATTTGAGATCATGTTTAAAGAAGGGCATTGTAAAGCTATAAACAAGGTAAGGTATTGTTATTTTTTGAAATAAGATAATACAGCTGGCCCTAGCCAGTTTGGCTCAGTGGATAGAGCGTCAGCCTGTGAACTGTAGGGTCCCAGGTCTGATTCCAGTCAAGGGCACATGCCCAGGTTTCAGACTTGATCCCCAGTACGAGGCGTGCAGGAGGCAGCCGATCAATGATTCTCTCTCATCATTGAAGTTTCTATTTCTCTCTCCCTTCCTCTCTGAAATCAATAAAAATATATTTTTTTAAAAAAGATAATACAGCTGAAGCCGGTTTGGCTCAGTGGATAGAGCGTCGGCCTGTGGACTGAAAGGTCCCAGGTTCGATTCCGGTCAAGGGCATGTACCTGGGTTGTAGGCACATCCCCAGTGGGAGGTGTGCAGGAGGCAGCTGATCGATGTTTCTCTCTCATTGATGTTTCTAACTCTCTATCTCTCTCCCTTCCTCTCTGTAAAAAATCAATAAAATATATTTAAAAAAAAGATAATACAGCTGGAAGGAACCCTAGATATCCTCCTACTCCTTTATCTTCCAGGCTCTGAGGCCTATGAGAGTCCCTTGTATTTATCACTTAAGAGCAAACACCGTGTAGAGGTGTGCAGCATAGATTGTCACATTCGCCTGGCTTGAAGCCACTTACTAGTCTGTGACCTTAGGACCGAGGAAGACCTTACAGACACGAAGACCTGAGTCATACAGAGTGAACAGAGTTTGCCAGATGGTGTGAGGGTTCAGAACAGGCCTTCCCAAAATGGGCCACTTTGGCATGTGAATTCTTTTGAGCAGACGGCAGGCTCATGAGAAACTTTTACATCTCCCTTAAATTTAAATTAGGGGCCTTGCCCATATAAGAGTTGTCTCCAGAAATAACTTTTCTTAAGAAAATATTTTTTTTTAAATATATTTTATTGATTTTTTACAGAGAGGAAGGGAGAGAGATAGAGAGCCAGAAACATCGATGAGAGAGAAACATCGATCAGCTGCCTCCTGCACATCTCCCACTGGGGATGTGCCCACAACCCAGGTACATGCCCTTGACCGGACTCGAACCCGGGACCTTTCAGTCCGCAGGCCGACGCTCTATCCACTGAGCCAAACCGGTTTCGGCAAGAAAATATTTTTTAAATTAATTTCAGAGAGGAAGGGAGAGGGAGAGAGAGATAGAAACATCAATGATGAGAGATAATCATTGATTGGCTGCCTCCTGCATGCCCCACACTGGGCATGTGCTATGACTGGGAATAGAACCGTGACCTCCTAGTTCATAGGTCGATGCTCAACCACTGAACCACACCGGCCAAGCCAGAAATAACTTTTTATGACTTACCTATAGGGTAGGGCAAACTACTAATTTCTAAACATCTCTTATCATCCTGCAATGACCCTTCCAAGCCCCCAAAGCACCTTACCTCATCCTTAGTGCAGAATGCCATATATACCTCATCTTAACTTTCCATCCCTGAACCCTCATGTATGTGGGGTTCCCATACATATGTATGTAATTAAATTTGGTCATTTTCTGCCCTAACCGGTTTGGCTCAGTGGATAGAGCGTCAGCCTGCAGACTCAAGGGTCCCAGGTTCGAGTCCGGTCAAGGGCATGTACCTGGGTTGCGGGCACATCCCCAGTGGGAGATGTGCAGGAGGCAGCTGATCGATGTTTCTCTCTCATCGATGTTTCTAACTCTATCCCTCTCCCTTCCTCTCTGTAAAAAATCAATAAAATATATTAAAAAAAAAAAGATTCACACCTATAAAAAAAAAAATTTGGTCATTTTCTGTTGTTAATCTGTCTTGTGTCTGTCTGATTAGTAGACCAGCTGAAAGAACCTTGAGGGAAGAGGAAATTTCCTTCCTCCCCCAAAGTGGGCAGACATCCCGACAAAGGGAATGGGGGTATGTCCAATAAGAGAGGTATGAGAGGGAGAGAGCGCTTCGTGGAGGAGCAGATGCAGGTGGATGTAGCTGGAGCACATAATGCTAATGGGAGAGGGAAGTAAAGATTGGGGCTGTAGGAGGAAGGAGGAGTTACCCTGCCTCTGGAAGAGACACATTCATTGCCAGACTTTTTCCTTGCTATTTCACTATTTATATATTTTTAATATTTTTATTGATTTTCAGAGAGGAGGAGAGGGAGAGAGATAGAAACATCAATGATGATAGAGAACCATTGGTGGGTTGCCTCCTGCATGCCCCCTACTGGGGATTGAGCACGCAACCTGGGCATGTGCCCTTGACCAGAATCAAACCCAGGACCCTTCAGTTCACAGTCCGACGCTCTATCCACTGAGCCAAACCAACCAGGGCTCAGTATCTATTTGTATCATTAATATACCCAAAGAAGGCTGAGTTACTACAAATTTTAGGGAATGTGTCTTTGTCAACCACTCTCCCATACTTTGTAGTCCAGGAAGGAAGTCCAGGCAGGCCTGGGGTATTGCTGGTCTCTTGGAGCCTCCTCTGTTTGTCCTGTGAGCTGAGCTCTCTTCAGCACAATGCTCAGCAAGGATGTCTTGGGCAAAAAGGATCTGGGTATGGTTAGAAAACATTAATATTAGCTACCATTTCTATGTACCTGGCATTATACTGTTGAATGGTGGTGGACAAGATCAAGTCTGTGGCTTGCTGATTCATTTAATCCTCACAAAAACCTTATGAAGCACCACTATTTTTTCTTTTCTCAACTTTTCAAAAGTTTTTAAAATAGAAGTATAGCATACATATAAAAACTATATGTGCCCTAGCTGGTTTGGCTCTGTGAATAGAGCATCGGCCTGTAGACTGAAAGGTCATGGGTTCAATTCTGGTCAAGGGCACATGACCGGGTCGTGGGCTTGATCCCCAGTAGGGGGCATGCAGGAGGTACCCAATCAATGATTCTCTCTCATCATTGATGTTCCTATCTCTCTCTCCCTCTCCCTTCTTCTCTGAAATCAATAAAAATATATATTAAAAATAAAAACCTATATGTAAGTGTACAGTTTAATAAATTTTTACAAAAAGAGCACACACATGTAACTAGCTCCCACAACAAGAGAAAGAAAATTATCAGCACTGAAAAGGCCCCTTGAGGCCCATCTAGTCACTTCCCATCTCCCAAAGCAACTACTACCCTTACTTTTAATAGCAGAGCTTAGTTTGCTAGTCTCATACAGTATTATTTGTATATAGCTTCTTTCACTTACATTATACTCCATATAGTTATAGGTGTGTTCATTCTCTTATCCTATATAATAAAAGAGAAACATGGTAATTGGCGTACAACCGCTACCATTCCCATTGGCTAATCAGGGCAATATGCAAATTAACTGCCAGCCAAGATGGCGGCTGGCAGCCAGGCAGCTTGAAACTAACATGAGGCTTGCTTGCTTCAGTGATGGAGGACTCCAACGTTCCCCGCCTGCCTTGCCGGCCTCTGAGCTGCAACTCTAAGCAACTATGTTACAAATATAGAAGCTAAACAAAACCCCAGAAACCTGCTTTAGTCCACGGGGCTTCAGCCAGCGGGATCGCAACATTGTAAGCAAAGGCCAGAAACCTACTTTCAGCAGCGGAGGCCTAAGGGTTGGAGCCAAGCCTCAAAGCTAAAGCTGGCCCAGAATAAAAAAAAAGAAAAAGAAAAAAAGGAGTGGTTGGGAGCTTCAGTCACCCCCAGCCTGAAAACAGCCCTCAGCCCCTCACTGAGACTGACCAGGCACCCCAGTGGGGACCCCCACCCTGAAGGCTGTGTGACCAGCTGCAAACAGCCATCATCCCCTCACCCAGGCTGGCCAGGCACCCCCCCCCCACCCTGAAGGATGTGTGACTAGCTGCAAAAAGCCATCATCCCCTCACCCAGGCTGGCCAGGCACCCCAGTGGGGACCACCACCCTGATCCAGGACACCCTTCAGGGCAAACCAGCTGGCCCCCACCCGTGCACCAGACCTCTATCCTATATAGTAAAAGGGTAATATGCCTCCCAGCACCGGGATCAGCGGAACCGTGAGGCCTCCCGGCACCGGGATCAGAGTGACAGGGGGCAGCGCCCAAACCCCCGATCACCCTGTGGCTCTGTGTGTGACAGGGGGCAGGGCCACAACCTCCCTATCAGCCCTGCTCTGTTCCTGACAGGGGAAGGCGCCCCAACCCCCTGATGGGCCCTGCTCTGTGCCTGATAGGGGGGATCTCCCCAACCCCCTGATCGCCCTGTGGCTCTGTGTGTGACAGGGTGTGGCGCCCCAACCCCCCCACCCCACGGGCCCTGCTCTGTGTGTGACGGGGTAGAGCCATAACCTCCCCATCGGCCCTGCCCTGAATGTGAGAGTGGCGGCGCCCCAACCCCCTTATCGGCCCTTCTCTGTGGGTGATAGAGGGCGGTGCCCCAACCCCCTGATGGGCCCTGCTCTGTGCATGACAGGGGGCAGCGCTCCAACCCCGATTGGCCCTGCTCTGTGCGTGACAGGGTACAGAGCCCCAACCCCCTGATTGGCCCTGCTCTGTGCATGACAGGGGGCAGTGCCCCAACCCCCTGATTGGCCCTGCTCTGTGCGTGACGGGGTGGTGCCGCAACCTCCCCATCGACCCTGCCTTGAGTGTGACAGGGGACGGTGCCCCAACCCCCCCAATCGGCCCTACCCTGAGCGTGACTGAGGGTGGCATCACAACCTCCCGATCGCCCTGCTCTGTGCATGACAGGGGGCGGCACCCCAACTCCCCAATCAGCCCTGCTCTGAGCCTGACCAGGGGCTGCACCTAGGTATTGGGCCTGCCCTCTGCCACCCGGGAGCAGGCCTAAGCCAGCAGGGCGTTATCTCCCGAGGGGTCCCAGACTGAGAGAGGGCACAGGCCGGACTGAGGGGCTCCCCTCCCCCCCGAGTGCACAAATTTTTGTGCACCGGGCCTCTAGTCTCTATATATAAAAGCCTAAGTGACCAAACGACTGGTCGGCCTGTCGCTATGATGTGCACTGACCACCAGGGGGCAGATGCTCAACGCAGGAGTTGCCCCCAGTGGTCAGTGTGCTCCCACAGCCAACCTCCCTTGGCTGGCTAACCTCCCGTGGTCCCTCCCCCCACAGCCAACAGGCCCCAACTGGCCCCAATCAGGACTGGAAGAGACAGCCCCTTGGCCCCGATCACTGGCCAGGCTGAGGGACCCTACCTGTACACAAACTCATGCACTGGGCCTCTAGTTGCTATATAATGTCCTCAACCTTTTATTTTGAAATATTTTAAGCCCCACAAAAGTTGAAAAATAGTACAATGAATGCCCAAATGTAATCAGTGGGTCCGTGCCGCCTGTCACTACTTGAGCTAATTAAGCAGAGACAGGGTTGAATCATATGAGCGTTTATTCCAATGCTGCCAGCAGTATGGGAGAACAGTAGGTCATCCACCAAAATCTGCTCTGCAATCCCCCATAAACCAGCTACTTATATAGGGTAGGACAGGGGTTACATGGGGAGGTAGGGATTATAAACATGGGGAAGTAGGAGGCTGGGCTGGGACTCCGTTGCTGGGGCAACAAAGTTGTTCTTGAATGAGAATGGACCGCATTCCAAGGTTGACTCCCAGGTCCCAGGTGCACAACTCCCAGTCAGGTCAGAATGTTCTTTCTTTAACCAATACAACGCAATCATGGTTAACAGAGCATGGTTAATATTTCCCATAACCATAGCTAGTCCCCAATATTCTATTTTTGCCCCTAGCACAAATACACTTTACCTAGAACATGAAGGAATATTATTATTCCATTTTATAGATGAGAGAACTAAAGCAAAGAGAAATTAGGTATCCAGCCCGGGTCATGCCCCTGGGATCTATCTAGTCTTGCCTAGCTGCTGCTTAGTCATAAAACTGTAGGTGTGGATGAAAGGGGCCACAACTTTCTTCCCTCCTTTCCACTCTTTCTAAAAATCAATGGAAAAAAATATCCTCAGGTGAGGATTAACAACAACAACAAAAGTGGATTATATTAGCCAGCAGACCAGATGATGGTCCCTAGATTAGCATGGGATGGATAGAAATGATTTAAAAAAAGTGACAACAGCCACACAATAGCCGTCCAGTATGAATGAATCAAAATCATACCTCTTTTTTTTGTCAGATTGGCAAAAAATATAAATTTTTTTTGGTGTGCCACAGAATTTTACTAATTAGTGTACATGTACCATGAGGTGAAAAGGCTGGAAATCACTGTTGTAGAGACTATCAAAATCACCCTGAGGACTTAGGTACCATTCTTGCCACCAGCTCCACCTTCTCACAGACTCATGAAGATGAGAGTTGTAGGTGCAGAATTTGGGGCTTCATCCCCTGTGATGTAACAGAAAAGCAAAAGGACATTGCTCATCCTTAAAGAGGACAAGTGACTCACAAGTTAAAAAAAAAAAAAAAAAAAGAGGGGTGGGGGAGATGGAGGCATTTGTAGGTGAAAGGGCAAGAGTCTTATTGCAAAATAGGTCAGATTAGTGAGAAGTAAAAAAACAAACAAAACAACAACAACAACAAAAAAAACAACCATCATTCCGTACATTCCTGTGTCATAGGGCAGAGGTAAAATCATGATAGGCACACCAAACATCTGCTTAGAGCACCAATAAAGCCAGAGCACCTGGAAGAAAAGAAACAAGTGATAATTTGATTGCTTAAAGCATTGAAGCTATCAGTCACGCGGGGGAGAGCGGGGTAACAAGTTTTTTGGACTTCCTCACATTCATTTTATAGTTTAGTCTCGTATTTAATCTTGAGTTACATGGGGAGGGAGGAAGAGAAATACCATAATTGTTTCTCTTTGCCGAGGGCCTTCAGATGTAATCTGACGCATTTTTAATGGTCAGTTTGGAGCTTCAAATATGATAAACAGTATCTATGTGCATGCAACATTAGTTGCGTAATTGAGCTTTTCACAATTCGCTGCCTCCCCTGGCTCTCCATCCTGGAGGCGGAGGACCTGGCGGCCACCCTGGGTGTCAGAGAGACACCTGCGGCCAAGTCACCTGGAGATTCACTCTCTGGGGGAGAAGTCCGGGAACACCTGCCCCGCCCTGGGCCGGTTGCACAACCTGTTTGCTCCTATAATCAGGTTGAAGTCAGGAATTTTACACAAGAAAAATCCTGAGACTCAGCTGTTGACTTAAGTTTCTTTTTAAAAATAAAATAATTCATAACCCACAACTTGGAAAAAAAATTAGTCATCTTGCATAACAAACATAGGTAGCTGTTGGGAGTATCTTGCTGAGAAAAAAACAAAACAAAAACAAAACGGGGACCCACCTAAAGTATTCAAGGCCCCTTGTGGAAATTCCAATTCAACTTTAAAACAGAAACATATGCCCTAGCTGGTTTGCTCAGTGGCTAGAGCGCTGGCCTGAGGACTGAAGGGTCCCGGGTTAGATTCCAGTGGAGGGCACATGCCCAGGTTGCGGGCTCCATCCTAGTGGGGGTGGGGTGTGTGTGCAAGAGGCAGCCAATTAGTGATTCTTTCTCATTTATTGAGGTTTCTGTCTCTTCCTCTCTGAAATCAATAAAAATATATTTTTTAAAAAATAAAATAAGATAAAAACATGTATGAGGAATTGACTTCCAAGTCCAAAGAACAGTGAACCAAATCTCTGTAGGTCTGTCACAATTCGGGTTACAATTTGACAAAACTTTACGTTTTTGTTTGCTAAAAATAAGTCTAGAATCATTGTTTCCATTTTGTTAAAAAACAAACTTCTATTTTGAGGGCCAATGGTAATCAGGTTAGTGTTCGTTTGTTCGCGTGATTCCTCCGTAGCCTTTTGCAAAAAGCCCAGCGTCGCAGGCCGCGTGTCTGCTCGGGCTGAGCCACCCCACCCTGGCAGAGCACCCCTCACCCCCGCAGAGCACCCCTCACCCAGGCACCGCCCCCACCTCCGGCTGCGGGTCACGTGTCGCGGGGCGGGGCGGGGCCGGCGGGTATTTAATCGGGGCGTCCGCGTCCTGCTCTCCCAACGCCGTAGCTGTCGCTGGAGCCGAGTGTGCGCGACTCGTCTGATCTTCGCCTCCTGCCTGCTGTCGGTCGGTGGGTTTGCGTCCCTCTGTGACCTGCGAGCTGGCCGGCCCCCCGCGGGCTCTGGGCTGGGCGGCGGGGTGGAGGCCGACGGGGTCTCCCCACGAGTGGGCGCTGGCTGGGGGCGAGGGGGGCAGGGGTCGGGCTCCTGGGCCTGCGCCTTCCACACTTGCCTTTGTTCCTTGAGTCTTCTTTTCTGCCAGCCACTCTAGTACCTTCTTGGCTTGGTTGCGGGGTAACATTTTCCATTTGTCCCAAAAGGGCAGTATTTAAAAGGAATGCGTTGGAACTTGGTCTTAAAACAGAGTTTTATGGGGTGCGCCATGAGTGCGGGGCAGTCGATGCTGGCGCCTGCCTTCCGCCTTCAGCGCGGCTCTTAGTCCTTCCTTGTCGAATGGGGACCCTGGGCGGCAGAGGGTGAACTGATGGGCCCCGAGGTCGTGGGCAGCGGCTGAGCAGCTTCTTGTAACTTCCCAGCCCTGTTGCTGAGCAGTGAGGCAATTTTGTGTGGGTGTGGGTCTGGGTCGTTGGCAGTGGTTCTCTTTAAATACAGTTCCTCATGTTGTGACCCAACCATAAAATGATTTTCGTTGCTACTTCATAACTGTAATGTGGCTACTGTTATGAATCGTCATGTAAATATCTGACATGCAAAATGGTCTTAGGCGACCCCTGTGAAAGGGTCGTTGGACCGCCGAAGGGGTTTCGACCCACAGGTTGAGAACCGCTGGTCGTTCGGAACACGAAATTTTAAAGCTCCTGAAACGTTTCTCAATTCCGAGGAGCACCTCCTTCCTCCTCTGCTTAGTCACCACCAAACTAGTTCTTTTTGGGGAAGGAATGGATCCCCGCCAAAGTGCTCCCACACAGCCCAGACTGTCCGAGATGCCTTCTGCTTGAAATCTCTCCTAGTTTTAACATGGATTTTTATTTATTTTATTTTTTAAGTGATTAGTATGCTCAAGTTTTTATTTTATTGTTTAAAATATATTTTTATTAATGTCAGAGAGGAAGGAAGAGGGAGAGAGAGATAGAAACATCAACGATGAGAGAGAATCATTGATCGGCTGCCTCCTGCACAGCCTCCACTGGGGATGGAGCCCGAAACTCCATCATGTGCCCTTGATCGGAATCGAACCGGGGACCCTTCAGTCTGCAGGTCGACGCTCTATCCACTGAGCCAAACCAGCTAGGGCTTAACATGGATTAAAAAAAAAATATATATATATATATATATATATATATAAATATATATATATAGTTGCTGTTGTTGTTGTTAATTTCACCGTGGAAGAGAGAAACATCAATGATGCGAGATAATCATAGATCAGCTGCCTCCTGCAGGCCCCCTCCCCAGGCATGTGCCCTGACTGCCCTGACCTCCTGGTTCATAGGTAGATGCTCAACCACTGAGGCACACCGGCTGGCCTTAACATGTATTTTAACTTGGTTAGCGTTTTTGTGAACAGATACCCCCCCCCTTCAAAAGGCATTTTTAGTTTCCTGGTGAAGAAACGAGACAAAAATATCAGCAACTTTTCCTTGCAGAGCCTGTTTTCTATTGAAAGTTTACACAGGACCTCTGAAACTTTGCCCAGGTGTTTGCCAGGGGAGAGCTCTCAGAGCTAGAGGGTGGGAAAAAAGCACAGAAGACTACGCTTACCTCATCTTGAATTTTTCTCTGCTTGAAATTAGCATTTGCTTGAGTTGGGGAATTGATCTGGGAGAGTCTTATCCTAGTGATCTGAAATAAGTTTCTCTTCCACAGGTCTCTCCTTTCCCTGGGAAGAAAAATGGCTTCTGTTGCGGTTGACCCACAACCGGTATGAATTTTGAACAGCTATTTCTTGATTTCCTTTCCCTCCCCTTGTGTTTTGGGAAGTTAATCCCCTTCCCCTTCTTGATTGCAGAGTGTGGTGACCAGGGTGGCCAACCTACCGTTGGTGAGCTCCACCTATGACCTCGTCTCCTCGGCTTACGTCACTACAAAGGATCAGTATCCTTACCTGAAGTCTGTGTGTGAGATGGCGGAGAAGGGCGTGAAGACCATCACGTCTGTGGCAGTGATGAGTGCTCAGCCCATCATCCAGAAGCTAGAGCCTCAAAGTGAGTTCTGATTCCCACTCCACATTTAGTCCAAGGGGCCTGTTAGGAGCAAGCCTGGAGCTGGTTTGAATATGGCGAATGCCAGCCTCGTGCCCCAAGCACACAGGGAGTCTGCAGCCTTTCCTGAGGCACGTATTGCCTTTGTCCATAAGCTGCCAGGTGACCCTCATTGTTATAGAAAGCTTCTTCATAGCAATGGCACATGTTCATGGTAACGTTATTTATTTATAAAATATATTTTTATTGCTTGCAGAGAGGAAGGGAGAGAGAGATAGAAACATCAATGATGAGAGAGAATCATTGATTGGCTGCTTCATGCACGTCCCCACTGGGGATCGATCCCGAAACCCAGTCATGTGCCCTTGACCGGAATTGAACTGGGGACCCTTCAGTCCGCAGGCTGACTCTGTATCCACTGAGCCAAACTGTCCAGGGCTCATGATAATTTTAAAAAAATCCCCCACTGCCCTAGCCAGTTTGGCTCAGTGGATAGAGTGTTGGCCTGCGGACTGAAGGGTCTTGGGTTGCCAGCACCATCCCCAGTAGGGGGCGTGCAGGAGGCAGCCGATCAATGATTCTCTCTGATCATTGATGTTTCTATCTTTCTCTCCCTCTCCCTTCCTCTCTAAAATCAATAAAAATAAATATTAAAAAAAAATCCCCCACAGATGTTTCTGTGTTGGCAGCAGGTCACAAGGGGCGCCAGTGTGTCAACTGAAATTAACTTCCTTAGGACCAGACAGTGTACATGAACTGTTTTAAAAATAAATAACATCTTTATTGAGGTATAGTTAACCACCATACAATTCACCCACTTAACATGTACTCTCAATGTTGGTTTTTTTTAAAGTATATTTACAGAGTTATGTAAACATCACCACCATAAATTTTAGAACATTTTTACCACCCCAAAAAGGAACCTTATACCAGTTTCTGTTTGGATGATGAAAAAATTCTGGGAATGATAAGTATGATAGTTGCACAACATATTAGTGTTTCATTCCTTTTTATTGTGGAATAATATTCCATTGTGTGATTAGATCACATTTTTTATTCATCAGTCGATGGACATTTGGGTGCTTTTGCTTTTTGGCAATAAGAATAATGAATGCTACTGTGAACATTTGTGTCTAAGTTTTTGTGTGGGCACATGTTCTCAGTTCTCTTGGGCTCATCAGTATACCTGGGAGTGGTATTGCTAGGTCATATAATAGCTATTTCAGCTTTTGAGGAACTGCCAGGCTGTTTTCCAAAGTGGCTTATAATCTTACATTCCCACTAGTAGTATATCAAGACTTTCCACATGAACCCTTTTTAATGAAGGGTTAAATCCTTCCCCCAAATGGTTAAGTCATGAGCTTTCTGGAGTATAAGGAACCTTTAGAGAACAGTTTTCCATCTCTGTTACTTCCCAAATGAGTTTAGGACTAGTGCTTGGCTTGGTCACCATTAGGGGGAAGGTTGGACTAAAATCTAGGCCTTATTAGGGAGGTCCAGAGTGCTGTTAGCATACCATTCCCCATTGCCACATACTGAATTAAGTGTAGGTAGGGGTTAAACCAGCATGGAAATGCTAATTTTGAAAGTTCTCAGAATGAGGGTTCAGGTGAAGCCTGGCTCCTCTTGGCTTTAACCTCAGGAGCCAGGGGATGAGGAAGAAACTTCTTAGCCAGCTTCCTACCTGGCTTGCCTGCTGCTCTCCCACCCCCTTATTTCCCTGTCAGTAGAAGAACTTGCCAGCTGAGCCTCTTCCTGTCTGAGCTGGAGAAATTGGCAATGTATAGTGTGATAAATGAAGATCAGTGATTTTGCCGTTTTTATGACTACATGTTTATGGTATAATAATATGTATGCATTCTGTACATACACTATTAACATTTTCCTCATTTGTGATTTGTTTTAGTTGCTGTTGCCAATAACTATGCCTGTATGGGGCTAGACAGGATTGAGGAGAAACTGCCTATTCTGAATCAGCCAACAAAGCAGGTGAGCTTGGGACAAAAGTGTTGAGGCTTTCCATCTCATATTTTCATGTTCTATTTGTTTAGTGTAACTGGTTCCCAGTGGTGTTCGGTAAATGCACAGGTAGTATATAGAAGCTTTCTCACTTGGTGTCTGAGCGCACATCCAGTAAGATGGAGAAACAGGCATGTCTGCCTATAGCATGCTGACAAATTTTTTTTTAAACTTTGCTTTTAGTTTCTTTTTTTAAATATATTTTTATTGATTTCAGAGAGGAAGGGAGGGGGAGAGAGAGATAGAAACATCAATGATGAGAGAGAATCATTGATCGGCTGCCTCCTGCAAGCCCCCTACTGGGGACCGAGCCCGAAACCCAGGCATGTGCCCTTGACCAGAATCGAACCCAGGACCCTTCAGTCCACAGGCTGACGCTCTGTCCACTCAGCCAAACAGGCTAAGACATATTGAAAAATTTTATACCTTTACCTCATTTGTTCCTCCAACAACCCTTGAGTGGTGGCCGGTAGGGCAAATATACCTGAAAGTTGAGGCTCATCTATTCTTAGTGACTTGCCCAAGTCATAAAGCTAGAGAGTGAAAGAGCCCTATTCTTTCTTCCTTTTTTATTAATTTTAGAGTTATTGTGAGAATTAGTTGATTTAATATTTCAGAGAGGAAGGGAGAGGGAGAGAGAGAAACATCAATGATGAGAGAGAATCATTAATCGGCTACCTCCTGCATACCCCTACCGGGAATTGAGCCTGCAACGAGGGCATGTTCCCTGACTGGGAATCAAACCGTGAACTCCTGGTTCAGAGGTCAATATTTAACCACTGAGCCACACTGGCTGGTCCCCTAGTCCTTTAACTCTTCAACTATGCTACCTTAGTTAAGACCTTAAGTCTCTATTCATGCCCTTGTTTCTCACCAACCAAGTGCTCTCCTTTTCTGCTTGTAGGTTGTTGCCAATGCCAAAGGTGCGGTGACTGGGGCGAAAGATGCTGTGACGACGACCGTGACTGGAGCCAAGGATTCCGTGACCAGCACGATCACTGGGGTGGTGGACAAGACCAAAGAAGCCGTGACAGGCAGTGTGGAGAAGACCAAGTCTGTGGTCAATGATAGCATTAACACAGTCATGGGCAGTCGGATGATGCAGCTGGTGAGCAGTGGAGTGGAAAATGCGCTCAGCACATCAGAGCTGCTGGTAGACCAGTACCTCCCTCTCACTGAGGAAGAACTAGGTAAGTGTTTTTTTTGTCTTGAAATAATGTTGCATATCTTACATCAGCTTCATTGAGATATACTTTATACACCAAAAAATTCACCTTTTTCATATTAAACTTACAGTTGCACAGCCATCACCTCAGTTTAGTTTTAGAACATTTCTATCATCCTAAAAGACCCGCATGCCTGAATCTCCATTATCTCCCTCAGACAACCACTACTCTTTCTGTCTTAATAGACGTTCTTTCTTAAGACAATATTAAGTTTCACATTGAATTGTACATAGTAGTTTTGAAACTTTAAGAGAAATTAGCCTGGAGAAATATTTTCTACAAATGGATAGTGTTTAATGGGCTGCTTTACAGAACCATTAAACATTTAGTGGCTACTGTATGCCAGGTACTATGTTGCCCAAGAAGCTCACTCTAATGGGAAGAGGCATCTGTAGATGAACCTTCAGGTGCAGTGATATGCTCTGGGTAGTCAAGCCCAGCACTAGACACGATTTGTCTTGGGAAAATGAGTGCATAATTGCTGGTGGGTGGGTAGAAGCGCCAAAATCAAGATCCAGGTTAGAGTCCAGGCCTTATCACTTAGAGCTGTGATCCCTTATGTTTGTTTGTTTGTTGTCCCTTCTTTCTAACTTCAGAAAAAGAAGCAAAAAAGGTGGAAGGATTTGAGACTGTTCAGAAGCCAAGTTATTATATTAGGCTGGGATCGCTGTCGACCAAGCTCCGCTCACGTGCCTACCAGCAGGCTCTTGGCAGGGTGAAAGAAGCTAAGCAAAAAAGCCAGGAGACCATTTCCCAGCTCCATTCCACTGTTAACCTGGTGAGTAAAAGCTCATTTAAAGTTAGCTAAAGAGATATCAACCAAAGGACTTGTATGCATGCATATAAGCCTAACCAGTAGACACAGACAACAGGGGGGTGAGGGCATAGGGGGGGAGAGGGGTAATGGGGGGATAAGGACACATATGTAATACTTTAATCAATAAAGAAACTTAAAAAATAAATAAATAAAGGTAGCTGAAGTGAGTTTATTTATCTCAAGGGATGAGAGTCAATGTAATCATGAAATCCAAGAATTTTAACTTTACCTTATGAACAACCCAATAGAAAAATGGGCAAAGAGTATACAGAAACTCACAGAAAAGGAAGTATAAATAGCTGAAATATCTGAAGCGATGCTAATCTCACTCCAAGGGGTCAAATTACAGATGCCTATCTTTTCTGAACACACTGGCGAAGTGTGATGGTGTGGGCAGTGGTGTAGAGAAAGGGGTGTACTTGTGGATTTCTGGAGGATTTGAGGGGCAGTTCTCAGAAGGGTGTAAGCACACCTATTCCTTGGCAGTTTTACTTGTAGAAATTTACCCCACAGCTATGTATGTTTAGAGTTGCTGAAGGTTATAAACACTGCATGGCAACTAATAAGGAACTAATTAAATTGATATATCACAAAAGAGTATTGTGTAGCCATTAAAGATTGCCAAGTTACAGAACAGTATGTACTGTATTGCCATTCTTGGGAGGGGAAATGACGGCTGACAACAGGGAAGAGGAAGTTTCAATTTCTTTTTTGTAATTTTCTCTTATACTTTACACGTAAATGTTAAATTTCAGTTGCCTTACCTATGCTAAACTGGAGGTAAATATGGAGACAGTGGCTTAATAGCTTAAGTAGAGGTAGCAAAGAAGTTCGATTACTTGATAACAAATAACGATGATGGCAGGGATTGCTGACATCTTAAACTCTTATGGATATTCCTGGTTTTTATGTTCTATGATTTACATTGTAGATCCGAGAACAGACTGACACGAAGGCCTGACTACTTCCTTTGTTTTATTTCAATGTGCTCTAGATTGAATTTGCCAGGGAGAATGTGCAGAGTGCCAACCAGAGAATTCAGGATGCTCAGGATAAGTTCTACCTGTCCTGGGTGGAGTGGAAGAGAAGCATCGGCTACGACGACACCGATGAATCCCACTGTGCTGAGGTGAGATGACTAGGACACGGTCATCCATGACCGTTTAAGAAGTTCTACCAGACTTTCATTACTTAAATTTTCCCATTATTCCTCTTAGAACACTCTTCTCCAGCAAAAGTTTGAACAGAAAAGCAGAACTGCAGTAACTTGAATAACTTACTGCTATTGCCCCTGGTGGGATGCAGCTAAAGAACATGGGCCTTAACCTCAGTACAGACTAACAGGGGGTGCAGGCATTTTTATGTGGTGGTGTTTTTGACAGTATAGAAACAGGAACTATGAGACTAAATAAGGAAAGTACCTAAGTTGGGCTTGGAGTGAGGATGGGTGAGTCAGATGACTTTCTGGAGGAGGTGCGTGCTAAGCTGGGACTGAATGGGAGAATAAACTAGGTGAAAGGGCAGTGAGGGGACTACTGTTCCAGACAGAAGAAATAGCACATTGCAATACTTAAAAAGTGGTTCTTTAGGTTCCAAAAGCTAGTATGCATGTGTAGAAATGTGAATAAAAACACTGCTGCATTCAGGGTTGTTACGAGGATTTTAAAAAGTTGAGGAATACACACATGTGCAGTGACACGTAACCAACTGACTGTAATTGAACGAATTCCTACATAGCACTTTTGGGCCCACTGCTAATTTTAAACCTGTTTTATTTTTAGCACATCGAGTCACGCACTCTTGCTATTGCGAGAAACCTGACTCAGCAGCTGCAGACGACGTGCTCCACCCTTCTGTCTAACATCCAAGGGTTACCACAGAACATTCAAGATCAGGCCAGTCACGTGGGGGTGATGGCTGGCGACATCTGCGCAGTGTTCCGCAATGCTTCGTCCTTTAAAGAAGTGTCCGACGGCTTCCTCACTTCTAGCAAGGGGCAGCTGCAGAAAATGAAGGAGTCTTTAGATAATGTGATGGATTATCTTGTTAACAACACACCCCTCAACTGGCTGGTAGGTCCCTTTCATCCTCAGATAATCGAGTCTCAGAATGCTCAGCACTGTGTTGCAGAGAAGGACACAACCAGCCTGCAGGCCGAGCAGCCTGAGCACAAAACACAGTAATCCTGTCCCTGTCACCAGTGCATGGTGCAGCCAGCCAGATGACATCTTCTGTTATGTTGCAATTAACCTGCTAGACAACTCTGACTTGGGGAAACAGCGAGCTAGAAAAAAAAGGGCCCCTTCACTGTAGTCATTTCCAACTGGATTAAGACCTTTCAAGTTTCTGGCCTTAGCAGATGAGGCATTTTGTTTACCTGGCTGGTAAGAAAAGAATGATGGACTGGTCAGAGCCTAGTCAGAGGTCACAAAAAGTTACACTGCATTTATGGTCTCATTCTGTTGCCACTGTTGCTGCCTGTCTGTACTGAATAAAAACACCTTCGTGTGGGTTGTCCTGCGAACTGGCGTCTGCTCCCGTTTGATCTGCGCAGGCCTCATCACTGTTGTGTCTCACAATGCATGCTTGTACAACTTTAGTTTTTTTAAACGTTTTCATAAAGGAATGCCTCCTGTGAGTTCAATAAAATTCACTGCACAATAGATCAGTTTTGTGCTGTGTGTTCCATGTGCTTTGTATGTTGCTTTCACAAAGCAGCTTGGCCTGCATGACAGGGTTATTAATACACATACATGAATTCCAGTTGGCCTGTTAGAGGGAATTTGGCAGTGTGATAACATTAGATGACTAATGTCAAAAATGGAATGTTCGATGACAGGTTTTAAACAAGTGAAAAGCTGATGGGCATATAAGAATTTTACTGGGTGAGAGTTGCCTTCATTTGCCCATTTACTGGACTCTTGAGATTAATTAACTAGTCATTAATCTCTTAGCCTTAGTTTTCTCATCTGTTATAAAATTAGTGATGCCTCACCAGATGGAAGTGAAGTGTTTGAAGATGGGCTGTCTTTTTCTGTTTTTTGCACTAAAGGCATGGGGACACCATCTATGGGACAGTGACATGTAATATCTTCAACTTGCTAGTTTGGGTGTGAGAATATACTATGAGGTCATGATTAGTCAAATATTTCCACTTTGTTAAGTCATTATATTGAAAGACTAAAAAAATGAAAAGGGGAAGGCTAAAGTTTGGTTTGCCCGAGATATCTCTTTGAGTTTCATTCAGCTCATGGAGATGGTAGTGAGGGAAGGGAGAAAGCAGGGTAGATACCTGTGCATATACCTATCAGGTGTGGGGGATGGCAAGGAGGGCCTCTTCTGGGCTCATGGACTTGGGCTTGGGTCAGCGGGGCCTTATCCAGTCTCAGGAGTGACCCAGCACTGAGGCCTGCATGGGTGATGGTCTTGTAAGGTATCCCTGCTCTATCAACTAAAGTACTTGTTGCTTATGTCTCAGGGCAACACCCTCATGCTCTAGGTGTCCACCTTCCCAGCAGGTATCCTATATTTCCACAGTAACCATATGGTGAGGAAAAGATACTGAATCATCCCACTGTTGAGTATCTAAGTTCCTAGTCTAAAAGGTAATAGCAACTGTTCATAGAGAAGAAGCCTCTTCAGGCATAAGGTCAGCTTAAGCCAAAGACATGTTTTATGGTGTCTTCCCTGCTCTCCTTGCTTACCTTTTGAAATTCTGATGTCACTCTCCCATGTTTTAGAACAGGAGTCTTCAAACTACGGCCCGCAGGCCACATGCAAATACAAATACTGTATTTGTTCCCGTTTTGTTTTTTTACTTCAAAATAAGATATGTGCAGTGTGCATAGGAATTTGTTCATAGTTTTTTTTTAAACTATAGTCCGGCCCTCCAACGGTCTGAGGGACAGTGAACTGGCCCCCTGTTTAAAAAGTTTGAGGACCCCTGTTTTAGAAGTTACTGATTCCTGAAAGTAATGCTGTCAACTGGGATAGGCCCAGGTCATATTTTTATGGTTGGTGAGGGATGAAGCCTTCTTCTTTTTTTTTAATCTTTTTCTTTCTTTCTTGGATGAGACCTTTTTTTTAAAAAACCTCACCCGAGGGCATGTTCTTTTTTTTTTTTAATTTATCTTTATTGTTGAAAGTATTATAGATTCCCTCTCCCCGCCCCATTGACTCTCCCCGCCCCCTGCTCCCCCCCACCTTGCCCCAGGCCTTCACCAAACTAATGTCTGTGTTCATGAGTTACACATATATGCATATAAGTTCTTTTTTATTTTATTTTATTTTTTTTAAATTTATTGCTTAAAGTATTACAAAGGGTATTACATATGTGTCCATTTTATCCCCCCGCCCTAGACAGTCCCCTAGCCTCCCCTATCCCCCAGTGTCTTATGTCCATTGGTTATGCTTATATGCATGCATACAAGTCCTTTAGTTGATCTCTTACCCCCCTACCTCCTGCCCCCCAACCCTTCCCGGCCTTCCCGCTGCAGCCTGACAATCTGTTTGAGGCAGCTCTGCCTCTGTATCTATTATTGTTCAAAAGTTTATAATGGTCTCTATTATCCATGAATGAGTGAGATCATGTGGTATTTTTCCTTCATTGACTGGCTTATTTCACTTAGCATAATGCTCTCCAGTTCCATCCATGATGTTGCAAATGGTAAGAGTTCCTTCCTTTTTAGAGCAGCATAGTATTCCATCATGTAGATGTACCACAGTTTTCTAATCCATTCATCTACTGATGGGCACTTAGGCTGTTTCCAGATCTTAGCTATGGTGAATTGTGCTGCTATGAACATAGGGGTGCATATATCCTTTCTGATTGGTGTTTCTGGTTTCTTGGGATATATTCCTAGAAGTGGGATCACAGGGTCAAATGGGAGTTCCATTTTCAGTTTTTTAAGGAAACTCCATACTGTCTTCCATAGTGGCTGCACCAGTCTGCATTCCCACCAGCAGTGCACAAGTGTTCCTTTTTCTCCACATCCTCTCCAGCACCTGTCGTTTGTTGATTTGTTGATGATAGCCAGTCTGACAGGTGTGAGATGGTACCTCATTGTTGTTTTGAGCATATAAGTTCTTTGGTTAATCTTTCCTGTCCCTGCGGCCCCCCCCCCCCTATTTTATTCATCAGTTTATTTTGCTCATTAGATTCCACATATAAGTGAGGTCATGTGACAATTGTCTTTCTCTGACTGGCTTATTTTGCTTAGCGTAATATTCTCCAGGTCCCTCCATGCTGGGGAGGACATGTTCTTTATTGATTTTAGAGAGAGAAAGGGAAACATCAATGTGAGAGGGAAACATCAATCCATTGCTTCTCATACATGCCCTGACCGGGGATTGAACCTGAAACCTTTTGGTGTATGGGATGAAGTTCCAACTGACTGAGCCACCTGGCCAGGGCTTGGATGAAGCCTTCTTGATCATCCAACTGGGGCTAAGCTGAGCTGGGAGGCAGAGACAGGGTACTCGGGTTGGAGAGGCTGAAAAGGAAAATCACATCCTCAATTGCTGCTGAGGTGGTGAGAAGCAGGCAGCCTACTGAGTTTGATTGTAACATTGCTAAATAATACAATGCATCCTTAGTTAAGATTGTTAGTAAAATGACTAAGTGAAATGATAGGAAGGCAGTGTGAAAGGCAAATGTTTGAAGGAGAGGGGACAGAGTTGCCTGGGATTCTTTCATGCTTAATTTGCTTAAACTGAGTTTACAGATAAATAAACAAACAAACAAATAAAGTAGGCTTGCAGATTAGAGAGACATGGATTATAATATACTGAAAGGCTTGGAATCTCACAGGGGAGCCTAGTCTTGATGTAGAATGGACCTTTAGGTTATTTAGCTTGGTACTGGTTTTATGAAAGAGCTATTTGAGAGAACCATATAAAAGATATTAAAGCCAAATCATAACATACATTTTGGGGTTAAAATTTTTTTTCTAAATATATTTTACTGATTTTTTACAGAGAGGAAGGGAGAGAGAGAGAGAGTTAGAAACATCGATGAGAGAGAAACATCGATCAGCTGCCTCCTGCACATCTCCCACTGGGGATGTGCCCACAACCCAGGTACATGCCCTTGACCGGAATCGAACCTGGGACCCTTGAGTCCGCAGGCCGATGCTCTATCCACTGAGCCAAACCGGTTTCGGCTGGGGTTAAAATTTTTTAAAAATTAATTTGTACATTCATTGGTTAGAGACAATGTGGATATGTAGGTGCTTACATTATTATATGTACCTCCATTAAAAAATTATTTGGTTCAATATTTGAGTTTCTAATAGTGTAAGGCATGAACTCTGCCCTGCTGAGAATGTAAACACCAGAAACTGTCCTCAAGAGACTTATAAAAGTCTTAGGGAAGTTTGTTGATGAATATTCAAGAACTATCCTGATATAGAACACTCTTTATCCTTCACCTTTAATGGCTCCAAGTTGCTAATTTTTAAATTCCCTACCTTTATTACAAAACTAACCTGCAAAATATGACATATTAGCATAAGGCTGTCCAGAGCAACAATTTGAGTTTTAAGTTTTATTCACCAAAGTGAAAGAGAACACTTAAGTTATAGCTCCTCTGAGGGGCAAAGAGGTCTGATGTCTTCTAGAACGTAGGAAAGTAGAGAAGAGTGTTATTAGTTGACATTTTACAAAAGTAATGAGTAGATTAAATGGTTCTTTTGTGTATCAGTGATGAAAAATGGTTACCATTTAAATTTTCATTTATCTTGGGTATATACCTAGGAGTGGAATTGCTCATGGGTCATACGGTCACTCTACGTTTATTTGAGGAACTGTCAGACTATTTTCCAAAGTGGCTGCAGCATTTGCATTCTCACCTGCAGGGTATGAGGGTTCTGATTTCGCCATATCTTCACCAACAGTTGTTATTTGACTTTTTGATTCTAGCTAACCATTTAAATTATAAGTGAATAAGAGTAGATGTTGAATAGTGTGAATCAAGCACTTTTCCTATTTCATTGTCTACACAGGTTAGAGCAAAAAAACAAACAAACAAACAAAAAAAACGGCTACGGCGGTAGCTAGTGTAGCTATCAGATTGACTCCCTTATATAAAGTGGCCCAAGTGAGCTTTCAGCATAGATAGAACCACATCATCTTCCCCTACCCTCTCTGTCTATGGCAGGGATTATTAACCGGGAATTCTGATAAAATGCAGGTTCCTGGGTTCTACCACCAGAGAATCTGGTTAGTAGGTCTTCAGGTAGTACCAGGCATCTCCACTTTTAAAAAGCATCCACCCTTACCCGCCCCCCAACCCCTGTCCCATCCCATCATCCCTAGTGATTCTATTGCAGGTGATCCACTTTGGGAAGCAAAGGAAATAGGGAACAAATGATTTTTAACCTGAAACAAAAATAGGGTTAGGGTTACCTACAGTACCCTCTCCTCAAACAAGACCCTCACTGTGGGCTCCATAAAATATTTTAAAAAGACCTGCTGTTGATGTATCTGCTTATAGTAAATGTTTCATATATACAGGTGCTAGCATTGACTAGTTCATTGCTATTCAATGGGTAGCAAGAATCACTTGCATTGTGTTGTGGTAAGTGACAACCTTTTTCCTAGGCTGAGAGTTCTAACTACTTCCACGGACTCTTTTTAGCCAATGATAAAACACTGGTATAAGAGGGTGTTCCTACTGTAGGACAGCAGGTGTGCCCTCTCTCAAACTGTACCAAATTATTCAAGTAAAGGGTAAAGAGAGAGTAAAGCAGCACCAAGATGCTACTGACCCTCTAACTGCAGGCACATAATCAAGCTAAATATGCAAACTATTATGAAGGGGGAGAGGATTCTGTTAAAATCAAACCCTCAATAGGATTAGTCTTACCTATTTGGTGTTAGAGCTAATCATTACCTCTTGCATGATCCTTTTATGGCCCTATACATAGGAATTCCTTTTATTTTATTTTAAATTTTTATTTATTGATGAGAGAGAGAGAAAGAAGGGGGTAGAGAGGGAGAGAGGGAAACTTTTGTTGTTCTACTTATTTATGCATTCATTGGTTGCTTTTTGTATGTGCCCTGACCTGGGATTGAACCCACAATCTTGGTGAATGGGGATACACTCTAACCAGCCAGGGCCATAGGAATTCTTTTTATACAAACAAACAAAAATTTTATTTTTTCTTTATTTTTAAAAATATATTCTTATTGATTCCAGAGAGGAAGGGAGAGGGAGAGATAGAAACATCAATGATGAGAGAAAATAATTGATTTGCTGCCTCCTGCACACCCCCTATTGGAGATCAAGCCCACAACCTGGGCATGTGCCCTTGGCCAGAATCGAACCTGGGACCCTTCAATCTGCAGGCCTATGCTATCCTCTGAACCAAACTGGCTAGGGCTTACTTTTTCTTTTCATTATTTCTTCTATAATTATTCTTTATTTCAAAATAAATTGTCATTCTGTGTCATGTTACCAGCATTGCATGCCCATCACCTTAACTAGCAAGTTAAATTCCAAAAATGGTGTTTTTATTTCTGTAATAGCCTCACCAATCCAGGGCCCCAGGCCACCACTAGCCTAACTTCATGCACATTAGAAGATGGTATCTTATCCTCATGCATGTAGTGCCACCTTCTGGAAAGTCATAATAAATATGCGAATCAAAGAAGTTGATGACAGAGAAGACGCCCACTGTGGTTGTGTGGTGAACAGCCTGCATAATGTGCACAGGGCCCAGGGAGGCCTAGCAAGGTCACTTGATTTTCTTGAAAAGAATGTATTGCTGGTTTCCTGTCCTTTCCAGAGAGGGACTAGGATTATCTCATTAGTTTCATAATAAGCATCTGGTTCTGAGTTTGGCCTCCATCGGTGATGGGTATTCACAGCAAGAGACTTCTACACTCCTTTGATATTGGTTCCGGTCAATGAAAAAGGGATCCATTTTACAAATCTGTGAGAGGATTTCTGCCACATTTCTAAGATCCCCATGACGATTGCCAGGCACAGCCGCTACATGTTAAACTTGCCATGGAAACTTGGTAGGCTGTGGCTACTTCTCAGCTGCTTCGCCCTCCCCTATTTTCTCCACTGGCTTTGAATTTAAGGGAAATGAGACACTTTGAATCATTCTGATCCTCTGGAAGGCGAATTATTCGTATGCCTCTCCTAAATCATCTCAGGGACTGGAGGTACATTTTTTGTGGTGGTGATGGAAACTTTTCTCCTAAAACTTTAAGTGTGGAATTTCCAACCTTTGCAATTGCAGAACTCTACTTTAGGCCAACAGTTCCTTGGCCTATAGGGGACTGTGAAGGTTTGTATGTGTGGTGGTATTCAAGGAATTTATGAGAAAAGCTAGTGTTGATTGAACACCTTTTGTAAGCTAGGTTCATAGTACCTTTATTCACCTGCAACCCACTCAGGTCTTTTCCTCACTTGAGAGGTGTGGAAAGAGGTAGAAAAGAGATACGGGGCAGGGAGGGGATTTAGCACAATGTCTTACTGATGTCAAAGTGTGTGTGTATTTTTTCTATCCTAGCCTCTAGGCCTTTGCTAGGAGAAAACCGCAGCTTGTTTTCTTGTCTGGAGCCCAGAAAATCCCTCGGTTCATAGCTTCTTGTGTTGTAGCTTCCTGTTGTATTTTGCATTTATTTAAAAACAAATAAAGTGATATTGGATGTTGAAATATACATTTACTAGAGAGCTTTTAACCTAAAAAGTCTAAAATTACAGTTGTTGACCTGCCTGGCTGGATGCTCGGCATGCATTTGTATAAATATTGCTGGCTTTTGTGGGTGTTGGGCTGGATATCATCTTTGCAAAGTGAACATTTACGAGTAGCTAGAATGCAGTTTGCTCTCTCCAAAGTACAAGCCTCAGGAACACATGGTGGACATTTGTACCTCAGACCAGACAATCCTTTGAGCACCTGATTCTTAGGGAAAAGTGCAATGAAGACCACAGCCAGATAAGGGGTCCCAATGACCAAAGCAAGATTCCTCGTGTGTGTGTGTTTACTATTTTAGGAATTGTAATTTTTTTCACTATTTTGATGCATAGCGTCAAATTTACCATTTTTGCCCAGCTGGTGTTGCTCAGTGATTGAGCATCAATCTATGAATTAGAAGGTCACAGTTTGATTCCTGATCAGGGCACATGCCCAGGTTGCAGGCTTGATCCCCAGTAGGAGGTGTACAGGAGGCAGCCGATCAATGATTCTCTCTCATCACTGATGTTTCTATCTCTCTCTCTCCTTCTTCCTTTGTCTCTGAAATCAATAAAATGATATATTTTTTTAAAAGAATAATAGATTAATAGATAGATGAATAACGAAAAAGGCTTTATATCTCATATTTTCAAAAAAGCTTTCACTTCATAAGTCCACTACTGGTCAATTTACTTTAAAGAGAAGTTTCCTAAGTACTTTTATAATATGAATGAACCTGGGAAATAAGACTACAATACCTTGTCAGAAAGCACAACTATGGACAAAGTAAGATTTACCCACATGCAGTAAGTAATGTCTCCATGAACTCACCTGAACCTAACAGTTTACTTCGTTAGTGTTTGTTTTACTATCCAATATTCTTCTTTTACAGGTATTTGATTTCACGATCATAGACTTGACATCGGAGACTGATGAAATTCCAGATATTATAGCTTTGGAAGAAGAGGATGGATCAAACCATTCACACGCTAATAACCCTGAGTCCTCTCAGGGAGAAATGTTGAAAAACTAACAAGAAAATATTTCTTTGTCTGAAAACAAAATTTGTGTCATATTAAACTTCATGTTTGCTCATGTGTTTATTCCTGTGGCTTTGGAGATTAATCTTTTGGGGGTTAGTCTATTTTTTTTTAATTACAGGGCTTAATTGTAATGAAACTTGGATCTAAACTTTTATAAGAGATCCTAGTTCTGTATCATATATCATTTAATAGAGTCCTTTGAAGTTTAATCATTGAAATGCCTGTAATAAAAATTGGTCTGTATAATCGTGAATTGTTGTGTGTGTTTGTATTAATAGAGTGAAGATTTTTTTGTGTGTGTGTGTGTTTTGTTTTGCCTCCCAGGATTCATTTTTGCTTCTTGTGGTATCAGAGAACTTTTGTATCTTTTTTTTTAAAAAAAGTTCTTTATTGATTTTAGAGAGAAAGTGAGAAAAACGTTGATCGGCTGCTTCCTGCACGCCCCCCACTGGGGATCGAGCCTACAACCTGGGCATGTGCCCTGACTAGGAGTCAAACATATGACTCTAGGGTGCACAGGATGATGCCCAACCAACTGAGCCATTATGGCCAGGCCAGAATCTTTGTGCCTTTTGGGTTGGGGGAGGGTGTCTCAGTCAAGGGTTTTTGCTTTTCCCTAGCCTAGGTGTGGGCACATGACTGAAAACAGATCAACTGGGAGAAAGCATATCATGATTGGTAAAGATTTATGAGCTTTTAATTCGACTCTGGGCTCTAATCTTGGCTCTGCCACTTACTAGCTGTGTGACCTTAAACAAGGTCTGTGTACCTCAATTTCCTCATCTGTAAAATGGGGATAATAGTAGGTTTGTCATAAAGAATCAAAAATCAATTGAAATTTGTAAAAAGCTTAGGTCCTCAAACTTTTTAAACAGGGGGCCAGTTCACTGTCCCTCAGACATTCCACACATGCGCACTGCGGCCCGGGACTAGTCAGCTGCTAAGCAGGACAGGCAGCGGCAGCAAAAACACCCAGCGGGCCCGATAAATGTTTTCAGCGGGCCGCATGTGGCCCGCAGGCGGTAGTTTGAGGACCCCTGGCTTAGAGTAATGGCTGACATAAAGCAGCATTATTTAAATATTAGTTAAGTAAATTGTAGAAACAATGGCCAACCAAGGAGCAATAAGCATCCCTAGTGTCCAGGTTATAGTTTTAAAAAATATATGTTTTTATTGATTTTTTAGAGAGGGAAAGAAGTAGAGGGATATAGACATTGATCCACTACCCCCTGCATGGCCCCTACTGGGGAACAAGCCCACAACCCAGGCATGTGCACTGACTGGGAATTGAACTGGTAACCTCTTGGTTCATAGCTCAATTCTCAACTACTGAGCCACATCAGCCAGGCCAGGCTGTAGTTTTGAAATACCTTTTCCCACTAAAAGAAACCAGAGCTTACTGGACAAATGGCTGATTCCAGGTCTGAAGAATCGTATAAAGTGAGCTTTGAGCTTTTTGTTATTGCAGATAGCAAGGAAGCCAAGTTAAAGAGACTCCCATTGACCAAAGATGGGCAATCTTGAACTTCAATAAGGATAATAATTTCAATAGATTGAACCCCATCAAATGTGAACCCCACACAATCTTCAAATATTCAATCTAATTGGTCACCTTCAGGGGATGATAGCAAACCAATTCTTTATCTTTTTTTAAAATTTTTTTTAAAAATATATTTTATTGATTTTTTACAGAGAGGAAGGGAGAGAGATAGAGAGTTAGAAACATCGATGAGAGAGAAACATCGATCAGCCGCCTCCTGCACATCTCCTACTGGGGATGTGCCCGCAACCCAGGTACATGCCCTTGACTGGAATCGAACCTGGGACCCTTCAGTCCGCAGGCCGACTCTCTACCCACCGAGCCAAACTGGTTTCGGCCAATTCTTTATCTTGAAAACTGGTAAATAAAGGAAAAGAATTTAGCCTTCCTTATATATTTACCACTAGGTAAACAAATGGTAAATGAGGGAAAATTTCTCTCATAAAAGTATTCCTGCCCAAACCAGTTTGGCTCAGTGGATAGAGCGTGGGCCTGCGGACTCAAGGGTCCCAGGTTTGACTCCGGTCGGGGGCATGTGCCTTGGTTGCGGGCACATCCCCCCTGGGGAGTGTGCAGGAGGTGGCTGATCGATGTTTTTCCTCTCATTGATGTTTCTGACTCTCTATCCCTCCCCCTTCCTCTCTGTAAAAAATCAATAAAATATATATATTTTTAAAAAAGTATTCCCACCAACAAATGAAAAATAAATGATACCTTAGTCAGTTTGAGGTGCTACAACAAATTACCTTAGACTGAGTGGTTCAAACAAAAAACATTTTTCGCTCAGAGTTCTGGAGGCTGGAAGCTTGAGATCAGGGTGCCAGGATGGTCGGGTTTTGGTGAGGGTCCCTTTCCAGGGTGCAGAAAGTCAACTTCTCTTTCTAGCCTCACAAGCTGGAAAGAGTAATGAAGGACACTCTCTTGTGACTCTTATGAGGGCAGTAATCCTATTAATGAGGGTTCCACCCTTGTGACTTCATCTAATCCTAATTACCTCCCAACTTTTAATACAATCACATTCGAGTTTTAACAAACAAATTTGGGACATGGGCACAAGTATGCAGTCCATGACAAGTGATAAATTAGAATTGCATCATTTTGTAATTCCCAGTGAATTAAGGTATTTATTTATTTAAAAAATATATTTTTTATTGTTTTCAGAGAGGAAGGGAGAGGGAGAAAGAGAAACATCAATGATGAGAGAGAATCATTGATTGGTTGCCTCTTGCACGCCCCCTACTGGGGATCAAGCCAGAAACCTGGGCATGTGCCCTGACGGGAATCTAACCCCAGACCCTTCAGTCTGCAGGCTGACGCTCTATCCACTGAGCAAAACCAGCTAGGGTGTCAGTGGGATTTTGATGGGGATTGCACCATCACCCAATCTAGCCAAAGGGATCATACATGAGTTTAAGCAACCTCTGGATCCAGCTGCCAATTTGAAAATTTGGAGGACAGAGCGAGTGGAACATGTTGAACTGCACTGTGAGGATGCTCTCTGTATGTTAAATTATATTATTAAAACAAACCAACAAGCCTTGGAAAGACAAAAAAAAAAAAAAGCGCCAAGATGAATATAAAAAGGGCGAGACCAAATTATAGTGGGTAGGGAAGGACACTTGGACGGTAAAACTACAAGACAAGGAAAGTAAGTGATTCCTACAAAACTGACAATGGTGGTTACTTTTTGGCAGAGGGACTGGCTGGAGTTTTACTTTGTCAACATAAGAAATGTCCAAACCTGGAGAGACTTTTTATGAGTTTGAGATACACTGATGACATTGCTGGAAAGCAAGATCTCAGATACTGAGGAGAATGACGGTGTTGCAGTTACTTTTATCTGGAATCAAGGAGGGAACCTAAAGAAGCCTACATGAAGGTGGGGAAAAGTAAGGCAGGAAGTCACTATGACTGGATTACTGGATACTGAAGATAGGTGCTCTCTCCATGGTCGTTGCATTTCTGAGGGCGTCGGGAAAAGTGGCATTTTAAAGGTGTGCTGACCTCGCCTAGATCTAGACTCAGAGGTTAGGTGACTTGTTCAGGGCCGCACAGCCAGCGAGAATAGCTGAGGATGGAACCCAGCGCTTTTTCCACTACACGGAGCCACAGTCCAGCACGTACGGCTTTTATCTGAGGAACCAGGTCTATAGCAGCGGTTCTCAACCTGTGGGTCCCAACCCCTTTGGGGGGTCGAACGACCCTTTCACTCGGGTCGCCTAAGACCATCGGAAAACACATATTGAATATATAATTACATATTATTTTTGTGATTAATCACTATGCTTTAATTATGTTCAATTTGTAACAATGAAAATACATTCTGCATATCAGATATTTATGATTCGTAACAGTAGCACAATTACAGTTATGAAGTAGCAACGAAAATAATTTTATGGTTGGGGGTCACCACCTTTATGGTATTCAAGGGTCTCGGCATTAGGAAGGTTGAGAACCACTGGTCTATAAGAACAAAAGGAGCCCCAATGCCTCACATTCAGAGAGCGGGAAGAGGGAAAGCCGCTTAAGCGACCTATTGCGATTGCGCAAGCGCAAAAAAATTAGCTGGCCACGCAATGCACTGTGGGTCTTGTAGTTTCTCCGCTGGGTCTCGCGGGAAGGGACCGAGGGAAGAGCGCATTGCATGGCGGGAGTTGGAGTCGGCGGCGGAATTCCCTCCTCCCCCGGAAGCCAGGCGGTGCGCACGGACCGTTCTGCTGGAAGCGCGGGAGTCTCGGTTTGCGGCGGCTTCGGCAGCTGTGTTGAGTTACAGTTAGGGAGGCTCCGCTTCCCTGGGACTTCACGATCCTGCGAGGCGAAATGGCCCCGGACTAGAGAGGCCCAGGCGGTGGCAATGCGGGGGCCGCCGCGACCCCAGGCTGCTTGCAGGAAAGGAGCCTGAGGGCGCTCGGAGTCGTGTGGGCCTTTCCTTTCTTCCTTGGTAGTGACAGTGCCGACTCCGAAGATGAGCTTCTCCCGTGGCCCCTCTTTCAAGAAGGAGCATCTTTGGATGTATCTGCAGACGCTCGGCTTCGAGCCAGGCCCAGCCGCCACGGCCTGCGGGAAGGTGGCATCACACGCGCACCTCGGAGTGTAAGGAGACCGGCGGCGGGGCGGGGCGGGCGGGGGGCCTGAGCCGGGCGGGCTGATGACCCGCCCTGGCGCGGACCCGCTGCCTTAAGAGTCTCTAGGCTGGTAGTGGTCCTGCCTTCCGGCACCGGCTACACAGCCTCTGCCCCCGGTGGCTGCCCGCCTAGTGGCTGAGACCATCTGTCAGGCAGCCGTGCCGGGAGCTTCGTAGGGGAATAGACTCTGCGTCTGGGGCACAGCTGGAGGGGCACCTTCCCGCTGCTTGGGTGGTAAAGCTGCGCGGTCTGTGCACTCGGAGGGGTGGGGCGGGCGGGGGTGCAAGCCGGTAGTGCAGGGACCGGAGAACAGTATAGCACACGCCTGGAGCGCTCAAAGGAGCCTTTCGAGCTGGTTGCTGTTGAGTTTATAATTTTTACGTTTGAATTAGCAAACAGGCATGCCACACTTAGCAAAAAACAGAGAAGGTATTAAGATGAAAAGTAAAAGCCTCTTCCCTACTTTGCCACTAATGATATGGTTATGATTTACAAATCTAAATATTTTGTTTATATTTTTGTGTCTTACCAGTTTTTTTTTTTATTTTTTTAAATATGTTTTTATTAATTTCAGAGAGGAAGGGAGAGGGAAAGAGAGAGAGAGAAACATCAATGATGAGAGAGAATTATGGATTGGCTGCCTCCTGCACGCCCCCCCTCCCCCTCACCGGGATCGCTACCTGAGCATGTGCCCTTGACCAGAATCTAACAGGGACACTTTAGACCACAGGCGGATGCTCTGTCCACTGAGCCAAACTGGCTAGGGCTTAATTTACCAATTTTAGACAATATCTGATTTTCCCACTATCGGCCAAGAGAAATTTGGGGTACATTGGCTACCCCCGTTCTCAAATCTTCTTGATTTAATTATGTTATTTCAGTTATTCTAGTGGCAGTGTTTTAAGCATGTATTTAGACCTCTATTTCTTTTTTTTAAAATAAATATTTATTCACATTATTACAGATGTTCCTCCCCGCCCTCCCCCCGCCCCCCCATAGTTCCCCTCCACCTGGTTCCCACCCCACCCCATGCCCTTACCTCCCGCCACTGTCCTCATGCATAGGTGTAAGATTTTTGTCCAATCTCTTCCCTCACCTCCCACACCCCCTTCCCCCCGAGAATTGTCAGTCCACTCCCTTTCTATGTCCCTGCTTCTATTATATTCACCAGTTTATTCTGACTTAATTTTTAGATTCACTTGTTGATAGATATTTATTTGTTGTCACTTTGTTCATAATTTGTATCTTTACCTTTTTCTTCCTCTTCCTCTTCTTAAAGGATACCTTTCAGCATTTCATATAATCCTGGTTTGGTGGTGATAACTCCTTTAGCTTTTCCTTATCTGTGAAGCTCTTTATCTGACCTTCAATTCTGAATGATAGCTTTGCTGGATAAAGTAATCTTGGTAGTAGGCTCTTGCTATTCATCACTTTGAATATTTCTTGTCACTCCCTTCTGGCCTACAAAGTTCCTCTGCTCCTGTTGCCTCTGCATCTCCTACCCAGTCTCAATGCACTTTTTTCTTTTCTTCTAGTTGTAGAACTTCCACTCGGCCGGCTTTCCCGTGGTTCTGGATGATAGCTGTTTTGTCTTTTAGTTGTAGTTTTAATGTGGTTGTGGGGGGCAGCACATACAGGTTTATACCTTATGCCGCCATCTTGGTTCTCTAGACCTCTATTTCTTGATGTATCAATCTAAAAAATGTCTCTTGATTCTCCACTGTGTAATTTCACCAGGAAGGAAGCTATTATCCATAAGATAATTAGCTCACCTACCTTTCCCTGCCCCCCTCTGCCTTCTCCCTTAAGGCTTAGAGATGTGATTAAGTTTTGTTTGGTAATTATTTGTTTAGAAGTTACTGCTATTTCCATGTAGAAGTGTTTTGTTTAGGAGTCTGTTCTAAAAATTGATAGTAGTGGATAGCATTTATCAGGTTATGATTATGTATTAGTAAGTACTTCATTTATTTTGCATGATTTGATGCCCCACGGCACAGTCTCATTTTCTCTGTACTGTCAAAGAAGCTTAGAGCCTCTCCAGGCCTCCACTGAGAATGGTTCTTGTTGCCACTACATCCTTCTCTCCAGTGTTTTAGCAATCTTAGTTTTCTCTGCTCTGGTTTGTTCCATTGTAATCTGCTTTTGCCTTTGAAATTTAGTAAAATCTGTCAAGTCTGGTCCAGTGACTGCAGTTTTTCTTTCTTTTTCCACCACTGTCATTGATTTCCCCCCCTCCCCTGAGTCTTTAGAGTAATTTCAGTGGGTTATTTGGAAACAGATTTCCCCTTTGAAATGCTTTAAGCATGAATGTGGCATCAAATTATTTTGAAACATATTTTTATTTTTATATATAAAAGGCTAATATGCTAAATATCTGTTTGACCGATAGCTATGATGCGCACTGACCACCAGGGGGCAGACGCTCAACACAGGAGCTGCTGAGCTGCAGTAACTTGGCAGTGGTGGTTCTCGGGTGGTGCACCCCAAAACCAGAGAGGAGGGAGCCCAATTTTTTGTGGGGCCAGAGGATTCCACCTTCGGCTGTGGGTTATGTTGTTGCTGGGGCGCTGTGGGCCCGAATCTGGTTTACTGCACACTCGTGTTTGCGTTCCACACCCTGTACGACAGCAACTTTACAGAGGGCCCTCTCGCACTCTGGGACCCCTTGGGGGATGTCTGAGAGCCGGTTTGGCCCCATCCCTGCAGGCCAGGCCGAGAGATCCCACCTGCCGGACGGACCCCGCTCACTCCGCAGACACCCTTCGAGCCACGGTGCCACCCCAGGTGGGCTCCAGGGCCTGTCTTGCCCAGTCCCGCCCCGCCGGCCACCTTCTAATTAATTTCCATTTCAGTGTGCCCAAATCTGTGCACTGGGTCACTAGTTCATTTATATTCGTATATGGTAAAATACATTTTTTTGGTGTGCAGTTTTGTCAGTTTCTAGTTTCTGTGAGTATGTAGTTGTGTAGCCACTTATAAAGTTAAAAATATGCTTAATATATAATACAGCCATTTCATTGCTATGTATTTGCCCAAAAGATTTGCATTTTGGAAAAATCATTCTGGTTGCATTACAGAGAATGGATTAAAGTGGGACTCAGGGCATTGGAGTTAGGTAGGCCTAAACCAAGGTAGCAGTGGGAATGGAAAGAAAAGGTGATTTATTCATTTGTTAATTCAACAAATACTAGTTGAACACAGTATTGGAACTGGGTGAACAGAATAGACAAACTTACCTTATAGAGTTTTAGTCTAGTGGGTGAACAAATATCTTCAACAGATATTATTAAAAATTAAAATAACTGTCAAAGAGAAGAAGCAGGATACTTTGTAAATAAAAATAAGTGCGATAATAAGGAGGTAAGATTTGTGTTGAGGAGTACAGACATTTCAAGGACAAAGAGTTGTTTGACATATAAGTATGGAAACTTAAAAAAATGTTTTCTCTTGATTTAAAAAATTAATTTACTTATAATTATAGTTGACGTAGTATTATGTTAGTTTTAGGCGTACAACATAGTGATTCAATAGTATCATACCTTACAAAGAGATCAACACAATAAATCTAGTAACCATTTGTCACTGTACATGGTTATAGCATGGGAACTTTAACATTAACTCTATTTTTTAAAATCTCAAGATAATAGTTTTATGTATTCATAGAAGGAATACTCACATCTATTTGTCATTTATTCTAGTAACTCACAGCCCATTTTTTAATTGCCTAACTCCTAATCCTGTTTATTTTTAGAGTCTGAAAACAAGGAATTACCCAAGTGAGATATTCCTTCAGGTCATTGTTGAAAATGTATTAAACATGAAAATATCTCGGGTTTTTATTCCAAATGTTAAAACTATTTTATAATAGCACATAGAATTCCCTTACATATATTTTATTATGTTCTAATGAGTTTCCTTCTTTATTATAATGGCTTCAGTTTCTTCTGAGACCTTTATAGTTATTTGATTTTATTGCTTTTAACTTCTCTTGATACTTGAGTTGTATCCATGTAAATTACTTTTTTTTTGTGGGGGGAGGGGGCAAATGACCTTTTCATAATAGGTTAATGGGGGAGCACTCATAATTTTTTATCTGTAACTTCCACAGGTTCTTTCCTTCTTCAGTATAAGCATTAACGTCTATTAGGATATATGTTCCTTTTTTATCCCTTGCTTATCCAGAGATCTTAAATTGCTTTTGTTAATTTTCCATACTACTACCCACACTTCACTGGCAAGACTTTGAAAAATGGTGGCTCTCCCTCCATGCCAATTTTGAGTTGTTTTGCCTTGGGAATTGTCAAAGTCAAGCTTAAAATCCTCCAGGTGGGCTATGCAGCAGAGCATGGTTTCCGAGGTGGATCTTCTCTGCCCTAGAAGAAGTTCAGAAAACTCTTCCTCCTAGCCTGGGCAGTCCCCAAAGCCTGAATTTCCCACTCCCACCAGACACCTCCACAGCCCTGGGATCCCCAGAGGGGTGTGAGGAGGGGACATGGACCATAGAGCAGTAGCTGACCTAGAGGTTGCCAATACCTGTGTGACATTTCTTACAAGGCTTAGATTTTGTTTTGTTTTTTACATACTGTATTTATTTTTTTAAGTTTTTGTCTTGATTAGTGAGGGAAATCAGGACAATAAAGACTCTTCAGGGGATTGCTAGAATTACATTATAAGGATGGTTCTAGGAATAAAATGTAATAGTAAAGACCCTAGACTCTGGGGTCAGATAACATACTGCAAATCACTGCTTTTCCATTCCTGGTTATGTAATTTTGGGCAAATTATCTATTTTCTCTAAAGTTTACATTTCTTCATCTGTTTAATGGGGATAATCCAACTACTTTCTACTATCATTAAGATTAAATAAAATAATCCATGTTAAAGCAATTGGCATAGTACTTAATTAACCTCATATGATTGTGTTAAAAATTAGATGAGTTACTACCTATAAAAGGCTTAAGGTAATACTTGGAAATAATAAATTCAATAAATATTAGCTGTTTTTTATTGTTATTCAATAAATGTTGGTTGGTATCATTAGCTTCCTTGTATCATAGTCCATGCATGGTATTCTCCTCCTAATTAGCCTTTCCTTTTTTTTTTTTTTAGAATGTTCTCACTGTAAGTTTTCTTTTATTTGATCTGTTCTTTCAGAATCAGAAATAAAACTTGTATGTTTTTCTTAACTTGTAAAAATGTACATGAATGAGAAAAGTTAATTTGCCTTGATCTCTTGAAGAGAATTAAAAATATTAATTTGTGTCAAACTCTTATAAAGCTTTCGATGATATTTAGTTTTATTAACCATTTTTCTTTTTGTCCCCTGCTTTTATTTCTTTTTAAACAATTAGGAACATGTTCGACAAGCCAAACCGTGATGCCTTTCAAATAGTGTCTTATTTCTTGTTTCAAACGCTGGACCAGTCTCTCACCAAAGAAGTTTTCAAGTGAGTAAAACTTTTTTTTTTTTAAAAATAACTTCTTCTTCTTTTTTTTTTGTAACTAGTCATTCTCAAACTTGAAAAGGGACTATGTCTTGATAAAAGCTAGGATTTCAACTTTGGTCTTTCAGTATTATTTTGAATTGATAAATCAGGTTTGAGTCTTACAAATTTGGTGCTTAACCTTTATAAACCTGAGTAATCTTTGTTTGGTACTAATCTTAAAAATCATATACTTCATAGGTAAGTTAGATTTTGTTTTATAAAATTGGTTCCTAACATTCTTTATAATATATATATATTTAATATATTTTATTGATTTTTTTACAGAGAGGAAGGGAGTGAGATAGAGAGTTAGAAACATCGATGAGAGAGAAACATCGATCAGCTGCCTCCTGCACACTCCCCACTGGGCATGTGCGCGCAACCAAGGCACATGCCCTTGGCCGGAATTGAACCCGGGACCCTTGAGTCCGCAGGCCGACGCTCTATCCACTTAGCCACACCGGTTAGGGCTTTAATATATTTTTATTGACTTCAGAGAGGAAGAAAAAGGGAGAGAGAGAATCATGGATCAGCTGCCTCCCACAAGTCCCCCACTGGGGATCGAGCCCACAACCCAGGCATGTGCCCTTGACTGGAATTGAACCTGGGACCTTTCAGTTTGCAGGCTGATGCTCTATCCACTGAATCAAACCGGCTAGGGCTTCATAGTCTTAATTATTAGGCAAAACAATGAACTGGTATCAATTTATATACTCAGTTTTGCTTACTTTTTTCTTTTTGTTAATTACCCCCTGCCTTATTCCTTTTATTGTAGGCACTGTTATTTGTTTTGTCTATTTTTACTTTCCAGGTTTCTGTAAATCCTTATTATTTTTGTTACTGATTATATATATATATATATATATATATATATATATATATATATATATATAAAATGTCAAGTGCTATAAGCAAAAATAATTTCTATTAAGTTTAGCCTATCTCTCTATATAAAAGGCTAATATGCTAGGTGTTTGACCATTCAACTGGTAGCTATGATGCGCACTGACCACTGGGGGCAGATGCTCAATGCACAGGCATGGAAACATGGAACATAGTGATGAATCTCAGAAGGAAAGGTCTGGGGGGAGGACGGGAAGAGATTAATTCAAGATCTTATATGCATACTAGAGGCCCCTTGGCCTGGCCTGTGCCCTCTTGCAATCCGGGACCCCTCGGAAACCACTGGTGCACAAATCCATGTACTGGGCCTCTAGTTGTTATATAGTGTTGAATATTAAATAGTTTAGGAAGGAGATAAAAATGTAATACCCACTAGCCTTGGTTCCAAGTTATTTTGCATGTGATTTAGGTTTCTTTTGTCAGAAAAAGTGTTCACATTTGTTTCAGTGTTTATATTCTGTCATCATCCTCAACATAAAAAAGCAATTAAGAAATTGCTGAGGTGGATCCTGTTTATTTTTAGAAAAAATAAAATAAATTTATTTTTGGAAATAATATTTCCAAATATAATTATATTATATATATTATATTATATAATTATATATTTTTATATATATATTATATAATTATATATATATAATTATTATATATATTATATATATTATATATTATATTATATTAATATATATTAAATATATATTATATATTTATATATATATAAATATATATTATATATATTTATTATATATTATATATTATATATTATATATTATATATTATATATATTATATAATTATATATATTATATAATTATATATAATAATATATTATATTATATAATTATATATAATTATATATTATATAATTATATATAATTATATTATATTAATTATAATAATCCAAAAATAATTATATTTTTGGAAATTTTATTTTTCTAATTTAATTTTTGGAAATTTTTATCATTACGATATAGGGCTTCCTCTGTTCAAAACAGACTTTCTGATTCCTCCCTCCAATTATAAACAAAATAAAGCTTATTTTAAACAATTCAGAAAATACAGAAAAATGTAATTAAGGATGTAGAAATTATTCCTAAACCCACCAACCAGAGAATACTTGTTGTCATTCCAGCCTTTCAATATTTTTTCTATGCATACTAATTTTTTCTATTAATATAGAACATATGATATGCTATAGAAATTAAAAAAACAAACAAACATGGGGTCCTAAAATACCTCAGAATAAAAATTTAGATAAAATTGATTGTTAGGGGAAAGCAGTAGGTAAATTTAAGTCTGTTAGTTTTTAACTAAAACACTGGCAAAGCTTTTCTTTTTTAAATAATTTTATATCTTTTTTATCCACAAAACAGTAGTACCCACTGACTGTAATATAGATTCAGAAGAGTCAGAAGCTGTCATGGCTTTTCTTCTCATGTGGTCTTCACGTGTAACCATTGATATTTCTCTTTTGTTTCTAGGCTTAACATACTAACTTACTTATACCTTCTTTATGTGTTAGTCCAGTAATCCATTGAGAGTATTCTCATCTTTAGCTGATTTTTAGTAATAATAAGAATGATTAATTCCTTCATTTAATATATACATTTATTGATTATTCACACGAAACTGAACTCAACCCCATAGATATTTATAAAGAAAAAGACCCACTTTCTCACAGGTTGGTGTCTCTCATTAGTTGAAGTCTATGAATGCTAGCCTTGCTTCATTTAGCATTATTGTTTTTAGTATGGGAGAGAAATTTTTGTTGAGTTGTCTTTTTGTTCGTAATTCTAATGATTTTATTTTTGTTTTTAAGAGTTTGTTGGCCTCCATTTGACCAAAAAAGTGATACTGAATTCCGGAAACTTTGCTGTGAATGGTTAAAAAAAATTTCTGTAAGTATTCTCTTTCTGGAAAATGAAAACTTTAAGAGGTTAAAAAATAGATTAGTTTTTTTTTCTGGCTTTCGTGAGGTATAATTGTATCTTTTTTAGAGGTGAAAAAAATATATTGTGTTTTCTTTTTTTAAAAATTGATTTCAGAGAGAGGAAGGGAGAGGGAGATAGAGATAGAAATTTCAATGATGAAAAAAAAAATCAATTGGCTGCCTCCAATTGGGATGGAGCTGGCAACCTAGGCATGTGCCCTGACTGGGAATCCAAACATGACCTCCTGGTTCATGGGTCGATGCTCAACCACTGAGCTACATCAGCAGGGCCTAGAGGTGAAATATTTTTAATGCTGTTATGCTAACAGTATAAGCAAGATTAATTACAATAATACTTTTTATGGTTTTTGAATGGGATTTCTGTATATTTCTAAAAAACCAGTTTTGCTGGCTAGGTGCATTGGAAATAGGTTTTTGATTCCTTGGAGTCAGTTTTTATTTAAAGAAAACCTTTTTGATTATAGATTATTTTAACTTGTGTCCCCAAATAGTGTCAATAATTTTAGGGTTTTATATTGTAATTACCTTTTTGTGACAAGTCCACCAAAATTTTAGAATGATTCCAATATTAAACTTTGGATTCAAATGGAATAATCCTCATCAATCCTATTATGCTTCAAAAGTTTGATGTGAATATAAAGGTTATTGTTGATAAGTACTTCAAATTATTTATTTTTTCCTAGATGGAATGTGGAAATAACTTTCCTCAAGTTGTTGCTTCACTATTTCTTTCTCCTGGTGGTCCTAAGTTTATTCACCTGATGTATCATTTCGCAAGATTTGTTGCAATAAAATATATAAAAACACATTCCAAAAGTAAGTTAAACTTATAGTAGGAATTCTTTTTGTTTTGTTTCTTAAGTATTTATTCTTTGCAGTTTGCAAATCATCAATGATAAGATAAAAATATTAAGTAACCTCAGAAGGCTAATGGTTAGTGTTCTATTAGAATTATAGTTTGAAATAATGGATATAAGTAATAATTCAAATTATTTTAGTATGTTCTAATACAGAGGTTGGGAAACATTTTCTATATAAGGCCAGATAGTAAATATTTTTGACTTTGTGGACCATACAGGGTCTCTGTCATATATACCTCTCTGTGTTTTATTTTTTAATTTTAATTTAATTTAAAAAATAGTTTTATTGATTTCAGAGAGGAAGGGAGAGGGAGACAGATAGAAACATAGGTGATGAGAGAGAATCATTGATTGGCTGCCTTTTGCACGCCCCACACTGGCGATCTAGCCTGCAACCTGGACATGTGCCCCGACCGGGAATTGAGCTGTGACCTTCTGGTTCATAGGTCAGCGCTTAGTCACTGATCCACCGGGCCTACTTTTTAAAAAATTTTAATACAACCCTTTAAAAATGTGGAAAGTATCCCTTGCTTGTTGCTGACCTCAGAAAAACAGCCAGTGGACCACATAAGACCTGCAAATTATAGCTTGCCTCTAATACACTGTATTAAATGTTGTGTTGAATGTGTGGGAGATTTATTTTGGCTACTGGTAATGTGTGGGAATTTTTTGTTACAAGTTGCAGTTTTAAAAGGATTTGATCTATTTGTAAATTCATAGAAACAAAATACATATTGGATTTTTAATCTGAGACTTAGAATGCTACTTGTAGCGTATTAAATATACTGTTTATTTGGTTTATGCTAATAAAACATGGACAGGAAAATATAGAAAAGTTTATTCAGTAAACCGTACCCATCTTCCAATTTCTAGAATGTCATCCATTGCTGACATTTTGGTTTATTTTCTTTTAGTTTTTTATTTTTATTTTTAGTATACATACATATTTCTGGGTTTTAATTATTTTGAATAGGTAATATTTGTGTATGTGGTATGCCAGCTTTTAAGGAGTTGTTATATGAGGCTGTTAATCTCTTTAAAAATAAAAAGTAAATAATAATTAATAAAAGCCAGCAGTTTTAATATTTATTAGCTTAGAAGTCTAAGTTTTCTATGATCTTGTGTTCCATATAGATTCATTCAAGCATGTTGCAGAGACATTTAATTTAAAGCCACAAGATTTGCACATGTGCATTGCCAGGTCCCATGTAGCACGTAACAGATTTTTACAGATTTTACAAAGACAAGATTTTGTTTTCCAGAAGTATCAAGAAAATGCACAGTAAGTAATACTTTGATAGTTAGAAATGGAAAATTCTTTTCTTTTTGTATAAATGTCATTAGTATGCCTTCAGTGGTAGTAATCCATGTTTACTTCAAAACTGTGCTGTTATCTTTCCATTTTAAAGCCAGATAACTTCTGAATAAAATGTTTTGAACTTTAGGTAAACTGTAAATGAAAATTTAGAGAAAAGGAAAAGGTCACTTTAGTTTAAAATTTTAATTTCTTAGGAGTTTTTTCTTTTAACTTGGAGATATGTTTTTAAGATGTATACTGTTCATTCTATTTTGTATCCTTTTTTATCTTAATATTTCATTCTGTAAATTTTTCCATATTTTCATAGTTATTACTTTTAGTGACCATTTAATAGTTTGCTGAGTATCTATTAAGTAGATATTCCTTTTTTTTAAAAAATATATTTTATTGATTTTTTACAGAGAGGAAGGGAGAGAGAGATAGAGAGTTAGAAACATCGATGGGAGAGAAACATCGATCAGCCGCCTCCTGCAGACCTCCCACTGGGGATGTGCCCGCAACCCAGGTACATGCCCTTGACCGGAATCGAACCCAGGACCCTTCAGTCCGCAGGCCGACGCTCTATCCACTGAGCCAAACCGGTTTCGGCAAAGTAGATATTCCTTTAAGTAGGTATTCCATAGTTTCTTTAACCATTTTATGCTATTTTATGTTTAGGGTCATCTCTTCAGCAGATTTGTTTTTAGGTTACAGTGTTAAACAAGATAGGCAAGGTTCTTAGTCTCAAAATAGTTTGAGACTAATTTTTACAATTATTAACTTCAGTAAGATACTTTTTTTCTTCTTCTGATAAGATACCTTTTTAAATGCTATGTTATTTAGCATTTAAATAACATTTTTGTAGCTTTAGCCCCATTAAAGCTACAAAATTATTTTTTTAAAATACATTTTTATTGACTTTCAGAGAGTAAGGGAAAGGGGGAGAGAGAGAGAAACATCAATCATGAGAGAATCATTGATTGGCTGCCTCCTGCACACCTCCTACTGGGGATCGAGCCTGCAACCTGGGCGTGTGCCCTTGACCGGAATCAAATCTGGGACCCTTCAATCCGCAGGCAGACGCTCTCCACTGAGCCAAATCAGTATACAAAATCTTTTGATACTGTCTTAAAGATGCAATATTGCTTGACTGTCTTAGATAACATTAAAATTTATCCCCTAGGAATGTGAGACAAGGATAAGAGGGCAGAGTAATTTTATTGACCTCCAACATTTTTACCTGAAGTCAGAGAGTACAGGAGTCAAAAAGTCCTTGGTCCATCTCAATATCAGCCTGTATGTTAAATCCTGGGACTCTAGAAGGGAGTGTAGAGTCCTTTAGCTGGCTGCTGGGTGTATTTGGAAGAGTAGTCCTCAGAAGCCTTGAGCAAAGATATGGAAGGTGGAAAATAGTAAAGTATCTATACTGTTTAATTGTAATGGAATTATAGATGGACCCTGACTTACAGTGGTTAGACTTAAGATATATTGACTTTATGATGGTGTGAAAGTGATATGCATTCACTAGAAACTGTACTTCGAATTTTGAATTTTGATTATTCCTGGGCTGATGGTATGTGGTATGATACTCTGTTGCGAGGGCAGTGGCAGTGAGCCACGGTTCTTACACAGGCACACGATCACAGGGTAAATAACTGATACTCTGCACTTAACTCTGTTGCCAGTGTTTTTTGGATATTGTGTTTTAAGTTTTCACATCCCATCATGTCAACAAAATGCCCATTTGTGCCTCTTGTTTCTGGTAAGCAGAAGGGCAAGGCAATTACTCTTAAGATAAAACTCGAGAGAATTGCTCAAGTGTAGGCTAAAGTAAGTGTTCTGAGCACATTTAAGGTAGACTATGCTAAGCTATAGTGTTCAGTAGGTTAGGTGTATGAAATACATTTTCGACTTACGATATTTTCAACTTGTGATGGGCTTATCGGGATGTAACCCCATCATAAGTTGAGACGCATATGTAGAGTTGTCATTTTATACGTTTTCTTACAGATTATTAGATGAAGAAGTACGAAATTTGAGATCAGAATATATAGGACTGCAAAACCAAATGAAAAAGTAAGTGACTTGTAGAGCTGGAAGTAGCTTTATATATTAGTTTAGCTATTGCATTTTACAGGTGAGAAACTGAGAGTCTCAGAAACATAAATAATAGCGATAGTTAGATGATGATAGGTATAGACTATAATTCTGATTCCTAGTCCAGTTCTTCTAATAAGTTATTGCTTTGAGCTAGAATTTTATTTTTGCTTTAAATGGAATGGTTGTTAGTGGGTGGTTTTGCTGATCAGTTAGCTCTTTGGATGGTAAATTAACGTGATTTTTTTTTTTTAATCTTCATCTGAGGATATTTTTCCATTGATTTTTAGAGAGAGTGGAAGAGAAGGGGAGAGAGAGACAGAGAAAGAAAAATCGATATGAGAGAGATATATCAATTGGTTGCCTCCCGCATGTACCCTGACGAGGGCTGGAGACAGCCTGCAACTGAAGTATGTGCCCTTGACTGGTATCGAACCCAGGACCTGTTAATCTGCAGGCTGATGCTCTATCCACTCAGCCAAACCAGCTAGGGCTACCATGTGATTTTTAAAATGACTAATGGGCCTGGAGATTGTTATGCCGAGTGAAATAAGCCAGTCAGAGAGACAAATACCGTATGATCTGACTTATATGTGGAATTTACTGAACAAAATAGAAACAGAAGCATGGATACTGGAACAGACTGACAGCTGTCAGGGAAGCGGGGAGGGGAGGACAGGATGAAAGAAGCCAAAGAACATATGTGCATAACCCATAGACACAGACAACAGTGTGATGATGACCAGAGGGAAGGGGAAGCGGGGGAGAAATTACGGGGGAAATGGGGACATCTGTAATAGTGTCAACAATAAAAATAAAGTTTAAAAATATGACTAATGAGATTAATTTTTAACTAGCATGGAACCTTATGATGACCAAAGTGATATACAAGAAAAAATTCAAAAGGTGAGACAGCTTTTGAAGAGAGAAATGTAATCTTTCTTACTTTTGTGATAGTATTTTTTTGTGATAGTATTTATTCTTATTATAAGTGTTATAAATGTAAAGGTATCAACAAGGGGGCGTCTAAAAGGTTTGAATATGATGGGAAAAAAACAGCTTATAATTTATAAGACTAAATATATACAGAAGCAGCTTTAAATATGGTTAAAGTCATGCCAGCAAAAAAAGTTTGGTTTGATTGTAACTTAATCAGTAGTATTTATCAAAATAAAATATATTAACTGAAAGGAGATGTTAAGTATGGAAGAAAAATGAGAAGCAAAATTGAAGCTGGTTGGTAATAGAGACTAATCTGGCAGACATAAATGGTCTAAGGCTTTAGAGCAAGCATGTCAAGCTCATGGCCCGCGGGTTGCATGCGGCCCACAACTTCGGCCCACAATGAATATTTTTGCGGTCCAGCCAATATAACGGTATGTAAGAAACATTTTAATAAAAATTTTGTAACTTAATTCTTACAATATCCTGTTATACATAATTATTAACAAATTACAATGTTTGCTGATGACTGATTACTATAATCATGTTGCATTCCTTTCCCTTATGCGCCTTACATTCTGGCGCACCATTTCTCTCCACTAATACTAGCAGCAAATATTGTAGCAGCCGATTGCCTCGTCATTACTCTTAAAAAAAAAAAAATCTATATATCTATATATATATAGATATATAGATATATAGATATTTTTTTTTCTTCAAAAATATATTTTATTGATGTTTTTACAGAGAGGAAGGGAGAGAGATAGAGAGTTAGAAGCATTGATGAGAGAGAAACATTGATCAGCTGCCTCCTGCACACTCCCCACTGGGTATGTGCCCACAACCAAGGTACATGCCCTTGACCGGAATCGAACCTGGGACCCTTGAGTCCGCAGGCCGACGCTCTATCCCAGCCATGGGCAAACTACGGCCCACGGGCCGGATCTGGCCCGTTTGAAATGAATAAAACTAAAAAAAAAAAAAAGACCGTACCCTTTTTTGTAATGATGTTTACTTTGAATTTATATTAGTTCACACAAACACTCCATCCATGCTTTTGTTCTGGCCCTCCGGTCCAGTTTAAGAACCCATTGTGGCCCTCGAGTCAAAAAGTTTGCTCACCCCTGCATCCACTGAGCCAAACCGGTCAGGGCTTATCATTACTCTTGTACTGACTTGTTTGGTGTACGCAACAGGAAATATTTTGCTTTCGGAGAACAAGAAAAATAGGTTTATTTGCATTATGCTTATTAATTTGTGCAGTTGTTCAGTGTCTGGTAAGTTAATGCTCAAGAAAAAATATTAATTTTTATTAAAATGTTCTATTTTATGTTAACGATGACTCATTTATTTCAGCCCTTTGTATTCAGCATGTCTCTATTGAAATAAACCTACGTTTTTATGAAAATTGGAGCTTTTGTTTTTTTGTGGCCCACATAAACTTAAACCTTGTTTATTTGGCCCGTGTTAGCCTTTGAGTTTGACGTGCTTGCTTTAGAGGTTGACTTTGATGTGGGGTAGGAGTGTTTTCTTAGGCTTCTGTGTTCAGATGACATCTGTCTTCAAGATCGTTGTTCTGATTCTGTGGCCATCATGCTCCTTTGGGTATTAATTTGGCTGCTCAGGCACTTTGTCCCTGGAAAAGGTGAGTGCCATCCTTAGGAAATAATTGTTCATTCACTCAGTGAATAATTGGTCATCTGCCATTTGCCCGGGGTTCTTCTAGATATTACAGCTGCTATAGGAATGACAAAAACAGGCAAAGTCACTTTTCTCATGGAGCTTCCAGTTTAGTGCATGTGAATATTCTTATTATTGAACGCAGCATCTTTTTAAAAAATATACATATATATTTTTTATTGATTTCAGAGAGGAAGGGAGAGGGAGAGAAATAGAAACATCAATGATGAGAGAGAGTCATTGATTGGCTGCCTCCTACATGCCCCCTACTGGGGATCAAGCCAGCAACCTGGGCATGTGCCCTTAATTGGAATCAAACCCAGGACCCTTCAGTCCGTAGGTTGAGGCTTTATCCACTGCGTCAAACCAGCTGGGGCTTAACTGCAGTTTTTGATGCCTTTAAAGAAGCATGTTGCCCTAGCCGATTTGGCTCAGTGGATAGAGCATCTGCCTGTGGACTGAAGGGTCCCAGGTTCGATTTTGGTCAAGGGCACATGCTCGGTTTGCGGGTTTGATCCCCAGTGGGAAGCGTGCAGGAGGCAGCCGATCAATGATTCTCTCATTATTGATGTTTCTACTTGTCTTTCCCTCTCCCTTCCTCTCTGAAAATCAATAAAAATATATTTTTAAAAAAGCATGGTTTTTCAAACCTTTTAACTTTTTGAAACTTGAATGACTTATGATTACTGTGTAGTATTCTTGTTTTTGTTTTCTCATGAAAATATTTTATTATTTCTTCCTGAAAAATCTTCCTTAGATTGCTAGCATGTCAGAATACAGGAAATACTACTCGCATCTTGGTAGTATAAGGCTTCTTAGATTTGTTTTGAAAATCATAGTGGGCTAGATTCTACTGAGAAATTTTTTAGTTTTAAAGCCCTGCTGGAGATAATTGTTATTATTAAACTTTATTAGTTTGCCAAAATACTTGAATTTACCTCAAGAAAAGATACCAGCTACATGCTGTATTGCATGCATGTTGGGATTTTAGGATTATAGTAATTACAAGTAAACCATTAAAACAGCTTCAGAGATAGAGTGTTTATTGACAACCCATTGAGAATGTTAAAAAGAATAAATAGAAGAAACTAATTTAATTAGGGGATCAGAATTTTAAATTATTTTATTAATTTTACTTTGTTGAATTTTTTGGGCATTTTGCCTGAAATATGTCCATGTTGAATTCCCTCTTTCTCTTCTTTGAGATGCTTGGTGATAATGGTTAGTAAACATTTTCTGGTTTACAATTTACAAGCGCCTTCAACGTCTAGTTCTTGAAAAAGGATGACAATTTAAGGGTCAGCATAAAAAAATACAACTCCAAGATATCTATATATATATTCATTACAAAATGCTATCTTTTCTAAAAGCTGTGTGCACATAACTTATTAAAGTTCAATAAGTATTTTCCTATGTAAAAGCAAAAAATCCCCATTGGAAATACTACCAGTGATTTTAGACTATTAAAAATACAGTTTAAAAAAAAAAAAAGTAAAATATAGTTAGCTAATTTCCTCACCAGAAGCCATTCCAGGAATACTTCATTTGTTCTTGGGAGTGAATGTATAGTTGTGTTTTACATTTCTTTCATGTACGTTTTGTTTGTTTTCAAAGGTTCGGTCTTTGTGGGCTTCAGTGAATGAAACTCTCTTGTTTTTGGAAGAAGAGAGAGAAATTGTTAGTTCAGTCCTCAGTCTCGCTGACCAGTATACTTTAGATGGAACTAACGTTGCTATTGATGTTCCAAGGCTCTTACTTGACAAAATTGAGAAACAAATGTGTCAGGTAAGCATTTGATATTAAAGAAGCTTTTGAGATGACTCCCTTCATGCAGTTATTTTATATATTACATGTTTTCCAAATTTATTTTTGAGTATATCTAGTAAAACTTTTATACACAAGGGTTCTGATAAAGCTGTGTATCTTTTTATTGATTATTTTTTATTTTTTTTATTTTTTTGTTAATCCTCACCTGAGGATATTTTTCCATCGATTTTTTAGAGAGTGGAAGAAAGGGGGAGAGACAGAGAGAAACATTGATGTGAGAGAGACACATCGATTGGTTGCTTCCCGCCTGCACTCTGACCAGGGCCAAGGATTGAGCCTGTAACCTAAGTATGTGCTCTTGACCTGAATTGAACCTGGGACCCTTCAGTCCACAGGCCAATACTCTGTCCACTGAGCCAAACCAGTTAGGGCAAGGCTGTGTGTCTTTATATCCATCTACTTTTATTAATTGTCCATACCTTGTATGGTGTTACATCATATATAGTGTAGAGAGTAGGAAGTTATTTAGGAAGATGATATGGTACTTTTAGTTCTTCATAAATTCTCTAATAGAACAACAATGATCTCCTGATTGCTAAATTAAAAAGGCTTTATCTTAAAAGTCTTCTTAAAAAGGCTGTATCCTCTCTGCTTTCTCTTTCATCTTGATGCTATTAATATTTCAGAGTGTTTTCTTCCTTTAGTTTTTGTGACTTCAATTTCTCTGCTCTCCTCTGGTTTTTCAGTTTGCTGTTCTCAGTATTTTCACTGATTCCTTTTTCTCTGCTTGACTTTTACATGAAAGTGCTCCCATGGTTCCTTTAATGTCCTCCTTTCTTTCCCACATTATAAATTCATGTGTATTTTCTTAATCAATTCTATGGCTTTATCAGCTTCCTATATATTAATATTCTCAAATTGGTATCTCCCGCCTCTCTCCTTTAACCTAGGTTACATCAAATTATTTCCACTTGCTCTCTGGCTGAGTGGCTCGGTTGGAGCATAGTCCATCCCGTACACCAAAAGGTGGCAGATTCAGTTTATGGTCAGGCTGCATATCTAGGTTGTGGGTTTGATCCCTGGTGGGTGGGTACAGGAGGCAACCAATTGATGTTTCCCCCCTTCCCCTCTCTCTCAAATCAATGAACATAATCCTTGGGTGAGGATTTTAAAAAGTTAAAAGAAATTATTTCCACTTGCTTATGGGATGCTTCCATCTACTTTAAAAAAAATTAAACTTACAATTTATTAAGAATTTACTATATGCCAGTTATTGATTATAGTACAGGGGATACAAAGATAAAATATTGTGACCCTGAAGAGCTTTCATAGGTAACATGACAGGCACTTCACATTCAGAGCACATAAAAATGAGGATCTGAGAGTTCTAGAGGGACTAGGCAGGTAATGTGTATAAATGAAGTACACTAATTGTGTGTAATAGAATAAAGTGGGAAGTGATGAGGTCTTACACTAGTTGTGTGTAATAGAATAAAGTGGGAAGTGATGAGGTCTTTGGAGAAGTAATTTTTAAAAATCTTGTTAAATATATTTTTTATTGTTGATAGTATTACAGTATTTCCCCCCACCCCACCCCTTAACTTCCTCCTCCCAGCCGGTACCCCCCCTGCAGGTCTTCACTACCCTATTGCCCATGTCCATGGGCTATGTATATAAGTTCTTTGGTTTATCTCTTCTCATCCCCCCAATCCTACATTGAGAATGTCAGTCTGTTCTATGCCTCCATGCTTTTGGTAGAGAAATAGTAATTTTTATGTGAAATCTATGATTAAAAATATTGGCAACTAATTAAAATGATTTTGTTGTTGTTGTTAATCCCCCCCAAGGATATTTTTCCATTGATTTTTAGGGAGAGTGGAAAAGAGAGGGAATGACAGAGAGAAACATGGATGTGAGAGAAACACATCAGTTGGTTGCCTCTTACACAAGCCCTGAGCACAGCCAGGGAGGAAGGAGTCTGCAACCAAGGTACATGCCCTTGACTGAAATCAAACCTGGGAACCTTTGATCCGCAGGCCAACGCTCTATCCACTGAGCCAGACAGGCTAGGGCCAAATGATTTTAAAACACTGGAACTATGCAGGTAAAAAATCATGTCTAAGTTTGGATTTAGTCTATAGGTACCATCAATTTGCAGCTTTTGTTAAAATATGATTTATTATACATGGATTTGGATTTATGGCAGGCCCATCCCCTTGGGTCTTTCATAGTGCCCCATGCCAGAGCAAACTGTGGCCTTGAACCATTGCCTGGCCTCAGCCGATAGGCTGCAGGAACAAAACAAGACATGAATTCATAATCTTTCTCCAAATCTGCTCTTTTTTCCTTAATCTTTACTTTGCTTTCATTTATTTGCATTTCTTTCATTCTGGTTTTCAACTTTTTACATTGCAGAACTGTAGTATGGCATGTTAATTGTTCCACAACAGTTTTCTTTGGACCAAAATTATTTACATAGTGTTATTTTGGGGTAGACATTTAACTTTTTTTTTTTTTATTCTTTAAGGTAACCTTTTATTATAATAGTAAAACATATAAGTATGTTTATATAGTAGTTTATTATGTTAAGAACTTATAGTTTACTACTTTTTTCCCCCTTTGAACCCTTAGTTGCACATAGGAAATGTTTATGAGGCTGGGAAATTGAACCTGTTGACAGTTATTCAGTTATTAAATGAAGTCTTGAAAATAATGAAATATGAATGTTGTCAGGCTGACCAAGCAAAACTGACAATAGACCTTCGCTTCCTTGAAAAAGAGGCCAAATTACAGAGAGAAAGATTATTGGATCTGCAGCATATGAGGTACACTAGTAAGATTCTCTGTTATTTTATTGGGCGAGGAGTAGAATGGTTTTAATAAATTCTCAGCACAACTCATGTAGTTTAACAACTCTTTAGCTTTGGCAAACAAGTGTGAACATTTTACTAGTACTCAAAAACCTGTCATTAGCTTTCAGAGAGACACACGAAGTAGAAAGGAAAATTAATGTAATTTTCTTTATGTCTGGAATATATTATTTGCTGTGAGTGATAATTCTTTATGAAATAATTTTAACTTTTCTATTGCTTTTCTTTTGTGGGATCTACTAATAAAACTAGGGCTCAGACCCTAGCTGGTTTGGCCCAGTGGATAGGCCTGCGGACTGTAGGGTCCCAGGTTCGATTCCAGTCTAGGGCACATGCCCAGGTTGCTGGCTTGATCCCCAGTAAGGTGTGTGTAGGAGGCAGCCAGTCGGTGATTCTCTCTCATCATTGATGTTTCTAGCTCTCTGTCTCCCTTTCTGAAATCAATTAAAAAAAAAAAAGGATCTAGAGAAATTAAAAAACAAAACTAGGGCTCAGAAAAGTTTTTTATTTGAGCAGAGTGACTGAGAGGTATGGGCTGTCTTTAGGCATGGACAGACAGATAAAGGGAGTAGAATTTTGATTCGAGTTCAGAACCAGGAAATAAATTATATTTTATTTTTTTATTGATATGTTTTTTGCCTGGCCATTGTGGCTCAGTGGTTGAGTGCCGACCTATGAACCAGGAGGTCACCTTTCAATTCCCAGTCAGGGCACATGCCCAGATTGCAGGGTCAATCCCCAGTAGGGGGTGTGTAGGAGACAGCTGATCAATGATTCTCTCTCTTCATTGATGTTTCTCTCTCCTCTCTTTCTCTCTCTCTGAAATGAAGGGAGAAGGAGAGGGAGAGAGAGAGAGAAACATGAGTGTGAGAGAGAAACATCGATCAGTTGCCTTCTGTACACACCCAGACTGGGGATTGATCCCACAACCCCTGCATGTGTCCTGACCTGGAATGGAACCAGTGACCTTTTGGTGCATGGGACTATGCTCAACCAACTGAGCCACACCACCCAAGGCTGAAAAAAATTCTATTTTAAAGATAAATGGAGTAATAGGTGTATTATTGCTTTCTTTTTTATTTTTTTTTATTTTATTTTTTAAAATCTTTATTTTTGAAATAAAAGAGGACCTATTACATAGGTCCTCTTCCCCGCCCTCCCCCCCCCCCCCCCATAACTTCTTTCAGCCTGCTCCTGCCCTCCTCCCATCCCAGGCCCTCAGCACCCTATTGTTTGTGTCCATATTTATTTTTAGATAGAGAGGAAGGGAGAGGAAGAGAGAGATAGAAACATTGATGAGAGAAACACATCGATCGGCTGCCCCTAACAGTTACTCAGTTATTTAATGGAGTCTTGAATGGATCCTACAACCCAGGCATGTGCCCTGACTGGAAATCGAACTCAAAACCTCTTCGTCCATGGGATGATGCTCTATCCACTGAGCCACTCCAGTTGGGCTATTATTGTTTTCTAGTCTTAAAAGGAATAAAGGTATTTTAGGTTCTGAGAGTTTATTGTGAGAGTTTATTCAACTTATATGTGCTGTACTGACTTTATTTCTTTCCTTTTTCTACAAACTTCTTAAATTTTACTCAATACTTTTATTATATATTTGTGTTTTGAATAATTATTTTTGTGCTATTATAGGCATAAATTAGAAGAAGATCTTACAACTATAACACATTCTATTGTTGAAAAACAAGAAAAATGGCATAAAAAGTGGAAAGAATTTCTTGGTTTGTCTCCTTTTAATCTAATAAAAGGTTGGACTCCAGTAAGTAATATTGACTTGCCTTTTGCCTTTTTCAGTTTTTGTTTGTTTTCTTTATTGATTAAGGTATTACATATGTGTCCTATCCCCTCATTGCCCCTCCACCCAACCCACTCATGCCCTCACCCCCCTGGTGTCTGTGTCCATTGGTTAGGCTTATATGCATGCATACAAGTCCTTTGGTTGATCTCTCCCCCTTACCCCCACCCTCCCCTAACTTCTATCTGAGGCTTGATGGTCTGATAGATGCTTCTCTGTCTCTGGATCTGTTTTTGTTCATCAGTTTATATTGTTCATTATATTCCACAAATGAGTGAGATCATGTGATATTTATCTTTCTCTGGCTGGCTTATTTTGCTTAGCATAATGTTATCCATTTCCATCCATGCTGTTGTAAATGGTAAGAATTCCTTATTTTTTACAGCGGCGTAGTACTCCATTGTATAGATGTACCACAGTTTTCTAATCCACTCATCTGCTGATGGGCACTTAGGCTGTTTCCAGATCTTAGCTATGGTGAATTGTGCTGCTATGAACATAGGGGTACATATATCCTTTCTGATTGGTGTTTCTAGTTTCTTGGGATATATTCCTAGAAGTGGGATCACTGGGTCAAATGGGAGTTCCATTTTTAGTTTTTTGAGAAAACTCCATACTGTTCTCCACAGTGGCTGCACCAGTCTGCATTCCCACCAGCAGTGCACGAGGGTTCCTTTTTCTCTGCATCCTTGCCAGCACTTGTCATTTGTTGACGATAGCCATTCTGACAGGTGTGAGGTGGTACCGCATTGTTGTTTTGATTTGCATCTCTCGGATGGTTAGTGACTTTGAGCATGTTTTCATATGTCTCTTGGCCTTCCTTATGTCCTCTTTCGAAAAGTATCTAAATCCGTTGCCCATTTTTTGATTGGGTTATTTATCTTCCTTTTGTTAAATTGTATGAGTTCCCTGTAAATGTTGGAGATTAAACCCTTATTGGTGATAACATTGGCAAATATGTTCTCCCCTGCAGTGGGCTTTCTTGTTGTTTTGTTGATGATTTCTTTTGCTGTGTTTTGTTTTGTTTTTAATTTTTCTGTTATAGTTGGCATACAGTATATTAGTTTCAGGTGTACACATAGTGTTTATATATTTATATGACCTATGAGGTGATCACTTTGATAAATCTCGTACCTATCTGACACTGCACATAGTTATTATATTATTGACTGTATTCTTTATGCTATCTTTTATATCCCCATGACTATTTTGTAACTACCAATTTGTAATTCTTAATTTCTTCCCCTTTTTCACCCATCCCTCCAACCCCCACTCCCATCTGGTTACCATCAAACTGTTCTCTATATCTATGAGTTTGTTTCTGTTTTGGTTGTTCATTTGGTTTTTCAGATACCACATATAAGTGAAATCATATGGCATTTATCTTTTCCTATCTGACTTCACTTAGCACAGTACCCTTTAGGTCCATCCATGTTGTTACAGATGTCAAGATTTCATTCTTTTTTATGGCTGTGTCATATATGCACTATTTTTTTAAATTGATTTCAGAGAGGAAGGGAGAGGGAGAGAGAGATAGAAACATCAATGATGAGAATCATTGATCAGGATCATCCTGTACGCCCCCTATTGGGGATTGAGCCCACAACCGGGGCATGTGCCCTTGACCAGAATCGAACCTGGGACCTTTCAGTCTGCAGGCTGACGCTCTGTCCACTAAGCCAAACTGGCTAGGGCTGCACTACTTTCCATTCACCTATTGATGGACACTTAGGTTGCTTCCATATCTTGGCTATTGTAAGTAATGCTGCAGTGAACATATGGATACATATGTCTTTTTGAATTAGTGTTTCGGACTTCTTCGGACAAATACCCAGATGTGTCTTGTTATAGACTTTCTTTTATTTTTTATTTATTTTTAAAATATATTTTTATTGATTTCAGAGAGGAAGGAAGAGGGAGAGAGAGATAGAAACATCAAGGATGAGAGAGTCATTGATTGGCTGCCTCCTGCACGCCCCCTACTGGGGATCAAGCCCGCAGCCTGGGCATGTGCCCTTGAGCAGAATCAAATCTGGGACCCTTTAGTCCACAGGTCGACACTCTATCCACTGTTCCAAACCGGCTAGGGCTATAGCCTTTGTTTTAAAGTCTATTTTGTCTTGTATAAGTATTGATACCTCAGCTGTTTTGTTTTTGTTTTTATTTTCATGAAGTATCTTTTCCATCCCTTTACTTTCAGTCTGTGTCTTTTTATCTGAAGTGAGTCTCTTGTAGGCAGCATAGGTAAGGGTCTTTTTTTTCTTATCCATTCAACTGCCCTATGTCTTTTGATTGGAGTATTTAACCCATTTACGTTAAAGTAATTATTGATAGATATGTAGTTATTGTCATTTTATTTTTCATAGTCTTTTTTTTTCCTTTAAAAAAATCCCTTAAACATTTCTTGTAATACTGGTTTGGTGGTGATGAACTCCTTTAGCCTTTTCTTGTCTGGGATTGACTTGCCTTTTGGAGAGTAGTTTAATATAAGGCAATCTCTTGATTTATCATGTTACAGAATGACTTAGAAATGCTGTGTGTGTTTATGTTTGTCATTTTGCATTTGATCCTAAAGATCAAATGTTTGGTTTCTGTAATTCTTCTAAATACGTATTAGAGTATTAATAAAGTGGCTGTTGTGATTTATAGTTACTATTTTTAGAATCAGAGAATTGTATTAAAAAATGAGATGTTCCTCTTGATGTTAGAAGTACTATTACATTTGCGATATAGATGAAGGCAAAGTAGTCTCCTTGTTCCTAATATAGTACTCCTTGTTTTACTTTTTATTTTTTTAGTATTCCTTGTTTTAAAAATAATTATAGAATAATTTATATGCATAGTAATTCTGTCTTTGTTGGAATCAACCAGTCATAGATTAACTTAATATTGTTGTGTGGTAGTGAGTAAAATGTGTATATTTCAAATTACGAATTCTCTGTTTTAAGGCTGTGGATCTTTTACCACCCATGTCTCCTCTTTCATTTGATCCTGCCTCAGAAGAAGTATATGCAAGAAGTATTCTTTTGCAGTATCCTGCTTCGCTTCCAGGTTGGTTATTTTTTCTCTTTTAAATTTCCCTCTCAATATTTCTCACTATGATAACTGTTCCTTTACATTCTTTCCCCCCAGTTATTTTTCATTTTGATGAAATGCACAGTATTTCACTATTGTAGTGTGTATCTCAGTGGCATATTATAAATTCACAAAGTTGTGCCATCACCACTATCTAGTTCCAGAGTAGTTTTATTACTTGAAAAGGAAATCTTTTATCTATGAAAAGTCACTTTCCATTTCCACCTCCCCCAGTTCCTAACAACCACTAATGTACTTCATGTCTCTATGCATTTGTCTATTCTGGAAATATTGTATAAGTAGAGTCTGGCTTTTCTCATTTGTATAGTTTTCCACTTTGCACAGTGTTTTTAAGTTGTAGCATGTATCAGTACTTCATTACTTTTTTTTTTTAATCTTCACCCGAGGATATTTTTTTTATTGATTTTTAGAGAGAGTGGAAGAGAGAGGGAGAGACAGAGAGAAACACTGATGTGAGAGAGACACATCAATTAGTTGTTTTCTGCATGCTCCCGATCAGGGCTAGGAGCCTGCAACTAAGGTACATGCTCTTAACTGGAATCTTACAAAGATCTTTCAGTCCACAGGCCGATGCTCTATCCACTGAGGCAAACCGACTAGGGCAGTGGTCGGCAAACTCATTAGTCAACAGAGCCAAATATCAACAGTGCAACGATTGAAATTTCTTTTGAGAGCCAAATTTTTTAAACTTAAACTATATAGGTAGGTACATTATTATTTACTTAATTAGGGTACTCCTAAGCTGGCCTTTGCTAAAAACGTCCTCAATCTGATTGAGGTACGTTCGCTGAGGTCGACCCCTTCCAATTCTCCCATCCACACTCGTCTTGTATACCTGTTTCGTCTATCTCCTTTCGTTCATCCTCTATATGTCCAAACCATCTCAACATACCTTTCTCAATCCTCGACACTACATCTTCTTTCACTCCACAACTTTACTTAAAAGTTTTAAGTCAACTTCGCACTGTACGAGCGCACCCGCACATGGTATTTTGTGGAAGAGTCATACTCAAGGGGCCAAAGAGCCTCATGTGGCTCGCGAGCCGCGGTTTGCCGACCGACCACTGGACAAGGGGATACTTAATTATTTTTTATGAATATATTCTATTGTATGATTAAGCCATATTTTGCTTTATTTGTCTGTTGATGGAAATTTGGATTGTTCCACCATTTAGCTATCCTATATAATAAAGGCTAATATGCAAATTGACTGAATGGTGGAACGACTGGTCGCTATGATGTACACTGACCACCAGGGGGCAGATGCTCAATGCAGGAGCTGCCCCCTAGTGGTCAGTGTGCTCCCACAGGGGGAGTGCCACTGAGCCAGAAGCAGGGCTCATCGCTGGCAGCGCTAAGGATGTCCGACCGCCGGCTTAGGCCTGCTCCCCACAGCCGTCAGTCAGACATCCCCTGAGGGCTCCAGGACTGCAAATTTTGTGCACTGGACCTTTAGTTATGAATAATATTGCTGTAAACATTCTTTTACAAGTTTTTGTGTGGAAACCCACAATTTTTTAACATGAAAGAATGGTATAGTGATTACCTCAATACTTACAATCTGTTTCAACAGTTAACATTTGTCATATTTGCTTTAAATGTATATATTTGGTTTTTGCTAAACCAAGTAAATTCTAGACATCGAAATACTGTCAGTGTTTCAGCTTGCTTTTCCATAGAGTGACATTCCTCTATATAACTACCATAATAATATCACACCTAAAAATGAACAATCCTATCTAATAAAAGAGAAACATGGTAATTAGCGTACGACCGCTACCCTTCCCATTGGCTAATCAGGGCAATATGCAAATTAACTTCCAGCCAAGATGGCGGCGGGCAGCCAGGCAGCTTAAAGCGAACATGAGGCTTGCTTGCTTCGGTGATGGAGGACTCCAGCGTTCCCCGCCTGCCGCTGCAGGCCTCTGAGCTGCAACTCTAAGCAACTATGTTGCAAATATAGAAGCTAAACAAAATCCCAGAAACATGCTTTAGTCGCTGGGCTTCAGCCAGCAGGATCGCAACATTGTTTTAAATACAGAAGGTAAACAAAGGCCAGAAACCTGCTTTCAGCAGCGGAGGCCTAAGAGCTGGAGCCAAACCTCAAAGCTAAAGCTGGCCCAGAATAAAAAAGAAAAAAAGAAAAAAAGGAGCAGTTGGGAGCTTCAGTCACCCGCCAGCCTGAAAACAGCCCTCAGCCCCTCACCCAGACTGGCCAGGCACCCCAGTGGGGACCCCCACCCTGAAGGGTGTATGACCAGCTGCAAACTGCCATCATCCCCTCACCCAGGCTGGCCAGGCACCCCAGTGGGGACCCCCACCCTGATCCAGGACACCCTTCAGGGCAAACCAGCTGGCCCCCACCCGTGCACCAGGCCTCTATCCTATATAGTAAAAGGGTAATATGCCTCCCAGCACCAGGATCAGCGGAGCCGCAAGGCCTCCCGGCACCGGGATCAGAGTGACAGGGGGCAGCGCCCAAACCCCCTGATCGCCCTGCAGCTCTGTGTGTGACAGGGGGCGGGGCCACAACCTCCCTATCTGCCCTGCTCTGTTCGTGACAGGGGAAGGCGCCCCAACCCCCTGATCAGCCCTGCTCTGTGCCTGATAGGGGGGAGCTCCCCAACCCCCTGATCGGCCCTGCTCTGTGGGTGATAGAGGGTGGCACCCCAACCCCCTGATCCGCCCTGCTCTGTGTGTGACAGGGGGTGGTGCCCCAACTCCCCTATCGGCCCTACTCTATGAGTGATGGGGGAGCTCCTCAACCCCTTGATGGGCCCTGCTCTGTGCGTGACAGGGGGCAGTGCCCCAACCCCCTGATTGGCCCTGCTCTGTGCGTGACAAGGTACGGAGCCCCAACCCCCCTGATGGGCCCTGCTCTGTGCGTGACAGGGGGCAGCGCCCCAATCCCCTAATTGGCCCTGCTCTGTGTGTGACGGGGGTGGCGCTGCAACCTCCCATCGACCCTGCCTTGAGTGTGACAGGTGGCGGTGCCCCAACCCCCCAATCGGCCCTACCCTGAGCGTGACTGAGGGTGGCATTGCAACCTCCCAATCCGCCCTGCTCTGTGCATGACAGGGGGCGGCGCCCCAACTCCCCAATTGGCCCTGCTCTGAGCCCGACTAGGGGCAGCACCTAGGGATTGGGCCTTCCCTCTGCCACCCGGGAGCAGGCCTAAGCCAGCAGGTCATTTTCTCCCGAGGGGTCCCAGACTGCGAGAGGGCACAGGCTGGGCTGAGGGACCCCTCTTCCCCCCGAGTGCACAAAAGTTTGTGCACTGGGCCTCTAGTCTATATATATAAAAGGCTAAGTGACCAACTGTATGTCCATCTGACTGACTGACCAGCTGGTACATATGACGTGAATTTCTTAATAGTATTACTCCTTTGGGAATGTCATGTTATAAATTAAAATTGAAAGAGAAATCTTAATAGTAAATGGGGCCTTTGTAATGGTACTAGATTTATTATTAAAAGATTGCGACCTAACATAAGCAAAGCTGAAGTATTAACAGGATCTGCGGAAGGAGAGGTTGTTTTGATTCCAAGAATTGATTTGTCCCCGTCTGACACTGGCCTCCCATTTAAATTAATTCATAGACAGTTTCCTGTGATACCAGCATTTGCAACAACTATTAATAAACCACAAGGACAAACTCTAGACCAGGGGTCCTCCAACTTTTTAAACATGGGGCCAGTTCACTGTCCCTCAGACCATTGGAGGGCTGGACTATAGTTTAAAAACTATGAACAAATTCCTATGCACACTGCACATATCTTATTTTGAAGTAAAAAAAAAAACAAAACGGTAACAAATACAATATTTGTATTTGCATGTGGCCTGTGGGCCGTAGTTTGAGGACCCCTGCTCTAGACACACTAGGAATATTCCTACCTGAACCGTTTTTGGACATGGTCAGTTATGTGTTGCTTTCTCTTGAGTTCAAAGACATTAAAGTTGTAAATACTTCATCACAAGGGAAATTAGTCAAGCACTCTGAAAGTGTTTTTACTCTTAATGTGGTATACAGGGAGATATTAGAATAAGTTTAATCAATTTATCATTGTTTTTATCAGTGTTGTTTTTATATCATGTTTTTGTTGCTTTTATATCATTTTTTGTTTTTATATGTCTTTGTTGTTATATCATGTTGATATGGTTTATTAATCAATTAATATAGTATTTTCATATACATTTTACTAACTTTCTTTCATCTCTGACACTTCTATTATAGAGAAAGGTGAATGGCAATATTAAAATATTCCTTCTTATTAAATTCCTTTCAATGTGCACGAATTTGTGCACTGGGCCACTAGTAAATCTATAATGCCTTATTAAGTTTCCTTAGCTATCATACCAATGTCACACCTAAAAATTACTTTCTCTACAATATCCAATATATATTCAGTTTCACCAGTTGCCCAGTACTGTGTTAAATTGTTATTGGGTCAGTAAATATAATATGGATAGGCGGAGGAATACATGAATAAAAAATATATGAATTATATAGCCAAATGGAAGGTAATAGGTGTAGGTCATAGTTGAGTTCAGGCAGGCTAGAGGTCATGGCAGGACTTATTAAGAAATGGGTCAACACAAGTGGAATAGGTGATTGGATTGGGAGTCAGGTGTATATAGGGATGGCACTGGTTGGGAAGGATAGCAGACCAGAGAGCAAGTCTCGGAATAGGTGCTGGGAGAAGAGTAGAACATTTGGACTGCATGGTTTGATGAATGAAAAGGATCTTCAGTAGAGCATTGCTTTTGATGATAGAATTACTTTGAAAGTTTTTGGCGTATTTGGTTGGCATTGTGTTGTCACTTCAGCTTGGAAAGGGCCTTTCTATGTTTGTCAGACTTAGTTTAGGCTCTGTGAAACCATGGAATTGTCCTCTTGTCCATTCAGAGATCTCTGTGTCTCTCTTGAAAGTGAGGGCATATTTGTGTCTGCTTAAGATGTCCAGTTGGAAGTCCACATTAGAGGTGTTGGATAAGTGCTTTGGTGGTAACCCTCTCCTCCCACACAGCACAGTTTGAACTCTTATTTTATACTTTTTGAGTATAACAACTTTTGTCCAACCCCTCCACCTTATATAATACATCTTATTTGAAGTAATTTTCTTTTGTTATTTTTTAAAATGGTATTTCAGCATACTAAAAAGCACAGGGGATAATATCTGCTTATGAACACTCTTTTGATAAATCTTTGCAATATTTGCTTTAGATTTTTTTTAAAAAGTGCAAACATAGTTAACTTTTGGGTATCTGCTTTTCATTGGCCCTATTCTTCCTGAATTTGCAGAGGTAACCACTACCCTGAATCTTAATGTCTGTTCTGGTGTATGTTTATAAAAATAGTTTTACTCATGTAGGGATCTAACAATACACAGTATTGTCCTGCCATTCTAAATTTATGAATAAGATTTCTCGTATCCCCAGAACTATCCTTAGTAAATGTTTATTTTTGAACCAGGATTTAAGAAGAGTTCACTCATTACATTTTGTTGTTCTGTCTACCTAACTTTTATTCTAGAATAATGACCCTACCCTTTTTTAAAAAAATGACATTGGTAGAAATTGTTTTCAACAATTATTTTGTGTTTAGATTTACCAACACTTCACTGATTTTTTTTTTTAATCAGTATTACTTCTTTTGTTCTACTTTTTCCTTTTGAGAAATATATCTAGAAGTATATCCATTACTTTTATTGTTGGACCCTTATTAGTAAAATCTCTAGTCTTTCTAGGATAATGCCTTTATTTTCACTTAAATCCTGAATGATAGTTTGACTGGATATATGATTCTAGATCAGTGATGGCGAACCTTTTGAGCTCGGCATGTCAGCATTTTGAAAAACCCTAACTTAACTCTGGTGCCGTGTCACATATAGAAATTTTTTGATATTTGCAACCATAGTAAAACAAAGACTTATATTTTTGATATGTATTTTACATATTTAAATGCCAGTTAACAAAGAAAAATAAAAAAAAAGTTTGCGTAGGAACTCATTTTTGGGACTCATTTTTTTGGTTGATTTTTCTTTGTTAAATCATAGGTTCATAGGTTCATAGGTTCACCATCACTGTTCTGGATAGACACTTATTTTTCCTTATGAATTTGATGATATGCTCTCGTTGCTTTCTGCCTTCTGTTGTTTCTGAGACATTTGATGCCATGTTGCTCTTAAGACTTTCATTTATTTATTTTTGTATTATGCAGGTTCATTGAGATGTTTCTGAATGTAGATTTGTTTTATTTAGTCTGTTTGGGACTCGTGTGTACTTTTTTATATGAAGGCTCATGTCTTTCTTTAGTTCTGAAAACTTATTCACTAATATCTTCTTTTTTTAAAAAAATATGTTTTTATTGATATTTTACAGAGAGGAAGGGAGAGGGAGAGTTAGAAATATCGATGAGAGAGAAACATCCATCAGCTGCCTCCTGCACACCCCCTACTGGGGATGTGCCTGCAACCAAGGTACATGCCCTTGACCGGAATCGAACCTGGGTCCTTTCAGTCCGCAGGCTGACGCTCTATCCACTGAGCCAAACCAGTTAGGGCACTAATATCTGTTCTTAATATTGCCTCTCTGTTAGTGTTTTTACCTTTTCCTTTTGTAAGTCCTATTGCTGGGACTTCTAATCCTGTCCTTCATATTTGGCTGCCTCTTGCACACTCCCTACTGGGGATGTGCCCGCACCCAAGGTACATGCCCTTGAACGGAATCGAACCTGGGACCCTTGAGTCCGCAGGCTGACGCTCTATCCACTGAGCCAAACCAGTTAGGGCACTAATGATCTCTTTAGTCAGGTGTAATTTCCTTTTTGACATGTCCATTTAGTATTGAGTTTTCATGAATGTACTTTTCATTTGCTTCTTTTTCAAAACTGCCGGTTCTTTATGTATCATCATATTTCATTTTGGCTTCTGTTGTTTTTTTTCTTTTAAAATGTACTGATCATTTAAAATGTACTGATTTTATCTTTGTCACTTTTTCTAATGTCTCTATTTTTAAGGTACTTCTGCTTCTATTTTCTCGCCTGCTAATTTTCATGTTGGTCTGTTTCCTATTGACTCATCTCAACATCTCCTCACCCCCAGAGGAGTCATGTGGGCCCTAAATTGTAGAAAGGTCTCTACAGAGTGGCCTAGGGTCCCACCTGTTTCCCTTGAGCTAGGCCAGTTGGTGTCTTTGGTTTGGGATTCCTACAACAAGTAGACAGTATAAGTTTTTATGCATCTCTTTTTTTGAGTAGGCTAGTTTTTTAATTTCCTCCCTCTCTTTTTCCCTGCCGCCCTCCCTCCTTTCCCTAGGACTCCAGGTAGACAGCAAGCTTCTCTGCTACTTCCCAGGTCCAGTTGGTAGAATTTTTATAATCCCCTTTTTGGGGCCGAGCAGCTTTTACAGTGTCCTGCCTTTATGGCAGTCTCTCAGATCTCAGCCTGAGTGACCTTAGATGGTATTTCTTGTTACCATGTAGGCATCAAGTCTCCAGTGTTGAGTCCTTGGAGCCTGCCTCATGGAGCTTTCATTTCTGTGTGAGCTTACCATGCTGACCATTCTTTCCATCTTTGGTTCTGGCATGTGACGATTTTTATTTTTATTCTGGGCATTTTTTTTTTTTTTATTCTTAAGTTTTATTTAGCAATTCTAGTGTGTTTATGGTAGGAGACAGTGTCTGCTTCACCTTGGTTTGCTTTGTACTGGTGAGTTCAGGTTTGTTTCTACGCCCTAAATGCTCTATTATGTCTGTCCCCTCCTTTGCCTCACATCTTAAGTGCTGTAGCTTAGTTTTTTTTTTATAATTTCTTGCCTGTAATTGTGTTCTAACTAACTACTCAGCCTCCAGTGCTCTATCTATTCCATATTACAAATGGCTCTCAGTGGTCTTTCTTTGGTGTAAATATGATCCTTTTCATCTCCTGGTGTAATACACATTAGTGGCTTCCTATCATCCATCACCTTTAGGAAAAAATAAAGAACAAAGTTCCAGATGCTTTTTAAAAAAAAATTTTTTTTAATTGATTTCAGAGAGAAAGGGAGAGGGGGAGAGAGATAGAAACATCAATGATGAGAGAGAATCAGTGATCACTGCCTCCTGCATTCCCCCTACTGGGAATTGAGCCTGCAACCAGGGCATGTGCCCTTGACCGGAAATGAACCTGGGACCCTTCAGTCTGCAGGCCAATGCTCTATCCACTGAGCCAAACCAGCTAGGGCAAGCATGTCAAACTCAAAGGCTAACACAGGCCAAATAAATGAGGCATGTGGTCCATGGGCCACAAGTTTGACATGCTTGGGCTAGGGCTCAAATGCTTTTTTACTTAGCAACTTTTACCTTACAAACTTTGTTATATACCACAACAAATGTATTTCAACAGTGCCTACCTCCATCAGATGGTGTTTATAGTTGTGTACAATCATTTTAGTTTATGGTTGTCTGGTAAGTTTGTGGTATATTTGTATTTGTGCTCATTTTTGGAATAATATATAAATCTCAGTAATTTCATTATAATTAGTAGCTGCAAAAGCATAGAGATTGAAAATGTTATAAGTTGGTATACTATTATGATGAATTAAAGGGAAAACTTTACATAGTGTACATTGGCTTCTTATATAGTAACTAGAAGCCTGGTGCATGAAATTTGTGCACGGGGGTGGGGAGGTGCAGCCCTCAGCCCAGCCTGCACCCTGTCCAATCTGGAACCCCTCGAGGGATTGGGCCTAAACAGGCTGTCAGACATCCCTCTCACAATCCAGGACGGCTGGCTCCCAACTGCTCGCATGGCTGATTGCCCCTAACTGCTTCTGCTGCCAGCCTGATCACACCCTAACCACTCCCCTGCCGTCCCGATTACCCCCAATTCTTCCCCTACTGGCCTGGTTGCCCCCAACTGCCCTTCTCTGCAGGCCTGGTTGCCCCCAACTGCCCTCCCCTGCAGGCGTAGTTGCCCCCAACTGCCCTCCCCTGCTGGCCTGGTCGCCCCCAACTGCCCTCCCCTGCAGGCCATCTTGTGGCCACATGGGGGCGGCCATCTTGTGTTTTGGAGTGATGGTCAATTTGCATATTACCGCTTTATTATATACTAGAAGCCCGTTGCACGAAGATTCACGCAATAGGCCTTCCTTCCCCTGGCTGCTGGCACCGGTTTCCCTCCGGCACCCCGGACCCAGGCCTTTGGTCTAGCCGCAGCAAGGCTTAGCTTCTCCACTGCGGCCGCAGTGAGGCTTGGCTTCTCCACTGCGACTGCAGGGGAGAAGCCAAGCCTCTTCAGTCTTTGGTCTTCACTCTGGCCAAAGCCTTCAGTCTTCTCTCCGCGCCTGTGTATGCAAAGCCACCACCATCTTTGTTGGGTTAATTTGCATAGTCGCTCTGATTGGCTGGTGGGCATAGCGGAGTGACACCAAATTGCATATTTCTCTTTTATTAGTGTAGATGATACTTTGGACATGTGTATAATAGTCTTTCAGAATCTAACGTGTTGAAAGAAGAGGAGCCCCTGGAATATCATCCTCTGTAATCTAGCAATGGCTTTCCTTAAAATTTAAAAACATATTAGAATGGAAAAACATACAGAGTAATTAATTTTTCTGTTCTTTTAGATACACCTAAACAGCATAACCAGGAAAATGATTGTAGAAGAGCCAGTGATGTACTGGGAACTGTATATGATCTAACCAACAGGTAAAACAAAATTGATTTTCATATTGATTTTCTTCCCCCTTTGTTAATAATAGTCCCATCTTTAGCCAGTTTCCAAGCTTTTTTAATGTGGGAGAGTCCATAATTTTCTTCTCTTAGACAGTATTTTTCCACGGCGAGTCTATATTTTCAGGAAAGATTCAACATTTCTGATACATGGGCGTATTTTTTTCTTCTTTATAAAAATGTTGGAATTCATGGGAATCGTCTCATTTTTTATGAAAAACACATATATGAAGATTATCTAATGTAAGTTTGGGAATTTGAATTCTTGTCTTTTTTGTCTGTGAACTTCTTTGAAACCACTTGTAGCTTTTGACTAAATCCTAGGTTTAGAACCTTTGAGTTCATCCACTTTATAGTTTTCAGCCTGTATTCAGCACCCTCTGGTTCTGTGGGTTGAATCTAATTCAGCCTGTTGGCAGTCCCACCTTTCCCACTTCAACTTGAGCAGTTTGCTCTTTTATCTCTATTATATGTTGGGGTTTTTATATACCATTTGATAAAAAGTCCATTCTTTTAAATAAAGAAAGGCTTCTGGTTCATTTAAATCCCATAATTTAACATGAAAAACTGAACCTACTTAATTTGTTGTAACTTAAGGCATATTCTTATATTTTTATTGCCTGTTTTTTCTGTTACCCCTTTTTGGCCCATAAAACTGATGCCAGATTATATAAGAACAAAAATTTTTTTTTTAAATCCTCACCTGAGGATATTTTTCCATTATTTTTAGAGAGAGTGAAAGGGAGAGGGAGAGACAGAGAGAGATATGTTGATTGGTTGCCTGATTGGTTGCCCCCTGCACGTGTCCCAACCAGGGCCCGGGATTGAGCCTACAACTGAGGTATGTGCCCTTGACCTGAATTGAACCCAGAACCCTTCAATCCGCAGGCCAACTCTCTATCTACTGAGCCAAACCAGCTAGGGCTATAAGCAAAAATCTTTAAACTAAATGTATGTAATATACTTGGGGAATATATTTGTTTTTTTTATTGAAATTAAGCATTATTAAGTAGCAATCAAATACTCCTTTGGGAATAGCCTTTGGCAAGAAATAGTCTTTTTCTTCAAGGAGCTCACCATCTTGTGATGGCATCTTAGTGCCCTTGGTGCATAGATTATTGGCTCTCCATCACAGCTTTTGGTCATTTTAATGTTGAGTTTTTGGAATAATTAAGATAAAATTGCAGTAGATAGTTAATTTTTTGCCTTTGATATGTAGATTATATTCGGTTTAGGAGAAGCTGAAATGAACAATTTCAGTGATTTTGAATTGTTTGGAAGGAGCATATTTGCTATTTTATAAAATATTTGCAAAGTGTTAATTTTATATTTCTGGCTATGAACAGAAAGTAAAGCACTGACATTTAAAATATATATATGTGTGTGTATTGATTTCAGAGAGGAAGGGAGAGGGGAGAGAGAGATAGAAACATCAGTGATAGAGAATCATTGTTTGGCTACCTCCTGCATGCCCCACACTGGGGATCGAGCCTGCAACCTGAGCATATGCCCTGACTGGGAATTGAACCCCGACCTCCTGGTTCATAGGTCGATGCTCAACCACTGAGCCACGCCAGCCGGGTGCACTGACATGGTTAATGTTGAAAAGTGGTCTCTGGTAATCCTGCCTTTCATATAACCTAGAATAGAAAAGCTTTTGGCCACAAGAAGACCCAGTCCATGATTGAATTTGAAAGTTCTTTCAAGATGAAGATAAAGTTGTCAATGTTTAATTAAAGGCTTTAGAAATTTAATAATTTATTTTATAATTATAATGAAAATGTACATAAGGTTTTTAAAAAAATATGTTTATTGATTTTTTTTTTTTTAAAGAGAGAGGAAGGGAAAGAGATAGAGAGATAGAAACATCAACAAGAGAGCAACATCATCTATCAGCTCCCTCCTATGCCCCCTACCAGGGATTGAGCCTGCAACCTGGGCTTATGCCCTGACTGGGAATTGAACCAGAGACCTTTTCATGGGTCAACATTCAATCACTGAGCCACACTGGCTGGGCAGGATACATAAGGTTTTTATGTTTATTCAAAGGAGCACTGGAATGTAAGAGATTAAGGAATACTATGTGTAGAATGCAACAAACAAAGTGAATAACCTTAGGACTATTGTTAGTATAACATATTTGCTATAGAGCAAAATTCAGCATAAGAGATTGATTTTGGTCATGAAATATCAAAAGAATCTGAAAGTCTCTGTTACAATGAAATTCTGTGATCTAAAGATTGAGGATGTTGTAATAATGCCAGTCTAATTAATTGAATTTGTTCTTACCCTTTATTCAAGCTTTTGAGCATTCATCAAATCATTTAACCCTTGTAAAAAATGCTGATGACTTAAAATATATAGCAGGTAAGGCAAATATTTATAATTTGGGAGGCAGATACACAAATTGAGCTGCAGTGCTGCTCTAATTGTCACCATACCTCCGTAGAATAAACTGCCTTTTGATGACCGGGACGAATTGAGAGAAATCGTAACGGACAGATACGGGGCAGACAGTTTTTTAAGAATATTCAGATATATAAAGTGTAAGGGATTTTTTCCTCCTCATAACTTGGATTTGTTTTGTTTTATTTTTTTTTTTTAGCCCTGCTTCTCTGTTTCAGCCAGTTTCATCATCAGATGGAAATAGTGTTACAATATTTGAAAAGGTACATTTTAAAACAATTTTTAATTCTGATTATATTTAGTATAAAATATTATTTTTGTTGATACCCCAATTAAATTAAATTAAAATTTTATTTTCACATTTCCCAGTATTTGCACATAATGTACCATTCCGATTTACAATTCCCTGTTGCTTCTACAGGGGAATATTGGAATTATTTAATTGTGCCAGTGAACATACAATTTTACAGTAATGTTAGTAAACTTTTATAGGTTCATGATAACTCAAGAACCTCTAATGAAAATCAGGCACAATTATTAAGGTTTTTAACATATGTCTGTCATCTTCAGGACATGAAGATTGGAACATCTAGAGAAAAAACTGAAACAATTTCTAAGAAAACACCAGAGTGTGAAGGGGAAGACTTTCCATCATCATATATTGCAAAGAATACAGAGAGCAGTGCATTAGGAGGACCTCTGCCAGTTAAAAAAATTGATCCATTCCAGAAAGAGCAAGATCACCTGGCAGAAGAGGTTAGAAAAAGATTGTAAAAAGTATACTGAAATAGCTGTTATTTTCTCTGTAGTGTTGTGATTGAAAATGAAGCACAGTTAATTATTGATTTACTGGGGGAAATTTGGGGAAGGAGGTCACAGATAATATATAAAAGTCATGGTTAAAGCAAAATTGCTCCTCCCCAAAGTAGAAATAGATTTCATATAAACTTACTTAGTTAAGATTATTTCCATGGTTTAGAACTCATGTCCCATCCTATAAATATCCAAAAGTATAAAAATAATAACATGTATGCTATTTTTGGAGTTAACCATTACATATCAGTTGTTGGGTAAATATACCCGATGGTTATGCTCTATTAAAATACTTCATGAATGATGTCTGTTGCTTAGCTGAGCTTCCTCTCTTTTTGAATATTAGAACAAGATATTATCACTGAGCAAAGTTTTTGTCCTGCTTTCTAAGTATTTCAAAAGAATTAAGTGCATCATTGTTCATGATCTAGGTTTTCCTAACTTAATGCTGTTCTACTTTTTATTGACAAGTGTCTACAATATTATTATTGCTCAGTAGTATTACAGAACTCAGTTTACACAAATGCTCAAGCATTTGTAATGTTATTTTTATTACAGTTTCCCACAACATCCCTTAGCATTGTTTGAATTGAGATAAGCATTCAGAGAATAAATTAGCTCCTGAGAGACAAAGAAAAATTTGGCTTAGTACTCTTTAAAAAAAAAAATGCATATATATATATATATATATATATATATATATATATATATAGTTTATTTTCCCATTGATTTTTAGAGAGAGTGGAAGGGAAGGGGAGAGACAGAGAGAGAGAAACATCGATGTGAGAGAGACACATCAATTGGTTGCCTCCTGCATCTCCCCCCCCCCCCCCCCCCCACCAGGGCTAGGGAACCTACAACCCAGGTACATGCCTTTGACCAGAATTGAACCCGGGACCCTTCAGTCCGTGGCCAGTGCTCCATCCACTGAGCCAAACCAGCTAGGGCTAGTTTAGTACATATTGATTCAGGTATTGGAGTTCTCTCTTTTATCTCAATTTTGATCAAAGTAAATGAATATTGTCCAAATAAGAGAGCTGGATGTCACATTTTTCTTGTTTGTAACATGAGGAGGTTAGGCCAGTTTTATGGTCTCTAAATATTTTTCTTAAAAATATTTTTATTGATTTTTAGAGAGAGAGGAAGGGAAAGGGAGAGAGAAAAGCATCGATGTGAGAATGAAACATGGTTTGGCTGCTTCCTGCATGCATCCTACTGGGTTATCCAGCTGAAACCTGGGTTTGTGCCCCAAACTGGGAATCGAACTGTGGCCACATTTTGGTGCACCGGACAATGCCCACCCACCTGACCCACAGCGGCTAGGGCTCTAAGTATTTTTAAATTTCTAAAGTCCTATTGTTTTCTTTGTTAGGTGATTACACTAAAGAAAAGATGGTCAGTCTTTTTTCTTTCCCAATGGAAGGAAAGGCACATTTTCTGGTTAAAAGTATTTATAATAGCAGTGGAATGGATGTGATGGAAAAGGAGAGCCCTAAAAACTTCAAAAAGCTCTGAAAATAAAGTGAAATGAATCTTATTTAATAGTGTTGGTGACAGGAATATTTAGTATTTGAATTCTAAAAAGCCCTGTTTTCACAAAGGAGGGCCAATTTGATTATGGTTGTTGGAAATTTATTTTTTATGGATTTCAAGGAGCAGATATTTTAATTTGCATATTTTTTGGATTTATTCACTTTTAATTAATACAGAGTGCTATTTTCATTTTGTATACTTTTTTTTATTTTAGAAAGTATCTATATGCCTTGTTCACTAATTTATATTTGATAATGAGATTTCTGGCAAAGAAATATGTTGTCAGAATGTATTCTATTTATTAATAGAAGAGTTACTGTGCAAATGTTTTATAATTAAGAATCTGCTTGCTTTAAAACTATCATTTTAGCAGCTATAGAGTTGTCAAGCTCAATGATGTAGCAGATGGTAGTTTAGTTTAGGTCACTGTGTAGTCAGAACTACCTCCAAATCTTCCTAAGTATAAAGAGTCTTATATGTTCTCTCCTTTATAATGGGATATCCATTTAAAATAAGGGAGGAAACTGTTTTGTGTTACCTTATAGCAGCAATTTTCAACTGATGCCGCAAGGATTTTTAAAACGTGCAATACCTGACTATTTAGTCAGGGCCACTGACCTCTTTTCTCTTAGATTGTCAATAAAAAAATGACAACAGCTAGTACAACAATAGCCATCTGATGTGAATTAATAAAAATTATATTTATTATTTTTGTCATATCGGCATACAACATACTTTTTGATGTGCCGCAGAATTTTAGTAATTAGTTTATGTGTGCCTTTAAATGAAAACGATGGAAAATGGCTGCCTCGTAGGATTGTGCCTGGATAGTCTGTAGGGGGTATGTGGGAGCCACACTGTTGAGTGTACTTTTATGCCATCTGCAGTGGGAAGGGCTGCTGACGAAAGTGCTTTCTGTTATTATCAGGGCTTTTGTTGCATTCTATCAATGGGCTTAATTTGGGGGTAATTTTTGCTTTACCTTTTCTTTTCTGTTTTAGGTTGTGAGGACAGTATTATCTGATTCACCACAGCTCTCTACGGGAAAAGAAGTAAAATTAGAGGAACTGATTGACTCTCTAGTTTCTAACCCATTCTTAACTAGGAAACAAATTCCCCGAACTCCAGAAAACTTGAGTAAGTTAATAATGTTTTCTATCACTTATTTTCTTTTTTATATATTAAAACTATGGTCTGACAAATCTTTTGGAAGCTCACTTTAAAACTCTTTTACTGCCCTAGCTGGTTTGGCTCAGTGGCTAGAGCGTTGACCTTCGGACTGAAGGGTCCCCCGTTCAGTTCTGGTCAAGGGCACATGCCCAGGTTGTGGACTCAATCCCAGTAGGGGGTGTGCAGGAGGCAGCCGATTAATGATTCTCTCTCATCATTGATGTTTCTGTCTCCTTTTCCCTTCCTCTCTGAAATCAACAAAAATATATTAAAAAACAAAAACTCTTTTACTTAAGTTTAGTGGCAATGGGTTTTTGTTTTGACGTAAGGGATTTTTATCGAAGTATTACATGTGGGCACTCTCACTTATATGGCAGTCCTCTTCAGTAAAATTATTTTGCCCTGATACTGTACAATTTTGTTTTTTGTTTTACTTGACTTTTTCCTGGAAAATATTTTAGTTGATCACTTAAAAAATCCTCTGCCTTCACATCTGATCTGTGATCAATATTTATAGAGTATAGAGGTTTGATCTCCCAGGCAGTAACCAGCAGCATCAGCCAAAAACTGTGTGCTCAGAGATCTTCCCTACCTCTCTTAAGCCGGCCAGAATGCCCAATACATTTTTAAAAAATATGTTTTTATTTATTTCAGAGAGGGAGGGAGGGAGAGATAGAAACATCAATGATGAGAGAGAATCATTGATCGGCTGCCTCCTGCACACCCTCCAGTGGGGATTGAGCCCACAACCCAGGCATGTACCCTTGACTGGAATCGAACCTGGGACCCTTCAGTCCATAGGCCAACACTCTATCCACTGAGCCAAACTGGCTAGGGGCCAATAAATTTTTTTTAATAACTTATAATTTGTGTAGATAAAGTTCTGATACTGTCCTTATGTAGGCACATCATCCTGGTTGAGTGGTTAAATATAATTTCCATTTTGCTGCTAGAAATAATATATTCAAATTTAAATTGATCACTTCAGGTTGAATTGAATCACAAAGCCTAACACACTGTTTTTGCAAAGTTATATTGAACACAACCTTGCTCATTTGTCAACATATTGTTTATGGATGCTTTTATGCTACAGTGGCAGAGTTAAATAGTTGATGTAGACCACATGGCCTGCAAAGCCTAAAATATTACTTACTCTCTGGCCTTTTACAGAAAAGGTTTGCTGAACTCTGTCCAAAATATCTTTTTGATACATACAATTTGTATGTGCTGTGTGAAAGTATATGTACATTTCAGGAATAGGTTTTGTTATTTGTGTGTGATTAGTTGGAGATAAGTTCTTTGATCTTGTTGGGCTTTGGTATATTGTGGAGCCTTCTCATTCAGCTAGCATATCTGTGGAACATATACTCAGTAGCTTTATCTTGAGCACTAGAAATGAAATGTTTATTTGCATGCTGTGTTTGGGAATATTGGTAACTTATGGGTTTTTTTTCTCCCCCTTTAATTAGTCAGTGATATTAGGAGCTCATGGAGAAAAGCTATTAAAATAGAAGATAACAGAAGTACAGAATCAATTCAAATGGATACTGAACATAGAGAAAGTTTTAAGGATATTGATTTTGGCATATTACATGAAACTCTTCCAGAAGATGTTGGTCATTTAAGTCTTAATAGCTCCAGTAGTACAGAGGCCAATTTCAAACTGGAACCAAATAGTCCTATGAACAGTAGTGTTTTCTCAGAAGATGTTGTGGGAGAAAGACAGACTACTCCAAAATCAGACTCCCATGTACAGGCTATTTACAGTACATATGAGGCTCTGAAAAAATCTCTTATCAAGAAAAAGGAAGAAACTTACCTCTTTAATTCTGAAATACCTGAAAGACACAAACAAGAATTGAGCCCTGCTCCTCAAACCATGCAAACAGATGATATGCTTAACCTGCTGGACACTCAAGATTTGCATACTGACTATACAAAACCATCTTTACGAATGTCCCCTGGTGAAAGAAAACGGTCTCTTTCACCACTAATTAAGTTTTCTCCAGTGGAACAAAGATTGGGGACCACGAGGCCATGTAGTCTTGGAGAACTTCCACCTTATTTAAAAGGTAAGATTAAATAAACCTGTGCGTGTTAACTTACTAAAGTTTCTCTCAACTTCTTATAAAAATAGTAAACAATGAATGCTATATGATCTTTGTTAATGTGACAAAATATGCTCATTCTTTTGGCTAGGATGAGATAAGTGTACCCATCACTATTACGGGTACACTTTCAGAATCTCTAGTGATGTGTATGTGGTTTACAATTAGTCTGGGATGGTTTAAAAACAAACCAAAAACTTGAAACCTATTGCTTTTGTAATACAAACTAATAAAGGTAAATTTCATCAAAATCTTCTTGGTTACTGGAAGATGGTTCTAAAAAAGTTGAGAAACACTGTTAAATATCATTTTTGTAATATAATATCTGTGATTTGCTTTAAAATAAATTTGGTGTGGGTGGGATGATAAAACAAGGTCAGTGTATTAGTTTTCTAGGTCTACCAAAGCAAACTGAGTGGCTTAAGTTGAAATTTATTGTCTCTGCAAATAAGTTTTGGAGGCTAGAAACCAGCCTCAAAGTGTTGGCAAGAACCATGCTCTCTGAAGCCACTAGACTAGAGGAAGATCCTTCTTGCCTCTTCTGGTAGCCTCAGGTGTTCTTTGGCTTGTGGCAGCAAAACTCTATACTTGCTCTGCCTTCCTCCTCACATGGCGTTCTCCCTCGTGTGTCTCTGCACTTTCTTATAAGGGTCCGTCCTACTCTACAGTGACCTCATCTTAACTGATCATATCTGCAGTGACCTTATTGGAAACTTCAACATATCTGTGTGGGGGACACAATTTAACTCATTAATAGTTAGTATTAAATAATTATTGAATTATTGAAGCAAACTACATTAGGTTAATCATAATTCTCTTTTATATATGTTTGAAAATTTTCAACGTAAAGAGTTAAAAAAACTGCTCTTAAAGCATGTTAGAACAGATATGGGTCTGGTGATAATTCATTATATGTCACTCTGATTTGCCCATGATAATTAAAAACTGGTATATTGAAAAGTATTCTAAGAGGGTTAAAAAAAAAAGTATTCTAGGAGGGATATATTGATATTCTCTGGAGAATACCTCAGTGAGAATGATGGTAATTTTATCATAGTTAAATATATATATGTGAACTTTATCCTTAAGAAGACTGAAATTTGCTACTACTTGGAGCCTGTGCTATTTGATTTTTTTGGTAATGTTTGTGTATCCTTTTCTCTTTTTTAAAATCAATTTTGCAGAAGCAGAAATCTTGAATAAGAGCCTTGATGCAAAAGAATCGCCGTCTGAGTTGAAGAGATAATTTACTTACGTTGCACACTTCAGTTGAAGCAAGTTGATTTAAAAATAGACTTATAGCCCTAGCTGATGTGGCTCAGTAGGTTGAGCATCCTCCCATGAAATGAGAAGTCACCGGTTCGATTCCTGGTCAGGGCACATGCCCCGGTTGCTGGCTTGTAGGAATTGTGCAGGAGGTAGCTGGTTGATGTTTCTCTTGCACATTGGTGTTTCTCTCCCTCTCCTTTTCTCTCGCTAAAATAAATAAAAACAACACAAAAACACCTCAGACTTATAGGGGTGAGTGGAGGTGGAGGAGTTATAGAGGGGATAAATGGTGATGAAAAAAAAACAAAGCCAAAAAAATTTAAAAGACCCCCAAAACTGACATTTTTCAAGGTCTAAAAAGTCTTAAATAATTCCCTTTAGCCTCTTCTAATGTTTTTAGGTAAGTGGAGTTGAAATGTGAAGTATTTGGAAAGCAAACATCAAGTTATGTGAAGCCATTTTGATTTCTTGAATAATCTTATAAGCATTAAGAAAATGGCAAAGTAGTAGTTAAATTTACTATAATTTCAGTGAACTAACATAAGGATGAGTAGTTTTTGATGTACATTTATTACATGGTTAAGATAATAGCCATTGAATACATTGATCTTTCATTTTAGGGAAATATAGAACTTTTATTATTTCTTAATGAAACATTCTGGTACCAACAAAAAAAATAAAAGAGAAAAATAGTGCTTTGAGCTGTGTAGTCAAAAGGACAAAGTTTGGGAAGCTCTAAATAGGTTTCATGATTGATTATTCAAGTAGGTTGATGCTGAAAAATGATATTTTATGGAATAAAGTGCATGTGGTATGTGAAGACTGGAGCAGAATGAATTTAATAAAGGAAAAAGATGGAAGATGACTAGACACTTTTAAGGAATACTATCAAACTGAATCCATTCATTGGGTTGTATAGCAGATTTATATTTAGTCTAATTTAGACTATGAGAATTTAACTTAACCCTACTTTTATATTTTAACAGAAAAGAATGCAAATTAAAAAATGTCTGTGTGTTTTCTTTTATTGGGGGGCAGGCGGTGAGGGCACTGTTTTGTGGGAAAGGAGCTAATTTTGATTATATTGCTTTCTTCCTCAGTTCCCCAAAGCCTACAGAACAGTCTCAAAATAACTTGAGAAAACTGAATTTGGGGTTAAATTACTTGTTCAGTGTCACACAGCTAAGTCAGTGGTAAAGCTAGGATTTGACCCTATTTTCTTTCCTTAATAAACCACAAGTAACTAAAAGGCCAGGACAGTAGGATATGGCTCAGAAATGGGAGTCAGATGTAAGGCCTCTTGTACAAAACCCTGCCTCACTCAGCCATGGTGTCTGGCCGAGAAAAGGGCTTGTCTCTAGAATCAAGTGAGTATATCCCATAGCTCTCCATGAATCAGGAGGAATGAGTACACACTGAAAGACATAGCACCAACAGTACCCCTCTATCTTGTCCCAACTCTTAACCATTAAAATCATGTCCACCTGCCAAGAAACTGACAGGGGGAGGAGAAAAGGGGAGGGGAGAGTTCTGGAAGTAGGTGGGCTTAATTATCTTTCACTCATTTTGGGCTTCTCTAAGTTGTTTGTTCAATCCCAGTTTGAAGGCCAGTCTGTGAGAAACGACAGAAAAAAGCACATATTTTGCAGTGGGAAAAAAAAAAAGCTCCTAAGGTGCTATATTCCTTTATTAGTTAATAGAACAAATAAGGGACTTTATAGGTATACTGGGAAACTAAGTTCTCTAGTCTAACTTAAGAAAACTCAGTATCTGTAAATCCAAAATTAATGTTAGGAAGGATAGGGCGTCATCTACTAAGTACCAGAGCCATTACTAGTCACTTAATATATATGATTTCATCTAATTCTTACCCTGTTAAGATAGTGATTATTATACCTGTTTTGTAGATGGGCTGAAGCCAGGGAGCTTACATGACTTGTCTTAACCTCTAGAGTGCCGGTTCCTCTTTCCCCAAAAGTGCCAGGAGTGGGAGCGCTATCGCGCTCCTCCTGCAGTGTCACTATTAGATGCTAGTTTTTCACTCTTTATGGACAGATGGCACCTAAGTGCAGATTACTTATGATGCCGAATGTTTGTAGTTCTAAAATTGACCACTGTCATTTATCTACCTAATTTTCATAATTTTTTCCCTAAACTGCTGTAAAAGCAGCAAAAATGCCTTGGCAATTTTGGCATAGTTCCTAGGATATTGGTTGGCACTAAAAGGGTTAAATGGACTCAGGGAATCACCTGCAATACATAGATTCTATAGGTCTAAAATGGGGATTAGGAATCTGCATTTTAAATATACTTCCTTGGTAATTATCAGACTAAGAGCTAACCCTAGCCAAGTTAGCTCAGTTGGTTAGAGCATCATCCTGATATGCTAAAGTTGAGGGCTCAATCCTCAGTCTAACCAACAGAGCCACCCCACCAGGGCAGTCAATTTTATCTAAAGGAAAAACAGGAATTCTTGAGACCTGTATAAAAGGAAACCCTATTTTTTCCTACTCGGAATAAACTAAAATATGTTTAAGGACATTTTCCTCAATGTAAGGAAAGTGTATGCTAAAGTAAAATTCTCTTTTACATGTTACATATGCATAGTTCTCCCTAGTGAATGTCAAGTCTACATCCTAAATTTAAAATATTTGTGGGTCCCCTATGAGACTATTTGTAAATATGTTCTACATGCTCTAGTACTAAACAAACATTCAATATTGTATCACTTGGCTATGGAACTTGCTAGATATAAAAAAGAACCATGCCCTTCAAACCACAAAATGATCACATATAACCAGTAACTTGATCAACAAAAATTTGTGAGATTCAGATACAAGCATTTTGTTACTGCCATTTTAATTATTAGAGTCACTAATGTGGTACTTTAAAAAGTACATTTATACCTTCAGAGTTTTTTTCATCTGGAACCTTTATAGTAACTTATTGCCAAAGGCTCCAAGTAGATGAGTTTAATTACTTGCATCTGGTTAGCTTCTTGCTCTTCACAGGTAGGGGACCTTGTCATCCACATACAGCTGTAAAGTTGTATTGCTTATATTTAATCTGTATACAGAGCTAATGTCTCATTTGTAAAAAGAGGTGAGAGGAGTTGATCAGAGGTTTCTTGGCTCTAAAATATGTAGATTGCTTTAATCTTTAAGGCAACTGGAAAGGTACATTTTAGATCTGTTTTCTCATTTCACCATACCACATTGCCAGTCCAAATTAGGAATCTTATCTGTCCCTCAAAGTAGTTAATCTAAGAATTGGATTCAGTATTATCCAATTTCCAGGCAAATGCAGATGGGAAAGTGATCTTGCCCAAAAGTGACCTAACCACTATTGAGAGAAATTATTTAACTTACTGGGCTTCAGTTTCCTCCTCCTATAAAGGGAATTATATAAAGTAATGTTCATACACTTCAAAAGCTAGGATTTTTATGATTAACACTTATCAGTGGGATAGTAATGGGATGTAATAGGAAAGGGGGAGGATCTGTAATCATATTGCCTAGGTTCAGCTCTATTAGGCCATACCAATTTTCTCATTTATTAAAGTAGAGATAAAAGTAATTTACTTCATAGGTTGTGAGGATTAATAAGAAAATGCACATCAAGTGTTAAGAATACCTGGCATTTAGTAAGGGTTCAATATGTTGCTAGGCTCCATGTCCAGTAATTTTGGAGTATGTGTGTGGGGTTGGGGCAAAAAGAATGGCTTAGGTGGTGGTATTGCTAGCTGACACAGTACTGAGTATGTGCCAGGCACCATTCTAAATGCTTTCTATGTTTTAATTGAGTCCTTTTAACAATCCTATTTTGTAGTGCTATTCTTATCCACATTTTATAAATGAGAAAACAAAACCCAACAGCAAAATTAAATACCTTGCCCGGGTTACAGAGCTAGTAAGTGAAGGCACTAGAAAGAATACCAACTCAGCTCAGGGGGTCTAGCTCCAGATTCAATGTTCAATCACTGTTACAGTTGCTATGAAACATCCCTCAGGTGATGGGGGGGGCTAAGATCACAAAATCAAATTTACCAGTAAACCAATACTTGTGGGCAGGCAGAGTCTTTAGATTTACATATTAACCCCTTCAAATTATTTCAAATAAGACCATATTTTAAATTGCTAACAGCAAATGTTTATTTATGACTGAAGCCAAGAAGAATTTATAAATGCATTTTAATATCTTGCTGATAAAATAGTAACATTCCACCTTTGCAATCTTGCAAGGAATACAGGAAGATATTGTAAAGGCTTTGATGTGTATATCTATTACAACCAGGTAATCGGAACACACACGCACACCACACACACCACCTACTTTAGTGTTACACCATACCAACTTTTCAGAAAGGCCATCTTAAAGCTCTACTGGATAGCTGAGGAAAGAGTGTCCGAGATTTAAAGAATGGGGAGCAGGGAAGAGATGGAAGTAGTAAGCAGCACACAACTGAAAGCCCACTTCGAAGCACACGACATTATGAATACTAAAAGGATGCGGGGGAGGGAGGGAGGGAAGGCATTTCAGCATCTTCAGAGAGGGCATTTGGCAACATTCAACGCATGAGGAGGCTGTGCTTGGGACCATCCACCCTCTCCAGCTTCTCAAAGTGTTTCCTGGCATTGCGAATGTTGATCAGCGTGGCCGCAGACGGGATCGACGGATCCGACATCACCACCATCACGTACGTGTTTGAGGTGAAGATGTCGATGAAAGCGGCGAAGTTGGAATTTCTAACTTCCATGCTCTGGAAAGAAGCGGCCAATTTACTGCAGCTCAGCTTGAACTGCTTGATGATGTTGCTGATCTTCTCAAATCGGTGCACGTCGCGCTGCTCTTTGCACTGGTAATGGGAAATGACCAGGAACGTCGCTCTCTCGAACAGCAGCACTTCGTCGGCCTCAATAATTTGGGCAAAATTCCTCAGGTTCATCTCCAGCTGCTGGACGTTGGGAATCAGCTGGTAGACAATGCTGGACCAGGCTTTGTAGAGCGTCTCGTCCCAGATGGAGGTTCGGAAACAAGCGCACTCCAGGGGGCGAGACAAGCGCCGGAGGTCTTCCTCTCGCTCCTTGAAAATCAGGTCACGCTGATCCTCCTGAACCAGATCCATTTTGTGCACCAGGCAGAAGATTTTGGCATCAGGCGAGTTCTGGAGGATGGCCTCCAGACACGACTGGTAGTAATGCATGTCCTTCTCCAGTTCGCGGCTCTCCACGTCGAACACGTAAATCAGCACCTCGACGTTACGGAAGATGTTGTCTCGCTGGCTGGTGAAGTAGTTTTCCATGAAGGTGTCCTGCCCGCCACAGTCCCACAGGTTCAGCACCAGGTTGCCCAGAAACCGGACGTGGGAGTGCTCCACATCGATGGTGGCACCCAGGCGCCGGGTGTCGCGAGCGATGTAATTTGCAAAGATAATCGACCTCATGCTGGTCTTTCCCGACCCGCTCTTCCCCATCAACAGCACCTTTTTCTTCATGGCTGTATTGGGCATCACCCGCCGGGAGCCGCCGCGGACTGGGCCTCAGGGCGCGGCCTAACTGCAGCGCGGAGGGAAGGAGGGAGCGGCCGGGCGTCGCGGGGGCTCCGCAGGCTGGGCCGCGCGGCGGGGCAGGCGGGGAGGCCGGGAGAGCGAGCTGGGGGCGGCGAGGCCCGGCGGGGTGAGCTCTGCGCGGGAGAGAGGAGCAAACGGCTGCAGCAGCTCGGGAGACCGCTCGCCTTCCGGTGAGGAAAGCCGCTGCGTCTCCGCGGCCGCCCACTTCCGGCGGCGATCTCGCGAGAACTGCCGCGCTGGGCCGTCCCGGCCTCAGGGGCTTTGATCAACTGCTCTTTTAATGAAACCGAGCAGAGGCCCCGGAGCGAGAAAATGGAAGGGGAGCCCGGGATTCTAGTGTTCGGTTCTTCTATTTCAGCTGGGTTCAGGGTCGCAAAGGTGTGCGCGTGCGGTCGTTTGGGAGAGTGCTGCCACCTCGCGGCCAGCCCACCCTGCGCCGTGACGCGGGGCTGGAAGAGCGCGGTGTGTCGGGTGGTCTGGCGGGGCGGGAGGCCGGTGACGCCGCGGGGGGAGGAGCTCCGGCCCGGCCAGGCCTCCCCGGAGTCCCGGGTTTACTGAGGACCAGGGCGGGGCCAGCGACTACAGCACCGACGAGGAAAGGGAGCCTTCGAGAAGTGAAGTGACGGCCCAGGGCTCCCGCGCCGCACCGGGCGACACCCCGACTCCCACTGGGTGCCTTTTCCACTCGGAAGTTCCTTCCTCACACCTGCCTATCCGGTCAGCTCAGACTTAGCGTTTACAGTCAGCACCCAGAGCTCGAGGAAACTGTAATGTGGAACCTGAGCATTAGCTCAGCCCTCACAATGACCCTGTGCACAAATAACCCGATTTCCAGTGAGTAAATCAAGCTCAGAGGGGGTTAAGTAACATTGGCAAGTTATACACCTATTAAGTGAAGAAATGCAATTTTAAAAAATACAAATAGTATCTTTAAGGTGCACAACATGATTTGATAATATACAGCGAAATGATTACGACAGTCAAGCTAATAAACATAATACCTTTGTGGTGAGAGTATCTGAAATCCACTCGTAGAAAATTTCCAGTATGCGATACAGTATTAACTACAGTCACCATGCTTTAGGCGAGCTCTCCATCCTACATCGTGCAACCCCCATTTTCCCCACCTCCCTTCCCCCGTTAACCAGCCTGCTCTCTGCCACTATATATATAAGATTCTGCCTTAAGCGAGGCCATGCAAGCTTTTTTTCCTTGCTCTGTCTGGTTTATTTCACTGAGCATAATGGCCTCCAGTTTCATCCATATTGTTGCAAATGGCAGGATCTCCTTTTTTATTTAATTTTTTTTTATTGATTAAGGTATTACATGTGTGTCCTTATCCGCCCACTGCCCCCCCCCCCCCACACGCCCCACTCATGCCCTCACCCCCTGGTGTCTGTGTCCATTGGTTGGGCTTATGTGCGTGAATACAAGTCCTTTGGTTGATCTCTCCCCCTTACCCCCACCCTCCCCTACCTTCCCTTAAAGGCTGAATAATACTAATATTACATTTATTCATATAAAGCATCATTTCTCTTTTAATGTAAAAAGCTTACTTTCTGTTTAAAAGTTAATACACTTGCAGTCTAAGTCACCTAGAATATTCTTTAACACCATAGTCTAAAAATAGATCAGATATTAACATAGATTTTAGCTAAAATGTATCAATAGCAGAATTCCTGCTGTCCCATGGATAGGTTGAACATTTTTATTTTTAGCATTTGAGCTATTTAAATTCTTCTAGTATTTATGTTGGATTATAGTGATGTTTCCCCCCAGTTTTATTGAGATACAGTTGACATTTAACATTGCATTTATTTTAGGTGTACAACATAATGATTTTATATATAGCCAAATAACTACTACAATAAGTTTAGTTAACACCCCTGACCTCAACATATTTAAAATTTTTCTTATGATGAGAATTTTTTAGGTCTACTCTTAGCAAATTTCACATGTACAATGCAGTATTGTTAACTATGACCACCAAGTAGTACATTACATTCTTAGAACTTATCTTTAAGTGGAAGTTCATACCTTTTCTTTTAATATTATTATTATTATTATTATTATTATTTTTAAATTCTCACCCAAGGATATTTTTCCATTGATTTTTAGAGAGAGTGGAAGAGAGAGGGAAAGAGAGAGAAACGCTGATATGAAACATATGGATTGGTTGCCTCCTGCACATGGCCTGGCAGGGCCCAGGCTGTGGAGGAGCCTGCCACAGAGGTACATGCCCTTGACCGGAATTGAATTCAAGACCCTTTGGTTCGCAGGCCGACACTTTACCCACTGAGTCAAACTGGCCAGGGTGGAAGTTTGTACCTTTTGACCATCTCCACTCATTTTACTCACTCCCCAACCTCTACCTCTGGCAATCACCAATCTTTTTTCTGTGCTAATGAGTTTTTTATTTTATTTTTTAGGTTCCACTATTAGTGAGATCATACAGTATTTGTCTTTCTCTGTCTGACTTATTTCCTTAGCATAATGCCTTCTAGGTTCATCCCTGTTGTTGCAAATGGCAGGATTTCTTTCCTTTTTATGACTGAAAAATTATCTGTCACATTTTCTTCTCCATTCATCTATGAACATTTGCATTGTTTCCATATCTTGACTATCTCTATATAAAAGCCTAATATGCAAAGTGTCTCCTCAGGAGTTCAACCAGCCAGGAGTTCGATCGCTTGCTATGATGTATGCTGACCACCAGGGAAGGGAGGCCCAGGCCAGCAGTCAGCAGCTGCTAGGGACCCTACCCATGCATGAATTTCGTGCACTGGGCCTCTAGTTATAAATAATCCTGCAGTGATCATGGGGGGTGGGGGGAGGGTGTTACACATATCTTTTTAAGATAGTGATTTTATTTTCTTTGAATATATGACCAGAAGTGGGATTGCTGAGTCATATGGTAGTTCTATTTAATTTTTTTAAAAAATTGTTTTTATTGTCAAAAGTATTTCAGATGTCCCGTTTTATTCCTCGTTGACTCTCTTCACCCCACACCAGACCCTTCACCCCCAGACCTTCACTGCACTATATTTTTAATTTTTTAAGGAAACACCATATTGTTTGTCACAGAGGCTGCACTGGTTTTTATTTTTCAGTCTGTTAATGTGGTAAATCACATTGATTTGAATACATTAAAACAACATTGCATTCTAGGGATAAATTGCAGTTGGTCGTGGTGTATAATCTTTTTGATGTGTTGTTAAATTTGGTTTGTTACTATTTTATTATGGACTTTTGTATCTGTTAATTTCCTTTTTTCTTTTCTTTTTGTGGTACCTATCTGGCTTTGCTATCAAGGTGATGCTGGCCTCATAAAATCAGTTTGAAACAATCCTTCAAACAATCTTTATGCCACTGATGTTGCCAATTCATAAATATTCAGGAGGTTCTGTGGCAAAAATAATGCTTCTTTCTGGCTTTCCTACTGCTGGCTCAGGATTCAGCTTTCTTATGTCAGCTAAGTGAATAGCATTCTTCCTTGTGCTTTTCTGCTTCCCCAAATTTGATGTTATTATCTCATATCCTGACTTTGTCCTTACACTCTCATCCCATTACTCTCATTTTAATGGAATTTTGGAGAAAGATAAATTCATGTGTTCAATCTACCACCTTTTTTTGGAAATGAGAGAAATCTTGACTTAAATTATTCAAAACTAAATGATACTTATTTATTTATTTATTTATTTTTCACTTATTAAAAGAGTATTACCTTAAGTACTCTACTGGAAACAAATACAGTTTCTGAACTCAAACACTTGAAGATCACATTTGAGGACAGGCACAAACTATAATATAGCTCATAATTGGTAACAACAGCGTTAAAAATAACATGACGAGAGGTGGGAGACATTTTCTCTGGTGTAGGACTGATGACAAGATCAGCATATATACTTTTTTTTTGCATATGCATTTTGGGGAATGAAGGACAAGATAGTAAAGTCTGTGGACATTTATTTTTGCTGTCTTTCAAAGATGTCGTCTATAAGAACCCATCAACTAAATTAATAGTATTAGATTGAACACATCCAAATAATATTAGGTTGAACCAAATGAAATCATTATTTCTGTAGATCAAAAAAGTGAATGTTGACAGGTCAATCAATCAATGAAAAATAGTTTTCTATTGCTGTGTAACAAATTACCACAGATTGGGCAGCTTAAAATAAAACACTAATTCACAGTTGGGTAGATCAGATTTCTGGGTTAGCTCCACTGGATTCTCTGATTAGGATCTCACAAACCAAAAACAGGGTGGGGCAGGATCTTATCTGGAGGCTCTGTAGAAGAATCCGCTTCATAAGTTTACTAAGATTGTTGGTAGAATTCAGTTCCTTACAGTTGTTGCCAGGGGTTGGTCTCAGAGCCACATACAGTGACTCTTCAGTCCTTGCATGTGGACCCCTCCATCTTCAATGCAGCAATGGTGTATTGAATCTTTCCTCGTGCCTTAAATCTCTCTGACTTCTGCCACAAGCCTGAGAAAGCTCTTTCTTTTAAAGGATTCATCTGATTTATTAGGCCCATCCAGATAATTTCTTTATTAACTCAAGTCAATTGATTATTATTCTTAATTACATCTGCAAAATCCCTTTCCAAATATAACTAATCAAGGCTTGAGCTGTTCATATGAGAATGGGAAATCATGGGGTGGGGGGAAATTTTAGAATTTTGTCTACAACATATATTAAATGTCTTGGTTGTAAAATCCTTAATTACCATAATTATATTATTCCTGACCTAGAACCCTTTTCCAGCTACAAGATGTCCATGAGAGGATGTGGTGTATTTTCAAAACTGACAAACCTTGAAGGATTTTTCTAATGTATTCAGTGTAGTCAGTGTTCTCCTAATACAGGGGTCCTCAAACTACGGCCCACGGGCCACATGCAGCCCCCGCTGGGTGTTTTTGCCGCTGCTGCCTGTTGCTTAGCAGCCGGCTCATCCTGAGCCCATAGTGCGCATGTGTGGAATGTGCGCCGCGCTCTCTGACTCCCCTCCTTTCTGTCTCTCAACTCCTCCTCTCAGTCTCGGAGTCACGAGCTTGCCTGTGCAGAGCCTGCTGCTGCCTGGGTGGCGGTTTGATTATCCCTCTCCCGACAGTGAGTGCTTGATGTTTCTCTCTCACATCAATGCTTCTCTCTCTTCTTCTCTCAGGAACTGAACTTACAAGGCCCTGCTTCCTTTGAACCCCAGCAGCAGGGTGAGGCTTTGGGGGACACAGACACATAAGAGGAGGAACTGGATTGTCTGGCCTGGGGCAGGAACTCGGGGGCAGCAACTCGGGGGCAGCTTTCTCCCAGAGGAAGGTGCAGGAATCATTGTTCCTATGCTGGGCCCTCCCTGGTCGCAGGGCTGACTGGCAACCAATTCTGTTTGCTCCACCCTGGTGATAAAAAACTAAATGATATTTTGATAATGGTACCGAGGGGTACTATTTGCAAGGAATTTTAACTTAAAAATGTTTTATTGAGGCATAATTTGCACACTATAAAATCCATCTATGTATATAAGTGTATATTCCATTACTACAGCTCAGTTTTAGACTATTTCTGCCAACCCCAAAAGTTCCTGCCCTAGCTGGTTTGGCTCAGTGGATAGAGTGTTGGCCTGCGAACTGAAGGGTCCTAGCTTCAGTGCTGGTCAGGGGCACATACCTGGGTTGCCGGCTGGATTCCCAGTATGGGGAGTGTAGGCAGCTGATCACTGATTCTCTCTCATCATTGATGTTTCTATCTCTCTGTCCCTTTTCCTTCCTGTCTGAAATCAATAAAAATATATGAAAAAATAAAAAAAGTTCCCTTGTCTTTGTTTGCCACCAGTCTCTGCTCCCACCCTGAGACCTAGGCAGTCACTTCTACTTTCTGTCTTTATCAATTTGCCTTCTTTAGAAATTTCATATAAGTGGAATCATACAATATATAGTTAAAAAAATTTTGCTTCTTTCTCTTAGCATAAAGTTTTTGAGGTTCATCCATATTGTAGCATGTATTAAAATTCCAATTATTTTTGCTGAATAGTATTCCATACACTACTGTATTTTGTTTGTTCATTCACCAGCTAATGGAAATTGGGATTATTTACAGTTTTTATGTTATTAGGAATAATGCTTCTATGAATGTTCATGTTAAAGTTTTTGTGTGGACATATGTTTCATATCTTTTGGGTAAATACCTATGAGTGGAATTGCTGGGTCATGTGGTAAGTATATGTTTAACTTTTTAAGAAATTGTCAAACTATTTTCTAAAGCAGCTGTACCATTTTACACTCTTATCAGGAATGTATGAGAGTTCCACTTTATTCACATCCTTGGCAACAATGTTGACTGATAGCATTCTAATGAATATGAAGGGGAGTCTCATTATGGTTGTGATTTACAGATCCTTAATGATTATTAATGTCATGCATTTTGTTGGGGGTCCTGAAGACCACCCCCAGGCTCAATGATTTGTTAGGAGAATTCAGAGGACTCAGTATGTTGTCATACTAATGGCTTTGATTTATTACAGTGAAAGGATCATAGCAAAGGGAAAAGGCGAATGGGGTGAAGTCTGGAGGAAATCAGGCACAGGTTTCCAAAAGTTCTTTCCCAGTGAAATCACACAGGATGTGCTTAATTCTTCCAAGCAATGAGTTGTGACAAAACATGTGAAATGTCTACAAGGAAATCTCATTAGGGACTCATGGCCCAGGGTTTTTATTGGGGGCTGGCCATACCAGCACCATTTACCTAGCATGCACCAGAATTCCAGGTTCCCAGAAGGAAAGTAGGTGGTCAGCATAAACCACATTGCTTGTGAACAGTTTAGGCACAGTGAGCCATTATTATCAGGGGATGGCGAGAACTCTCCCCAAATCGAAGTTCTTAGCCAAGGGCAATCCTTGCAAGGACTTTCCAAGGATAGCAGTTTCAGGCTTGCTATGTTAACTCTTTTCTGCACAAGCATCTTTTCATGTGCTTATTGGCATTCATATATTTTCTTTGGTGAAATCTCTCAAAACCTCTTGCTCTTTTTTAATTGGGTTGTGTTATTACGAGCTGTAAGAGTTCTTTGTATATTCTGGATACAAGTTCTTTATCAGGTAAGTGATTTGCAAGTATTTCTCCCAGTCTGTACTTATCTTTTCATTCTCTTAACAGGGTCTTTTGAAGAGTAAATTATCATTAGTTTTATGGATTATGTCTAACTGAAGGTCACAAAGATTTAGTTATTTGCTTTCATCTAAATATTTTATAATTTTAGGTTTTACATTTAAGTATGTGAAACATTTAACAAATGTTTTTGTTTCTTTCAGGGAGAGAGAGATAGAAACATCAATGATGAGAATCATTGATCATCTGCCTCCTGCACATCCCCTACTGGGGATTGAACCCTCAACCTGGGCACATGCCCTGACTAGGAATGGAACTGTGATCTCCTGGTTCATAGGTTGATGCTCAACCACTGAGCCACACCAACTGGGCAGTGTGTGATGAATTTTTTAGTTAATTTTTGTCTGAAGTGATGTCATGGTATAAGTTTTCTTTTTTCCTTGTATTGGATGTCCAATCATCTCAGCATCATCGAAAGAACATCCTTTCCTCATTGAATGGCTTTGCTACCTTTTTTTGAAATCAATAGACCATAACTGTAAGAATTTAATTATGAACTCTCCATTCTGTTCCTTGATTTATATGTCTTTCTTTAGTCAATATCATACCATCTTGATTAACTTAGTTATAATTTTGATAATGTGTAGAAATTGGGTGGTTTAAGTCCTCTTTGTTGTTCTTTTTCAGAATTATCTGGCTATTCTAGGTCCTTTGACTTTCTATATAAAATTTTAGAATAAGCATGCCAATTTCTATTTAAAACGTTTGCTGGGATTTTGATAGGTATCGCATTGAATCTATAAATCAATTTGGGGAGAATCGCCTTTTTAACAATATTGCATATTTTGATCTATGCACATGATATCTCTCTCAGTTCACTTAGATCTGAATTTATCTCAGCAGTGGTTTGTAGCTTTCACAATAACAGTTTTGTACTTATAGGGGTAAATTTATTTCCACATGTTTTAATCATTTTGATGCTCTTATGAATCAAATTGTTTTATTAATTTAACTTTTGGATTGTTTATTGCTAGTATATAGAAATTCAATTGATCTTTTGTAATTGATCTTATCTCCTGCAGCCTTGCTTAACTTGTTTCTTAACAGTTTTTTTTAAAAAAAAGAATTTTTAGGATTTTCTACATATAAGATCATGTCATCTGCAAATACAGTTTAGTATTTTCTACATAGAGAGTTATGTTATCTGTAAATGCTGTTTTATTTTTTCCTTTTCAATCTGGATGACTTTAAGTTTTGTTTTTTTTTACTCCACTGGTGATAATCTCCAGTAGGGTGCTGAATAGAAGTGGTGAGAACAGACATCTGGTCTAGTTCATTACATCAGGGGAGAAGCCTTCAGTCTTATTACTAGGCATGATGGCAACTGTAGTTTTTTTGTAAATGCCTTTTTCAGGTTGAGGAAATTCCCTTCTTTTATTAATTTCTTGAGGATTTTTATCAAGAATGAGCACTGGATTGTGTCAAATGCCTTTTCTACATCTATTGAGAAGATGAAATATCTATTGTCCTTTATTCTATTGGTGTGGTGTATTACATTAATTGATTTTCCAGTGTCACAACAACCTTGTATTCCTGGGATAAACTTCTCTTGGTCATGGCATATAATCCTTCTTATATGTTGCTGGTTTCAGTTTGCTAGTATTTAAAAAGGATTTTTATATTTATATTCACGAGAGATATTGATCTGTAGTTTTTGTGTGACAGTTTTGTCTGGTTTTGGAATTCATTCTGGCCTCATGGGATGAATTGAGAAGTTTCCCTTCTCTATTTTCTAAAAGAGTATGCATAGGATTGGTGTTATTTATTCCTCAAATATTTGATAGGATTCACTTATTCCTTATTTTTCCTTCTTGATACTTACAATAGTTTGTAATGATACACTTTGGCAATATTTTGGTCATCTACTTCTCTCTCTAATTAAGTTGCACGAGGGTACTGTCCTTGTCTCCATCCTTCAGTACCCTGGCTCATCTGAGGGTGTTTGTGGAATAAATGAATGGTCAAATGGTAGAGGTCCAGTTTGTGTATTATGATGGGCTAGTCTTCGGTTGGTGCCAATGAAGGTTGGCAATCTAAAATAGTTAAGGATGCTAAAAAGACGGTGTTTTGCTAAAGTGCTTTATGCTGAGAGGAGTAACTATAGATTTTCAACAATTTTCTACAAAGAGTAGATTTTCAGATAGTATATAGCAATGAGTTTGGGGTTGGGTAGGTTATAAGGCAGCCGTGGGCAAACTACGGCCTGTCCGGCCCGTTTGAAATGAATAAAACTAAAAAAAGAAAAAAAGACCGTACCCTTTTATGTAATGATGTTTACTTTGAATTTATATTAGTTCACGCAAACACTCCATCCATGCTTTTGTTCCGGTCCTCCGGTTCAGTTTAAGAACCCATTGGGGCCCTCGAGTCAAAAAGTTTGCCCACCCCTGTTATAAGGCCACAGAATAAAATTTGTGTAGTTTCACAGAGTATAAATTTTATGAAAAGACTTTGGGGAAAATATTAAATAATATAGAGAAGTAAATGTAAAATTTTAAGATCAAATACCATTTGTAGTGGTCTCTAAGATCTCCAGCTTACCTTATTCATTCTTTCTCTTTTTCTTGGGTGGGTCAGTTTAAAAAGAAAGACCTGGAAAAGTCTGAATCCCAGTTCTCATACTTAATAGCTATATCATCTTTTTTCTGTTTTGCTTTTTTTGTTAATTCTCATCCACGAATATTTTTTCCCATTGATTTTTTTAGAGACAGTGGAAAGGAGTGTGTGTGTGTGTGTGGGGAGGGCAGAAAGAGAGAGAAAGAAACATCGATGTGAGAGAGACGCATCAATTGGTTGCCTCCTGCATAAGCCCCAACTGGGGCTGGGGATCGAACCTGAAACTCAGGTATGTGCCCTTGACTGGGAATTGAACCCAAGACCCTTCGGTGCATGGGCCAACACTCTAACCACTGAGAACACTGACCAGGGCTAGCTGTGTCATCTTGAGTGAGTTTACCTCCTAGGTTCAGTGTTCTTGTAATATGGGTCTGATAGATTTATGTTAATTTTAAGAGAGCTTATGGGAAAGTATTGGAGTATATAATGCATAGCAAGTGACAGTAAATTTTTTATAGGGAAGGATATTTTGGAACAGAGAGAGGTGTTTAAATGAGTTGGCTGGAACTAAAAAAAACATGGGCAGTAAGCGTAACAAGGGTGGCAGGGGACGTTGTCCTGCCTAGCACCAGCTCTCCAGGAATGCCCATGGTGAATTAGTGTTGAGGCTTATTTGTCCGCACCACCTTGTCTTTCAAAATCTCCACCCTCTGTTGAGGGCAGGGATGGGAGAAGTTGGGAGTGCCATGGGTTGTTGACAAGGCTGCTATCCACAAGAGCAGTTTGCTTGGGGGTGGTTCTCATCAAAGTCCAGGGGCATGAAGAGGACATCCTTCTGGAAGATTCATGGACAATGTTTAGTCAGCTGCCAAGAGAAGGCTGGTGTTCAGTACTGTAGTTCCTCTGTAAGGGCCATGTGATTGATGTTCCCTGTCAGTGGGTAGGGATTGCATTCATGCTTTGCCTTGCCTTCCACTACCTCCCATCTCGCCATCTTGTCCACCAGGTTTCCATCCTCCCCTTTAGGACCCTGACCTCCTACCAGGAAGGCTAGGAGCAGCTTCACTCTCCACTGTTCTTCTTTTCTGTTTTTAAAATCCTCATCCGAGGATATTTTTCCATTGATTTTTAGAGAGAGTGGAAGAGGGAAGACAGAGAAAAATAAAGATGTGAGAGAAACACATTGATTGGTTGCCTCCTGTGCACACCCCAACCAGGGCTGGCAGGGGAGGATCCTGCAACCGAGGTACGTGCCCTTGACCGGAATCGAACCTGGAACCTTTCAGTCCGAAGGCTGACGCTCTATCCACTGAGCCAAACCGGCCAGGGCCCCTCCACTGTTCTTAAGAACAATCAGTAAGCTTGCTCCCCCTCTAATCCACCTTTTTTACTTTCTACAGTTGGGGTTGGCAAACATTCTCTGTAAAAAGTCATATAGTAAACATTTTAACTTTTGAGGGCCAGGAAGCAAATTCAGGAATATTTTCACAAATTCTTGACAAAATTCTATTTATGGGTACTGAAATTTGAATTTTATTATTTCATTTGTCATGTAATATTCCTTTAATACGTTTCAACCACTAAAAAACATAAAAACCATTATTAGCTTGCTGGTCAAACAAAAAACAGGTGGCCGGCTGAATTTGGCGGGCAGGCAATAGTTTGCTGACCTCTGTTCTGCAGCCTACCATGGCAGAAACCCCCCCAAATAACCTCTGAATATTAAGTCTCCTCAAGTCTAATAATCCTCTGACTGACTGACACACTTTTACACTAAACGAAGGGGGAGAGTTAGGAAGTGTGGGAAAGAAAAATAAGCATGCGGATGGTCAATACTTGAAGCTCCCATTTCTTATAACCAGGAAGTCATAATGTTTAATTCCACACAACCTATCAGAGCAGTGTAAACTAGAGTCCCAGGCTAGAGATCTGGGCAGGACCTGTGGTGGTTCTCAGGACCAGGTAAGCTGAAATACTATACCAGGGGAAGGCTCCTTAGAGAAGGCAAAAGAATCTTGAAAGCGGTGTTTCTAAAAGTGTGGTTTTCCACGCGGCAGCATCAATAGCCCTTGTTAGCTTGTTAGATACAAAATTCTCCTCCCACCCCAGACCTACTGAATCAGAGGCTCTGGGGTGAGCCCTGGCAATCGTATTTGTACCAAGCCAGCTGATTCTAATGCACAAAACTTAACCCGGTCCCGCTGCCCCAGCATTGTTAGCACCTGGGAAGTGACTGAACACCCTACCCAGGGAGCAACGGCCAGGTGCCCTGAGACGCGTTGTTCTCAAGCGTGCGGGGTCTATGGGTGGAGCCAAAGGGATTGATTTCGGCAAGAAAGACCTGGAAACGGTATTTAAGGCCAGCCTTCCGGAAGTCAAAGGATCCCTTTCTATCAGAAAGGGCGCTATGGTCCTTAGAGCTAGAAAATGCCACCCAATGTGGTGACAGCCCTTTTGCACAGGTGACCACGGCATCTGCTGACCTGCTCACCCACGAGCTTTCCAAAGTCGGCTCGCCTTTCACTTCAGGTTTCTCCAAGTTCCAATGAGCCCTTGTCCTGGGCCTGCCAGGTGAGGCGCGGGGAGCTTTCTGACCTCACAGACGGCCCCTGTGACATCATGGCCACCAGAGGCGAGCCTCCTGGCCCCGGTGACGTCACAGAGGCCCCGCGGGTCCCGTGCTGCGGCTTCCAGGGCCGGGCCAGCTGCTCCTGGCGCAGTTGGGCCTGCAGAGGCCGGCGGCTAGGTGCATGCACCGGGAGCTCGCGGGGCTGGCGCTGCCCAGGCTCCGTGCTTCTCTCGCGTAAGGCCAGCTCAGGAAGGGGAACAGACAACAGGATTTTGCAAAAGGCCATTTAAGTTGTCTTTGGCGTGAATATTCAGAACAGTTGCCAAGGCCCTTGAGACCTTGTGCACCCCCGTTGAGGCGGTTGGGGTCTCCGAGGCGGCGACGGCGGGGCATGCCTCCCGATGGCCCCGATGAAGAGGAAGTGCATCTGCGACCTGTGCTCCTGCGGGTAAGGTGACCGCGTCCGTCCGGGCCAAGGACCCGGGAGCCTGGGTTCTCTGACACCGAAGCCAGGCTGAGCTCTAACCCTGTGCCGCCGCATCAGGCAGCATCGCGGCGGATTCATCCACTTGTCAACCTTTTCTAGGCTGCGGTGCTGTCAGCCAGCGTTCTGCACGGCGTTCAGCAGGCTGGTGAAGGTGCAGTCAGGCCTTGCCCACTCTTCCTCTCGCCAGAGCTGTGCGCGGGTTGCAAATGGTCCCAGCCCCTTCCCGCAGCCCAGGAAGTAGCGGCCGAGGCTAGGAACCCCCTGGCCAGCTGGGGATGAGTCTTGTTACTTTTGTTGGGCGTTTGGAAGGGGATGGGCTGGGGAAGAGGAGTCCTTTACTGTAACAGAGTTTCTTACTCAGAAATGATTGCTCCGTTGTCAGAGAGGTGTAAGGTGTTTGTACAACTTGTTACCACGGTGGCGTAGCATGGAATGAGAGCAAGGAAAAGAAATTATTTTTGCACTTCCTTGTCCTGGCCCTGCTAGGTGTGTCTCCTGGTCAGCTGTCCTTGAGGACCATGTCTGGCTGAAGCTGGGCAAAGGCAGGTGGTCCCAGGGACAAGGCCTCGGTTTTGTCACTGTTCTGTAGCTGGCTCCCCGCCTGTATCTCAGTGTCTGAGATGCCCCCCACCCCACCTGCTTTTCAGGACAAATGGGAGCTGCTGGTCTGGGAACAGATCAGAAGTGGGCACTGGGGTCAGCTCCTCGGGCTGTTACCAACTGTGGGGTCTTGGGCAGGAAACTGAACTCCAGGATTCTCTAGGCATTAAATGAGTTAATGTATGTGGGACTCCTGCTAGTGGATTGTGTGTAGTATATGCCAGCATCTTGAAATCTGCAAACATTGCTTGTTAACTGTAGTGTGTTACATGAATATAAAAAATTGCACCAGTCATTAGGACAGTGGTTCTCAACCTTCTGGCCCTTTAAATACAGTTCCTCATGTTGTGACCCAACCATAAAATTATTTTCGTTGCTACTTCATAACTGTAATGTTGCTACTGTTATGAATTGTAATGTAAATATCTGATATGCAGGATGGTCTTAGGCGACCCCTGTGAAAGGGTCGTTCGACTGCCAAAGGGGTCGCGGCCCACAGGTTGAGAACCGCTGCATTAGGAGCACGAAGGGCACTCAATACTGGGCTAGAAACCTCACCCATTTCTGGAAGGTTCTCAACCCTGGCTGCTCATGAGAGTCACCTGGGGCTTTAAACTGCCCCCTGTTGCCCAGGTGGTTTAAATCATCCTCTCTGAGGGTGGGCCAAGCTCTTTAGCTGATTCTGACCACTTCCCAGGACTGGGACCCACTGAATTAGCTCACATTACAAACATGGGTCCTCCTTTTAAGTTTTGTGAGATGGGACCAGCACAGTGTTTTAGTCTAGGACTAATTTTCCAAATTAGCAAAACCTCGAAGGCTCACCCTCCTCTGGGGCCCCTTGCATCATCTCCTGCCTCCTCGAGGTATTCAGACTGGGTTTACCTTGCACTGTTGTAGGCACTGAGATGGAAGTACATGGCATCGTCTCCATTTCTGCACAGCTGACAATCTAGTGAGGAAGGCAGCGACGCGTGTTTAAGGGGTGCAGGCATACGCAGCGAGGCGACGCCCTCCCGCCCCTGTAGGAAGTGTACTTCTCTGGATGTTCTCCCCAACGCTGCCCTCTTTCCTCCCTGGAAAGGGGCTGTTTGCCAGCAGAGGCAGAGCCTGTCCTCAGGCCTCTTCTCCTTTCCTGCCTCCTCCCGTGTCTACCCCTCTGCTCCGTGGTTTCAGCCAACAGTTGGGTTTGACTCTCCCACCCACCAGCCTCTCTTTTTATTTTTCACTCTCATTTCACTTCTGAAAGTGCTTGTTGACTCATCTGACTCTCTCATCAACCTCAACCTCAACCACCTTCATTCCCCTGTCCCACTCCCACAGTTATCTGCCTCTTTTTTGGTGCCAACACCCTTCCACTTACCCAGGGTTTAAAGATTCGAGTCATCTCTTATCTTTCCCCATCTCCAGCATTTACTCTTTTCCAAAGTCTGGTGCCCTCCTCCTTTGAAATCTTTCCATTGGTCCTTCCCCCACTCTCCATCTCCATTGGTCCCTTCTTGGGTCTCTCAGTTTTATGTTTGGAAACTGGTTCTAACGTGCCTTTCTGACTTTCCCGTGAGTCCCTTACATACAACTACCCCTCAAGTCAGGCTGGGCTTCCCGGGACCCCCTGAGCAAACCGCATGACCTCCCAGCTCTGCTCCTTGTCCTTGCTGCCCCTCTCTAAAATGCCCGTGTCCCCTCCTGCTGCTGCATGTCCTTTTAAGGCCCCGTTTCAGTCACAAATCTCCCATTGACCCAGCCCTGTAGCTCCCCATCAGAGGGCTCCCCACTCCCTGTGTTCTTGGCTCTAGTTCCATGTCTACATGCTCTCTCGCCCCCATTTGATTGTACACTCCTGGAGAGCAGAGGCTGTATTTTCTGCTTTTGTGTGCGCGCTGCAGAATACACACTGGTCTCCATATAGTAGTCAAAACGCATCTTTTTGAATGAATAGGTTTTTGTTTGTGAAGGTGATAATATCAGAATGGATTAGGGAGGCAAGATCTGTAACTGTTCTGTCCCGTAGGGTAGCCACTAGTCACATGTGGTAAATTTATCTAAATTAATTAAAATAAAAAAAATTGAAATGCTAATTCCTTGGTCACACTGGCCACGTTTCAAGTGTTCAGTGTGTGGTGGTTACTCTACTGGACAGTACAGACAGGGAACGTTTCCGTCATGGCACAAAGTCACACTCATGGAGAGTCTCATTATTTGGAAGCCTTCGTTGTCCTCACCCCCCAATCAGATCTGCTCTGAGGTGGGTTGGGATGGAATGAAAGGGATTTTATTGGTGTTTTCTAAGTTCCAGAAGTCGATGATTTTTGACCTTTTCAGCCTGAGGTAAATCATGTGAAAGAAGTCTGCTTGTCAGAAGAGAGAGCCCTGCAGTGGGAGAGGGGGGACTTGGGGTTTCTGAGTGAGTCTGTTGATCTCTGGGCTTCAGTTCCTGCAATGAACTGAAAACTAATGGAGGCTCCTGGGCTGCCGGGGAAGGAGAGAAACCCACATCTCTTCCTCGTATTACCCGCTTCATCGTTCTCCTAAAGCAGGAGTGGGCAACCCCCTGGCACGCGTGCCAAACATGGCACGCCAGTAACTTTTGCTGGCATGTGAAACCCTCTCTTATAATCTTCCATTTACATTTTTTCCCCTTAATATCTACTTTCTTATTTTTCAGATAAATTCAGTGTAGGTGCATCTTAGATAATTTTACATAACAAGTTATCTTAAAGACCATAGACATGGATTGACGAGAGAGGGGGAGAGCAATTTCTATGCCTCTGCCTTACCTCTCCCTGCCTTCCTAGATCCGACCAGTGTTTTGGTTTCATCCACATACACTTGTGAATCTTTGTTCTCAGTGATGAATTTTGTTAAGTCTCGTAATAGGAGTAGCCTGACGGATGAAAGTAGTAGCTCATGCATATCTCTGAAGGTCACGAAATATAAACCTGATGTAAAATCTCTGTCATTAGTGATGCAGCAGCAAAAGTCCCACTGATAATATCAAACGGAGTCATAAAGTTTTCTGTCGGACTATCAGTGTGCATGTATACATTAAAAAATAAATGTATTTTTCATCATCATATACTGTGTTTTTGTCGCTCGAATGAATTTTATTATTTCTTCAAGGTTCTTCACATACGTACACCTTAAGAGATATCAAGTAGGCGTAACATGTTCTCAAAAAATTAGGGTTGGCACGCAGAAGAATTTTGAGTCAGAGATTTTGCTGGTTTTGGCACGCACTCACATAAAGGTTGCCCACCCCTGTCCTAAAGCTTTGTTTGAGCAAAGAGTTCTTTAATGTCTTTTCAACTTTAATTTTGAAGACTTTGTTGTTAGTGGGGACGCTGGGGATGCACAGAAAGCTTGGATAGGAAGGCTTCCTTCTTTCTGTAGTAGCTGTTGTCACTCTGGGAACCCTTAGTGCTCCTGGAGCAAGTTTTTTCTTTTGGCCACAAGATGGCAGCCTTTCCCCAACCAATTCTCTTAAACCCGACCAGCCTAAAATGGAAAAACAACAACACAAAACACCCTTGGAGTTCTGTATTTTCCTTTAGTTTAATCCTTTATAGATTTACCTTATTAAGTTTTCTAAAATGAGCAATTAGTATTTAAGGCCCAGAAGAACTCAGGAAGTGGTCTACCTTGAGGAGTAGATCACAGATTACAAAGTGAAGGTGTTTCAAGTATCTGAACCTAAAGATTCCAACCACTCATAAAACTTTGTAATGAGCTTTGCTGGCTTTAAAAAACCAGACATTTTTTACTGTATCAAGTTCAAGGCTGTCCCTCCACAACGACACTCCACTTGACAATCAAAATCTGGCACTTGAAATTATTACCAAAAATGTTCTCTCCTTTTCAATACAATCGGCGCCAATGAGCAAAAATATTCATGAGTTGTAGAAATAGGGTAAAATGAGCAGTTTTTAAAAAAAATCAAACTCTACCACTTAGTTATCTTGACACAAGAGCTACATTGGTGGTTTGGAGTGACCCTACTTTTGTATGAGAGGATAATATTTCCAATTATATCTGAATACCCCCAGCATTTCCTATTACTGAAAAATGCCACCCATCACAGTTTTCAGTATTATACCACTGTACATTTCTGTAGTGTCTTGAAAAATTTAAAAGCACTTACTCACATATTATTATCTTACTGGGGGGTCCCTCAACATGGGAAGCATTACTTAGTTTGGAAATTTGATTCCTTAATCTTAGCTTCCATTTTTCCCTGGGGATGTTTTCTGTTTACTGAGCTGTTCTTGTCCCAAATTACTAAATTGGAAATGAGGAGAGGTTTTTGGGGGAGCTGTAGATAAGTGAAATGTTAATCAGCTTTTAAAGCTGAAAGGGATCTTAGTGGCCTTTAGTGCTTTTATTTTACAGATAAGGAAATTAAAGTATTGAGATTCATTTTAATGTACAGGAACACATTTTGTTAAGATTCAGGCACGATTTAGGTCAATCAATTAAATTTCATTTTTCTCCTGTGTATCAGACACCGGGCTGGTTCTTACAATTTATAGTCAGTGGTCTGTTTTCTAGTCACACGGGGCCATTTTTGACTACAGATTACAATATGAAGGCTCTCATCCAATCGATCAATAGTATCTGATGTAAAAAAAAAAAGTATGACTCTAAAAAGCCTTTTAATAAGGTAATATAAGTGGCAAATCTCTCTCCTGAGATTAAAATGTAGCAACCCCCACCCCTTTTTTGAAATTCTTGTGCAAAAAAAAAAAAAAAAAAAGCAGTTAATCAAGGGATTGATATAGCTTACTTTTATATCTGATTATTTTACGGCTAGCAGTGCACCATTTTAAAGACTTTGTGCAGTCTTGCAGGAAATTCCAGGACTGGCTAATGTATCATGAAATATTTATGTAGCGTTGGTAGTATGCACAGCATTTCATAAAAAGGTAGTCCCATAGAGGACTTGCAAATTGCTGAAAAGGATGTGGATTTGGCCCCTTCACTGTGCTTGGGGAGGAAGGTGATCTCAGGGGCAGCCATGTATCTGCAACTTAAATCAGTTATGTTAACCAGGGAGGAACTTGTTATTTTAATTTTGGAAAATATTTTCTTCACATTGATGGAAATTTCCTTAACCTTCGATTTTATTTTCTTAGAGTCTCTGTTACAAATTAAGAGGAAGGAAAAAAAATCGAGGAATTGGTTTGATGTTACATGTTTCAAGAAGAATTCTTGTTTTTAATTTAAATAAAATTGACTTCATAAATTCTGATTAAGAAAAAAAAAAAAAGGCACAGCTTTTAATAGATGCTTGCTGGTGACTTTTTATCTTTAGCAGATTCCAGAGAGAGAAGCCAAGGGAAAGAAAGAATCCCTTTCACTTTAACATTGAATAGAGTTGTAGAATTTGTGCACTTTTTGTGTTGTTACATCTCCTTAAAAATGATTGCATTTTTGTGATATAAGAATCAATGTTCAATTGTTCAAATATGCCTTTCATCTAATAAAATGAGTATGGTAGTGTGTATAATTAAATGTCAGGTATCATAAAACAACAGAGAACTTAGTAGTGATTGAAATTACTGTAGTTAAAATGATCTACCAAATCTGATAGTCTGCAAATTGGTCAGTTTAGAGTACCCCCGCTCTAATTGTATCTTGCTTGGGAAGGTTCAACATCATTCCCTCCACTGGTAGGTACTAAAATATTTTCGACGGGCCTTCAGGTGATTTATTTTACTTGGATAGGGGACATGTCTCATGGGGGAAAGGTACGAAGCTTCAAATGAATGAGACCAATAAAATAAGTGATGTTGGATTTCAGAGGTGGAAGAGATCACTGTGGGAGTGGGGAGCAGGGAGAACTGTAGGAGGGGACATGACATGCTTGGGGTGATCAGGAAAGTGAGGGCTAGAGTCAGACTGCCCGTTTCAGAGCCTGGCTCGGCCACATTTTAACTGTGTGAACTTGTGCAAGTCATTGAGTCTTTCTGTGAAACAGATAATAACAGTACGTACCTTGTTCTTAGGGTAGGCGTGAGGATTAGGTGGGAGAGGAGCAGAGACCTGGCATTTACGGTGAACTCCGAAGGGAAAGCTTATGCTAGGGACAGCGTTGTGCATACCTGCTGCAGGGGCCCATACCAGCTGCCGGTGGTCTCAGAGACATGGAGACAGCACATCCACATGAGTGCTTGAGCCAGAAGCTCCATGGAGGCAAATGGCATGGGGACCCTTAAATATCTCTGAATGTGAACTCTGAATTTGAGCAGGCAAATAAGATAGATAAAAGAGACTTCTTCCCAAAAGAAGTAGCATTTCTCTCTTTTTTTTTTAATATATATATATTTTATTGATTTTTTACAGAGAGGAAGGGAGAGAGATAGAGAGTTAGAAACATCGATGAGAGAGTAACATTGATCAGCTGCCTCCTGCACATCTCCCACTGGGGATATGCCCGCAACCCAGGTACATGCCCTTGACCGGAATCGAACCTGGGACCTCTCAGTCCGCAGGCCGACGCTCTATCCACTGAGCAAAACCGGCTTCGGCAGCATTTCTCTTTTTTTCTGTTAAAATAAATATACAATATCTGAATTAGGCCAACTTAAGTCTGTTAGTCAATTAGAACTTCTGAATGGATTTGTAGTTTGTTAATATTTCCTTAAAAGTATCTCATTTTTATTCCATTCTTATTTTTCTTTATTTTAAAAAAAATATGCTTAAAAATATGTTTTATTGATTTCAGAGAGGAAGAAAGAGGGACAGAGAGAGAAACATCAGCGATGAGAGAGGATCATTGATCGGCTGCCTCCTGCACGCCCCGTACTGGGGATCGAGCCCACAACCCAGGCATGTGTCCTTGCTGAGAATCAAACCTGTGTGCCTCAGTGTTCTTATCTGTAAAATGGAGATAATAGAGCCCAGCTCACAGGGTTGTTGTGAGGATTGAGTCAGTATTAAGTAAACCAATAGAACAGTCCGTGGTAAGGCTAGGTAAGTGTTACTGAATAAGTAAAATACAAAGATGCCGGTCTGTTCTAGGCAGTGGGGCCTCAAAAGGGCCGAACAAGACCTCTGCTCTCATGAGGAGCTTGCCGTGTTGGCGAGAGTCCTAATTTAGTTTACTCGCTGGCAGATAATCATAAGTGGTCTGTAGATAATTAAAACAGGGCGACTCGAGTAAGTGCTTGGGGACTTAGTTAAGTGGGGATAGGGATGGCCCCTAAAGACTTACTCTGCTCTTCACACAGCTGGGGGGGGGGGGGGGGCTCGGCCCTCCCAGAGCCTCTACCCTTGGGTCCAGCAGTGATTATAGTTCTCAAGTTCAGACGGACACAAACAAACATGAGGTTATGTTTCTGTTCAGTCTAGAGCAGCGGTTCTCATCCTTCCTAACGCCGCGACCCTTTAATACAGTTAGTTCTTCATGTTGTGGTGACCCCCAACCATAAAATTATTTTCGTTGCTACTTCATAACTGTACTGTTGCTACTGTTATGAATCGTAATGTAAATATCGGACATGCAGGATGTATTTTCATTGTTACAGATTGAACATAATTAAAGCATAGTGATTAATCACAAAAACAATATGTAATTATATATGTGTTTTCCGATGGTCTTAGGTGACCCCTGTGAAAGGGTTGTTTGACCCCCAAAGGGGTCGCGACCTACAGGCTGAGAACCATTGGTTTAGAGCTTTCCAAGTCTTAAGCAATGACCTGGGATTAAAGGCATCCTTACTGCCTGGCATAGCATACTCCACCGTCTGTTCAATTGTCGTCTTCACCAGCTCATTCAAAGTAACTGCGGAGCGCCTATGATTGTTTCTCTCAAAGGAAAGGGCAGTTTCTAAATAGCTGTCAAATTAACCACTTTTCCATATATTTTGGATATTGAGAATATATAAAAGTTTCTCTGATGTTAACAAACTGAGTTTATTATGTCGGGGTTAAGTTAATTTCTGCCTGTGCTGGTCAGTTACTTACTTTTAGGAACACTATCCTTTATGTGATGATTATTTTGAAAAGTCAAAACTTTTCCCCTTAACTGGTCATTTTCTCTTTCAAGTATGACGTATTTCAACTCTGTTCTCCAAATAAAAGTGTACATAATATCTGTGAACATGAGCTCAAAATGAAAAGCAAAGAATTAGTTGAATACCTTGTTCTTCTGTCCTGCTTCAAATGGGTATACCAGGGAAAGAGCACGGGGCAGCGAGTTAGTGTGTTTGAATTGAGTCCTGGTTTTGATTCATTATAAGCTTTGTGAACTTGTACAGGTTCTTTAACATCTCTAAACTTAAAAACCAGTAATCATGACCCATCTATTTTTTGTTTTGTTCTTTGGTAATAGCTATCCTGGCACGTATGAGGTGGTATCTCATTATGGTGGTGTTTTGTGTTTCCCTGATGATTAGTGACATTAAATATTTTTTCACATACCTGTGTCTGTTCAAGTCCTTGGCCCATTTAAAAAATCGTTTTTAAAAAAATATATATTTTTTATTGATTTCAGAGAGGAAGGGAGAGGGAGATAGAAACATTAATTATGGGAGAGAATCACTAATGGGCTACCTCCTGCACACCCCCTATTGGGGATTGAGCCTGCAACCTGGGCATGTGCCCTGACCAGGAGTTGAACTCTGACTTCTGGATTCATGGGTCAACACAACCACTGAACTACACTGGTCAGTTTAAAATCAGGTCATTCTTTTTGCTATGGAGCTATAGGAGTTCCTTATATATTTTGGAGAGTAACCCCTTATCAGATATATGATTTGGAAATATTTCCTCCCAATCTGTAGGTTGCCTTTTTACACACACACACACACACACACACACACACACACATACACACACACATATATATATATATATACTAGAGGCCCGGTGAACAAAAATTTGTGCACTGGCGGGGGAGGTGAGGTGGGGAGGGTGTCCCTCAGCCCCACTTGTGCCCTCTTACAGTCTGCGACCCCTCGGGAGATAACCACCTGTTGGCTTAGGTCTGCTCCCCAGGTGGCAGATGGCAGGCCTGATCCCTCGGTGCCTGCCCCGCCTTCCCGGGTCGCGCACACGGCAGGGCTGATCCGGGGGTTGGGGTGCCACCCCGGGTCGCGCACATGGCAGGGCCGATCGGGAGTTGGGGCGCCACCCCGGGTTGGGCCGCACATGGACGCCTGCTGCCCCGGGTCGCAGATAGCAGGCCCAGATGGCGGCAGGGCAGGCGGGATGACACTATCCCGCCTGCCTGCTGTATGCAAATTAGCCGCCATCTTTGTTGGCAGTTAATTTGCATATCATGTTGATTAGCCAATGGGAGGCGTAGCGAAGGTATGGTCAATTACCATGTTTGTCTATTATTAGATAGGATAAATAAATAAATAAATAAATAAATAAATAAATTTCGGAGAGGAAGGGAGAGGGGGAGAGATAAAAAAATCAATGATGAGAGAGAATCACTGATTGCCCTCCCCCCCCTCCTGCTTTTAGTGGGAATGCAAAATGGTTCAGCCACTGTGGAAAACAGTATGGTGGTTCCTCAAAAAATTAAAAATAGAACTACCATATGATCCAACAACCCCAGTTCTGAGTATTTTATAAGAAGAATTGATGTCAGAATCTTAGAGATATTGGCATTCCCATGTTTATTGTAGCATTATTCACAATAGCCAACATGTGGAAACAGCCTAAATGTCTATTAATGGATGAATAAGAAAATGTGGTATATGCATACAATGGAATACTGTCTTAAAAGAAGGAAATCATGCAATATATGACAACTTGGATGAACCTTAAGTAAAATAAGCCAGTCACAGAAACAAATACTGCATGATTCTATTCAGCTGAGTTACTTAAAATAGTCTAATCCATAGAATTAGAGAGTGGAATGGTGGTCTGTTGGAGGCTGAAGGCAGGGGGAATGGGGAGTTACTGATCAATAAGCATCAAGTTTCAGTTGTACAAGATGAATAATCTCTAGAGATCTGTAGTACAATGTTGCACCTATGGTCAGTAATACTGTATTGTTCATTGAAACTTTTAAGAGGGTAGCTCTCATGTTGTATTCTTACAACAATAAAATAAAAATAAAAAATTAATGATCATCAGACAATGAGGTAGCCCCCGAACTCTATAATGGTGTTTTCCTAGGCCCCAAAAGTTCCCACCTAGGGTTCTGACAGTGTCTGCAGAGTTCTTCTGGAGCCTCTGCTGGTGGCCTCAGAAGTGAGGGAGAAGTGGAGGTGTGTCCCAGAGCTGAATTTTCTAAAAATTATTGAATGGCCACTTGGAATGAATGAATGTCCTTTTTGGGCCCCATGGATTCTTGGGAGCGTGCCTGATCCAGTTTCCTCTCAGCGCTCTGACTTCCTCTGCACATTGGCCATGTATGGCTGCCCAGCCCTAGCTTTACACCACTTCTCGTTTCAGGTAACCAAGGAGATTAATTAGAGTTAAGTCACCATTTCCACACTTCAAGGAGAAGAGGGTCTGGTTGGGACGGCTTATGATGTGATTCCTAAGGTTTCCAGGGTTCTTTCTATGGGCCAATCAACCGAGTTCGGGGGCCGTGGGGTTACGTAAACTGGGCATCTGGGGGAGGGGGCTGCTTTGTGTAATAGGGGTACAGGTAGGAAAAAATGATTAGAAGAGGAAATGATTGGCCTCTTCAGGACTCTTGCCAAAACATCCTTGTAGATAGAGTTGGTGAAAGATGGATTAGATGATAGTATAATCAGGTAGTACCCAGCTCATTGAACAAGCAGGCCCATAAAGTGTCATTTGATGGCTTTTTGCCTGCTTGGAAAAATATCACGAGCACTAGGCCATAGGACTCCATCGTTAGCCTTGTCTTGTTCAAGATTTTTATCAAAACTTGGATGAAGATGTAGAAGTTACCCTTATTAATGTACTGAAAACACAAAATGGGAAGAATATAGCAAGAATGATAGATGATAGTATCAAGATTCAAAATTATCTTGACAGGCTGGAATGCCGGGCCCCAAACCAAGCAGAAACGTAGGAGTAAACATGAAGTTCTACATTTGGGATGAAAAATCAATTATCCATATTCATAATGGAGGAGTTTGTCTTGGCCATAGTCTGTGAAAAGGTCTTTGGGTTTTATTTAACCACAGTTTAATATGATCTGATGCTATGACGTGGCTGCTAAGAATCATTAACTTTGTTTCAGGCTGAAGGGAAGGAGGGTGTCCAGGTCCGAGATGTAATTACTTCATTGGATTTTGGTTTGGTTAGACCACAACTGAAGGATGTTTTCCCATTTGGAAATGTCATTTTTCGGGGATACCAGCCAGTGACCAGGAGGGCCAGGTTAAGGGGAATGTATTCTGGAGGTGAGACAACTTGAACTTGATAGGATCAGGGGATGGATAGTCCACCAGCATTTGAAAGGCTGGATTCTGCAGAGGAGGGCCTGCGCTTGTTCCGGGTTATTTAGAGGGTAGAATTAAGACCACTGAAGGTCACTTCATGAAAATGGATTTTGAGTCAATACAAATAAAGAAGAATTTTGTAGCAGAACCGTAGGTTGTGTGCCTGCCAGGATGCTGTGGAAAGGATCCCTGCATCGGACAGGAGGTTTGACAAAATGATCTCTAGGGTCCCTTTCAACACTAAAAACCCAGATTTCTGGAAAAGGGGAAGAGCATTTATTTTACTATGATGATTGAACTTGAAAGACTACTACAGAGCAAAGAACTATGGGTACATGTGATATGAAGATAAGCTGAGATCCATATGTGCCTGAAAAACCAAGGAAATTAAGAGGGGTGTTAAGGCATTTCTATTTAACACATAAAGCACATGTGTAGACTTCAGCCTCCTTTCTGTATCCACCGTTCCCACTGAACCTGCGTTTCACTTGGTGTCCCTGCTCGGCTGAGAGCCCTGTGGTGACCTTGGGTAGTGGATAAAAAAGCATCTGTCGCTTCCATGACCTTTCCTGATCATGTCTACATGTAGCAGTTCACGGAGGAGGCTTTGTGGGCTAGCCTGGGACTCTAGCCACCATTGAGGCAATGCTTTTAGGGGAAATACATATTTCAAGCTTTTAACAACCAGTGTATGGACTTTTGAAACACTCATTGCAAAGCTGGAATGTTTCTCCCTTTTCTTACACATCCCATTTCGCACCACGTCGGAGCCTTTTCTCAACTGGGCTCTGGGCTTAGAAGCCCGCCTTGCTCCTTGCTGCCAACCACGGTGGCTCCTAAAATCCTGATACTTCTGTTAATCAGGCATTCTTATTTCTCTTCCATGGCTCTGTCTAAAAATGGGTTTTACTAAGGTTCTTTCTTCCCCAAAAGGAATTAGAAGAATCTAAGAAAAATTCAGATAGCACAATTCAATAAGAAAGAAAAACATGGTGAAATGGTTCCATGTCTTCTGTCCCAACCTTACACGGTGTGTCTGCTCTGAGTCATCATCCTGTGGGATTTGGGGTTTCTGTTTTGCCGTCCCTAGCTTCTCAAGCTTCTGTTCCTGTATAAGAAGGTTTAGGAACTAGGTGTGGATATTTTGAAACGATAGTAATGTTGGTATGAAGACAGTTCCTAGAATGGTTATGCTATCAGAATTCTTGGTTGAAACAACGGACATGGACATTGTCTGGTTTAAGTAGGTTTAAATAAATGAAGGGGTATAGGACACCTCACAGAATTTTTGGGAAGGCTGGAGAGCCAAGGATGGAAGATGGGAATGTAAGGGCAGGTCAGGAAGCCAGAGCCATGGCCCAAAGCAGTCTCAAGAGACCCTCTGGTGAGGATCTGCTGATGTAACCCTGTGCCACTGGACACAGCCCTGGCCCTGCTGATGTTCCTACCTTTGGACTGAATTCTTCACTGTCACCACTTTAATTGTTTTATATCATTTATTCTACTTAAAAATTTTCAGATGGGGCTTCTGATTGGCCAGGCCTTGGTTAATCCTCCCTATGGAATTGGGCGTCGGGAGGGGTGTCTTACCTTTTTGGTTTCTTTAGTGGGAGGTACTTCTCTCACAAAATGTAGCTGCTTCATTGAGTATGGATCTCAAAAACAAAAGGTGTGTTTCTTCAAGGAAAAGAGACACAATTTTTTAAAAATGTATTTTATTGATTTTACAGAGAGGAAGGGAGAGGGATAGAGAGTTAGAAACATCAATGAGAGAGAAACATCGATCAGCTGCCTCCTGCACACTCCCCACTGGGGATGTGCCTGCAACCAAGGTACATGCCCTTGACCCGAATCGAACCTGGGACCCTTCAGTCTGCAGGCCGACGCTCTATCCACTGAGCCAAACTGGCCAGGGCAAGAGACACAATTTTAAGGCTTTCAAATCTTTCCAGTTGGTGATTAAAAGGAAGGAAGGTAAAGATGTGGCCTGTTAGGTTTTCGGCGAGGGCTGTTTAGAACCAGCCTAGACATGTGATGCCGGCACTCATCGCCCTCCATCCCGTCAGTGAGAAGTGGCTTCTGTTTTGAGCTCTGACTTGCCTCTCAATCCTTCGTGGAAAAAGTACCTCTCATCCCTCTACACCCCCCACCTCAAGCATTAGTTAAAATTCACAAGGGAAGTTTTTAATTCTTCCCAGTTCTCACTGGGCTGCTTTGTGGCCTTGTTCACTGACTCCCTAACCCCCACAGGAGCAGAGAACATCTCTCAGCATCACTGGCTTTACTTCCCCTGAGGAGCCTCCATGCTGGGAGTTCCCACATTCTACCTGCATGGGGTGGAGGTGACATCTGGTATACCTGTGACAAAACCGTGGCCTTCTGAGCAGCCTCCTCCTATGCCTTTCCTCTCAGAAAGTCTTAAATCTAAGCAAGAAGATTCCACCCAGTAACACAGGATCTTGTAGTTCTCTGCCACGTGTGGGGGCTGCCTTGACTCCTTGGTTCTGCTTTCACTCCTGCTCCTGCTGGGACCAGTCACAATGCTATTTCCACAGCATTTTTAATAAAACTCAGATCCTGTGGCTTTGATTCAAAGCCTTTGGTAGTTGTCCAGTGGTCAGTGGACAAACGTCTCGCTTATTCAAGTCCCCACCCTACCTTTCCAGCTAGTCCCGACCATGCACCCTGCATTCCAGGTTCCCCAAACTGTGCTGACACCCTCTATGCTAAGTACCCTCTGTGTGCTGACTGTACTGTTCCTGGATTCCAGACTCACCAGACTGTTCTACAGACCACTATGCAATACCCAGTTCACAAACTGGGTGCCTTTCCAGTATTTTGTCTAAAGAATGGAATTGGTTGCTAACATTATGCAAAATCTGATTTTAAAAAAGCGTGGGCTTCCAGTTGAAAAATCAAAAGATGTGGTAGCACTGTGCCCACGTTCCCAAATGGAGCAGTCAGCTCTTGCCCCGAGATGGGCCTGTTGTCTCCAGAGTGTCCTTGGATGAAGTAGGGGGAAACACTGGGAATCGTTGCCTTTCTATCTCCCACCAGAGGGCATTAGAATCTCAAAAAGTCGAAGGGACTGGAATTGCAAAGGCTGCCAGCTTGACTTTGGTACTGAGGTGAAAAAGTTATTTCGGCGCCAACCCGTTTGTGTACTGAATGGGTGTCCAGCACGCTGTGTTGTTCCTATTCACACTTTAACAAACCCCTTTCATTTGGCCTGTTTCCTCTCCATGACCTTAATTCAATTCATCTGAAAGCCAGTCGGAGGGAATCTAACGCAGCGGGCCCATAGAGCGTCTCAGCTACCTTCAGCCCAGGTAGAGGCTGTGGAAATTTGCCGGGGTCCTGATGAGGCAGCGTCCTCCCTCTCTTCCCCGCCCTGGAATTGCCTGATAGCAGAGTCAGCCTCATGGCTTACCATTCCCTGGTGGTGCTTCGCATTGGCACAGAATCTTGCTTTTTGTCAGCACCCTGAGAGCAGAGCAGTCGCTCTGGGCATGCTTAACACTAACTAGGTCGGTGGACATTGATGTGTTAGCCCAAACGCCTGTTTATTAATTAAGAATGAAACATATCTGTGGAGGGGTCCTACAAACTCATTTTTGCTGGCCAGGGTGTACTTTCTTTTAAGAAAAATTAACAGTAGAAGCCAAAATATAGCCTTCTGGTTGCTTGTCTGAGTTTTGTTCAGGGGGAACACTATGGTTTGGAGGTCCTGCTGTGCTGCTCTGAGGGCGCCCCCTAGTGGTGAGAGATGGATGGTGGCGCACCTCTGTCAGGCCTCCTGTGGGAACTGGGCTGTGGGGGCCTTGCCATATTTGCCTCTCAGACTCATCTGTGCGTCCCCTTGCCCCCGTGGTCCATGCCACATTACAGGTCAATAGCTAATGCCACCAATCAGACTATATGAACATGCAGCATTTTTCACTTTAGGGCCTCTTTCCATCTTACCTGTTACAGATGATTTTAATCCTTTAGGCCTCAGGATTTGGCAGGGCTAGAGGTGAGGACCCTTAGCCCCTCTAAGCACCTGAAGAGATCTCAGGGTTTAAGAAATGAAAGTCACTCTTATCCCTTATACGGTGACTAAGTGCATAATAAGTGGAAACAAAGATTCCAAGTCTTACTTTCTGTATTGGTTTTCGTCTCTTTGCTTGCCTTGGTTAAAACAAAGCAACTCATTATTGCCTCATTGTTTTCTCTTTCATTTTTTTTTTAATCCATCCTGGATACTGGTAAGGTTTGAAATGGTTTAATAAGAATGTGGGAATATGGGGAAAAAAAGAAGAGAAAGAGCATAAATGGTGTAGTTGGGTCAAAAAAACCTAAGGGTTTTTGAAAAAATTGGCTTTGGTTGTTAAAAATCTTGTAAGCTTTTTTTTTCTTCTTCCTGTATCAGTTTGGGTTGAATAACCTATTCATGTTCCATTAGGTAAAGCTAATAATGAATTAAATATATATACATATAAGTCTATGAATCCTATTTTTGACTTTAGTTTCCACTAATTTGCCTACAGTCAGAAAAGATGCCGACTCAGACATGAATCTTATAATCTAAGGCTTAGCTGTGGGTAGAACACAAGGAGCATGAGTGCTTATTAGGGAAAATTTTTGGCAGTTTTTATTCATGTACACGGTCTAGTTGAAGGAGAGCTTCCATGTGCTCCAGGGCGTATCCTCTTCAGTTATGTTTTGGTATTAGCATCACCCGTGGACCTGGGTTCCCAAATGCAAAGGGAGGGAGGGAGACCGGACTGCGTGGTGAAGTTGTGGCTGTGCCCATCCCTGCCTCTCCCAGCAGAAAGAATGGCAATGGGCTCAAATGCCTCGTTGGGTAGTTTTATAGGCCTTGGAGAAATCAGGTAATTAAGAAGTTATTTGGTACTGAAGCCCAGTCAGCATGTATTTAGATGCCTTTTTAATGATCTGAATTTTGCTTAGGTTTCATAGCGCTATTAGGATAAGTAGAAGACTTAATTCCTATTTTTAGGGAGTTTAAAAATCTATAGAATTGGAATACATGCATAAAACAGATAGCAATGCAGGACACCATAGTGTGGTGATTAGGTTAGATGACATGCCGGGGTTAGACAGACTTGCATTTTTTTAACGTTTCTCAGCTTTAATTTCTTGATATGTAAAATGAGGCTATTGTAAAGTTGCATGAAATAATGTATATAGAGTACTTAGCCTGACATGTGATTAACTATTCAATGTTTGGTAGATAATCATAGTGACTGGGTCTGATAAAATGTTCCTTTCTATAGTTTAATTGAGAAAGGAAGGGTGTCCCATGTCCATTGCTTATGTTATTTTCTTTGAAAGAAAATTTCCTAAAATACTGTTATATACCTTCTTGATTTGTTTTGTAAACCCCCCCCCCCCCCCAATAACAGAAAAGTGGACCCATTGATTCTGTCTTTTTAAAAACCAGTGTGCCTGCCCCAATTCTTTATCAGCTGCTTCTATTCGGGAGCATCAGCTCACCAAACAATACATATAGAGGAATAAAGAAAAGGGCATGGACTAGGACCGATAAGGAAGGGCTCAGGGTAACCCCAGAGTCTTGGGTGCTCCCAAACCTTTTGCTCCCACCTTGTTGGCCATGTTCTAAAAGACGGGGGTTTCTGCAAGTGTGGAACCCAGCTAAATGGAGTTTGTTATAGGAGTAACCCCTGGATCATCTTTATTTCCCATCAGAAGTGAGCTTGATGGAAAAAAGGAAAAAGAAAAAAAAGTGAGCTTGATGGAAAGACTAATTCATAAGCAGGTAGGAAATGCGGGTTCCAGCTGCCGGGGGAGGTCTTCAGTTACAGAAACACTTAGACCCCCCTTGGGAAGAGGACGGGGCAGAACGAGTGAAAATGAACTTCCTAGGTTTCAACTTCACAGATGGTTTTTTTAAAAAGTGAAAATGTTTATTTGTAAAAAAACAAACACACACACACACACACACACACACACACACCAACAGACAATTTTAGTGGACTTTGCCTCTTAAGAAAGTGACTGTTCTCTTTGAGGTGAGTAAAGGGAGACCTAACTGGCTTTGGTCATGAAAGAGCGTAAGAATGTGAAGACTTCTCACAGCTGTTTTAGTGGGCAGAGTCCTTCCACTTGGGGAATAGCACCACAAGAAATCTCAGTTTTCCCTGATGTTTGTTCCATTTCGTTCTGTGTACGCCTCTCTTCACAGATTTAAATACCAAATTGCTTCTGTTACTTCATAGCTTCCACCTGTGGCCTCAGGAGTTTGCACAGAGCCAAAAAAGCCTTTGCACCCTCTCACCCCTTTTGCCACATTTTACAACTGGGGGCTTCCTTTTGAGCTGTTTATGTCATCATCACTGTATCGCTGGGTATTCCTAGTTGAGTTTTTAGTTTCAGCTGACACTGTAATCTCAGAAGTGGCGGCGCTCCCCACGCTTAAAACCAACATCATCTTGGAGAGTTTTCTGCTGTGACGGTTTGGGGTGACTTAATTTTGAAACTCTCTTTTTACTTTTGTCATCTCTTCTGGGATTTATTTTCTTCATTGGGCAGATTTTTTCCCCCACATGTAAAGATTATTTTATTTCCCCCACAGATACAGAAAATTGCTTTGGCGCAATCTCGCCAGTATCAGTCTTTTATTCTCTGAACACAGAGAAGGAAAGTTATAGGCAATAAAGATGGATTAACTTCTGTCTGCCAGGGCTGCGCGGCACTGATTAAAATGAAGCATCCTTGTTTATTTGAAGGAAAAATAAGGAGTTTTGTTTGAAAGTAGCAGTTTGCTGCATGTATGAATGAGTGTGGCCATTTTGACGGAAGTGATCCATCAGTTAGCTGGGTGAATTGCTTTCAGTCTGGGATTGGTATATTTTGGGTGCTGTGATCAGCATTTGTCTACCCAAGTTGCTAAGTTGTGTGCACGCTGAAAAATGCTCCCAGAGAACTGGCCTGTCCTTGAAAAAGGGGCTGGGCACCCTCCCTCTCCCTTCTGATTTCTCTTCTCCTTCGCCCAGGGACACTGCAGAGAGGCGAAGTGGGGTTGGAGCAACAGCCTTGACAAGGGCTGGAAGGTCAGTGTGGTGGACTCGGAGAGGTCAGATGTGGGATCCAGGAAAATTTCTCCCAGCTCCTTGCTTTGATCCTGGCATCTCCTGCTCGCTGGCTCTTTGCTTCCCTCAAGAGTCCAGTGTCCTGTGGCTCAGGACCCCCATCGAGACCCCAACCCTGCCTGCCCCTTGTGTCCCAGGCTTCATGGTTACTTCTCCTTGCTTCCTCACTTCCAAACTCCCTCTTTGGCCAGTTGCAAATTGTATTTTAATTGTTTGATGACTGATTTTGTTGTATTCGCCATCGCTAGGGCAATGACACATATTTGGCTCTCAATAGCATTTAAAAAAATTTATTAAACAAATGTAATGTATAACACTGTCAAGTATTTGAATGCGTAAATGGACATTTATTTTAGTCTATTGATGGAAAGCAATCTGACTAAATGAACCCCTTATTAAAATACAAATGACTCTCTCAAACCTTTCATCAATGCTATTTCAAGGCATTATGGAAAATGTAGGCTTGAGTTTGCAGCATTTGTACCATTAACTTATTATGTTTATTTCAGCAAGAAAAAAGTGTAAAAGGAAATACAAGTTCATGGTTAAAAACTTCAAATAGTCCTCCAATCCCCTTTATCAAAGCCAACTACTGTTTTAGATTTCTTATGTATCTTTTCTGAGAGTTTCTATAAGTATACCAGCATATGTTTACATATTGGAACAGACTTTAATAATATGAGACATAATATGCCCATTGTCGTACCCATTGCTATGTAAGGCCCTGACCAAATGGACCACCTGCCTCTTCCCCCTTAGCTATCCCCAAGTAGGCCACATATTTGTCTTAAAAAAGATCTCATTCAGAATTGTGTGTTTTAGATTAACTTTATCTTTTATTTCTTAAAAAAACTTTTTAAAGTTGATTTTTAGAGGGAGACAAAGAGAAAGGGAGAGAGAAAGAGAGAAACATCCATATGAGAGTGAAACATGGATTGACTGCCTCCCATACGCTCCCCAAATGGGGATCGAGCCCTAAACCTGGGCATGTGTCCTGATAGGGAATCGAACAGGCAACCTTTCAATGCATGGGACAATGCCTGACCAACTGAGCGCCACTGGCCAGAGCTAGACCTTTATTTCTTTACATCACTGTAAGGTTTGACTGCATGTGTTAGAAAAGCTGAAATAACAATGGCTTACACAAGGATAAACATTTTTTCCTTCACTTAAGAGAAGTCCAGGGCTGATAGGGTAGCTTTCCACGTCAGGGACCTAGGCTCTTTCTGTCTTGCCCTTTCTAGTGCTTTGCCTTATGATCCAAAATGGCTGTTTAACCTCCAGTCATTGCATCCATATTCTAGGCAGCAAGAGGGAGTAATCTCTCCCACCCACAGCACGTACACTAGGGAGAACTCACAGAAGTATCATGCATGACTGGCCCAGCCAAACATTGGAGCTTCTGCTATCACGGAAGAAGGGAAATATGTATGTTGAGTTAGGTAGCTAGCATTTTCAACTCTTCAAATATGGCAAACCCCCTCCCCCCCAATTTCTTTTTTTGATGTTTTTGTTGTTAATCCTCACCCAAGGAGATGTTTGTCACTGAGGGCAGGACTTGAAATCAGAAGTTCTAGTCCAGTCAGTAGACCTAGGGCAGTGGTCGGCAAACTCATTCGTCAACAGAGCCAAATATCAACAGTACAACAATTGAAATTTCTTTTGAGAGCTAAATTTTTTAAACTTAAACTATATAGGTAGGTACATTGTTATTAACTTAATTAGGGTACTCCTAAGGCTTAGGAAGAGCCACACTCAAGGGGCCAAAGAGCCGCATGTGGCTCGCGAGCCGCAGTTTGCCGGCCATGGACCAAGGGGATCTTGGTTGAACAGGTTGACTTCGCCCTTGGAAAAATAGGGCACTGAACTATGCCACTGGTGAGCTCCCTGAATGAATGAGTTATTCCATGGTGAGATTCTGGCTGATGCCAGCTTCAGCCTGGGAGAGAGATGCTGATCACTAGAAGGGAGGGGATTAATGTGGAATAATCCTGTGCACCAAAAGAGATGTTTGTGTATCTATGTTAGTTGCACAAGAAAAATAACTATAAATTCCCAAAGGCTTTTTGGGTGGGGAGTAGGGGTGGAGGAGAAGCCTGCTTTATTGGTTTATTTTTATACTTATTTAAATCAGCATATGTTGTAGAAACGTGGCATTCTATAGTTACTGTCTACATTTCAAAAAGAAAAACTCAGTCTCTTGGATGTTCTAGTGGAACCGCAACTTTGACATACACGTATTTAATAAAAGTTAGCATTGTACAGCGAGCTTTTCTTTCGAGGCCTATAAGAGCGTTCGGATATGCCTTGTTAGCTTACCCAAGCCAAACTGGAGGTCAGCTCGATGCTGGCAGCCTGTCGGATCCGGAGGCCCCCAGGCATGGAGATTGGTCCCAGATCACATTCAGGGCTTGGTGTGTAACAGCTAGCAGATTCCAGGCTTCGAAAAACCCAGCATGCAGAGGGGAAGGGGTCTGAGAGACTTGGGTGCCGCCCTTTCTTGTACAGATGACAGAACGGGGGCCTGAAAGGGATAGCCGAGCCAGAGCCCTCACCCCGAGCCCAGGCTCTGTTCGGATGGCAGTGCCTTCAAAACATGGAGCCTACTTCCTTGCCGGAAGCCACATCTTTCAGTGGGGACACCCCCAGGCGGCCCCTGCGGTCTTGTGCTTGTTTTGGAGAGATGCAGCGTGACTGTTCTTGTTGTTCCAGCACTGGGTGGTCTGCCAGTGAGCACGGAGTATAAATAACAACTAATAAATAATTTTACAGCAGAGGGCCTAAATCTTTCCAGATAGTGCGCTGGTGCATGGCTGTCAAATGCCAGACAGATCCTAAGAAAACAGTAACTCTAACCCATCCATCTTTTATGTACATGGCACGTTGTTGTCATAAAATTTTCCTAAGGTTTTTAATGGCTTAAGGGGAAAAACGTACACATAAAAACACACGTACACAAACACACCCACATGTGCAGAGCCACCCTCGCCGACTACATGATAACTTCTGTTTCGGGAAATCACCTATTTTATATCTTCCTGAGTTTTTCTTCTACTTGGCTATGGGAAACTTTTATTTTATACTGCGGTGAATCTGAGCAGATTTAATATTTTTGGAATAAAATCCCTTCAATTTTGCATGCTGGGCTATACTCCTGTGTTTTAGTGTCAGAAATGATAAGAGGAGGGATTGGTTTTACTCATTTTTTAGTTTTTTTTTTTTTTTTTTACCTCGTGAGAGACAGGTTCCTGACTCCTGGGCTCTCTAAACCTTGGTTTTCCAGCTGAGTTGGGCTTAGGGTTCTGGCCTTGTCCCCTCCGTGAAATGTCCCAAGCGTAAGCTTCTTCACCTGCAAATTGGGATTAATAATGCCTGCTGCTCCCAGTTATTTTAAGGATGGCAGCTTCCAGGAGAGCCTCCAGCATGGGCTCCCCATGTAGAGCTCTCAGTAGTGTTGGTCCTCTTCGCCTTCTGCCTTTGCGTGCTGTGCCCCCTTGTGTTGAAATTGTGCCCACAGCAAAGCCTGCTCTCTCCTGAAGCCACGCTAAGTGGGCACACACCCTGCTCTGTATTTTCACAGTGCACTTCCCTTGCGCCTCTCCACGCGGTCTTTGATGTGATGGTTTTCATTAGGGTGGCTACAGGGCATTTGCCTGTGCACCCGCCACCCTGTACCCCAGCCGCGCCACTCACCGAGGCTGTCAGAGGACAGCCTTTCTCCTGGGGCGTTAGTGCGCGACGCACACGCAGCAGGTGTGATCACAGACAAGCCCCCCACAGACGGGTGGGGTGCTTTCTAAAAGCAGTCAGAATAGTGCCTGCTCACGAGGCGGTGGCATCCCGCATCCTGCTGTTCCCGGCCACCTGTTTCTCGCCAGGCCCCTGGCTCGGAGGCCTCTGCTCTGTCCCTGAGCAGGCCCGGCGCCCTGAGGAGGTCGGGTGTATGGAGCGCTGGTTAACCGGGGCCAGCCTGACTGCCTAATAGCTGTGTGTTATGGGGGGAACTGTGACCCTCAGAAGTCATTGAAGTCCTAACCCCCATTCCTCAGAATGTGACCTTACTTGGAAATAGGATATTTCGAGAGGTCTCTGGCCACATGAGGTCCTTGGGGGGGGGGGGGGAGGGACAGTATGACTGATGTCCTCAGTAAAGGAGACATTTGGACACAGAGGCAGATATGTACAGAGGGAAGGCGATGTGTAGGGACAGATAGAACAACATCAACAAACCAAGGGATGCCTGAGGCTGCTGGGAGCTAGGAGGGAGGTGTGACACAGATCCTTCCTCCTGCCCTCAGAAGCAGCTATGCATGAGACGATAGATTTCAAGCCACCCAGTTCGTATTATGGCAGCCTCGGGGCTAACACACTGTGAAGCAGGCAAGTTTGGTTCATCCTTTGAGCTTCATTTCCGTAGCTATAGAATGGAATGATGTGATAAATCCTACCTGTCTCGCAGGGCTCTTCTGAGGAGTGAATAGTGCCTGGATCCTGAGAAGGTCTGTGTGAGTGGCGTCCCTGTCCGTTACTCCACAGACTCCTGGCCCTCCTCAGCCTGGGCCACTTTTGATCTTAGCAGTCCCCACTCGCCACCCAGTTGCATTTGTCCAGAAGGTGTTCAGCCAAGTTCTAGTTTCAGTAGCCATTAGATCTTGAGGCTTTCGCGTAAAGCAAATCGTATATTCCCATGGGAATCTAGTTTAATGGGGGTTTCATTTCCTGACCAAGTACTCGGCACACACAGTCTGCAAAGCCTTCCACCCTAACAGGTTAGGATGTGTTAACAGGCCTCCGCCTCTCAGGTAACCATTTTCACTGGGAGCCTTTGTTATATGCGATACCCTTTAAGTGCCCATTGATTTCCTTTTAAAAGCCTGTCATCATAGGCTATAGGAAGTAGGGCCTGGTTTATTTGGTAGTCGTTAGAAGCAAAATTAAAATCTGTGAATTTAAATCTCTGCACCCTCCTTGGTATGTAGGAGGTGGAGGGCATCTGGAATCAGATGTGGGCTTCGCTCTGATACCTGCAGCTGTGTGGCCTCGGGCCAGGTACTTAATCTTACTGAGCATCTGCTCTCTCTGTAAAACTGAGGTTATGGTACCTGCCCAGGTGGCTGTTTAAGGTTTAAGTAAGATAATGTAGGTAAAGAAACAACTTTTCCATGTGGTACATATGCAAAAACAGTTCTTTCTTCCCTTCTCTCCCATTCCTCGACGGTTACTGCTCAAATGTTGGCCACTCAGACATGATATGGAGGGTCCTTCGGGACAGGTAAGAGCTTCTTGTGCCCCCCAGGCTGTCCTCCCTAGAAGCTGCCACCAGCTACATGTAGAGGACCCCTGAGTGCCATAGTTCAGATTCAGAACTTGGTTTCAGCATGGTCTGAAGTGGATCTGATAATTCCACGTATAGTTCTTTGGGTAATGGTATAACGTCTGAGTTGTTTATTTTTTATAGAGTCTGAAAGCACCAAACATTTGAAGAATGAGGTATCAGGAGATGTGTACGCATGGGTGCCCATGATGGCTGAAAAAGTAAATTTTTCTAATTTTAATTATGAATTGGTCATCTCCATAAATTAAATGTATATTTTTGAAGTTCTCTAAGATAAATCTGCATTAATAACTATGGCTATTTGAGCACTTAGGGTTCAGATAACATCAATAACCTAAAAATCTCTAAGCTCTTTATAAACACCAATGTAGACTGTATTAATATCCATATAAAACAGGCCTTCAGTTTGAGCTTAATTGAGTTAGTCGTTTGGTATTGGATGAGGAGTCTGCTCCGGTTTCATTTAAAGAGCATTGGGGTAGGGAAGGAAAGAAGCCCAGAATGTTATGTTTCAGCATCATTTTATTTGTTTTATTAATTTTCTAGTCTCAAAGTCATTCTCAGATGATTCTATTAAAAGGGGGTGGGATAGTTGCCATTTTCCAGGAAAGTAATGACAGATGATGGGGGTGAGAGATTATTTATACCTTATTATAATCAATATAACTTCATTCTGTAACTGCTTTTTGTGTACTTAAAGACAAATGATCTTATTTCCCTTTAAAAAGAAAAAACATAAATTCTATAGGGGCAAGTTCAAAACAGAACATTTCCCAAGGCCTTTGATTATGCTCCTCTGGTTAATAATCATTTTCACAAACTGGGTTCAGGCAGGACCCTGGGTTGAGCGGCTGTACGATCTGGAAACCAGTGTGAAGTGAATCATCATACAGTGACTATTTCCCAGTAGGAGTCTAGTTTTAATTAGAAATGTTTTCCCTGACAAAGAGCTCAGCATCATATAAGTAATAAACATGGCCATTAATATGGTAGGAAAGTAAAGATACAGCAATACAGAGCATGTAATAACTGGAATAATAGCATTAGACTCCTCTATACATATTGTGGGCCTGTGCATAGTGTAGACATCGGTTATCCAAAGGCCTGAGTGCTTTATAAAACATGCATTCAGCACATAAAATGAAAGAACTTAATAAACTATGGAGTGCTATACAGATGTAGGCTGACATTTTATTAGCCTTGCGCATAGCCTAACGTAATACACGTGCAGTAAGACATTCTTAGATGCCTAGATAGCAGTATTTTTGCTTTCCTTAGAATTTAGAAGTTCAGGTGACGCATGAGCTGGGATATGTAGAGAATGGGTGGATGGATGCTGTTTTGGGAGTTCATATTTCTTTATGCTCATGTTTTGTTTCAAAATGTGTGTATGTGTATTTTGGAATGTAATACTCATGGTCACCTTTAAGAGAAGACACCGTTTTGAAGAAGAGGCAGGGCACTGATGCTCCCCGAAGATAAATGGCACCTTCAGAGCCACTTTATCCCTAGGAAGTTGCAAAATCCCAACTAAAGCCTGTTGTTTCTGACTCTTCATTCCGTGTCCTTTCAAATGCACCATAAGAACCTGACATTTCCCCTGGCAGTAAGCAGATGCTGTCAGAATGATTTCGGGGTCGTAGCACAGTGTGTAAGTCTTCTTCATCGAAGACTGCAGCTGTGAGGGTTCAAGAGGAGAGACTCTTCTTGAGTCTTTGCTCTTCCTCGACCTCCTCGCCCCCAGTAGCATTACTGAATATGGGCGGTCGTGGTAGGCTGGACGCCTGAGGAGTGCACGTGGATGGGGGAAGCGGGGTCACCCATCTTTGCCTCAGTGTATTAGTGAGGCAATACTAGTCAATGCTGCAGTAACAAAACATCCTCAAGTCTCATTATTTATAACAAAGGTTTATCAATCAGACACAGTCAGAGACTTTGTGCAGAGGACTGGGCTGCTGCCATCATGCAACTCCACCATCTTGGAGTTTCTGTTTTCCAGGTATGAGCAAGAGGGGAAGAAACGTGTCTGCCCCTGAGTTAAGGGGTATGGTGTGTGGTCTCATGATCGACTGTTCTTCTCTGTGCTGGGATTCTTGACTTCTACAGCAATAGAATCATGAGACTCTCTTCAGTACCATCCTGGTTAATCACCTGACCTGACCATGCCTGACAATCATGTTGGTGGCTTTTTATTTGTTTATTAAACATTCATGGAGTGTTTATGCACAAGGCATTGCGCTGGCAAGTTGATTTAAAGCAGCAATTGATTCCAAAGAATCACTTGAATCGTGTTTCAATCACTTGAATCATAACTTTCACACCAGGGCCACCGCCAGTCCATATGAAGCCTCTGTGCACGTCAGAAACAGGCACCCCTGCCTTACTGCATTTAACTTCCATCTGTCAGAAAATGGTCACGCTGAGTTTCTTAGGACAATTTCCCCTATTACTGTCTTCTGAGAAATTGTCAAAATAAATATGCAAATTGACAATTCTCTGTTAGATATTACCCCATCTCCCTTGTGTGCACACAACCTGCTCAACTGTATGTGGCAGCTTTGTTCCCCCTTCTTCAGATAGTCCCAGGTAAAAATCTTTCCAATCTTTGCAAATATGGTGGGGAATTCTGAGGCCGATATCTATCTTTAGTCTGATTTGTTTTCCAACTATACATACTTTCATCCATTGTTGGTGTCTCTATTCTTTGACCATCTGTTATATTTTGAGAATATGGAGTCACCCCAGTACAATAGTTCCTTTATTTAAAAAGTTTTTTTTTTTTTACTCAAATAGGACTTTAATGGAATATCCTCAGAGTGATAAATTCCTGCCCAGAGGCTAAAAAGTATTGCCTTTATTAGGAAAATTGATTTTCTGTTTGCCAGCATTTGAAATAGAACAACCCAACAGGCAGTGCTGTTATTCCTTAAGTGAACAAATGAATGGATCCATTGTGAAAGACAGGTAGTCTTAACTGTAAGCCAATTGCTTTAAAAAAAAACCTTGTTTTCAAACTGCATGTTGTCACAGAAGGACCCAGACCTAGAAAAGCCCATTACTGCTTCTTTGCGTTAAGGACCCTTGCTAAACATGAAGGAGCAGTCATGTGTGAAGAAAGGATAGTATGTTTAAAAAAGTTCCAGGACTGGTCTAATTGCACTTTGATTGCTCTCTCTGGGGAGTAATTCTTATTCCTTGGTAGGAAACCACGAGCGAGCCTGACCGTTTGGTTTTGTGAAAATAAACTTACTTTAATTTATTGACACATTATACATACCTGCCAAATTTTCTCATGCGTTTTCCCTGACATGTGTCTTGCCTGATGGAGTCACTGTAAGGCAGCCTATGTGTTTCTAAAGAAATTATGTTTTGCTAAGGAATGTATCAAAATTGTTAAAGCCCGTTGCACCTTGTTCTCATTAGTCTTTGGAATGCAGCTGCCGGAACAGAAAGGGCAAGGGAGGCAGAGACAGGGAGCGGTGGCTGCGAATAGCTCACCTTCTCTCCTGCCAGGAGGCCTCTGGGCTTCATTGTGAGCTGCAGCGTCTCGGGCCTGGCTCAGGCAGCTGTGCCAGGAGGTGCAGTTGGGGGAACCGAAGCCCATTGCTGCTCTGTTCAGCTGACAAGCCAAGTCACAAAATGAATCTCATCTCTCGGTGCGATCCAGCTACAATTGCTCTACTGTATGTAATTAAATTTCCAACACCCCGGTTTCCATCGGAAATACTTGCTAAACGCCTGCCTGGGTTCATTAACAGCAGCGAACACGGAGGAGTGTGCAGGCGTTCCAAGTCCTGACAATTCTACTTGCTAACATCTCTTGTCAGTCCCTCTCTCCACTCGTGACCCCCCTGCCTGCCTCAGGATCCCATGAGTCTTGCCTGAATGGGTACAGTAGCTTCCTAATAGGCCCCTTGCTTTCTCTAATCTGTCCTTCACATGGTGGCCAGAGCGATCTTTTCAAGATGCTTGGCCTTGACTTCTCCTCTCCACTTGGAGCTCATCCGGGGTTCCCCATCACCTACAGCATGAAATGACAACCCTTTGCGTGTTGTTGAAGGCCCTTCAAGGTCTGGCCACTACCTCCTTGTCCAGCCTAATCTCCCAACACTCCTCACCTGTCATTTTATGTTCCAGGAGTATAGGACCATTTGTAACGTTGGAAATAAACCTTGCTCTGTGATACCTCTGTACCTCTGCCTTTTCTCCTTTCCTTGGATGTCTTCCCTGCTAACGGTCCATCTGCCTAAGGGCCACCTCACCTCGCCCTGCTTTCCTCTGCTGATTTGGGTGCTCACTGTTCTGGGCTCCCCCTGAGCTTTATGTAAACACAGCCATCGAAGCAGTTAGTAAGTAGCATACATGCTTGTTGGTCTTGACAGGACTCTGAGCTCCTTGAGGTCAAGGACTAGGTAGCCTTTAATGTGGATCTCCATAAAGTATCACCAACTTGGTATATAGAAGGTCAATGAATGAATTCAGGGAAGGTTGCCAAGTTACTGCTCAGCGAAGCTTCCAAAGCCGATCCTTTAGAAATCTCACAATCCAGCACGTTAACGTAGGAGGAAGGAAGGGCTGCGGTGAAAATGTTCAGGTGTCACAGTGACGTCCGGCCAGCACCCTTGCCCACCTCTGTGCTGGTTGCTTTCTCTCCTGTGCTGATGTTAAATACAAAGTCACTGGAGGGAGGCCCTGCTGTGGGAACCCCACACCATGGTCAGCCAGTCCCAGAGCTCCCACCCTGGGACGTCCGCCTTCTGTGTTGCAAGGTACTTTGGATAGTTTTCCCCGCTCCTGCCAGGGCCCCACATTCAGGCTTTTTGGGGTGCCCCCTCTGGGGGAAGGGCATTTTTATTACCCAGTAAAAATCAGGCTCCCTTTGATAGAGATTTTCTTGTCTTGATGTCTCACACTACAGGCTTCACACTGTTCTACATTTGGGGGCACCTGTGTCTTCATTGCTTGGCACCTTCATATTGTGGCCTGTGGCCAGTCTGGGCTGAGCTGGGCGGAGAGGGCTCCGTGTCCCCAACCTGCAGGCTGCCCTTGCGAGTGAGGTTCTTCGTTCCTCAGAATGTAGCCCTTGCCTTCCTGCCACAGCCAGGAAATGGGGTGAGGCATGAAGGGGGGCTTTCATGGTTACTGCTCCCCCTCCTGCCCTGTGAGTTCTGAGAGCCCCCGTGGAGTAGAGTCTGTCGTGTCATGGGGTTCCCTCCTCTCCTGGTGACAAGTTCCAGCTCGCTCAGCCTTTGGAAGCCAAGTGCCTCCAAACGTCACGCGTGTGGCAACATGTCGAGGAGGAAGGTTTTAGAGCTGTGCAGAGCCCAATTAGAATCCCGATCCTGGCCTTTGTGGACTCTGAGTCAAGTTGCCGAGTCCCTTTTATTTTTTTATACTTATAAACCAGGGCCCAGGCTCCTGTGTGTTGCTGTGAGGACTCAAGTGCTAGCGTTTTGGTAGTGCTCCTGGCACATGGCCGGAGCTCAGGAGTCAGGGCTCCCATTTGCATCCGTTCTGACAAAATATTTGAGAACTACAAGGAGGCACGAAAGGGAGCATAGATATTTGTTCCTGCCTGCCGGCCAGGTGACTAGATCACCCTGACTCGGAGAGGGCTCCTGACTGTGTGAGGAGAATCTGCTCAGGGAGCCCCTCTGGAGGGGGTGGGGGACAGGATGCCTGAGCTCTAGTCCTGGCTTTGCCACCAACCACCTGTATGACCTTAGATGAGTCATGTGCCCTCTATTTGCCTCAGTTTCCAGACTTTCTGGAAGTTGGTGTGGACCCGTCTTGCTTACCTCAAATAATGTAGATGTGAAATTGTTATGAAAATACTACCGGGTATTTTATGACTGAGAATGGGAGTGAGTAGGGGCCGTCGTTTCCTCTCCCTCCTTCCATTAACAGGCTTTTTAATTAACACCATCACAAAGAAATACCTTAGAAGCCTTTCTGTTAAAGTGATTTCTTGTGGGTGTCATTCTATCCATTTCTGGAGTCCTTCTCAAAGTCTTTGAAGTTGTTTTAACACTTTACACCTGCTCTGCTGTCAGGCTAGCGGCTGGTCTGATTTGAATTTCACAAGTCCATGAGTCAGTTTATTCCTTAGCTCTTAGATAATGCTCTCCAGGATAACTACATTTAAAAGGTGAAAAATCTCTTGATTATGTTAAAAATACAGGTGGAAAAAAAAAACACAGAAAATAATAGACCAAAATGCTAACTGATTGGTGCATAGGAGAGTTCTGCGTTTTTCTTTTTTTTTTCTTTATAACCTTCTGTACTTTCCAACCTTTTAACAATGGGTTTTGTTTCCCTTCCCACAAATCAAATGTAGTGCTGTTATTTAATATCAGAAAAAATACAGTTTTTGAAATTTGTTACACTAGTCATCTTCAGTTTGCTTACAAGTATCTGGAAAATTCCCCCAAAGCAAGCTTGGCCCAGCCAGGGTGAGAGACTTCCCTGGAGCCCCAGTGCAGTACAGCCTCCTGCCTCTCCCTCAGCTGCTCAGAGCCAGGGACTGGGAACAAGACTTCTCTTCTGCCGAGGCCTTCCTATGAGCAGCTTGGTGTTTAGTGAGCTCACATACCAGTTGCCGTGGGTCTGGAGGATTCATGAGCTGCTAGAACTTGACTTCTTCATCTCCTGAAGCTTCCTGTCAAACTACAGATTCCAAATATGACCCACCACAGCTATGCATCCCTCCCACTACACTGTACTTGTGAGTTGTATGCTTAAACACGCACTCCCAAACTGCCTCAGTTCCTACTGTTGATTCTGAGAGTTTAAACCAAACTGTGCCAGAAAACAGCGTTATGAACAAACTCAGCAAACTCAAGGCCTGAAAATGACTCCAGAATAACCGGATTTTTAGGCCCTGACGGCAAATTAAACTTCGTAATTATTCTAATTTGTTAATCCCAAAGTGTAAGCACGTGGGCCAATTAGAAAGTTCAAAAACTTTTTCTTTTTCTCGCAAGCAATTTCCCTTTCTAACCACCCCATTTGAGGGTGTTTATCTGGTGGGAAATTTCATTTTTTCATTCCTCTGATGCAGCCTGTCCCTGAGTCCTGGTGAAATGTCTCTTGAGTTAACTCTTCACTTTCTTCTGCCACCTCGTTAGGCCTTCATCTCATAGCCAGACAACTGTAACCAGTCTCCCCACTTCTAGACTCCTTTCCCTCTAATCCATATCCTATTGTCAGATTAATCTTCCTGGAAGATAGAGCTGATTAGGTCACTCTCCTGATCCAAAACCATTAAAAAAATTTTTTTTTTTGCTTTTTTACTGAATTTATTTGGGTGACATTGGTTAATAAAATTATATCGGTTTCAGGTGTACAATTTTATAATCCATCATCTGTATATTGTATTGTGTGTTCACCACCCCAAGTAGGATTGGTATATTGATTCAATTTACTAATTGAAAATGTAACATATAATACGTATTTATTGGGAGAGAATAAAATTATAGTGCTTCTAAATTACCATCATCTTTGCAATTATGAATAAAAAGAATACATTAGAGAAGTTCAACTAAATTAACACTGCTTCTACTTACTATCCGGCGTAGTGGGATTCAAAATGGCCATTGATGAAGCATCTAGAATAGGTTTAAGAAATATACTAGTTTTTCTTTCATTTGTGAAGAGTGAAAAGGAAGAATCGATACTGTTCCATTTTAGTGAGATGCTGTGAAATGATATTGTTTTGCAGCTACTTAAGATGCTAGGCCTAGAAGTCTTTATTTTTCTTTTTTTTTAAAATGAGACTAATTTTGAATCCACGAGAAAGAGGTGTGGAGAGAGAGGGAGGTATAAGGATTTTGGTGTTGGCCCAATATGGAGTCAGATCTCAACTCTTGAGCAAATTTAGCCTCCCTGATAGAACCTCACGTTCTCCATCTGAAAAAATGTTGACAATATCTGTCTAAGCTATTGTATGGATTGCAGGATGGTGGGTGGAAGCATCTAGAATAGCACCTGGCACACAGTAGGCATGCCACAAGTGCAATAATGGGCAATTATTTTCATAGCCATTGCACATGGTTCAGTTAGAAAGTGGGCCATCTGTAAGTGCAGCTGCAGACTGAAATCACGTATTGCAAAAGCTCACCTTGCACAATGGCTTTTATTAAAATGTGAGATTGTTTATAAAGCAGAGGATTACTTGATAGCTGACCCTGAAAATGGAGCTGGAGCTCAGGCAGGAAGGCCAGGTGCGCTGGGCTAGGCCATGCTGGGCATCTCCTCCTCAGCAGGTGAGCTCTTCGGCCAGAACAAGCAGATGTCTGGTTTCCTGGGATGAGGGGCAGGACGGGGTCTCGTTTGCTCTTTCACAGTGTGAAGCTGTGAAGTGCAACAGTGTGAAAGGCTGGGCTCTGGGCTGTGCTGGCGGAGCTCTCGCATGTGCGTGACTGAAAACAGAGGTTTAGAAAATTCATCACTCTCATGGCATCTCCATTTTGGGGGTACAGCGATGAACAAGTAAAGAACCAGCAAAGAGAACTGAGTCAATTGGATAGCTGGTAGTTGAATACCTAGCATGTAGAAGGCACTGCTTTGGGTGCTGAAGGCAGAGATGGAAGTGGTGGTATAGGATACAAAGATGATAAGACAGAGTCCCACCCGAGTCTGTCTGTTTTGTTTGCTTATGAGTCTTGAACTCTTTTTCATTTTATGGTAGAAAGAAAATGTGTACATACACACATACCAGCAGCTCTGACTTGGGCCGGGACTAGTTTATATACAATTTCCCAGGGGCTCAGGGATCCCCTGAATTTCACTTAAGGACCCTAAGTTAAGAACCTTTTATTTAGTAATTGCAATCTAGTGGAAAATATTAGCACATTGGATTCAGGTTCGTGTCCCAGTCCTTACTAGCTATGCACCTCCCTGAATGAGTGAATGATCTTAGATAATTTACGTGGCCAAGTCTCAGCCGTTTCACAGAGCTGAGGATACTAGCAGCAGCATCTCATGGGGTTGTCGGGAAGGTGAAAGAAGTGAATAAGCAGAAAAGCTATTAACACCAGACCTGGCATGTGGTAAATGATCAATAAATGCTAACATGTAATTATTATTAATGAGCCTCCTCTGAGGGAGTCTTGGAAGCATAGCAGGAGATTAATTCCTATTAGTATCTGGGAAGGAAGTACGAACCACGGTTTTCAACTGAGGTCTTGTATTTAAAAGAATTGTGAAAAACAGCGCAATGCAGTTTGCCATCTGTATAGACAACGAATTTATGGTAACTGTCTCATGCTTCTTTCTAAAAGAAGGCAGCCCAACAGCATTCTGGGAGGGGAAAGGGGCCCAGCGGTTATATATTCCATGAAGGTGACCTCATTGGAGGGAATAAATCTCTCTCAGTGACTACTGAATACTAGCAGAGTTATAATTCATGAGCAGTAATGAAGAAAAAGGAGGATAAGATGATAACAGTGATGAGCTATTGAGGGAGTACCATGTGCCAGGCATTGTGCTATGTGTTTTATACAGGGTGGGCAAAAGTAGATGGATTAATTAATAATAAATACAATAATAAATAATGATACAAGAATAAGCTCTGTGTTTCACGTACTCACAACTGGAAGCCTATGCTTGCGCCCTCCCCGCCCTCCCTGTATTTCTGTGGGTATTTTGGTGAACTTTCTGGTGAAGCTTAATCACCTAGAAGAGCAGAAGTCCGAGAGATACGGGCTTTCACCAGATGCAGCTGGAGGTCTGCAGGCTGTGTGTGTGCACGTGTGTGTGCATGTGTGTACGAGCACACTGGCTGGCAAAAATAGCTTCTTATCAGCTTTCACTCATTTGACTGCTTTCTGAGCCTTACGTGGAGCGTTCTGGAATGCGCCTGTTGAAAAATGAAGGTTTATCATGCAACGTGTCAGATTACAGCCGCAGATTCAGGGAAGGGTTTCTGAGCTTGGGGGAGAGTTACAATTAACCTCGTAAAGAGCGCAGATGAAAGCCTTTCCCATCGTTACAATCAAAGACACTCTAGGCCACTCTTCCCCCCGAGGAATAGTTGCTTTTTATGACACGTTTTAAAGTTTTATTTCAAAAACAGTCAGCATCTTAAAGCAGAATGTGTACGCTCCCCAGGCCTTCCCTTACAATGTGTTTTCGGTTTTCTTAATCGTATTACCATGTTCCTGGGTCTGACGTTGCTACCCTCCCCAGATCCGCACACGGAAGGATGTGGCCTGACTCTGTGATTTTCTTCTGAGAGGAGGGTTTGGAGGCAGCATTATTATGACGTTAGAAGAGGTTCTCTTTTTCAGTCCTCTCATTTTTCAGTCAAGGAAACTGAGGCCGAGAGAAGAGATGAAACCCAGGCCTGTCTAGAACTTTTTATTTGTATTTTTTACTGCACCCAGTACTCAGCTCCTCCTCAAACTTTAGCAACCAGTTTCTTGCCCCATATTCTGGGATGGAATGCTTCCTAATTGTGTCATATGTCTGTGTGCACACATGGGTATATCTATGTGTTTGTTTTAACTTGTGTCCTTAAATATCATGCATCTTTTTCATGATGTAGAGCAGTGGTTCTCAACCTTCCTAATGCCGCGACCCTTTAATACAGTCCCTCATGTTGTGGTGACCCCCAATTTCATTGTTACAAATTGAACATAATTAAAGCATAGTGATTAATCACAAAACCAATATGTAATTATATATGTGTTTTCCGATGGTCTTAGGCGACCCCTGTGAAAGGGTCGTTCGACCCCCAAAGGGGTCGCGACCCACAGGTTGAGAACCGCTTATGTAGAGCCTGGGAGTAATTGCCTTTTAATAATATTCCTCCACTGAGCACCTAAATGTTGGAGGAAACGACCAACAGCCTGACGGCGCCTAGGGAGTGACAGTGCTGCTGTGGTCAGTTGCACCTGTCTGTCTGGGAATTTCAAGGTCAGTGGACACATTCACATCTCTCTTGGTTGCTTGCTCTACTCCCACTTTAGTCCTGTCTCCTGGGTCTTCCTGTCACCTGAGCGCTACTGTCAGCTTGCCCTGGCTGCTGGATTTATTGCTTGAGACACTTTGAGCACTTTCTCCACCATAATATGCCTCTGGCAAGGAATAGACAAAAGCTTGAAGTTGCACGCAGGTCTGACTCTGTTTGGATGTGCGCCTCTCATGTACACATGCACAGGACTGCGGTAGTGGCCTTCTCACTGGTCACTGTGCCTGCCGTCTGTCCCTTGACCGACTCTCACTGCTGTCCAGCTTGAGCGTTGTTATGCACAGAGCCAGTCTTTCCAGCCACCTGTTAAAAGCCTGCAGCCTCCCATCGCCTAGAGAAGGGATGGCAAATGGTTCTATTTCAGGCGCCAATTCCAGGTGATTGGTGGTGGCTGCCTGAAGTGTGGGCTGTCTGAAGTGTAATGAAGTGCTATGAATTGTAATGTCTGACGTGTGTGGGAGAGGCAGTGGGAGCAGATGTGCCACGTCATCCCTAGCCAAGAGGACAAGGTGTGAACTTCTGAGCATGGCACACGAGACCCTTTCTGGTTTCTGCCCACCTGTCCAGACTCATTTATCACTTCTCAGCATGCAGCCTGGGGCTTTGCATCTGCCGAACTTCTCCCAGAAACCCCCTGCCTTTTGTTTGTCCATTGCTGCCTCATCCTTCAACACCCGACTCAAGTATTAATGCCTTTGAAGCCTTGTCACCTTTTGCCCCTTAGTCAGACCTCACAAAATCACTTTCTTCTTTCTTTAGTTTTGCGTTGCCCTCTGTATATACATAATATTATTGACACTTTATATTATAACCATGTAATCATATGTCTGCTCTCCTACTAGACTACTGGATAGAAAAGTCAATATTGGTTGAGACCCTTCAATGTCCTAAACAGACTGGGCGGCACTGCCCTCTGGAAGCTCAGCTGGATGGAAAGAGGGGGTTTGAAGCTGACTTTCTGCTCTTTTCCCAACGGAGGCGATATGTCGTTTCTCTGAGTCTCAGGCTATTCATATTGTAAATTGGGATTCATAATTCTTATGCCAGGTTGTTGAGTGGTTCAGAAATAGTATTTCTAAAATGTTAGCATATAAAGTAAGTCCTCAATAAATGGAAACTATTATGATTGGTTAGCTAGTTTATCTTTAGACCAATTCTGTGAGCTACAGTAGGAATTTTTGAGTTGCACTTGAGCCTCAAATTATTTCCATAGGGTCATAGATCAAATAAATTACTGAGTTAGAATTTAAACTCAGGTCTGTGTGACTTTGGGGCCAGCGTCCTCTTTCTTATATGTGTTTTTACAAAAACCATTAATAGTTTCAAACCTACCAAAAAGTTGTAAAAACAGTACAAAAAATTCTGTGTACATTTCATCTCACCCAGATTTTCCAGGTGTCAATACATCTCAATATTTGGTCACCCTCTTTCTCTCTCTACATATGCATAAGGACACAATACACACATTTTTTTTACATGATGATCCATCACCCTAATACCACTGCCCCAAGCAAGAATGTCTCCTCCTGCATTGTCATTGTGCAGCCCTCCCCGTTTGGGGGTCAGTACTGACACGACAATACTCACCTTGCAATCCACATTCCCGCCCAGATTTCGCCAGCTGTTCCAACAGTGTCTGTTTTTTCCTTTCTGGTTCAGGATCCTATCTGGGAAACAGTTCTGCATTTAGTAACCACATCTCATCAGTATCCTTTAATCTGGAACTGTTCTTCCGTCTTTCCCCCTATCTCATGCCCTTGACAGGCCCTGCCTTCTGTAGGACCACCTCCCACCTGGGTTCGTCCAGTGTTTCCTGTTGATCAGCTCAGGCTGTGCACTGTGCGGAGGAAACCACAGACAGGATGCTAAGCTCCTCCTGGTGCATTAGATCAAGATGAACGACCCATCTTAATGGGGGATGTTAACCTTGCTCATTTGGTCACGTTGGGATCTGCCAGGTGGCTCCACTGTAAAGCCACCATTTTTTCTTTTTAGTTGATTAATATGGGGAGATATTCTTGTATTCTATGAATATCCTGTTCCTTATCAAAACATCACCTGTCAGAGACCCGGAAGTGAATCGAGTTGAATGGCAGACACATTTGGGATTGGTTTGTCAAGAGTGTTCTTACCTGCCCTGGCTGGTTTGGCTCAGTGGATAGAGTGTCAGCCTGCGGACTAAAGGGTCCCAGGTTCGATTTTGGTCAAGGGCATTTGCCCAGGCTGTGGACTCGATCCCTAGTGTGAGGCATGCAGGAGGCAGCCCATCAATGATTCTCTCTCATCATTGGTGTTTCTCTCTCTCTCCCCTCTCTTTCCTCTCTGAAATCAATAATATATATTGACTTCATATATATTCATGTAATACATATTGAATATATATATATATAATCTTACCTGAGAAAGAAGCCTAGAGGAAGAGGAAAGAAAGAGGCATCAGAAATGACTCCAAACACATCTGTCCCCGGAAGACCCCAGTGCTCATGCTGGGACCTTTATGGAGGTGTTTTAGGTAAAAAATATTTTGAAATCAGCCATGTCCCTGGAGCAGAGGACTTTATTAATATTATCAGAGAGACTGGAACCAAATTCTGATTCCATCACTTTTGCTACAGCAGAGACTCCTATGAACTTCCATGTCTCTTTTGAGTTTGGATTGCTCCGAATTTCCGGAGTCATTGAGGTCATTATGTCACCACATCTAACAGATGCTGTTGACCTTCAGGGATGTGGCCATTGAATTCTCTTGGGAGGAGTGGGAATGCCTGGACCCTGGTCAGAGGGTCTTTTCCAGGGACATGATGTTAGAGAATGACAGGAACCTTCTCTCCCTGGGAATTTAAAACTGAAAATAAAACCTGAAGAAACTCCTTACAGATGTGGAGAGAAGAGACCCAGAGGGTGGTAACTTGTTGGCTTCAAAACACCATGTAACATCTTTTAAAAAAAATTCATCAAACAAATCAGAAAACAGAATTCCAGGGCCCTGAGCCTGTGCATGGGTGGGCCCAGTGGGGTTGGGGTGGGGGTGTCACAGGAAGGGAGGAGGGTGAAGCTAAGTCTCTCATGACTCAGCTCAAATGTGTAGAAAATTAAAAATAAAAGCCCATGAAATGCAGCTTCTTTTAAAAAAATATGTTTTTATTGATTTCAGAGAGAGGAAAGGACAAGGAGAGAAAGAAACATCAACATGATAATCATTGATTGGTTGCTCCTACAAGCCCCCTATTGGGGATTGAGCCTGTAATCTGGGCATGTGTCCTGATTGGGAATTGAGCCATTACCTGGTTCATAGGTAAATGCTTAACCACTGAGCCACACCGGCTGGGCCAAACCCATCTTTCTTGCCTATTGTCCACTGTGGTGACTTAAAGATGTCAGACCCCTGACTTAGAAGTTCCCCTTGCATTTGGGGGTGGCGTTATGACCTGATTCCAGTCAGCGAGAGGGCTTATGGGAAGTGTTTTTCACTTTTCCTTTGTCCAGTTGCAGAGGGCATGATCCCCAGTACCCGGGGCTGCTAATGCTGTGCTCTATCAGTGAATTGTGCCTCCTGGAGTGGCTTATGGGTGGAATGTGATTTCTGCCTTAGGTCCCGAAGGACCAGATGCTTAGTGTGGTCACCAAGAGGAGAAAAGAAGGTGGGGGAGGAGCAAAGGGAAGAGCATGAGGAAAGAGATGGAATTTGGTCCAAGCTGGGGGATTTCTACCCTTGACACTATCCCAAGCTTAGCGATTCAGAGACCAAGACCCCAGTCCACTCCCTCATGAGTGCCCTTGTGAGACTTTTGCAGCTGAGCTGGTTGGTTCCCTCACAGCCCTTTGTAGCCCCAGGCTTTCTATAGTGTGACTGACAACCTTAGGGTTTGAGACTTTTATATGCCTCTGGTTATTGTGCAGGCTGAGTGAGATAATACACATAAAGAGTTATGTGCCTGGTACATAGTCAGTGCCCAATAACTGTTAACTATTCATATTGTTTTGAATTTGTGCTTTGCAAGTACAAATCTATTGGTGTACACATTTGATACCTTTATGAACAAAAGGCAATGGACCCAGAGAGAATAGTTTTCAGCCAGTCTAATGGAAATGCATGGTGCTTGTCTCTTCAGGGATTTGAGATGAGAGAAAGAGGAGGGTTACTTTTAAAAGATTATAGGGGCCAATAATTTTATTTTCATGGGTCTCTCTCTTTTTTGTGTGTGAAGAAGGCTTCTCTTCTACCAGAAATCAAGAATGGAGTTAACACCCATTGTGTGTGCGTATATCTGCCTGTTCTCTCCTAACACCTCCTCATTCCCTAGAACTTTGCCAGCATCTGGGAGGTCTAGTAAGAAATGCTCTTTAAATCCTCTGCATTCTTCAAGAAGCCCAAGGGGTTTACCAAGTTCTGATTTTAGCGAAAGCATAAAAAAAAAACCACTTTCTGTAACTTGGTTCTTTATGCCAGAAATTTTTGTGTGTTTGTCAAGTAAAGAAGCAAAACCTGGATCTTTTGTTAGTGGTTATTGCGCAATCAATATAAAGCAAGATATTTGTTCAGAGATAAGAGAGTGCCTTGCCTTGAACATTTTATAGTGTATTTTATTGAAAGAGTGGGTTTCACACTGAGTATAAAGTTACTATCAGTAAACTTAAGTTTCTAGGGATAAGACTATATTGAAAGTACAGTTGGAAAGAGGTCATGTAAAAATGTTCCCTTAAGCTAAACATCTGATGAGAAATAGAGAAAAATTATTAAGGAAATCAGAGACTGCTTTGATATATTGAATTATGAACACACAGCACAGTGAAGTAATTTCGTTTCAGCTGCTCAGTTGTGGTAATAATTAAACTTGAAATGCAGCCTCCTGCTTTTTTTTGGGGAGGGGACGGGGAGGGGGGGCTCCTGTAACAGTGACATCAGCCCCTAAGAATCAACTGCTTGTTTAAAATATTTATGATACATGAAGGAATACATTTAGTGCAATAGGCTATTTTTCCAAAATCATTCCACTCATTGTGTAAATTATTTTTCTTTTACTTTAATGACATTATAGGAGATTTGGCTCAAATTTTAAATAGCTCGTTTGAGGCAGAGGGAAAAAAAAAGGAGATTTGCATTGGAAAATCTTTTTTGATGGAGACGATAAGAGTTGTGGTAGTTTCTGTGTGGGTTGAAATTCCGAAGGTTTCGGGAACTGAAGTAAGCAGCAGAGGGCCACGGGGAATAGGGCTCAGTTTATGATGGTAAAACCGGTAGCTTAGGAGCGAGCGGCGGAGAACGTTCTCAGTGTTTGAATGAGGCATTGGCTACTAGACTCGGAGTTTTCCATCTGCACAACTTGTGCTGCTACTTGCTGCTGTGCAGGACCAAAGTGCTCCTTTCTGTGGCTAGTCAGGGGAGAAGCGGTATTGGGTAGGAGGAGGTCCAACCCCACTTCCTCTCCCTTACCCTCAGCATGAGACAGGTCCATGTTTAGAGAAGGAAAGGCCCCCAGAAATGTGGCCATAGAGAGACCTTGTCATTGAAAATCTGACATGGCTGAAATACTCAGCACCAAGTTATGGCGTGCAAGGCACTGGGACCTCTAGAAACACTGGGAAGTGTCTGGTAACTCACAGCATTTCACAAGACTCTTGGCAGCTCCAGGTATTTCAATAACTCCTTATTGGACAGAAAAGGCATGGCTGTGCCCCAGGGGTGGGATGTCAGGATGCTGGGACACTTTTCGAAGAAAATAGAGTGCAGCTGCGCCTGGGGTTCTGCATGCACTTTGGCCCCTTGGCCCCACGCAAGTTGTCGCCGTTCACCTGCCGCAGCTGGAAGCAGACACCCAGGCTGCGGTGGACATGCATGTTGACAGGTTTGAGTAGGGAGTGCACCTCAGCCGATGGCCAGTGTTTATTTATAGATTCACCCAAGACTTCCAGTTCTTTCCCCAAAGTTGAAGCAAAGAGAGGAGGAGTTGGCTTTTATGAACTACTGCTTGGGGTAATCTGAGCTTGTAGATGACAGCCCAGGCGAAGCCTAGCCAGTCCCTGATTATTCCCAAGGAAGAGGCTGTGAAAACACGGTCCTTCGTGGTTATTTATGCGAAATGAGGAACGAGGCATGTGTGGAGGGAGGCTTTATGAAACAAATTAATACATGTTGAGTGGTTGATGTCAGCTGGCTGGTGGAAATGAACATGGTGTATAGCATAATTGTTGTCTTTCTACCTTAATTAATTATCTGATATATTTAACATGTTGAAACATTAAGCCAGACATCTGGGCTTTTATGGGCGGTGGCGTTTATCCAACTGTTTACTCCCTTTGCTTTCCAAGTGAGATCCATGCTCATCGGGTCCTGTTTGCTCTTAAAGGTAGTAGGTCAGAGGCCACACACCCCAACCCCACGCTCCGTGGTTGTGGAAAGAGAAGTGTCCCATATCCTGAGTAATCAGCTTGCGTTTTCCTCACAAAGGAATTTGATAGGATGAAAAGAGCGTCTCAAAGCATCAGCTATACTGGCACTCGTCCTGGTTTTACCCACTGATTGTGCTGTGGGATTGAGCAAGTCTCGAACCCCCAGGCCTCACTTCCTCTTCTGGGATATTGGTGGGAAGTTAATAATTTCTGCCCCAGTTAGCTCTTGAGGTTGCAGGAAGAATAACATGAGACCATCTGGGAAAGCTCTGTAAACCGTCCATGTTTCACAGATTGTTCATGTAGACATCCAAAACCATTTTAGTGAGCATGTAGGAGTTGCAGGCACTGTGCTGACTGGTTTTCTAGTTGTGAACAAGATACCCCTTCCACCCCTCCCAAGGAGCCTCGTCTGGGCAACACATAAACAAGCATTTAAAAATATTATGGGAGCCCAGCTGGTGTGGCTCAGTGGTTGAATGTCTACCTAGGGAGGTCACGGTTCGATTCCTGATCAGGGCATATGCCCGGGTTGCAGGTTTGAACCCCAGTGAGGGGTGTGCAAGAGGCAGCCGATCGATGATTCTCTCTCATCACTGATGTTTCTATCTCTCTCTCCTTCTTCCTTCCTCTCTGAAATCAATAAAAATATTTAAAAAAGTATTATGGGATAAAACATAAACAAAATATATACTGTGGGAGAAATGCTGTGATAAGAGTAATCACTGAGTGCTATGCAAGCAACTCAGTCTTGGGTTGGAGTGAGGTGGGTGCGTCAAAGACAGTTATTGCTTTAAGATAGAGGGGCTTTGGTTGTTTTCTTGCACTGCTTGGAAGTGCGCCTGGGGAAGATTTGTTTAGCACAGCTGTTGGGTTTAGTCCGAAATTCACAGGGTACTTACCAGATTTCTTGAGAAGAGAGCGAAACTCCAGTTAAGGATGGGAGCTCGCTGCGTTTTGGCTGGAGGACACTAGCAGGCCATGTGGGAACAAGCCCAGTGCAGCTGACACAAACTTGAGCGTGTGAGCGAGAGGAGAAGCTTCCTCTGGTTGTTGGCTCTGTACTTATCATCAGCTTAAATCAAAATCCTGTTTTGTCCCAGGTGGTTGGACCAAAGCCGTATTAGCCTCGAGGGAACTCTTGCTTAAGCAGATACACGCTTGTTTCATGTCGGTCCTACCTCTTACGGATTTGTTTGAACATTTCTCTAATTTTAAAAAAATGTAATCTGCAAAAAAATAGAAAAATAGGGTGGTGAATCCCCAAGCACACATCTCCCAGTATCAATAATTACCAAGATTTTGCCAAATTCGGTTCATCCATTAATTTCAGACATCATTTCACCCCTACAAACTTCATTGTGCTTCTTTAAAAGTACGAACATTTTCTATGATCGGCGATTGTTAGAGATTTTTTCTTGTGCTTTTTTTCTCCCCAACATTTTGTTATGAAAAATTTCAAGCAAAGTTGAAAGGATTTTATGTATTTATTTTTTAAATATATTTTATTCACTTTTTACAGAGAGGAAGGGAGAGGGATAGAGAGTTAGAAACATCGATCAGCTACCTCCTGCACACTCCCCACTGGGTATGTGCCTGCAACCAAGGTACATGCCCTTGACCGGAATCGAACCTGGGACCCTTGAGTCTGCAGGCCAACGCTCTATCCACTGAGCCAAACCGGTTGGGGCAGTTGAAAGGATTTAAAGTGAATGGCTGTGATTCTGCTGCCTGGATCCTATCATCAGCATCAACACATCTCTCCATCTATTCATTCCCATTATCCATTCACCCATCCATCTTTTTTATATATTTCAAAGTAAATCACTGAGAGCAGGAACCTTCTCCCCGACATAGTTCAGCCTTCATATCATTTACAACAGTTTTGATATTGGATACCTTTTTCTTCTTTTGAGGTAAATTTATGATGGAATGAACAAATCTGGGGGGGGGGGAGGTGTTTGCTGAGTTTTGACAAATTCATGTGCCTGTGTAATCCAAATCTCTGTCAAGATACAGAACCATAGGTTCCTGCACCCAGAAGGTTCCTGCACACCCCTTCCTGATCAACCCCCCGCCCCCCTCCCAGTGGTAAACAATGATCTGCTTTTTTTGCACCGAGGATTAGTTCCTTCTGTTTTCGAATTTCCTATAAATGGAATCATAAAGTACATACTTTTCCATTGATTCTTCTTTCACTCAGCAAAATGTGCTTGAGATTATCCATGCTGTTGAGACTGTGTTTCTGTGCTGTTTGGCTGCAAGTAGTTACCTTTTCATCGCCAAGTAGTATTCCATCGACTGCTTATACCACTGTTTTCTCTCCCATTGATGGATGCCTGGGCTAGTGCTAGTTTTGGATCATATGAATAAGCTTCAGTGATCATTCTTGTTCAACTTCTGTTTTGAGATGCATGTATGGTTTTTGTTTATTTTCTGATAAATTCCTAGGAATGGAATTGCTGGGCTTGGTGGTAGCCCAGCATGTAAAAACTGCCATATACTGTCAAATTGGTTTGGGCCATTTCACGATTCTGCCAGCAATGAATGACAATTCCAGTTGTCCCACTTTGCCAACAGTAGGTTTTGCCAGTCTTTTTTAAATTCAGTTATTGTGGTGCGTGTGTAGTGGTATCTCATTGTGGTTTAAACTTGCATTTCCCTGATGTTACGCACTTTTGTACATATTATTCTCCACTTGTATGTCTCTTTGTGATGTGTCTGTTCAAAACTTTTGATTTTTTCGGGGGTGGTCTTTTTGAGTCATAGGTGATCTTTATATAGCCTGGATACCAGCTAGAATTTTGTTTCCAAGTGTGCAGCTCATTTATTATTTTAAATGGTATCATTGAACAGGAGTTTTTGGCTTTGATGATGTTTAACTTACTACTTCCTTCTTTTATGGTTATTACTTTCTCTGACCTAAGAAATCTTTGTCTTCCCTTGAATTACAAAAATATTTTCTTGTGTTTTCCTCTAAAATTTTATAATTCTAGCTTTCACATGTAGCTCAAATTATGTATGCATGTAATTTGATACCAGACTCAAGGGTTTGGTTTTTAAAACCAATTTCTAGGCTGTGTTTACACAGGAAGAGCCACACAGCAAGGGTAAACAAATATGAGTCTGGCTGCTGCTGGGCTTTCTTTTTAAACAGTTTGTAAGTGTGTGATCAGGCACAAGGGACAGAACTTGCGCGTGTGTGATTCTTGCCCCTGTTCTTGCATGTTTTCAGCAACCATATATTGAGGGCTCACCATGTGCTATGCATGAGACAGTGGTATCCAAGAGCTGTCTACAGGTAATCAGATTGTACAGGGGCTACAAGCATGTGGTGTGTGAATAGGGGAAGAGCAGAGTGAACATGATGGGGGGTCCAAGAAGGCCTCCTTGAAGGAGGGGATGGAGATTTGGGTACGAATAAGATTCTGGGGGGAGTGTTTCCAGGGCTTGGGGGAGGGAGGGAGAAGACATACAAAGTCAGCACAGCTTAGAGTGGTTCCTGCTCTTCCCCACAGGGCAGGTGCTCTAAAAGTTGGAACAAAATGATGCTTTGGTGACTGGCATGTGTCTTTCCGGGTGTCTCTTCAAGATGCGGTGGGGCCATTGCCAAAATGCCCACCTCTGTCTTCTTGACCAGTTGTACCTTCTTGAAGAGGTTTCTCCCATACATTTAAGTATTTTTGCAGAGAAGATACATGTCTTCCACGAGGTCTCTCTGAAGGCCCTGAACATACTCTTTGCTGCTCTCCAGCCCCTCAGTTTCTCTAAGGACCATTCTCTCTGCTGCCTTCCCTCCTGCCCACTGGGCCCGAGAGCGGCCAGTCCCAACAGCCGTTCTCTGTCATGCCTGCCGTCCTGCTCGTCTCTGAGCCTCTTGTCCAGCTGAACCAGCGTATCTTTCCCCAGAGCCTGAGCATTGCTGGGAAGTTCCGACAGCATCACTACCTGGAAGGACGTCCACACTCCTTTCTCGCTGCCCCTTCAGCACACTCGCTAGAGTCCTCTGTGCATTCCTTGGACCTCTCTGCCCGCTGCCATTCCCAGCACTTCTGCCTTCTCTCTCTCTCTAGGTGCCCCTCTGCCCTGGGTTGAGGCCATCAGATGGGTGCTGCTTAGATTCCCATCTCTCCTCTCAAATGGTCTCTCACTCCACCCATCTTCCCTCCTTAATATGTCTCCTCTGGAGTCCAGGCTCTGGTTCCATCAGTTTATTTTGGCTCATCAAAGAATCCCTATCTGGTAATCAGTTTCTCTACCCACAAAGATGATCTGATTTCATTTCTTTTACCTACTACCCCACAATAATAATCACATAATTCATTCTTATAATTACTTCCTGAGTAATTTCATGAGGCCCTGCTTGACTTTTCTTGTTGCTTTTGCCACCAGATTTTCAGCATGGTCGTCTCTCTCTCTCTTCCTCCATTTCTTCAGCAGCTTCCACTCCTCGGTTCCAGCCAGCCACTACCGAGCCTGCTTTCTTGTCACCAAATGAGACATCCTCTTCTCAGCCCTCATGCCTTTTTATTTTTCTGTGGCATTTAACTGTTTAACTTAAACTCGTTTCTTTATTTGACCTCTCTGTCACTGAATTTTCTTGTTGTTGTTAGGCTCTCCCCCCCATCTCCCCCGAAACTTCTTTGTCTTGCTTCCTAAATATGATGTTCTTCAAGGTTTTGGCTGTGTTCTTATTCCTTTCTCTACTCAGCAACTTTATTCATTTTTTTTATGGTTCTGTGTTATTCTAAATGTTTTCCAAATGTGTGATTCCCACAAGTTGCCATTTTCAATAGTGTGTGGGCATTTCTACCAGAATTCTTTTGCTTCCCTTTTGTTGACTTTAAAAATTCATATATTTATCACCCATCCCCATTTCTCTAATCTGGCGCCTTGACAGACATGGCTAATCAATCAAGATGGTCTGTCTTATGAAGTTCTTCAATGTGGACCCCCAACCCAGGCAGCCACTGCTAGCTGGTACATCAGTTGCATATGACATTTATTTGTCGTATTAGTACCTGATATTCCTTTAGGTTGCTTGTTCTCCTCACATATTTAAAGATTTGGCCCGGCTTTCTGTTACCCAGGATCAGGTCCCCTGAAGGATTAGTAACCACCAAAAGTTCTAGCTTGTAATCCCTGCTCAGTTCCCCAGCACCAGGGGCAGAGTATAAACTTGAGTTATTCAGATTTCTCGCTGTCTGATTAAAAAAGAAAAAAAGAAAAAGATCTACATAAAAGAGATAGGTAGGAAATTTGAGTTGTTTTGTCTCAAGATTGGCGTTAAATATATATATGTTCAAAATAGGTCTTGATTTGCAGTTCATATAAAGCATTTTCACTTGTCTTTTTGCCTCTGGGTATATTATAAATATGTGAGAACAACACACTTCAGGAAAAGCATTGGCTTTTACCCACCCCCAGAGGATAATTGGCTTGGCTTTGTGAGCTGTTAAGGAGGAAGGCCATTCCTGAGACATGGGTCCTCCACTGGGTAGACCCTGCCTGTAGGATCTCAGTGTTACTCCAGACGCCCTGGAAGGGTTTTAAGCGATTGGCTTGAAATGATGGCCTTTAGGACTTGAGTTTGGTGATCCTTGGCACCTTCCCCTCTTCTAGACCAAGAATGCATTTTCTTGCTCTAAGTGTTTTCCTCCCTTGCACAGCAGCTGTGATAGGTCACAGGCTTCCAACTCCTGAAAGAAGAGGAAAAGCACGCCGCAAATCCTTGAAGATTTTGAACTTTGAGTTTTAAATTGGATTATTAATGGGAGTCAGTTATATGGGAGGTGAGGGGGACCTGGGGTGAATGCTGCTGCTGACCAGCTGTGTGACTTTGGGCAGTAACTCTCATCTCTTGATCTCAGTGTCCACATCTGTATGACGAAGCTGTAGGGCTGGTTGATCTCTAGGGTCCTTCTGCGTTCAGCACTCCATATTATTTGTTTCCCTGCTTATTGCTGTTATTATCTACTGATACTCTTTTGTTTAGACAGTGAACAAAGTTCTGTGGAAAGATCAGAATTTTAAAGAGTTTTTGGAATTGTATATATTTGTGGGTCTGCGGGAAAAGGGAGAGTGCCCTGCCCTGGAAGATTCTGAGTGTACCTAGGGGGAAGGGGAAGAGGCAGGCTTAAGAACTGCCAATTTATCGACGGCCCTTAGGTTTATAAAGCAGCCAGGAAACAGAGGCAGAGGTGTATGGTGCAGGCTGGCATCCCATTAAGCCACACAGTGTATGGCCATGATAAGGAGCACAGGTTTTGGGATCAGGCGTAAGTCCTGAGGTGCTAGTCCTGATTTTGTCATCCTCTGGCTATGTGATCTTTTTTTTTTTTTTTTTTTTTTAAATATATTTTATTGATTTTTTTACAGAGAGGAAAGGAGAGGGATAGAGAGTTAGAAACATCGATGAGAGAGAAACATTGATCAGCTGCCTCCTGCACATCTCCTACTAGGGATGTGCCCACAACCCAGGTACATGCCCTTGACCGGAATCGAACCTGGGACCTTTCGGTCCGCAGGCTGACGCTCTATCCACTGAGCCAAACCGGTTTCGGCTGGCTATGAGATCTTGAATGAGATGACCTCTCCTAAACCTCAGTTTTCATGTTTGTAAGTGGAATAGTAATGGTGCTTCCTTCATAGCATTGCTGTGAGGATTAGATTGGATAATAAATAAAAATCTTAGCCCATGTGATGTATAGTAATTTGTCAATAAACCTAGCCTATTTTTTCTCACATCCAGCTTTTATTTTATTTTTAAATTTATCTTTATTGTTGAAAGTATTACAGTGTACTACTCCCCCCGCCCCCCCATTGACCCCCTTCTCTCCTGCCCCCTCCCAAGGCCTTTACTGTTACTGCATTATTGTCTGTCCCTGGGTTATGCATATGTGCATATACATTCTTTGGTTAATCTCTTCCTGCCTCTCACCCCCTTCCCTCTGAAATTCATCAGTCTGTTGCATGCTTCAATGTTTCTGGATCTATTTTGTTCAACAGTTTATTTTGTTCATTAGATTTCACATATAAATGAGATCATGTGATACTTGTCTTTCTCTGACTGCCTTATTTTGCTTAGCATACTACTCTCCAAGTCTCTCTATGCTGTATCAAAGGGTAAGAGATCTGTATTTTCTTTCAGCTGCATATTATTCCATTGTGTAAATATACCACATCTTTTTTTTTTTTTTTTTTTTTTTATCACTCATCTACTGATGGGCACTTGGGCTTCCTGCTTCCAGATCTTGGCTATTGTAAATAGCACTGCTATGAACATAGAGTGCATGTATTCTTTCCTATTGGTGTTTCAGGATTCTTAGGCTATATTCCAAGAATTGGGTCACTGGGTCAGATGGCAGTTCCATTTTTAATTTGCAGAAACTCCATGCTGTTTTCCATAGTGGCTGTCCCAGTCTGATTCCCACCAGCAGCGTATGAGGGTTCCCTTTTCTCCACATCCTCTCCAGCACTTGTTATTTGTTGATAGTAGCCATTCTGGCAGGTGTGCAGTGATACCTCATTGTAGTTTTAATTTTGTATCTCTGATGATTAGTGACTATTTTTTCATATGTCTCTTGGCCATCTGTTTGTCCTCTTTGGAGAAGTGTCTATTTAGGTCCTTTGCCCATTTTTTAATTGAATTGTTTGTCTTCCTTTTGTTAAGTCTTATGAATACTTCATGTATTTTGGAAATTAACCCCTTGTTAGATGTATCATTGGCAAATATGTTCTCTCATACAGTGGGATCTCTTTTCATTTTGTTGATGGTTTCTTTTGCTGCGCAGAAGTTTTTTATGTTGATGTAGTTCCATTTATTTTTCCTTTGTTTCCATTGCCCTAGATGTGTCAGCAAACATATTGCTATGAGAGATGTCTGAGATTTTGCTGCCTATAGTTTCTTCTAGGATTTTTATGGTTTCATGACTTATATTTAAGTCTTTGGTCCATTTTGAAATTATTCTTGTGTATGGGGTAAGTTAGTGGTCTAGTTTCATTTTTTTGCATGTATCTGTCCAATTTGCCCAGCACCATTTATTGAAGAGACCGTCTTGACTCCATTGTATGCTCTTGCTTTCTTTGTGAAATAGTAATTGAGCATGATGGCTTGGGTTGATTTCTGGGGTCTGTTTTCTATTGTTCTCTGAGTTTCAGACTTTTTATCTGCATAGTGGGGACATTGGATCAAATATTCTTCTGGTTCCTTAGTTTTAAAATTCCATGATTCTAATTTAGAGTCAACTACTGTTTTACTGTTTTGGGTTTCATTGAAAGGTCTTTACTACTCCCTTTACCATATGTCAGAAAACATCAAGATTATTTCCTTTTACTTCTGGTTCTTTATCCTGGAGTGGAAAGACTTTATTATTTTTTTAAAATTTCTTTACTGATTAAGTTATTACATATGTGTCCTTATCCCCACATTATCCCCTATCCCCCCCTATAAGGACACATATGTTATGGGGTGGGGCCACAACATTAGTAACAAAGAAACAGAATTTCCAGAGGATGAGGCCCAGAAATCAGGATTTAAAAAAGATTCCCAGGTGATTCTAATGTACAGCCAAGGTTGAGAACCACTGATCTAGGTCATAGAAACTGAGAATCAGCTTTCCCCTTTTTGCTCTACTAATGTTAGAACAATTAATTTTCTTTGTAAATATCTTTCTTTCAGTAGTTTATCTTCCTGTACACTACCCAACTGTTCATCCATCTGCTAAATAAATATGTCAGGCATTGGGCTAACCTCCAGAACACAGATGTTGGACTTGGTCTTTATCCTTGAGCACTCCTGGATAAAGACCAACAAGGAGATACCGAGGTGTTTGGTGACTTGAGAGGGATGTTCAGGGTGTGTGTGTACAGGTAAGGAAAGGAGGTGACCCCTTGAGCGAACTCAGGCAATGACATATTTACTTTGAAATAGGAGTTTTGATATTTCAAAGTAAGACAAGGTTTTAGTTAACTAGCAACAAGTTAAATACATAAAATCTGCCCTATAAATACATATTAGACATAATTCCATTTAATGGAACATCAATGTCTGGATGCAAGCATTTTCTAAACTAAAATCCCCTCTCATGATACCAATCACAATGTAGTATTTTGCCATTAAATTTATTTTTCTGTTGGAATAAGCCTTTACAGTATATCACAGTTTCAAAAAGTAACAATATAGGAAAGGGATTTTTATATAAAAGCAAAGTTTTTACTGATTTAAAAAACAAGGGCATTGGAGAGGAAAAATATTGCTATGTCTGTGGCGTCTGTTTCATTGCAAGTGCCTGGATCTGTTATCCTTAATAAAATCTTGACTTTTCTGTCAGAGTGTGGGTGAATAAAATATATCTGCAGAGATATTTTTGGTAGCACAATTCTTACCTTTTGATTTGAGGTTTGTAGGAATCCTAAAATAATAGGGTACTAATTGGCTCAGATTGAAATCTCAGATAATTGGATGGATTGTGAGCACAGAAATGGTAATGTTTTTATCCTGTAGGAGATGGTTATTTGTTTACTATGAAACACAACAATTTATCTCAAGTGGACAGAAGATTTAAGCACTCAACTTATATTCCTATAATTAGGAGCTATTTTTATTAAATATACTAGAGGCCTGGTGCACAAAATTCGTGCGGGGGCGGGGGGGGGGGTTGTCCCTCAACCCTGCCTGCACCTTCTCCAATCTGGGACCCCTTAGGGGATGTCCAACTGCCGGTTTAGGCCTGATCCTGGGATTGGGCCTAAACCAGCAGTCGGACATCCCTCTCACAATTCGGGACTGCTGGCTCCTAACCACTTGCCTGCCTGCCAGCCTGATTGATGCCTAACTGCTCCCCTGCCGGCCTCATGGCCCCCAACTGCCCTCCCCTGCTGCGACCCGCCTCCTCCATGTGAGGCGGTGGAGACACCAGGACTGGCCTCATCCGTGCCACACAGAGCCACGGGACCCCCCAGGCCTCACCGTGCAGAACGGCCACCGGGCCCCACCTCCACTGTGCGCGTGGCCCTCTTGTGGTGGCCATCTTGACATTGCCGCGTGAGGGTGTTGCACAAGGGCGTGATGCCACCTAGGCTTTTATTATATAGGATATGCTATAAATACATGTTCATCTTCGAGTATTAAATGCCAACAATGTGCATTTTGAGAAAGGAAACCTAAATTTTATTGAGCATATTTAGTGCTGTGAAATTCAGATATTGATAGTATAAGGACTAAATATTTGACAGATTTCCTAGTAAATAATTAGGAAAGCCTAAAATATTTGTCATGAATTTACTTTTATGATCACAAAAGTAAAATGTAAATTGACAAGTTTATGTCTTCTTATGGCGTTTCAAGATAGAAATCTACAAATGAAAAGAAAATAGAAATATCTGTAAAGGAACTTGTTTATATGCAGTTGTATTCATGTGAATAATACAGGTGTCGATCATTCTCTTCGGGGATTGGAGAGTTGAATAGAGGTACCCAGTAACAACACCGGTGGCAGCAACATTTACTTAGATGGTTGAACTTACTAACTACACTGGGGCCTTGATTTACGAGTGTCCTGACTAATGAGTTTTTCGAGATACGAGCCATCTCTTGGCCGATTTTTTGCTTTGAGTTGCAAGCTAAAATTCAGGTTACGAGCCAGCTTTAGATACCCCACCGCTAGTTGGCGCAGCGAACGTCACAGTGAATGCCACAACATCAGCCCAGCATCACGTGTCTCACTCGTTCACTGTTGATTTGACATACGAGTAATTTGAGTTACGAGCTCCGTCACGGAACGAGTTAAACTCGAAAGTCAAGGCCCCACTGTAATTGTTGCCTTGAAAATAGCTTTAGAGTAGAGGGTGATGAATTCTCTGTATGTTTGTCTCTCTCTCTTTCATTCCTTCTCTCCTCCTCTATGCACTGCCCCAGAGTGCTGTGTATTTTAGTTTTTGTAATTAAAAACAGTTCAGTGTAAAAAGTTTTACAATAATTCCATGCCATTCCTTCATATAACTAAGTTGGAAATCACTCATGGACTTTTGTTGATGTGCTAGTGTCTGATGACTAGAGGTGCCCCACTGGTTTGTAAGGATTGTATATGGGCACACAAATAATTGATACACTCCTTAGTTTTTGAGAGCTCAAATAGTTGCCCATTATCCAGCAATTAGTAGAATAGTAAGGTTCATTTATTACAGCATGTAAAATGAAAAGCTCACTATAAAGTATAATGGCAAATTATTATTTATCACCTGCATAATGAGACAGAGAGTTTATTTAATCATTCATTTATATACTCAGTCATTTATTCAATAAATGTTTATTGAATGCCTACTGTGTGCCAGGCAGGATATGAGGTACTAGGGATGTAGCAGTGAACAAGACAGGGAAGGTCATGAACTTGATAGATGAGATAGACAATAAACAAATGTGCCAACTACAGATAACGGTAAGTAATGAGAAGGGCATATGGGGTGGTGAGAGGAACTAAGAGAGAAGAGGGGAGCGGGGTGTATTTTAGGTATAAATGATCAGCAGAAGTCTTTCTAAAGAGTGAGCAATTGAGGTGAGACCTGAAAGAATAAAGGCGCCAAATGTAAAATGTGAATATGGTTTCAGGGAGTCAGTGGCATGTAGTATACCACTTGTGTGCAAAAATGATAATCAGAATTGACCCAGGAACCAATGAGAAAAGACAGTAGCCTGACCCCAGAGCACAGACTTGGGGTACCCTGTTAGGTCAGGTGTGGAGCCCTAATTGCTCGGTGATTGGGAGGCCTCAGGGGAGGGCCTGAGCCAATCGAGTTGGTACTCAGAGGACTCGGGGGCCACGACCATTTAACTGTTAATGCAGGGAAGTATTTAAATAAGCAATAGGGCACATGTAACGGCTGAACATCAGCCATGCTTGTGTGTAATGTGTTTTTATTGATTTCAGAAAGGAAGGGAGAGGAAGAGAGAGAGAGAAACATCAATGATGAGAGAGAATCATTGGTAGGCTGCCTCTTGCACGCCCACAAGAGGTATCAAGCCTGGAACCTGGCCAGGAATTGAACCATGACCTCTTAGTTCATAGGTTGATTCTCAACCACTGAGCTATGCTGGCTGGTGCTTATGTGTAATTTTATGATCCAAGGAATTTTGACAATTAACCAATTGCAATTAGAGATCATTAAAAAAATTTGGCGACTTTTCATAGTTCAGTAGAAAAAAGGAAGGGTTACATTTCTGTCTTCGATGATAGCAGTCATGGATTCATAGTCTGGGTCACATTTTGAGAAGGTAGCATTATCAAACTGGATATGACCTTCTCAAGAAGGCAACCAACCTAATTTCATGTGTTTTTACAGGCGGCATCATTGTCCACATCTCCCTACCAAGATTTATGATAAAACAGAGAAACCATGTCTTCTCTCCGAATACACCGAGAACTACCCTATCTATCACTCGTACCTGCCCAGAGAGTCCTTCAAGCCCAAGAGGGAGTACCAGAAAGGGTCCATACCAATGGAAGGCCTGACCACATCGAGGTGAGGGCAGGGGTGCATGTGTGAACGTATAATTAACGGGGTAATGCATGACACTAATGTACAATTGAATGTAGTGATGTTCAATACTGCATTAATGTGCACCATCGACATATGCTGTTACTGTCTTAATGTTAATTTTCTGTATCTCTGAAAATCCTGCATGGATTAATCTGTCCAGTTTTCCCCAATCTCCTCTTAAAGAGAAAGGATTCTTGTGTTGAGGGCAGGGAAAGAGGGGAGGGGAAAGACTAAATTGATCTACATAGAAAGGTGGGAGGTTAAGTCAAGTAACAAAGGGATGGAAAGAGGGGGCTGCTGCTGAAAAAGGAGTTTTGGGCTTGGGCAGCTAAGCTCCAGGTCAGCTTAGGTCAGTGGTTCTCAACCTTGGCTGCACATTAGAATCACCTGGGAATCTTTTTAAAATCCTGATTTCTGGGCCTCATCCTCTGGAAATTCTGTTTCTTTGTTATGGGGTGGGGCCACAACATTAGTAACAAAGAAACAGAATTTCTGGAGGATGAGGCCCAGAAATCAGGATTTTAAAAAGATTCCCAGGTGATTCTAATGTGCAGCCAAGGTTGAGAACCACTGGCTTAGGTGGATGGTGGTGTTGGTTGTGGTAAAGGAGAGCTTGATCATAGAGGAAGAGTGGGCTTCTTTGAAATGATGCTACAGACTTTGAATTGGGGGCCCCCTTAAATGTTCTTCAGGAAGGAATATTTCCTTTTAAATTACTCTTGCCTAATAAACTCTGATTCTTTAGCTCCAGTTCTGTGCAGAGACTGAACCACTGGGCTCAGTGTATTTGGGTTGCAGAGGTGTCGGTATTGAGGGGCTGGGGGGGAGTGATCAGTCTCAGGATTGTTCTACATGTTGCAGGACTCTAACGGAATCTGCCCCTGATGCCTCGGTTACCGCCAGGTGATAACTTGCGGCTGGTGACTCCATGGGGTCGAAACATCTTTGAGTGCAGTTGGGCAGTGTTTCAGATGGGATAGATCAGTCCCAGATGAGACCTGGAAGATGGACATACTCACTGCCTGAGCCACCCCTCGTCGCGCCAGGATTGCTGCGAGGTGGAGATGAAATGGTCTGGCACAGTGCCTGCCTGTGACAGGTGCTCAAGGCCTGGTGAAATTCCTCCCTGAGCCTCGTAACTGTGCTTTTGTCGTGAAGGTCCCCGAGGACGCAGGCTAAGCAGAATCGCTCTAATTCATTCTGCCCCCAGGGTACCCCCAGGATAGGCCTGGGACATCCTCTGTTTAGATTGAGGGTTGGAGGCATAGTGTCCCTACTAAAAGCTGCTGTCTTTTAGGTTCAGAGGAAGAAGTCCCTGTTTGGGCTATGGGGCAGAGAAGACCCCGGAGGGGAGGCAGGGGAGAAATGGTGTGAAGGGTCCCTGAGCTTGGTGGGAACCACTGGATGGAGCAGCTTGACAAAGGGAGGGAGTCGAGTCCGCGTCTGACACTTGACTTGAATCAGGCCACTTTCATGCAGAGAGTTTCTTAAATGACTTGATTTAAGCACAAGGTTTCCAGGTCCTTCTTGAAAAAAATTGTAATTTATGCAACCTGCTTTTCAGCCTATGACTTTTTAAAAACAATATGAACCTTAAAGCTTGGCCTCACTTTATGAAGAAAATAAAGCATTCTTAGTTCTTAAGAGGCTGAAGACCACAACCAGAGCTGTGGACCCTTTCAGAACATTGCTTTTCCTTTTAAGAAACTGTGATTAGCATAAATGTAAAGTCCTTGGCATAAGCATGAGAGACATGTAGTTGGTAGTAAAGGATAGAGCTGTGTTGAGAAAGGGCCTGCAAACACCACATGCAGCCTCTAGATCAGGGGTGGGCAAACTTTTTGACTCGAGGGCCACAATGGGTTCTTAAACTGGACCAGAGGGCCGGAACAAAAGCATGGATGGAGTGTTTGTGTGAACTAACATACATTCAAAGTAAACATCATTACATAAAGGGGTACGGTCTTTTTTTTTTTTAGTTTTATTCATTTCAAACGGGCCGGATCCGGCCCGCGGGCCGTAGTTTGCCCACGGCTGCTCTAGATACTGGGTTTCTCATCTGTTTATACCCAATCTGCAGGAAATGAAGAGCGCCCTGCGCATGTAAAGCACAGCACAGCTTCAGATGATATCACATTAGGGATCTGTTTCATGTCCTGGAAATACAGAAAAGGGTGTCTGAGGGTTGCGTGTTGACGAATGATTTCTGTTTGTTGCCCACAAGCTTAGGAGAAGAGGATAAACCCTTTCTCCGGGGCGGGAGCTGTGCTCCATCACCTGGCTGAGCCCCCAGACGGAGCCCCACAGGCCCTCTGGCCTCCCGATGGTGCTTTGCAAAACAAAAACTGCCCCTCTGACCTGTCCTAAATGACCCTTGCCTCCCGTCACTTCCAACAACAAACATATCACCCAGAAGGCCCCTCTGTTCTTGTCAGAGCCAGAGTCACCGTACCATTCATGTCAAGACGTGGCCCAAGTGGAGGAATGCAGAAACTGAAAGAATTTCCAAAACAAGTTGTTCATGATCCTAGGGGCCTTAAAAACAAGAAGGGGTAGGAGCAAGGTTCCCCTGGGACGAAAAAGAGCAGAGCTGCGTCTCTCCGGTCCTTTGTTTTCTTCCCCGAAAAGAGAACTCAGGGAGAAATAAGCAGAGGAATCTCTTCTCTCTCCTTTACGTCAATTTAATCATTTCTCAGCCCTGTGTCTTCCATGCTGGGCTCTAGTGATCACAGACCAACAAAACCATGGCCCTGTCAGGAAGCTTTCTTTATTTGATTTCCAGTGAGTTCCTATTGAGATAAATGAGCAGACATCACGATTTTATCAACGATATTTTCTGAGCCTTACAAACTCAGCAGAGACTCTGATTCATGTATCTGTACATACAACAAAACGATTCCCTGTCAAGGAGTGCAGAGAAGCTGTCTCCTGGGTGCCCCCGCAGAGGCCTCTGGGGGATGGGATGGGTCAGCCCTGTGCTTGCACACCCGGTGTCTGCATGGATTGTCATCCCTCTGCCCTTGGGTCCCTTATTACCAGAATGTCCCACCCACGTCGCTATCTAAAGGCTGACCTGGCTTGGTTTCTGAGACTGGCCGTGGGGCTGCCACCTGCTGCATAATGAAGTCACGTGACCCAGGGCTTGGCTGGCTTTGGTGATTAAGCCCAGACACAAAAAACACCTGGTTTCTGGCAAGGTTATCATCCCAGCATGAGGCGTGAGTACAGCTGCACACAACTCTTGCTGACTGTAAATCTTGGGGATTTACAGCAGGTGCCGTAAGGAGAGAGCTTGTGATTTTCAGCCCCCCCCCCCCTTACTATGACGCTTTCTCGCAGCCCTTGGTAATTCTTCCACATGGGATCTGCCTTTGGTTCAGATAGACCTGAGACCAATTTATGAAGAAGAGGTTTGTACTTCAAGCCTCATTTCCCCTTAGGCGTGTCATTCTGCAAAGCACTTGGGCCCCATTTTGTGACATTATTTCTGTTAGGAAAGCCAGATCCTTTAAGATGGGCAAAGTGGATAACTTCATAGGAAAGAAGTGAGTCCCCAAGATGGTGTGAGACCTTTATTCTAGTGGTTCTCAACCTTCCTCATGCCGCGACCCTTTAGTACAGTTCCTCATGTTTTGGTGACCCCCCCAACCATAAAATAATTTTCGTCGCTACTTCATAACTGTAATTTTGCTACTGTTATGAATCGTAATGTAAATATCTGACATGCAGGATGTATTTTCAGGGGCCGCGACCCACAGGTTGAGAACCACTGTAAGGGAGACCATGCCCCTAACCGGTTTGACTCAGTGGATAGAGCGTTGGCCTGAGGACTCAAGGGTCCCAGGTTCGATTCCAGTCAAGGGCATGTACCTTGGTTGCGGGCACATACCCAGTAGGAAGTGTGCAGGAGGCAGCTGATCGATGTTTCTCTCTCATCGATGTTTCTAACTCTCTATCCCTCTCCCTTCCTCTCTGTAAAAAAATCAATAAAATATATTAAAAAAAATGAAGGGAGACCATGGTCAGGGTGAATTGGAGGTGCACATGTGTGTGGGAAGATTTCAGGGTGAGACTTGATAGGTTTGGCTGAAGGGTGGAAGGCAGGAAGTTGGCAGCGCACATTTCTTCATTTACTGACAAGACTTTTGGGTAAACTGAGGAGAGTCAGGGAGGCAAGAGCTAAAAGAGAAAGGGTAGTTGGTACCCTCTTCAAAAGCCAGGAAAGAAGCAAGAAAGTTGCTAGTAGGCTTGAGTCTTTCCCCACCCATGGAATTTTACACATTTTCTGTTCAAATATACTTGGCTTTCTACTCAGACCTATACCCCAAGGGATATGCTTACTCCCCTCTGTACACTGGCCTGAGAATTAATGAAGACATGCAGAAATAGGTCCCAGCACTAGACTTGCCTGAGCAATTTCAGAGCCTTTGATGCTGTGTGTCTTTGATTAAATTTGGGGACAATTTGCCCATTATTTCTTCAAGTATTTATTTTTTTCTGTCCCTGTTCATTTTCCCCCCTCCTCCAATCTCTTTTCTCTTTGTTCTTTAGTATGGATAGTTTCTATTCATCTGTTTTCAAGTTTACTGAATCTTTCCTCCACCTCCATTCTTATATTAAGCCCATCCAGTGGATGTTTTATTTCAGATATTGTATTTTTCAGTTTTAGGGTATACATTTGGTTCTTTTTATTTCGATACTGTTTGCCTTCTGTAGTTTCCTTTTAATTCATTATGACCTCATTTGCCTTTTGTAATTGAGCATAGTTAAATAGCTGCGTTGGTTCTAACATCTGGGTCTGTTTGGGTTGGTCCTCATGATTTATCTTTTTCTTTCTTGAGAGTGGGTCACATTTGTATGTATGCCAGGTAATTTTGGATTGATCCTGTACATTGTTAATGTTGTATAGTGGAGACTAGATTTTTCTATATTCGCTTCTGAAGATGTTTTTTCTTCTTTTTAGAGCAGATAGGGGGTAACTTGATTGGACTGAGTGAAAACTCAAACTCTGTCTTGGGTGGCAGCTTAAATCTCAGTTCAGTTCTTTTTAAAAAAAATTTCTTTATTGGTTAAGGTATCTTTTTTTTTTGTCTTTTAAAAAATATGTTGTTTATTGATTTCTGAGAGGAAGGGAGAGGGAGAGAGAGAATCACTGTTCGGCTGCTTTCTGACACCCCCCACTGGGGATGGAGCCTGCAACCTGGGCATATGCCCTGACTGGGAATCCAACTGTGACCTCTGGTTCATAGGTCGATGCTCAACCCCTGAGCTACACCAGCTGGGGGTCTCAGTTCAGTTCTTTGCCTTTAGCCTGTTGCTTGAAGGCTGACATGCATGTGAGGTCAGCTAGAGATTTGGGCCCAGTGGTAGATAACATTGGAGCTTCTTGTTTCTGGTTTTCTCCTTTCCAGGATCTCTTCTTCGCTTTCTGGTGCCTGTGGTTGCCTCAAAATTTGGTCCTCTGGTTCTTCAGTCAAAAGAGACGGAAGGTGTTCTATTCCCATTTGAGCTGCCTTACCTAGCGCAGGCCGGAGCCCGCCTTCAGACGGAGGCCCTGAAACAAAGTGGGAGCTGCCACCGAGGCTCACCCGCGCCATTCCCTTCTTTCACCCATTGATCCTGCCCCAGAATCTTCCTGTCTTGGTTGCTCTTTAGTGCTGACAGGTAGTTGTGTTTATATTTTGTCCAGCGCTTATATGAAGCGGTGACAGATGTTAGCCTCAGCTTTAGTGGCGGTCAAGGTGATGAGAGAGTAGAGCAGGAGACAGGAACTGTGTAGCCTGAGTCCTGGAGGCAGGTGCTTGGAACTCTGTCTTTCATTGTGAAGACAAGGAGGGCCCAGTGTGTTCTTCGCAGGATCAGTGACAAGAATCAAGCCCTGCCCTAGCCGGTTTGGCTCAGTGGAGAGAGCGTCGCCTGCGGACTGAAAGGTCCCAGGTTTGATTCCAGCTAAGGGCATGTACCTTGGTTGCAGGCACATCCCCAGTAGCGGGTGTGCAGGAGGCAGCTGATCGATGTTTCTCTCTCATCGATGTTTCCAACTCTCTATCCCTCTCCCTTCCTCTCTGTGAAAAATCAATTAAAAAAAAAAAAGAATTAAGCCCTTAGACTCAGCCTAGGGACCTTCCTCAGTGCCCTGGGATGGGCTCCCCAACCTGCCCGGGGTGACATAATGGTTTTCTTAGCGGGTGCTTTTTCACTCTGGGAAATTTTAGAATTCTACATGGAAGTAATGAAATCAAATCAATTGATCGACAAAGAGCAAAACCCCATATTAAGAGAGAGGACAGATCATGAGGAGTATCTCAGAAGTCTAGGGGAAGGGCGTTTAAAAAATGAGAGAGAGGATGGGTAATATGAAGACGCTGCAGGAGCATAAAGGCCCACGGAGCAGTGACTAGATTTGGATACATTCAGGCCTCACCTAGAGCAAGGAAGGAGCAGAATCAGAGCTGATGGGGGGGCACAATGGGGCGTGAGGAAGGCAGGTCTGCATCCGTAGACAACCCTTTCTAGGAGAGAGGAGGCAGGGGAGTGGACTCTTGTGTCGTATTTTATTTTTCCCCCTTAAAGTTCAGAAAGGATGGAGCATGTTTAAATACTGACAGAAAGGAGGCGGTAAAGGAAAAGGATTAAGCGCAGACCAGGAGATGGTCCATCGATGAGGTTTCCATGAAAGAGGGAGGGGTTTTAGGGTAGCGGTGAAGAGATGGGCTTTGGGCAAGAGGAGGAACTCTTCTTTTTTTTTTTTTTAAATCCTCACTGGAGGAGTGATGGTATTTTTTCCATTTATTTTTATTTTTTTTAAATATTTTTATTGATTTCAGAGAGGAAGGGAGAGGGAAAGAGAGAGAGAAACATCAGTAATGCGAGAAAATCATTGTTCTGCTGTCTCCTGCACACCCCCTACTGGGGATCGAGCCTGCAACCCGGGCATATGCCCTTGTCCGGAATTGAACCTGGGACCCTTCAGACTGCAGGCCGACGCTCTAGCCACTGAGCTAAACCAGCCAGGGCTCCATTGATTTTTAGAGAGAGTGGAAGGGAGAGACGAAGCGGGGTGGGGGGTGGGGAGAGAAACATTGATGTGAGAGAGACACGTCAATTGGTTGCTTCCCACACCCCCCCCCCCCCCCCCCCCCCCCCCGCCCCGGCTCGGAGCAGGGATGGAACTGGAACCCAGGTACCTGCCCTTGACTGGGAATCGAACCCGAGACCCTCTGGTGTGCAGGCTGACGCTCTAACCATTGAACAACACCAGCCAGGGCGAGGAGGAACTTTTAAAAATGGATTCCATTTCATATGATTGATTAGTTGGGCACACAAACAAATTCTGAAGTTTTCATAGATAAACATTAATAATAGGTTTTTTAAAAAAGTATTTCATGGCCCCTTTATCGCTGTGAAAATCTTCTTGGCCCTATTTCCAGGCTCCCGAGCTGACTGCCTTTGTTATTTCTTCTTTCTTTTTGTCAGACTCTTGTCAAACACCTTCCTGTGGCTTTGCCTAGTGATTGGGAGTCAGTTGCTATGACCTTCCCAGCAGGCCACTTTAACCTTTACTTAACTCGGGCTCTCTCTCTCCGCCCTCCAGACTATATCACTTTTATGGCTCCACACCTGAAAGAAACCTAACATCTTTGACCAATTTTTTTTCTTGGTTCTTAGTCACAATGGGCACAGGGACTAAGAAATGCAACACAGGAAGTGAGGGGAGTGTTGTTAAAAAAAAAAAAAAGCTACTAAATGTGAGCAATTTCTGGGAAGGATAAAATAGACTTTTCTCTGGTGACCTTAAAGGGTGTAGGATTATGTGAGATTGGGGACGCGCAGTTGCGTTTTGGTTAATGGTAGGTTTCAGGGAATGTCCTTAACATAAAAACACAATCAGGACCATAAATTCAGATTTAATTCACTCTTAAGCCGCAGCAAATATTTTTGGGTGGGGTATAAATGAGCTCAACTGAAAGCCTTTCCGCTCTTCAGAAATAGATCATTTCCCCCTCAAGATCGTTTTCTTAGTTATAGCTGATCAGGATATTCAATCATAGAAGTGCTTTCACAGGGACTTACATTTTGCACTGGAGAAGGACGCCCGGGGAACAATTTTCCCTCAACACAGTGAGCAAGGACTGTGCTGAGTCAGCTTTTGCCCTCGAGCAACCAGCTGCAGGACAGTCCATGAGCCGGTGTTGGATTCTGGGCATTTTCCTGCTTTTTTTCTGTAGAAACAGCAGGAAGTAGGGCCTTAAGCGCAATGAAGGAAGCCCTGGAAGGAAGGCTTTCACAGTATCTTGAAGGAGAAGCTGGCTCCCTGAGGGAGTAATGGCGGAGGAGGATGTCATGACCTGTGTGCAGGGTCTGGTGACTGGAAAGCACTCCTGGATGCTCTGGGGTTGGGAGGGCCGCAGCTTGGGCCTTGGGCCTTGTTTCTTACCACTTGCCCTTGGCATCTCCTGATCCTCCTCCTTGGCACAGGGCTGAACCCTGGGGCAGCCATCGATGAACATGAGTTTATGCAGGCAGTGTGTGTGGTCTCTCCTGCCTCCAGACTTCTCCCCACCCCTTTTGTTTGTTTGTTAATCCTCACCCAAGGATATTTTCCATTGATTTTTAGAGAAGGGAGGGGGAGAGACACAGAGAGAGAAACATCGATGTGAGACAGACACATCAATTGGTTGCCTCCCACATGAGTCCTGACCAGGGATTGAGCCTGCAACCAAGGTACATGACCTTGACCAGAATCAGACCCTTGACCCTTCAGTCCAAGGGCCGACACTCTATCCACTGAGCCAAACTGGCTAGGGCCTTCCCATCCCTTTGGGAAGGAGGAGCGCTCACCTGTAACTTGGGAGCCCTCCCCTGAGAACACAAACTCTCTGATAAAAGCTGCCATGCAGTCATCACGATCAGACAGGGCTTTCTGGAAACTGCCATTTCTCTGTCCGCCTAGGCCCTCCCTCCGAGCCCGCTGCTGCGGTTGGCTGAGCAGTAAGCAGACCCTGGCATGAGCTACACTAAGAAGGATGAAAGTGTGGACTGACCCTGGGGTTCTCATTTAGCTGCTCTCTCTGAAGTCCCAGTTGTACACAGCCGGCTGCCAGCGGCCTCAGGTCACCCAGCTTCCTCCTCCTGTTTACCCACAAGGGGCTCGGGGGAAGGCTGAAGACCTGTAACTGCTGCCCAGAGATATTTTTAATTCTACCCAGAGGGTGTTACTGGGAGTTCAACTGAAGCATCTCCCATTTCCTCCGCAGAGCCCTAGGGAGACTAGTTCTCCTGCTTCCTCACTGGCTGCCCCCATCCCACCAAGCATTTTCAGGCCCGGGTTTGGGTTTATGGACAACCATGTATATAATTCATGCAAGACAGGTTACAGTGGAGCGTGTTACCTTTGCTAGTCAAGCGTGGCTCAGTAATGCTGCTCCAGATTTCGGCCGGGAAGTGGGTTTTATTGGTGTTTGGGTCTGATGTTTTCCTGTCCGGAAACCTCCCCCCTCCCTTGGCGAGGCTGCTTTGGCAAGCACCATCAGGGCCCATCTACCTCCCCTCGTCCAGGTTAATAAATGGGTTCCAGGCCAAACCAGGCTGTCCTGTCAAGCAGAGCCCTTGGGGGGAAATACTTGCTTAGGAGAGTCTGCACGAGAATCGCAAGTCAGGATCGCCCTGGTGGGGACTGGAAGGCCAAGCCCAGCCCCGGTGTGGCCAGGGTGATCCAGGTACAGCGAGCTTTGGGCCTCCCTGTAGCTGTGGGATGCTTAGGGAAGGGAGTGTTTCCCATTTAGTGAAGGCCATCGCGCTTTGTCATCCCACTGTTTCATGCTCCCTGCGATGATGAGGGCACTGGTGGCAGGGAGCAGGGAAATGAAAGGCTCAGTGTCTCCCTTTATTTATTTATTTTTTATATTTTTTTATTTTTTAAATATATTTTATTGATTTTTCACAGAGAGGAAGGGAGACGGATAGAGAGTTGTAAACATCGATGAGAGAGAAACATCGATCAGCTGCCTCCTGCACACCTCCTCCCGGGGATGTGCCCGCAACCAAGGTACATGCCCTTGGCCAGAATCAAACCTGGGACCCTTCAGTCCGCGGGCCGACGCTCTATCCACTAAGCCAAACCGGTTAGGGCCGTGGTCAGCAAACTGCGGCTCGCGAGCCACGTGCGGCTCTTTGGCCCCTTGAGTGTGTCCCTTCCTAAGCCTTAGGAGTACCTAATTAAGTTAATAACAATGTACCTACCTATATAGTTTAAGTTTAAAAAATTTGGCTCTCAAAGGAAATTTCAATTGTTGTACTGTTGATATTTGGCTCTGTTGACTAATGAGTTTGCCGACCACTGGGTTAGGGCATCAGTGTCTCCCTTTATGTACTGTTCTGCTCTTCAGGGTTTTCTGTAAGGTCAAGCAGAGGAAGGAAATAAATGTTAGCAGGAGGAGCTATGGGAGCACAGAGAAGGAAGTGGTGGTGTCTGAAAAAATAGAGTTAGCTCCACAGTGAGGGGATTTGGGGGGAAGGAAGGCAGGAAGAGCAGGCGCAGAGGAGAGGCCTTCTCAGTGGCCTGGGGCGGTTGGAGTGGAATGTGGGCGGGGGGCGGTGGGAGATGCGGCTGGGGAGTAAGGCAGGGCCAGGGTCAGCGAAGCTTACACACCATGCTAGCAGGCTGGGCTTTATCGGGAAGGGTTTTAAGCTGGGGAGTGAAGTGATCTGATTTTCAGGTTAGAGGGCTGATTCTGGCCAACTCAGGGGATTGAAGTGGAAGTGGCCGTAAGGAAGCAGGAAAGCCAGGCAGTCAGCTGTCACCTGGTCAAGTGAGGAATGGTCAGGGTCTGAGCCTTGGAGGGAAGACAGACTGATAAGATGGAGGGGCCGTCGCTGGTGAGTGACTGGAGCCGTGCGGGGTGGACCCAGATGGTGTCCAGGAGCCTGGGGTGGGTGAGGAGAGAATGGGGCGTCTTTCTCGAAAGTGGGCAACAGAGGAGGAAGAGCAGTCGGGGGCATGGAGTAGGTCATTCTTAGCGGACATTTGTGGAATTGGGCTGAGTGGAAACCGAGAGCCGTACCTGAGCCAGGGGCCCCGTGCATGTGCTTGTTTTCATTACAGGAGAGATTTTGGGCCCCACAAAGTATTACCAGTGAAGATCTACCAGCCGGACCAGTTCGTCCCAAGTGAAGAGAACATGGATCTGCTCACGACGTATAAGCAAGATTACAACCCCTATCCCATCTGTCGAGTGGAGCCCATCAAACCTCGGGACAGTAAATATCCATGTGGTGACAGGATGGAGTCTCTGCCCACTTACAAAGGTGGGAGATGCTGGGGGGCAGCTTGGGGGAGGGACGAGGGACAGGCTGAGCCGGACGCAGGCCAGGAGATGTGTTTGATATGCATCCCCCCTTAGTGCCGGGGTTGGGCACACACTTCCTGTGGGCCTCAGTGGGCCTGCAGCCCATTCTTGCACAGCTGGAGAGCTAAGAATGGTTTTTAAAATTTGAATGCTCAACAAAAGTCAAGACTGGTTCAGGATGTGTGAAAATGATACAAAATTCAAAGGTCAGTGTTCATCAGGACGTTGTGTTGGGACACAGCCACACTTGTTCATTTCCACATTATCTGTGGCTCATTGGTGTGACAGCAAAAGCCCAGTAGTTGTGATGGAGGCCGTGGGGCATGCAAGGCCTAAGACATTCCATGTCTTCCCTCTTCTAGAACATCTTTGCCAGTGCCTGCTTTAGCTTGTTGTTGAAGTCCTACATTGGGGAAGCATTTCAGTGGCGTGATTGATTTATTTATCATTTAAAAAATTATGGAAACCTAACATATAGACAGAAAAAAATGTACAAATCATAATTATACAGACTAATGAATTTTTAAACTCCATTTAAGAAGTATTTATTTTTTTTGTTTTCCTAGTTATCATTTATTTATTTTTAAAATTCTCATCTGAGGATATGTTTTTATTGATTTTAGAGGGAAGGGGAGAGAGAGAAACATTGATTGGTTTGGTTGCCTCCCATACGCACCCTGACTGGGATCGAACTCACAACCTAGGTATGGGCCCTGACCAGGAATTTTGGTGTTCGGGATGATGCTCCAACCAACAGAGCCACCAGGCCAGGGCCATTTATTTCTTTTTAATTTGTTTAATTTATTTTTTAATTAGTTTACATTCAGTACTATTTTGTATTAGCTTCAGGTGTATGCCGTATTGGTTAGACAATCATATAGAACTTTACAAAGTGTTCCCACCAATATTTCTAGTACCCACCTGGCACCATACATTGATATTACAATATGATTGAATGTATTTTCTATGCTGTACTTTACCTCCCATGACTATTTTGTAACTACCAATTTGTACTTCCTAATCCCTTCATCTTTCTCACCCAGTCTCCCCTCCCCCCTTCCCTTTGACAATCATTAGTCTGCTCTCTGGTCTAAAAGTCTGTTTCAATTTTGTTTGTTCATTTATTTTGTTCTTTAGATTTCATATATAAGTGAAATCAGATGATTTGTCTTTCTCTGACTGACGTATTTTACAGCATAATATGTTCTAGGCCCATCCATTCTGTCGCAAATGGTAAGATTTCATTCTTTTTTGTGGCCGAGTAATGTTCAATTTATATATGTTCCACAACTTCTTAGGCTTGCACTGTGCAACCCCCTTCAGTGCTCACAGCCCACGGGTAAGGTGTTCCACAACAATTTTATCCACTTGGGTTGACGGGCACTTGGGCTGCTTTCCTATCTTGGCTATTGTAAATAATGCTGCAGTGAACACAGGGGTGCATATATTTGATCAAATTAGTGTTTTGGGTTTTTTCAGATCTATACCCAGAGGTGGAATCACTGGGTCTTAAGGCAGTCCCTCCTTACTGATTTTCCACCAACAGTACACGAGTGTTCCCTTTTCTTCACATGCTCAACAACACATGTTGTTTGTTGATTTATTGATGATAGCCATTCTGACAGGTGTGAGGTGATATTTAATTGTGGTTTAATTTGTACTTTTCTGACAATTAGTGATGCTGAGCATCTTTTCATATGTCTATTGGCCATCTGCATGTCGTTTTTATAGAAAGTGTCTATTCAGGGCCTCTGCCCATTTTTTAATTGAATTGTTTGTTTTTTTTGGTGTTGAGTTGTGGGGGTTTTTAATAAATTTTGGATATTAAGTCCTTATTGGATGAATCGTTGCCAAATATATTCTCCCATTCAGCAGGTTGTTTTTTTTCTTGTTGATGATTTTCTTTGCTGTGCATAGACCAATGAATGTTGACTGAACACATCCACACAAACAACACCCAGATCAAGAAATATAACATTGATACTCCCATCCAGTTACCCTCCCCACCCAGGATAGAGCCATTGTGCTGACTTTTAACATCATAAATTAGTTTTGACAGTTTTGAATTTTATATAAATGGCATTGATTCATTCTTTATTGAGCATCTACTACATACATCTTAGACGTGGCATTAGGGAGTGTGAAGGAAGCGCAGTGACCTTATGTGACTTCTGAATCTGGTAGGGACACAGGACATGGCGTCGTATGTGTGGTACAAGCAATGTAGCAGTCACTCTATGGAGCACAAGCCATAGGCTGAGGCCATGGGAATGGAGGCCAGGCTTATCAGTAACTTTTCTGCTTACGATGCACATAGATTCCCTAGGAATACATGCTGAACTGTACGTGTAACATGTCTGTGAATCTCTAAACAACTGTGTTAATAGTTGCTTTTATGTAGTCAAGCCAAACACTTAGGCAAAAGGAGTGGGGAGGCTTGGGGTCGAGGTAGGGGTGGGGAGGAGGGTAGAATATTCTTGAAGCCCTTCCAGAAGCTCTAAATCTATATTTGGAAGACTTCGCCTGTGGCTGAGCTTCCCTGCTTCTCCCAGGAGCTGGGACTCAGTGCCTCTTCAGCAATGTGGTCTTTGTTTTCCTACCTTCTTATCATTGCTATCATTCTCGTCCACTTTTCCATAACCATTTCCATAACCACCTTCTGCCAAGCCACATTCTGGACACTAATACCCAGAAATGGTTCCGCTTTTGCGCACCCCAACATCATCCTTCTGCTTGCTCTCTTGCCCACTCCCACCAGCAGTCCTTGGCCTCACTGGGACCTCCAGCCCACTGATACTTGAGTCTTTCTTCTCATCATCAGCCCTGCCTGTGTCTGTCCCCCATGTGGCCTATTCCACGTATTTTTTTTCTCTCTTTTTCTACCATGTTGTATTTTTGTGGCCTTTTTATACCCTCTCTCTTCTGTTCTTTAGTTGCTTCTTCCTAGCAAAGCCCCAATTCTGCCTTCTCTGACCATACACCTGAGCAGAGCTCCTGTCTTGTCAGCTGTTACTCATTTTCCACAGAAAGGAACTAGGGGGGCTTTTAAAAATGGCCACCTGACTTGATTTCTTCTCCACATAAAGGTCCTCAAATAATTATCATGGTTCTTAGGATAAAATCCTAACCCTTTACCAACTCCACTGATTCCTTGCAGATTCTGGCGCCTCCTGCCAGCGCCCCTGTGCTCTGCCCAGGACCTTCTTTCAGTTCCTTCCCTCCATCTCTTTTCTGTCTCAGGACATGTCCCACATGCTGTTTCCTCTCTATAGAGCCCTTCTCCCTGCCCTGTCTAGCACTTGCTCTTGAGTGAGTAGCAGAAATGTCACACCCTTGAAGGCCTTTTCAGACCTACCCCCCTCCCCCCACCCCTTGCCAGACTAGACACATCCTGTTAGATGCTCTAAGAGTGCCCTGTACTCCCCTGTTTTGTAACTCATTGCATAATTTTCTCCACCCCTCGGCCCCCTTCACATTTGTCTCCTTGGCCGGACTGTAAGCTCCAAGAGGGCAAGGATCTACGTTTCTCTGCCAGTTACACCCAACAAGGCAGGCACTGTAGTAGATGGTTTACAAAGGAGCCAGTAGTACCAGGTACATGGTCATGGCACTCTTGCCTCCTGATTCTTCCTTTTCATTCAGTGTCTACAGAAGGCAAAAATGGGCACCATGGACACTGAGCTGGCAGGAAGGAGCCCTTCCTTCTGATGGGGGAGGGAGCAGGCACTTTTAGCTACAAACTCTCCTTTCCTCCACGCCCTTTCTATGGCCCTCCTGGATTTGTGAATCTTGGCTTAGTTAGGGGCTCTTTAGAGCAACTGCGTGAGCAGCCCAGTTCCCCTCCCCTCCCTTCCCTAGGTGCAAGGACAGGGCTGGGAGTGAGAAATGCTCCTTGCTTACCTTAGGGGTTGGCAAGTGTACAGTAGACCATTGTTGTTATTTGAAGACACTCCTCCCTCTTTATTCCAGCAAAATATTCAAAATAAACACACAGAAAAAACGCAACCTAATACATATGCTTTAATCTCTCCCCACTCCAGCTCTCCCATATTCCTCACCTTCTCCAAACAGTTACATCTAAAATTTCCCTCTGCAAACCAGAGAATAATGTTCCACTGCTAAAATGAAATGGTGGCTGGCCTTTCCCTCCTGACAAAGTTAAAATTGAGAAACCCCTATATTCTTCTCCTTTCCCCCCTGGAAATGCAGATGTAAAAGCAAACAAATCAGTATGTAGCCAATGAAATGTACTTATAGTTAGATTTGATCCATAGGTGCCTGTTAGCAACCTATGTGTCTTAATAGTTTTTTGGAATAATATATACTTAACATATTCTGTTAATGTAAATGGTTGCTTTGCCCCCTTACTCCCCTATCATATAGAATGGCTTCCTAAACTGGGCCTTGACTGGCCAGCATATGTTTTCCCAGCATTTAGCACATTACAAAGGGGATGACGCTACCAAGGTGGGCTTCGTGAGGAAGGGCATTCATGAGCGGTTCTGGACCATTGTTTACAAGGGCTCCGGTGACACAGTGTGGCACTGGATTTGCACAAATCCTCACCCAGCCCATTACTCTGTGGGTCCTGACCAAGAGCTCGAGTGAAGGCTTGGGGAAGACCCATGGCATTTACCTGCCCTTGCATAAGTCGTGCACAACCTCTTGTACGTGTGAGGGGCCCTTGCCTTATCTCTTGGAGTATCAGCTTTTTCAAAAAAATGTTTTTATTAATTTTTAGAGAGAGGAAGGGAGAGAGAAATAGAAACATCGATGAGAGAGAAACATTGATCTGCTCTTTTTTTAAAATTAAATCTTTATTGTTCAGATTATTACATTTGTTCCTCTTTCCCCCCCCCATAACTCCCCTCCTCCCAGTTCCCGCCCCACCCTCCACCCTCACTCCCCACCCACTGTCCTCATCCATAGGTGCACGATTTTTGTCCAGTCTCTTCCCGCATCTCCCACACCCCTTTCCCCCCCAAGAATAGTCAGTCCATTCCCTTTCTATGTCCCTGATTCTATTATGATCACCAGATTATTTATTCACTTGATTCTTAGATTCACTTGTTGATAGATGAATGTTTGTTGTTCATAATTTGTATCTTTACCTTTTTCTTCTTCTTCCTCTTCTTAAAGGATACCTTTCAGCATTTCATATAATACTGGTTTGGTGGTGATGAACTCCTTTAGCTTTTCCTTATCTGTGAAGCTCTTTATCTGACCTTCAGTTCTGAATGATAGCTTTGCTGGATAAAGTAATCTTGGTTGTAGGTTCTTGGTATTCATCACTTTGAATATTTCTTGCCACTCCCTTCTGGCCTGCAAAGTTTCTGTTGAGAAATCCGCTGATAGTCGTATGGGTATTCCCTTGTAGGTAACTGATTTTCTTTCTCTTGCTGCTTTTAGGATTCTCTCTTTGTCTTTTGGTCTTGGCATTTTAATTATGATGTGTCTTGGTGTGGTCCTCTTTGGATTCCTTTTGGGGTTCTCTGCGCTTCCTGGACCTGTAAGTCCATTTCTTTCACCAGGTGGGGGAAGTTTTCTGTCATTATTTCTTCAAATAGGTTTTCAATATCTTGCTCTCTCTCATCTTCTGGCACCCCTATAATTCTGATGTTGGTATGCTTGAAGCTGTCCCAGAGGCTCCTTACACTATCTTCGTATTTTCGGATTCTTTTTTCATTTCGCTTTTCCAGTTGGGTGTTTTTTGCTTCTTCGCATTTCAAATCTTTGACTTGATTCTTGCGCTCCTCTGGTCTGCTGTTGGGTGTCTGTATAATATTCTTTATTTCAGTCAGTGTATGCTTAATTTCTAGTTGGTTCTTTATCACAACGTCGAGGGTCTCATTAGATTTCTTGAGGATCTCACTGCATTTATCGGCGGTCTCACCAGTCTTTTCGAGGGCCTTACTAAGTTTATCGGCAGCTTCTAGACAGTTCTTGAGAGACCTTAAAAGTGTGGTTTTGAGCTCTATATCTTCCATTTCTGACATTTGCGTCCTGTTTGTCTCCGCGTTTTTTTATCTTTTCTTGGTGCACCCCCTAGTGGTCTTTGTCCGCAGTCTTGTTGCCTTTAAGCCTTGATTGATGTCGGCAATACCGGGGTGATTTGACCTCCAGGCTAACTGGCTATGAGAGTCAGCTGTGTCTGCAGTGGGAGAGCTTCTGTGCTGGATCTCTAGGGCGGTGCTAATCTAGCGTTTGCCTGAGGCTATCTGGCAAATGGCTCTGCGCAGGGCTTGGGCAGGGTGGGCCCCCGGGGATCTACAGGGCGGGCGGAGCAAGCAGTTATGGCTGTTCTCAGTTCCGTCCCTAGGGGCTCTGCCTCTCAGAGTCCCAGCAACCGCTGCAAACCTCAGAGAGAAAGCTGCCTTCGAGTTCCGACCGAAGCCAGACAGTCCCGCTTCTCCCGTTTGAGTCTGGGTCCCCAGAGACTCGCCCGGATCTGGAGCTCAGAGCCTGAAACTCCCTCCTGATTGAAAACAACAACCGTGCCCTTGCCGCCAGCCCGCTCCGCGCGTGCACTCTGCACCTGAGTATTTCACTTCAGCGCTGCGCCTTCTCTGAGTCTGGGTATGATATTCTCTTTCTTCCTAGTTGTAGAATTTCCGCTCAGCCAGCCTTCCTGTGGTTCTGGATGATGTCCGTTCTGTCCTTTTTTTTTTTTTTAAATATTGGTATGCTTATCTCAACATTCTTTATTAATAAAAGGTATTTCAGTGTCAGATTTTATCATTGTTGTCCTTTAGTTATATCTCTGAAGTGGTTGTTCGAGGCAGCAATCTCTGGCGTTAACCTATGCCGCCATCTTGGTTTCTCCCCTTGTCACTCAATCTGCTGCCTCTTGTATGCGCCCCCACTGGGCATTGAGCCTGCAACTGGGAATCGAACTGTGACCTCCTGGTTCATAGATTGATGCTCAACCACTGAGCCACGCTGGCCAGGCTGGAGTATCACCTTTTGATGACTTGTTTGTCTCTTATGGAAATTTGCTGCTTTAGTAAGTTTTTTCCATAGCAACCTTATGGTTTTATGGCCATACACTGATTTTCCTTCCAAAGAGGGGGAAGAAAAAACAACCAAAGACCAAACTCATTAAATATGTGTATTTCAATAGGTTCCATCTATATTATATCTATATGCTCCACTTACTATGGTTCTACAGGGAAAATATGCAAACTTTCCCCTTTCCACTCGTATGGCCAGCACCTCTACTAGAAAACCACCAGTACAATATGCTCCAGCAGCATTTGGTTGTAATTTTGACATTTTCAAAACACTGTGCAATTGGAAAGATTGAGAGTGTAATTACTTGATGCTCAGCTTTAGGTTTAGCTAAGTTTTTTTTTTTAAGACACATTATTGAATGGAATCCCTTTTAAAGAGGTTCTTGCCAATTACCCACATGACACCCTGGCCCTGAAGGGCTTTACTGATGGTTTTCATGCTTATGAACAGTTTGTCATGTGGAATTCTGAGGTTTTCAGGGTCTTGTGGAGGTTTTTTTGTAATATATGCTGGGTGGAGGAAGTTAGAAGGTTGGATAATAATGTGGTTTAAACTATATTGTTGGGTATCAGAAATTACATGAGGCAACTTTCAGCTTAGGAACCTGTTTTCTTATCACTTCATCCATCAGGGAAGAGGGCCAGAAAAGCCCTGTCCTTCCCACCCCCACGGACCTTGAGGCAGCGTGAAGGCATCTACAGGTAGATATCCCCATATCAGGGAGGCCTGAAGTCTGACGGGGAAACATGTGGTTTATATTCAGCAAGATGGTTCTCTCAGAGGCCCCCTAATGCTTTCAAGATGCTGATAGAGCCATTAATGGCTCTTGGAGAAAGATTAGATTTTCAATTAAAATGAAGCCAATTTAAAATAAATAGTTGGTAGTATTATTAGCCTAAAATAAACTTAAGAGTGTGCCTGGGGGGGAGGGGGGGGAAGGGGATGTCAGGACTTCCAAAGTGGTGGAGTGAGGAACTTGGCAAATGCTCTGCCCCAAAAGCAACAATAAAACTGGACAAAACAGTAAAAAAATCATCCATTTTAGGGCTCAGGAAACCAAAGGCATACAGAAGACTGAAAAGTATTTATTCAAGAAACACTACTAAACTATTGTTCCAAACAATGGGAGTTTGTGGTGTTTTATCCTGGGGCTTCCATCACCCCGCCTACCCGCCCCCCTCCCCCCAATCCGGATCCATCTGGGCAGGCTAGGTTGTGGGCAAGTATGTTAGTCGCTCTGCATTTGTAACATGAGCATATTGATGGTAGCCACCTCATTAGAGAAGTCTGAATATTAAAAGAGTTATTGACACAGAAAAGCATTTAGAATGCTGTCTGTGATATAATAAGCTCTATATAAGAGGCAGTTGCTATTATTCTCTCATTAGCCAATACAATGCCCGTATTCCCTTGGATGTGTGTGCATTAGCTGTATGGGTTGAGGGACACAATGGCAGTTTTCCCACGCACACCAGGCAGGCCTGGTTGGTCTGGCTGGCAGCCCATTAGTTGTGGGCTGTGAATCCCGTCTCACTGTATCACATGCATCTTCCCAGTCATTCGGTGCTGATTCAGAGAGGGCACCTTCCCCACAGAGCAGTAGTTCTCAACCTTCCTAATGCCGCAACCCTTTAATACAGTTCCTCATGTTGTGGTGACCCCCAATTTCATTGTTACAAATTGAACATAATTGAAGCATAGTGATTAATCACAAAAACAATATGTAATTATATATGTGTTTTCCGATGGTCTTAGGCGACCCCTGTGAAAGGGTCGTTCAACCCCCAAAGGGGTCGCGACTCACAGGTTGAGAACCGCTGCCACAGAGGGATGGAACTGTTCTTGGACTGGGTAAGTCAGTGGTGTGACAACTCTGCTAGAATCGGTTCCCTGGATCTTCCCATGGCCATGGTCCCTCTAAAACACCTGTGTACAGCATTATAGGGAGTAATATAAATTTTTCTCTTCTGCACAGCAACTCCCAGATACCATAAAGTTGAAATATCAAGCCCTTGAGTGAAGTGATGGTAGGGATCTGCTCTGTTCTTCTGTTGCAAAGAACACCTCACCGGAGACTGGTGTATGGCTTTGAAGACCCCTTGGAATACATGCAGGTTGAATGAATTGAATTATGAATAATTACCACTTCTGCTTTATTTTCAGCTGATTATTTACCCTGGAACCAACCAAGACGAGAGCTAATTCGTCCAGACCACAAGTACCGGCCAGAATCTGCGAGGTTTGAAAATAGAACCACACACCAGGACGATTACCCTTTAAAGGGTCTAGTGAACACCATGAGCTGTAAGCCTCCAGCCATGCCCAAGGTCTGTAACATCCCCCTGGAGGATCTGACTAACTACAAGATGAGCTACGTGGCCCACCCTATAGAGAAGCGTTTTGTGTATGAGACAGAGAAGTTCAAACCCTGTGAAATCCCCTTTGAAAGCATCACCACCCACAAACAGTGCTTCCGGGGCCTGATGGGGGAGCCAGCCAAGAGCTTGAAGCCTCCAGCCAGGTCCTGCATATTAGACACACCTTTCTCTAACACCACTGAGTTTCGAGATAAGTACCAAGCGTGGCCAACGCCCCAGTTGTTCTACAGACCTCTTGTCCCCTACGTCCCTCCGGAAGAAAAGATGGACCTTATCACAACAGTGCAGTCCCATTACACATATCCTAAGGGGGCTCCAGCTCAGTCCTGCCGACCAGTGGTTTGCATCAAGAAAGGTCCCCGCTTCGAAAGCTCCACAACCAACAGGGATGACTACAAGCAGTGGGCCAACATACGCATGGAGCCAGTCAAGCCCATTCCCCAGCTGAACCGTCCCACCGAGCCCATGGACTGCCTGACCACCACCAGGGCCCACTATGTGCCCCACCCTCCCATCAGTACCAAAAGCTATAAGCCCCTCTGGTCTAGTCCCCAAGCAAAGGTCCCTGTGGAGGGCCAGACCACATACGCCATCAGCTTTACTCCCAAGGATTTGGGCAGGTGCTTGGCTTCATACCCTGAGCCCCCCGGCTACATCTTTGAAGAAACAGATGCTTCGGGGCACAGGATATACAGGCCAGTTTCCCACACAGGCTCTCGGCAGAACAGCCCTCTTTCTGTAGGTGATTCCCAAAACCCCAACCATCAGGAGTTGGCAGTGTCAGCCTGATTTTTTAAAAAAATTATTTAGAAATTGCAAAATACTTAAAAAAAAAACAAAACCCAGATGATTGAAAGTTATTTGTTGGACAGAAAAGCAATTCCCCCAAATGAAAAAAAAAATCTTCATCATCGTTTCCAGGACACTTGAATAAAATGAGAATCACTTGACTCAAGGAAAATGACATTTCGTCACTGGTAATTACTCCTCGAACCCTCCCTCTGCAGTGTTCCTTCTTGGGTCCCTTACCTTGTACTCACGGAATCAAAGCTGGTCTCTATGAGGTTTCCTCTGAACCAGGGGTATTTTATTAATTTAATCATTGCATTAATTGACATTGTGATGAACCCTTGCCAAGTATGAAGTGCCAAAGAATAAACTTAATTTTGGGGGGAGTGAATCTGCAGGTCCATATCATCAGTCCTCCCTTCTGCCTATGCAAAGAGAAGGCTGTGTTCCCAGAACCTTGGAGAGATTTTAGACTTTAGTCCCCATTTTATCCCTGTCCTGGTGGGAGTGCCTTGGGCCCTGTCTGGAGTCTTGTTTCAGGTTCTTTTTTCCCAGGGTGTCTTCCTACCTCTTCACATGGTGACATACCAGCAAGAACAGTGCTGTCTGATGGCGCATGGGCCTCTGATAATAGGACCTGCCGGACCTATCCCACCTAACCCAGTGCAGGCTGTGATTCCAGTTGGGGGAGGGGAAAAAGGGACCCTGGCAACTGGGCATTCAGCAGCCAGCCCCTGGGCTGTGCGTTCTCAATGCTCAGAGCCTGGAAAAAATGGCTCCCTGTGCTGCTTCCTGGGAAGCTGGACCTCCTTGTCCTAAAATGGTAACTGTGACAAGATCTGTGACAAAGCTTGACTTAGTGGTGAGCTGGACCCTGCCCTGGAGAAAGGGCTGAAGATTTCTCTTTTGGGTCTAAGGTTTCACCAAGTTTGATTCTAAGGCTAAGTGATTTGGAAATTATTTTAAGTTGAGAAGACTCGAGGAAGGACTTTGTTCAAGAGTTCACATGCTGAGTCAGATGGGCTCATGATATGGGTGAGCCGCTCACAGAGGGATGCAGACGGACACCTGGGTTACCACCTCTCTCTTGAATCCACAGAACTTAAAACATACTCCGAGAACTTGGTAACATGGTGGTGGGAGGAGAAAATTTCAGCTCAAGTCCAGAAACTCGAGATTGGGCTCAATGCCTGGTTCATGGGCGAGCAACCTGCATCTCTTATCCAGGGCTCAGTCTTCCCACAGCTCTGACCTACTTTGCCCAGACTGCCCAGGTCCCTACCCCTTGTAGCCTCACCATGAGGTTAGTTTGTATCATTGGGTTGGGATTTACATCATTTAATCCTCTTTTTGGTTCCATGGGGTCTGGATGCCTGCCCTTATGGGGGTAGAGAAGCTCAGAGATGTTACGCATATTGCCCAAGGCCACAGAGCGTGGCGCACCAAGGCCAAGATTGGAACCTAGGACTTTTGATTCAAGATCCAGTGCTCTTCCCCCAACACCAGGCACCTCCCGTCTGCTGCGTCTCAGATCTCAAGGCTCCACAAGCCCCATCAAACCACATTCTCCCTGTCTGAAGTCTTTCCTGGAGTCCACTCAGCTAAAGGAGATTACAAGGAGGGTAGGTTTTATTATTTTGTTTTGTCATTTTTTACAAATCAAAGAAATATTTGCACTTGATTTGAAAAGCCAAATAGTGCTAAAATGCTTATAAAAAATTCAGCAATCTCTCATGCCCCAGCCTCTTGGCCTTCTCCATTGTCTCTTCCCCAGAAAACAGTTTAATTTGGTCTGTTTCTGCTAATATTTTCCTTCATATTCCTAAATAATGTACCTATACTGTCTGTTGACTCATTGACTTTAGTCATGGTCTGTTTTGGTTAATTAGGGGTGTTAGTCCTCTTACACTTCCCCTTCCCTCTCCCTTCTTTTCAGAACGGTTATTTGACAATACTTGATTAGATCAAGACTAATATGTTTTTCTAACATTTCTGATGAGTAGGAAGGGAAGAAGATGATGAAGAATGATGACCCTGCCTGGTTAGGCTGAGCCTTCTTGGGGTGAGGAATGTCCTCTGAGCCCGCCCTTTGTGACATGTAGGGTCACCTCCATGGTGACCCCAGCTAGATGAGCTACCCAGGGCATCCCTGCCCTGCCCACTTCTGGACTTAAGGAGCCAGGTCTCCCCTCAAACCCCCTCCCCCCCCTTTCTTTCCTGTTTTGGTCTCAAATTAAAATATCTTTATTATTATAGAAGTGGTTAACTCAAGTAAAAAATTAAGAAAATATATAAAGAAGGACACAAGAACATATTATTGGGGCTGGTACAACACAGTGGCCAAGAGCATACCAGGAGACTGTCCAGCAGATCTGGGCTTGCATCTTGGCCTCTCCTACCCAGTAGCTAGGGGACCTTGGTCAAGTTCTTTAACATGTGGGCACTAGCAATACTGGCTGCATGATTTTGTTGTTTGAATTGAATGATAGAATATATGTCAATCACTTATCCTTGACTCATGGTTAACTCTCATTAAATGTAGGTGAGGATGGTGATGATGAAGATGGTTGCTGAGTTCTGCCTGGTTGAAACTACTTATGATTTTATTGGTATTTACAAGATGCAGGTAAGGATAACTGCTCGTATTTTATATTGTACATATTTTACAAAGTAATATATTTACCTTTTTTTTCATACAGTTAACGTACTTTTTTACAAAGTAATATATTTACCTTTTTTTTTTTCCCATACAGTTAACGTACTTTTTAGTTGTTCTGAGTTGGGATTGCTAACTGCTCTCCCTGGAAATGTCATTGTAGGAGGTAACCTGGGGCATGAGGAGGGCAAGAGAAGATGAGCTGAGCGGATGGGGCTCTGGTCGCCCCCCCCCCCACTTGCTCTGTCATAAGCAGCAGCTTGTTAATCAATTCTGAGTATTGGGCTTCCATATAAGAGTCTGTTGGCAAAAGGATCTATTCTATTATACTTACTGCTGTAACACTTGATACGATCCCATTCCCTAAACCCTGACAATGAAAGGCTCCAAACAAATCGTCTTCTCTTGAAATGTTGCCCATGATTGATTGTGAGACTGAGGTGGGAGCTTAGTCACCTGCCACAGCCCAGGGTTCCCAAGGCGTTAGGCATGAATAAAAGAAAGCTAGTAGAGACCAAGAATACGACACAAAGGGAAAGGCTTTATGTCAAAGCAGGGAACAGAATGCAGTCTGTTTTGTGGACGAGGTTCTGCAGAAGAAAACAGAGAAGGCTTCCAAGGCCCTCAAAGGGCACGGCATCCTGTGAGAGGGAAGCTGAGTTTCCAGTGAGGCCAATGGGCTGCAGCTGCTGGGATGACTTGGCCTGGAAGCTCTGGGCTGGTTGGATGTGGTCTGCTGGTTTACGATGTGTTGCCAAGGGGCGTCTTCTGGGGTGAGATCCCACTCCCGATGATGGTGTCCCCCTGCCTGTGCCGTGCACAGGGCAGCCCCTGTCAGCAGGGTAGGTGACAGGGAAGGTCTTGATCCTCGATTCCTTTACAGTGGGGCCACCTACATGGGTGAAGACCCTGGCACGTCACTCCCTTTCTGGTGATCAGGAGCCATCTCTATTTTGTCCTCCAATTGAGGTATAAATACAGCATCAAGAACAGGGGAAAGGATTCTCCATTCCACTACTATTGTATTTTCACAAGTGTCAACCTCTATAAAGATGAGCCCTTCCTTTTAGGCTTGGTTCTAAGATCTTCTGCCAGGTAATGGCTGGAGAGTAGGGAAGGTGGGGCCCACTGTTAGTGATTCTTTTAGCAATCCCCAGTTTTGGCTCAGTTGTCAGTCTGCTTTCTATGGTACCTGCATTTCAAATCTGGAAAGGCTTCTGGGTTCTGCCTGGCAGGCCTGCTCCCTACCAGCTCCAGAATTCTTGCTGTATTTTTATTCTAGGCTGTGGCTTCACTTCTATACTTCCACCATCTACCCCCTGGCTTCTTCACGTTTCTTGAAAACCCTTGTCCGTTGATGACCCTCCTCCTATTGCACTATGACATTTTTTCATTTATTAGATAGAGCTTAATGGTGTATGTGAGGAGGTAGGGAGGAGATGAGACAAGTAAGCAGCCCCCCACGTGGCCTGGGATAGAGCCAGTTGGTTGCAGATGATAAAGCATTAATGGGATTTCATCAGCATCGTCTCAACTGGAATGCATACTTGGAGGGTGACTTTTTCTTCTGATTGGACAGGAGGGCCAAGCTGGACAGTGCAGAATAAGTACCAGGCCAACCAGTATATGCAGGTGAAGAGAGCCGCGGGCCTTGGGCCATTAGCCTCTGACCCCCAAGCTGTTCCCCAAGGCTGCCAGATAGCATCAGCCAGGGCTCTCCCACCTCCATCCTTGGCTCCACCCATCCTCCTTCCTACCCTGTCAGACATCACCTGCGATTCCAGGGAGGAGGGTCTAGGGGTCCAGAGACAGCCCTCAGCTGAGCAGAGACCACAGTCCAGTTCTGACATCAGAGCAGCTGTCCTGGCTGGGCCTGTGCTGGGGTGGCTGGGGAGCCAGCACTCCTTGCCCTATGTCATGGAATTGCTTTCACGTGGTGTCCTCCAAATACCTTTCATTGTAGTCTCTACACGTGCTGGCTGTAATGTACAGAGTTAGAATAATTGTCTGCCCCTGTCCTGCCCCTAAAGCAGGAGTGAAGCAAACTGCTCAAGGCAATGGGCCCAGGACAACAAGTCTTTCCAAAGTGATGCACCTTTTTTGGGATCTCGTGATTCAGGGCATGGAGATGAACGGAGGGTCCATTTTCTCTAAGAGTACTTTTCAGCTGTGCAGTTGTCAAGGAGGAGTAGGCGGGCAGGTGGGGTGTGCACAGGGCCCAATTGCAGATTAAATGGCCCCCTGTCTCCTTGGGCCTGCCTGCCATCCCCCAGGCCCACATCTGGTCGGCAGGCCTCGACGTGGGAAGACAGAGGCCCTTCTGAGCATAAGGACGGGGGTGGAGGGCAGGCAGGGGTGTTTTCTTTGGCAGGGCAGGCCAGAGTTTCCACATGGCTGGCTGGGCAGGTGCGGGGCCCCTCCCCATTCTGGGGGGTGCAAAGGGTCATAGGAGCCTATGACCCTTCCAGAACATGTGCTCAGGATTCTGAAAAAGGCATCAGGGCCATGCTAGGCTGAGCTCCTGTTTAAGCCACTTCTGGGCCACAGGTGCCCCAGTCCCTGCCTTTGCATCCTTGTACACAGCATGATGGCTTTTCCTTGTCAAACTTCTGAGTGTGGCAACAAACTCGCTTGGTGCTAATCAAAAGGATTCTGGAACCTTTCACTCCAGGGATTGAATCTAACGCTGATTTTCTTGGGCTTTTCATGCCCAGAGCAGTCAGCGGCTGCCTGCCTGCCTACCTGTGCGCTGCGCATCTACCCGGTCCAAGGCTATTCTTTCAATGACAAGGGGGAAGCTTGATTACTTCACTATTTTCCCCAATCCCCTCCATTTCATGTTACAGCATCACAAAACAGGGGAGCCTACACATACCCTTTAAACAGGCAAGCAGCTACTTGAGGGTTACAGGCAGACAGAATGCCTGAAAAATGACTGCAATTTGACATCTGTGCCAAGGAATGACTTATAAACTAAGAAATTGAATTTTTTGGACTATAGGCTCTCTTGGGCTTTAAAAAAAAACCCCCACAAAAAACACCAACAACAAAACTTTTCATTTGAGTTTCTAAGCAGAGCTCAGTGCTTACTATCAACTTGGAGTGGCTCTTTTCTTGGCTAAGTATCACAACACCTCCCATATTCGAAGGTCAGTTATTTGGAAACTTCAGCCGTCCAAAACCGAGGCAAGAACCTGGAAATCAGCAGGCTTTAAGTTGCCAGAATCATTGACATGCATTTCATGTACAGAAACTTAGGTACTTTACTCAGCGCACACCCCCTACCCTGGCGCTGTCTCTCAGTATATTGGCCCCTCTCTTCCACATTTTTTTTTTAAACACACAGTTCCAATGAACTTCTATTATCTGGTTTATTAGCCACAGAAGAGTAGGAGGGGCTGCTGCTAGAGGCAGACACATTCAGAACAGAAAGGAGTGACAGCTGATAGCTTCTCAGTGGGACTAGAGGCTCCCAAATGAAAACAAATGCAGAACTAAAAAGCATGGCAGCTCAGGAATTATGACCCCAACATAATAAAACAGGACGAATACCTACACATACACACTTGTGTGCGCACGCACACACATGCATTTTTTATTAAGACTGGAAAAATATACCATGGTTTGTGCTTCTGACCTCAATTTAGTTAAAAGAATAAAAAATTATACACACATTTATAAAGTCTGGACAAATGCATCAACAGTGTTGGATAAATGAATTCCCACTTGTCTCATTTATCTGGAATAATAAGAGAACAGGGATTTGGAGTATTTTAATATGAAGTTAACGTATAGGTAACATGTATCAGTCTTTCCCCATTTGTTCCCTGTGCTAAACCAGCCCTGTGAAATGGTTGTCAAAAAAAAGTTCACTGGACACATCAGTTTGGGAAAGGCTGGCTGTTAGATCCTCCTGTTGGCGTTTCATGATGCACGCTAATATTTTGAAGGCTCTATAGTACAGGAACTTTGTTTACCTTTCTATAACCCATTGTATGAATTAGCAGTTAGGCACAGCTGGATCTAGGGGCTTGAATGCTGGGATAAGGGCTTGGCCTTTGATATTCTGGCTTTATTTTCTTCTGCCTTGCCTTCTTAGGTAATTTCTAGAAATTCTTTTTGATTTTAGAGAGAAAGGGGAGAGAGGGAAGGAGAAAGGAGGGGAGACAGGGGTAAGGGGAAGGAGGGAAGGAGAGAGAGAGAGAGAGAAAACACTGCTGTGAGAGAAATAGATTGGCTGCCTCCTGCACACCTCCTGTGAGGATCAAGCCTGCACCCCAGACAAGTGCCCGGACTGAGAATGGAACCAGCAACCTTCAGTGCAGGGAAGACACCCAACCAATGGAGCCATACTGGCCAGGGCTCTAGCAGTTTTGAGCTTACAACATCCTTTTAACTAAAAGGCTTCTCCTTTCTAGTGGTTCTAGTAAAATTCCCTTAATTGTGTCTCTTTTGCCTGGACTGATCCCTGCACTGATTATCATGGCCAGGGTGACAGAAAATACGCATCATGCAGGCCTGAATCGGGGCTCCCCGTGGCCAGAGCAGTGTGTGTGTGTATGGGGCCAATCCCATGTGAGCTACATGAACTGTAGGGGCTGGGTGTGGGGGGAGTCCCTAAAAGAAAACTGAGGTGTAGTTTCCAGGGTAGGGAAGGAATGCATGCTGAGCAGGCAGAAACAACAGTTTCCAACTCTGACAATACAGCCCTTTTATTGTGTAAAACCTATTGGCACACACACGGAGAAACACTGCCAAGTGCTCGTCATACATTTTTTCAAATAAGTTCAGAATACAATAAAATACACATGCATGTAAACATGTGGCTGGCCCTTTCTTTGATGATTTAGAAACCTCAGTGGATCCTGCAGTGCCTCAGTGTTGACTCCGTTGAAATATCCAGGTCAGTGGTAGTTGAGATTGTTTGGCTGCTTGATAAATGGGAGGTTAGGACACAGGCAGAGTGCAGGGCCCAGGGAGCCTGGGAAAGCTCACTGACCGGACAGTAGATGCAGTGTATGGTATAGTGTTCTCTCAAGTTCCGACCACCCCAGCAGATGTCATCTCACTTTATCCACACACAACCCTTTCTCTGTATTACCTTCCCATCTGGGTGGGGAATTGAGCCTCAGCAACTTGGAAAATTCTTCACAGGCTTGCTCAAGGCCTGCTCTCAGGGAGTTACCTTGAGTATCTTCAGTTCAGCTCAGGAGCAAATGGTCCGTGGCCCTGGCAGCTGCTCTGTGCCCTGGCACTGTGACTGCTGAGCTCCTGCTATGGGACAGAGCTACCTGGACAACTGGAAAACCCCAGCTAAGTCATTGCCTGGCCCTTTCATTGTAATTTAAAAAATGATGGTGGATTACGGGGAAGAAAACCAAGCCCATGACACACTTCATCACCCCACTCCTTGCCTTTGATCATTAAACATTTCCTAGAGTTGCTCCCCCGGTAACTAAGTTATTCACAGCTTATCTACTATTCTTCCTGGGATTTGTAACGAGGTCACCCCTGGCCATCACGCAGACCTGGAGGAGGGCTGTTTATGCCATCGTAAAGAAGGAGGCACGTTTCCCAGGCATGCTTTCTGGTCTAAATGATTGTTCAACCTCCCAGGCCCTCCGAAGCCTTCTGTTCAAACAAACATTATTTATGTTCAGCAGGAGAACCGTTCCCCACTGTCTGCTTGCTCTACACTTACCTACAACTTCACATTTAATTTCTGTTTACACATATATAAACCATGTCTTTAGGAGCAGCCTGGGAAATCCTTCGTTGAAGATGGATCTCGCCTTTGGAAAACACAGAGGTGAGTGACATCTGTATATTGTGTTATCAGAAGCGTGACACGTGGCTGATTAGGACCAGGTGCTCCACAGAACCCATCTGAGTGAAGTGGTAAATCTCTAGTTGACAGGCAAGGTGACAGCGCAGTTCTTGTTAGCAAAGGCTTGGTTAGCAATATCTTCCCTCCCCTTTTGGGATGGTGAAAAACAGTTGAAAACCTTGGGGTGCTATGAATACGAAGCTGAGGTTTGACTAAAGATAACACTCACTGGTCAACCCATGTACATTTGACCTGTAAAAGCAGCTCTAAAAGGACAGGATGAATGTATGTGGGACAGACAACAATTTTAGAAGATTGGTAGAATTCATTGGGTATTTAGTTTTTTACTGTTTACTTCAAGGTTTGCATTAAGACCAATATTTTCCTAGTTGGCAGTCTGTGACCTGGGTAGGGAACCTTCCTTGATTTAACTCATATTCAGTGCATTCTGAGTCTGAATCCCGAGGTCTTTAAATCATAGCTGACTCAGTTAATGAGGGACAGAGAGAGACAAAAGCAAGGAGGTGTCACCTTATTTAGTCTCCTAACTTATCCTTTCTTGGATTAATTCACCAACAGGTCAGTTTTCACTGGGTTATTCTCCAAGAGGGTCATCCTTCTCTCTACCCCACCCCAACCCTAACTCTTACCCTTTGGGGATGAACTTACCTATTTTGGAGAGCCCCACAGATAGATTACTGAGATCTAACTTGTCTAATTTTAGCTGAGAACCATTAATAAAATTGGATTATTTCATTTGGGTTTATTTGCAGGATAATTCCCAAGGCGAGTAGACAATAGCCTGCTGCCTATGAGAAAATCTACCACGTGGTAAGTGAAATATCCTTAATTTTGCTTTTACTTGTTTATTCATGAATGAACATTTCATTATTTTTAAAAGTAACTTAAAGGAAATAGCCCTTATTTGCATATTTGGGTATCTTTTAAAAGATTTTTATTAATTTCAGAGGTAGAGAGAGAGAGAAACATCAATGATGAGAGAGAATCATTGATTAGCTGCCTCCTGCCGACTGGGGATCGAGCCCACAATCTGGGCATGTGCCCTGACCAGGAATCAAACTGTGACCTCCTGGTTCATAGGTTGACGCTCAACCACTGAGCCACATCTGCCGGGGCATTTGGGTCTTTTGAATTGAGACTGGGCTGTCCATTTGGATCATAAGATAACGTCTTGGGAGGTATTTCTGGAAGTTTGTCAGTATTTTGGTGAGTCTTTGAATTAGCCACATGGGCTGATCTGTTTTCTTCCAAGACACAGAGCTTGGTTGACTAGCTAACGCCTCTGGTGTTTACACTGTTGTGCAGTAGTGAACTCTGAATGAATGACCGATGTCCTTCTCAATCAAGAATGAAAACACAGGGGAATCTTCTGGTGTTGACCATGGGAAGTAATGTGTTATTTCTGCCAGCCTGTCCTTCATCTCCCCATCTCTCTGAATAACTTGGATGGTGACAATAGCAATTAGCATTCAGTGAGTGCATCAATGATACACCAGGCACCCTTATATTTCCTCGACATGAAGTAACTGTTTCCTCACCACAACCCTATCCTGTGAAGTATCCTCTTTTGAAAGGTGAGGAGTTGAGGCATAAATGAGCTTGCATGATGGCTGCCTATTCTGGTGTCAGTGGACTCACAGATTTCTTGGGCTCATCTTGCCCAAGTCCTGGGAACATCTGAGGCCAAGCAGGGGACGGTAGTGTGAGGAGTTACAACCCCAAGACTGGCCTGTGGCTACCATCCCAAACTTTTACACTGTGGTTGGTGGCATCTTGGAAGGTATGTCTCCTTTACTCCGTGCTGTGCTCTGTGATCTTGGCTGGAAAATTTTCCATGTGCTCTACTCAAGCCCTCTCCGTGGTTTAGCCTTCCTGGGTTTTTGCTCTGGCATCTGACTCATCCGCCCTCTCCTGGAGTTTCTGTAGCACATTGTTTGGTTGCTGGTATGTATTTATAGTTCTAGCATTGGCAACATCTAAAATGCCTTAGGAAATGATTGGAATTTCAAGACGAGCTTTCTGGTGTATTTTTATGCTGCCCAGCAGAGTGTGATGCGCTGAAGTCAGTGCTGGCAAACAGGCTGGAGGTTGGCTTTCTGGCCGGGGCGGCTCACGGAGCTCCATGCATGGCCATTGTCTGGGCCTGGGAACGCGCTGACGTCCCCCAGAGCCTGCTCATGAAGAGCTCGGTGATATGCTGCTTTGTTTTGACACTTTCCACAGTAGCTTTATTTAAAAAGAGGGAGCTAGGAGCCCCAAAATGCCACAATTGATTTTAGGGGACGATAAAATAACCCCCGTAAAATGTGCTATTGTCATCTCTAGCGACCTCCAAGCAGTAAGGAGGAATGGGGCACACGCCAGGGTGGCCACGCGTGGTCGGCGCTCACACGGAGTAGCTGGAGACAGCACAGTGGGTGAGAGCGAGGCTCTGGCTAGAAAGCCAGACGACTGGCGTTTGGAGCGGGTCCACCAGCTGGATGACCTTGGGCTTCTCATAATGGAGATAATTATAGGGTTGATGTGAGGATTAACTGTGGCAGGATCTAGAAATGTTAGCCCCTGCCAATAGTCTACACGCACAACTTCAGCATGCGGTCACTCACACTGCACACGGCACATAAGCCTGGCCCGGAGTGAGGCTCCTCCCGCACCCGGGCCTGCACCTACCCACACATGCCTGTGCTGCTTCTCTTCCCAAAGGTACTGCGGCTCCCGCCTTCCCACTCTATAGGGCCGGAAATAAGACAACTGTCAAGGGCAGCACTGAGTCAGAATATGTGCACATCCACAGCCATAGCCCCTCTGGCTTCAGTTACAGAGCCGGCCCTCCCAGGCCTGGGCCCCCAATACCCCCTGTGAAGCTGAAAACGGCAATTCTCCCTCTTTAGCCAGACACAGATAAGTGGCCAGGAACCACCCTCTCCCCGACACAACACAAGATGGGAGGGCTGAGCTTAAGAGAGACTCAGACGACACGATTTAAATAAATAAGCTGTATTGTCTGTACAAAAAATATAAATACAGTTTTGTGTTTTAGAGGAGGAAGTGCCTCCTTCCACATTATTCAGCAGCCCTAATAATCTTGGGGTGTTGCTGAGTCACAATTCACAGAACAAACAATAAATGAACATTCATGTCATGCAAGGGGCACACGGCTTCCTACCCCAATCCCAGGCCCTCCAAGCTGGCTCTGCAACCCATTTCAGAGGTTCCAGCCTGACGCGGGGTAGCTGAGGACACCTGTTGTGTAGGAAATGTGAATATTGGCCCGTGGTTTTCAAAAGCCATTGAACTAGAAATAACCAGCCACATTAGCAGTAGGATAGAATGTGTCTTCTTCACCCCACGTGTTAACTATTGTGTCACAAATGAATTCTCTCTCATTGCCCCATCATCCCATGTTAGTTTTTACAATGTCTTCTGTACACAGTGAATGGATCCAGAGTTGAACATCAGGTTCTATTAAAAAGAGGAACAATACAATAATCACCAGAGTTTAAAGAAACACAACTGCAAGAAGTTACTAAAAAGTCCCCCAAATACTTGGTTTTCTGGATGACAATGTACAATTATTAATATTGCACTTTTTTTATACAAGAAATCCTAATAAATATTCACAAAAGATATACAGACATAGAAAACATTCTCTTTTATTTTAAATAAACATTACACTGGTTTTTAGTAACATGATTTCTTAGAGCCCATTTTTGTGGTGAGGAAGAAGGAAACCCACCTAACTGTCCACAGCTCACCTGGGGAGGACACAGATTAATGTCGTCTCCCCTCCAATTTCCTTGCAGGCTGGAAAACACAGCCCTGATGTCAGCGGTGGCCCCGAGGGAGTGGTGCTTTCTCTGAAGGTGAGTGACTGTCGCTGCCCTGCCATGACGACTAAACTGTGGCCACTCGGGGAGATGGCCAAAGTCATGCGTCCAAAGCCACTTGCTGAATAAGCAATTAGCCCAATCACCAAGACTGGCGTATGTGGGCTCCTGGTGGTTCACTGTGTGTGGGGAATGGGTTGAAAGTCTTGGAGGAGTCTTGGAAGCTTTAGTTATCTTTTGGCTTTGCCATTGCACCCCATACCCCGCCCCAACCTGCTCTATAGACAGGAGGGAACTCTCACTGTGGTCTGGGCAGGGCTCCCACAAGCCTACAGTGCCCCCGACCCCTGGACAGCTCTGGAATGAAGTGGCTGCTATGTCCTGCTGGCTGCTCTCGGGCAAATCGACTCTAATGAATTGGTTTTTGAAAATTGACTCTAGTCCCTGGCTCTTAAGTGGGGCAGCAAAGGCCATACATGCTCAGATGCCCCTGGCTCACATCGGCAGTGAGTTCCAGGTTGGGGGACTCCAGACTTAGATAGAGATGCCAGGGGTGGTTTTGCTGCGGGTGTACAGGCAGAAAGTTCTCTGAGACAGCGTGGGGAGAGAGCCTCCCCTCCACCCCATGGAGGGCATGTCTCATACCAAAGCCTGAGCCATGAGGGCAGCAGAGCTCCGAGCGGCCCCTCCCCTGAGCCTGCCGGGGTCCCATACCCAGGGGGTTCAGAGCCCCTCTGGGAGCCTCCTGGCTACTCACTCCTCCCCTGTCTCCCTCTACTCTCCCCTGAGGAACATGCACAGGCTTTCTTGCTTCTGTCCCCCTGCCCCTCTACTCCCTCTTTCTGCATTGTGTCCTTTAGGCCTACTTGGACTGTCTCCTCCTTTTCCCCCATGTGTCCATGTTTTGAGTTCTTGTTGCTGTGCCCTCCACCTCCCCTCCCAGCAGAAGAACTAAGTTCCGGGCTGCTTCTGCCTCAGCATGGTGTCCCCCTCGCCCTTTCTGAGGCCTAGGGACAGAGGCAGAGGAGGAGACGGGAGCAGCGTGCTCCTGCAATAACAGTGCGTGGGCAAGACCCAGTCGGTGTCCAAAGTCAGGACCAATGCTTTACAAACCATCTGGGACCTGCCCACCTGCCTCCTGGGAGCTCTGGCTCTACGCTGTCCCGAGAGGCTGTACCTGCCTCTTCCCAGGTCTCTTTAGGACCCAGGTTTGGGAGGGAGCCAGCTTTGCACGGGAGCTCCCACTGTCTGGCCCGGTCTGCTCTGCAACCTCCTTTAGACCTCTGTCCTGTCTGTTCCCAACATTCTGTCCTCCATCGAACTGAAAGAGAAGGCATGCTGAGGTCCTCAAGTCTCGGGGGGCAGTGGGGGTTGGATGGGGGTGTGCGTGGTTGGGGGCAGGGTGGGGGAAATAAATAAAACGAAGAAAGCTTAAGTTCTGTCCAAGGTGGTTGCGTGAGTCCTTTGTGCAGCCAGGGTCGGTCTTCCCTAGGCCCTCTCTTCACGCTTTGCCACAAGTTCCACAGCAGCGAGACTTGAACTGGCTGAGTTGGCAGAGTTTCAGCTGTTTCACCTTCTCGCAGTACCTGGTGGTATCACTGCACTCCACTGGGAAAGGGGGTGGGGGCAGAAAGGAAATGTGAAACGAAGATTAACGGCTCTGGCCAACTGGGTGTTTCCTGGGGTCTGCCGTGGGCACCGGACTCCTGTGCTGGAGGGGACACTGCTGTCCCGTGAGCTCAGCCACTACCCCTCCTGCCCTTGGCTGCCAGCACGGGGCCTTTCTGAGCCCCCCCCCCTTCCTGCCGGTGCCTGTGGGCTCCCTGTCTTTGGCCCGTCCTACCTCCCAGGCAAGCTTGCTGTCTCCCATGGTATTTTAGTATTTTAGTAAGTGACTCTCCTCCTTGAGATGGGTTCCAGAAGGACTACATTTTGTTCCACTGCAAGGTAGCATGTAAGTGAGACCCTAGTTGATGGCCTCACCCCCCTGAGCAGCTTTGTCTTGGCTCATTCTCCACCTATGCCTCTCTACTTCTCGTCACCAGGCCTTACCGGACACCACGACCTTCTAGGTAAGTACTGGCACAGACTGCAAGTTCTTCAGCACTGGTGCTGATTTGGGTTGTGGATATCCTGGACTGACCTAGTCTGAACTCCTTTCATTGAACACTGGTCCTCCGTGTGGTGAGCTCCTACCACCAAGATGGGTCAGCCCCACCCTCCCCAGTGCAGAGAAAGCCACCAGGACTGAAGGTAAGGGGACTGTTGGCCTCCAGGTCTCCTGCCTCCGCGCTGGGAATCTGATGCTCAGGGAGTCCCTGTTGGGAGGAAATGGCACTGCACCAGGTAAGTCTCCTAGTCTTTGCCTCACGCTTTGTCATCTTCCCTGTGGGGTAAACACCTCCAATTTGTTTTGGGTCCAGAGGAATAAAAAATAGATCCCCACCCAACAGGAATACAAATGCTGGTGTAGGGCTGAGGAGCACCAGACCTGCAGAAGGAGGGAGTGAATGAGTGTCAGATCCCTGGGCAGGGCTCAGTGTGGTGCAGTTGTCCCCTGCGCACCTGCCAAATGACTGCAGGTGAGCTGGAGGCTGATTTCATCTGGCCGGGATGGAGCCCTTAGGGCACTCAGCCATCTTCTGTGGCTTGAATACGTGTACACACACCCATGCGCCCCTCTGAAAATACCTAACTCTAGCCCCAGCTCACAGTCCTTGGGAAGCCTGATCCAGTGCTCTGTGCTCAGGCTTGGGCCCAGGGACTGCCCTCTGCACCCGGTGCCCTGGGGGGAGTTTGCGGAAGGCTCTTTGGGATCAGAACATACTGTTTTCACATGGGGTGATGTTGCAGCGCTGCCAGTTGGCGGGCCGGGGCCCCCAGGAGCACAGGTGCTCAGGCACCGCCTTGTTGGTGTGGGCGTGCACACACTCCACACGCCGGGACTGGAAGCCGTAGTTGCCGCAGGTCGCTGTGCACAGGGTCCACAGGCTGACCCTCCAGTGTACGCTGCAGGCTTCTGACCAGCAGTTCTGGGTGCTCACGGGCCTGCAGGAGGAGGAGGGCAGGGTTAGGCTCTGCCTCTGTGGGGGCTGGAGCTGGACGCAGGGTGGGGACAGATATGACAATAACACTGCAAACCCAAGGATGTTGGGCAATGAAGAGCTTCCAGTGCTACCAGACCTGGGCTTTGCTCTGTTACTGAAAGGCTCTAAGACAGTGGTTCTCAACCTTCCTAATGCCGCGACACTTTAATACAGTTCCTCATGATGTGGTGACCCCCAATTTCATTGTTACAAATTGAACATAATTAAAGCATAATGATTAATCACAAAAACAATATGTAATTATATATGTGTTTTCCGATGGTCTCAGGCGACCCCTGTGAAAGGGTCTTTCGAACCCCAAAGGGGTCGCGACCCACAGGTTGAGAACCGCTGCTCTAAGATTTCAGAAGGCCACCTCCTCTAACTGGGACTTTGTCTGCTCATCTCTACAATGCCTGCCTCACTGCAGGACCTGAGAATGGGCTCAACCCAGGGTGCAGGTTTGCAGAGGCAGAGCCTGGAGCCAGCCTCAGGGGCCTTATGTGGGGGTAGTGAGCCATCACCCCGGGGGGATACCTAAAGGAGGTATGACAGGAAATGGGGGCTGGATAGGGATGGCAGGTAGAGACTCAGGGACAAAGGCTCTCATGTCAGCATAACTTCTAGAGGGAGGTCAATAAGATTGAGGGGGGCTGCTGGAGCCCTTAAGATCTGGTGACCACTTTGTGGACTTTACCTCCTGCTCACTCTGGGGCTAGTCAGATTTCTTGTGGTTTCAGGCTTTCCTCAGAGGAATCTATACATCTTCATCTCCGAGAAAGTAGCGTCCAGCCTGGCCCATTTAGTAAACACAAGGCCACCACTGAGCCTTCTCCCTTGGGAGAATTGAGGTGAAAGGGCAGGGTATGTGACCCCTGGGAGATTGGAGGAGAAACATTCATTCACCCCCATCTTTCTGTGCTATTGACACAGGGGCTGGGGCAAGGAGGCCCATGGTTTTCTCTTACCTCGGAAGGGCACTGCACTGCTCTGACGGTAAGGTGACGCCGTCCAGTGTCTGGCAGAAGACTTGTCTGTGTTGCACAGCTAGGTGAGGCCCAATGCAAGGCCCGTTGCACTGGTAAGCAGAGAAAGGTGACATATACATATAATGTTAGGCAAGCTAGGGAGAGGCTGCAGTATTCAGGCTGCATGGGACACATGTGCAGGGCCAGATCATTTATCTTGCCCCTCTTTGGGCCAACTAAAGGGCGTTCACTGGCGTGTTTCCTTTGTGCCACAGTGGAAGGGTTAGCTTCCTGTGGTCTCTGAGCATTCTGCTAGCAAATGGCTAATGGTAGTTGTAGAGCCAATCAGAGAATGCCAACCCCTCCCAGATTAAACAGGTGAAGGATTTCTTGGCCTAAGGGGCCAGGAATGTGTTGGTAACCTTTAGAGGTGAAGACCTTAAGAAAAGCCCCTCAGTCCCACCTTTAGTCCTGAGAATTACTTGATTTATTGTTTTCTTGCTAAATTCACCCAAGTAACCAAGTCTATGAGTTCTTTCTTTCCTTTGGCTTCATTTTCTCCAGGTTAAACCCAGGATGGCTGAACAAAAGCAGACTTAGGTATGTACAACTAGTCCCTGCTTATGATATGTGCTCATGGAGATGGTTAAGCTTTTCCTAGAGTTGGCAGAGCCAGAGTCTAGCACAGTAAATGCCCGTAACAATGATGTCTGTAAAGTACAAAAGCAGCAGGCCTTAGCTGACATCTGCTATTTGAGTAAGAGGCCAGATATCCCTTAGAGGTCACTTTAGAACCAAAGTCCTTAACTCGGGGGGTCTTTGGACTTCCTAGGGGACCCCAGGAGAGCTGTTAACCTTTAAAATTATAAACAGAAATCTTGTGTTTATTGACATTTTTCTAGCAAGAGGCTCTAGCTTTTAGCAGATGCTCAAAGGATTTCAGAGGAATGTTGTGCACTGGGCCTCTAGTATATACATAATTTGTTAAAATGTACGATTTATATAATTCAATGGCATTAGTACATTCATGTTGTTGTACACCATTAACATTATTCATCTCTAGAACTTTTTCATCATCCTGAACTCCCCGGCTGTGGTATCCATTATTCTACTTCCTGTTTCTATGACTTGACTCCAGGTACCTCATTTAAGTGAAATCATGCAGTGTATGTTCTTTTGTGTCTGGCTTTTGTAACTTAAATGTTTTCAAGGTTCATCCACGTTTTAGCATATAGAATTTCTCTTCTTAAGGCTGGATAACATACTATTGTAAGTATACACCACACTTTGTTTATCCTTGTATCTGCTAACGAACATATGGGTTTTTATTTTTATAGCTATTGTGAATAATGCTATCATGAATATTAGTGTACAAATATCTGTTCAAATTCCTGCTTTCAGTTCTTCTGAGTATATAGCTAGAAGTGGAATTGTTGGATCATAAGGTAATTCTATGTTTAATTTTTTGAGGAACCTCCATACTGTTTTCCACAGCAATTATTCCATTTCATATTTCCATCAACAGTGCATTAAGGGTTCCAGTTTCTCTATATTTTGGTCAACATTTGTTATTTTCTTTTCTTTTTTTTTTTTAAATAACAATCCTAATGGATAAGTAGTATCTCATTGTGGTTTTGATTTGCATTTCCCTAATTACTAGTGATGGTCAATATCTTTTCATTTGTGTATTGGCCATTTATACATATTCTTTAGAGAAATATCTACTAGTATTCAAGGCTTTGTGTTTTGTTGTTGACTTATAGTTCTCTTATATATATTCAGGATATTAATCCTTTATCACATTTATGATTTACAAATATAGTTGACCCTGGAACAACACAAGTTTGAATTGTGTTGGTCCATTTATATGCAGATTTTTTCAATAAATACTATACTGTTTTTCATCCATGGTTGAGAGTTCATGGGTGTGGAGGGCTTACTGTATGCACTGATCTATGCCATTTTATATAGGGGACTTGAGCATCTGTAGATTTTGGTATCTGCAGGGTTGGGGCGGTCCTGGAACCAATACCCTGTGGATACTGAGGGATAACTTAAGTTTTTTGGGAGTCAAAAGTTATAAACAGATTTTTGACCATGTGGCAGTGGACACCCCTAACACTGATGTTATTCAAGGGTCAACTGAATTTTCTCCCATTCTGTGTGTTGCCTTTTTACTCTGTTGATAGATGTCCTTTAATGAAGAAAAGCTTTTACATTTGATGATATCCAGTTTGCCAAATCTTTCTTTTTTTGCCTTTGATTTTAGTGTCATATTCAAGAAATCATTGCCAAATGAATTATTATGAAGATTCTCCCCCTCCCTGTTTTTCTTCTAAGGGTTTTATACTTTTAACTCTTAGATTCATTTTGTGTTAATTTTTGTATATGGTATAAGGTAAGGATCCAGCTTCATTCTCTTGCATGAGCCTGTACAATTTTCATAGCACCATTTGTTGCAAAGACTGTCCTTTCCACATTGAATGATCTTGACACACTTCATTTGACCAAATACAGGTATGCTAGAGTTTATTTCTGGGCTTTCTATTTTATTCCATTCTGTTGGTCTATATGTCTGTGTTTGTATGCCAGCCCTATACTGTTTTGAATACTGAAACTGTGTGTAGTAAGTTTTGAAATCAGGAATTGTGAAATCTTCAACTTGTTCTGGCCATTTGAGATCCCATGTGAATTATAGCATTTTTATATTTCTGCAATTCAAGTCATTGGGATTTTGATAGGAATTGAATTAAATCTGTAAATCAATTTGAGCAGTATTGAAATCTTAAGTTTTCTAATCTATGAACACAAGATGTCTTTTTGCCTCCTTGGTTAAGTTTATTCCTAAGTATTATTTCTGGTACTATTACAAATTGAATTGTTTAAATAGCTCTAAGATTTTGTTAGGCTTTTATATATGAGATCATGTCATCTATGAACAGAGATAATTTTATTCCTTCCTGTTCAACTTGGATGGCTTGACTTTTTTCTTTTTCTTGCCTAATACTCTGAATTTCCAATGCTATCTATGTTGAATGGAAGTAGCAGACATTGAACCTTCTGGGACTCCCACAATGTGTATATTGGTACCATTTTCTTCATTCAGCTCCTTAGACTTGTTAATTTTAATAATCCTTTTTTCAGGTTTGCTAATTGTTTCTTCTGCCTACTTAAACCTGCTGTTGAAAATTTTCAATACAGATATTGTATTTTTCAGATCCAAAATTTCTGTCTAATTTTTCAAGTTATAGTTGACATACAATATTATATTAGTTTCAGGTCTACAACATAGTGATTCAACATTTATAGTTCTTTCAATGTTATCACCAGAATAAGTCTAGCAACCATCTATCACCATACAAAGTTATTAAAATACTGACTATTTCTATTATACTATATTCCCATGACTTAAAAAATAACTGGAGGTTTGTACCTTTTATCCCCATCAGTTTGTTCCCTGTCTCTAGGGGTCTGTTTCTCTTTTGTTGAATTTGTTTTTAAAGATTCCACATATAAGTGACATTAGATGGTATTTGTCTTATTTAACTTAGCATAACACCTTTTAGGTCCATCCATGTTTCAAATGGCAAGATTCCATTTTTTATGGCTGAATAATATATATATAAAATTTTCATTCATTCATCTGTTGATGAACATTTAGGTTCACTCGATATCTTGGTTATTGTAAATAATGCTGCAATGAACATAGGGGCGAATATTTGTTTTTGAGTTAGTGTTTTCGGTTTTTTTTTTCCAGATAAATATCCTGAAGTGGAATTGCTGAGTCCTAGGGTCATTCTATTTTTACTGTTCTCCATAATGGCTGTATCAATTTACAATCCCACTAGCTATGCAAAAAAAGGGTTCCCTCTTCTCCACATCCTCACCAACACATGTTATTTGCTGACTTTTTGGTAGCAGTCATTCTTACAGGTGTGAGGTTCTCAATGTGATTTTGATTTGCATTTCCCTGATGATTTGTGATACTGAGCATTTTTTTTTTCATGTTTGTTGGCCATCTGTATATGTTCTTTGGAGAAATGTCAGGTGCTCTGCCCATTTTAAAATTGATTGTTTGCTATTCTGATATTGAATTGTGTGAGTTATTTTTGCTATTAATCTTATGGGATATATCATTGGCAAATATCTTCTCCCAATCAGTAGGTTGTCTTTTCTTTTGTTGTCCTTACCTGAGAAAATATCTATAAAAAAATATTGCTAAGACCAATGTCAACGAGTTTACTGCCTCTGATATCAGGCCTTACGTAGAAGTCTTAATCCACTTTGAGTTTATTTTTACTTGTATCTGTCCAATTTTCCCAACATCATTTATTGAAGAGGCTGTCATTTCCCCACTGTATATTCCTTCCACTGTCATAGATTGACTAAGTGTGGGTTAATTTCTGGGCTTTTATTATGTTCCATTGATATATAGTATAGCTTGAAATCAGGGAATGTGATGCCACCAGCTTTTTTGTCCTTTCTTATATTGCTCTGGCTATTTGGGGAAATTTGTGATTCCGTATAAATTTTAGGAATGTTTGTTCTGGTTTTCTGAAAAATACCATTGGAATGTTCTAATTTTGTTCACATATAGTTTTTCTGATTTCCTTCAGTTTTTTAAAACTTTGTTTTTCTTTAGCTTCTTGTGTATTGAAGACAGTTGTTTTAAGCTCTTTGTCTAATACATCTGATGCACTGTTTCTTCAGGGATGGTTTCTGCCACTTCATTTTCTTCCTTGAATGGACCATGTTTTCCTGTTGTGTTTTTTTTTGTGTGTGTGGCGTATGATTTATTCTGAAATTGGGTTTTGAGGACACAGTCATCTCTCCATCTTTGCACATTCTCTTTAGCTTGGATGTTCTCTGAGCCTAGGGATCAGCCTTAGGTGAAAGCTTCAGGTCTTTTATGAGCATGAGCATATGTCTTACACCTAGGCCTGCATGTGGCTTTCTCAACTCCCCTGTCCACATGGCTTACTTGCTGGAGTCTCATTCCAGGTTTTTCTAATGTCTATTGTATGTCTCCATCTGTAATCTCTTGCCCCAGGTGCCTACAGGTTGGTAGTCCCCCTGAAACTTTCACAAGTAGTGGTTGCCACTTGAGATCTGAGTTAGATGAAACAGATCAGTCCTTCAGGCAGCCACCTGACAGGTTAGCACAGTGGTTGGCAAATTCATTAGTCAACAGAGCCAAATATCAACAGTACAAAGATTGAAATTTCTTTAGAGAGCCAAATTTTTTAAACTTAAACTATATAGGTAGGTACATTGTTATTAACTTAATTAGGGTACTCCTAAGCTGGCCTTTGCTAAAAACGTCCTCAATCTGATTGAGGTACGTTCGCTGAGGTCGACCCCTTCCAACTCTCCCATCCACACTTGTCTATCTCCTCTCATTCATCCTCTCTATATGTCCAAACCATCTCAACATACCTTTCTCAATCATCGACACTACATCTTCTTTCACTCCACAACGTCTCCTGTTGCCTGACCGACTGACACCCCCCACTTCTTCTAAATAGATTCGCCCAGGCCGAAAACCGACTTCTGTGCATGGGCCACGAAGTTTCAATTGCACTGTACGTGCGCACCTGCACGTGGTATTTTGTGGAAGAGCCACACTCAAGGGGCCAAAGAGCCGCATGTGGCTCGCGAGCCGCGGTTTGCTGACCACTGGGTTAGCATATTGCAAATAGGATCTTCTCTGCTGCCTACAGATTAAAGGAGGGAAATGGGCTGCTGCCTCTAGGCCAAGTCTGTGCGATGATGGTTGGGGTGAAAATAATGTCATAGTTCCCACAGTTTTAAAGGTGGGTATTTTTTATTGGGTGTTTGCTGTAAACTTTGACTGTTTTTCAGAGATTCTATTAGGGTAGTTCATCCAGTTTCTGGTTGTTTTTGATGTTTCCATGGGGAAATAAGAAGTTAGAGCTTCCTAGTTTGCTATTTTGCTGATATCCTTTGACCACAATTGGGAATTGTTGGAGTGATATGATCCCAGCAGCTCTATTTCCTCCAGTGGATTGACTTTAGTGCCAGTTGCCACACTGAAATTGCCTGTCCATCATGTTCCACTTGGTAAGTTTCCCCCTAATCATTAGGTTATCTTCCGCTCCTCTTATTTCCCCCCTCTCCCTCCTGCAGCTTAACTAGTGTCCCCTAGGGTACCATCCTGTGCCTTTTCTTCATGACTCCTAGCTATCACCTGTCTATTGATGACTTTCAAATTGATAGTGTTTAGCATGGCTTTAAGTCCTGGCTCTATATAGCCAACTGCTTAATAAACATATCCAAAACAAACTTGTTGTCACCCCAAATTACCATTTTTTTGCCTGTATTCTTAAGTCATTCAATCCATAAACCTGAGAGTCATCTTAGCTTCCTCCTTGTCTCTCATCTCTGATATCTAAGAGGTCACTGGAGCCATGTGAATCACTTTTATAGGATCTCTTCTCCATTTCCATTGCCCAATGCCTTCATTCTGATCAGCAAATTTCTCATCTAAAATAGATTTCTCTTTCACTTTCCAATTCACTTATCATGCCACAGAATCTTTTCAAAGTATAACTCTGTTCATGACATTCCTATTTAAAAATCTTTCTAGGTGCCCCCATACCTCACCCCTAACAAACTCCTTGTACAGTATAGCATACCAGACTCTTCATGATTTTGCACCTGTTTTTCAACCACATTTCTACCTCTCATTGAATTCTCCTGCAAACATTCCAGGGCTGCTTTTGCCTTCATTCCTTTTCCCCACCCAAGATAGTTGCCTCATAAATGTATGTTGGGTTAAAAGAAGAAAGTTGAATTACTACATGAAGACAGATTGTTTGAGCTGAGAAGTAGTCTTATTTCTACTTAGACTAAAATAAGCATGGTTTTTATAGACTTCAAAGAGGTAGGCAAATGAAGGAGCAGATATTTACATGACATTATTCCAAAAGGACTTTCTTATCAGAAACTATTACTGTTTTCATTCTCACAGGAATAGAATGCAGAAGATTGAGGGGCATCTATAGTTTGTAGCACATCCCAACAATAGAAAATTTTCAACAGGATTGTGAGATCAAGCAATTCCCTGTATTGCCTCAAGCCTTGCTACTATTTAAAATATGATCCTTGGACCAGTAGCATTGGCATCACCTGAGAGCTCTTAGAAATTCAGCAGATAAACACAGTGAGAAAATATAAGAAAGTACCAAATAGAAGTCACAGAACTTGTATTGAAAAATACTCTAGAGGGGTTTGGAGTTCAGTGAATCCAAAAACAGGGCAGTGGAACTCACCCAATCAGAGCAGCAAATAGAAGGAACAATGAAAACAAGTGAAGATACTTGAGGAGACTTCTGAGACAACATCAAGCAGACCAACAATCACAGAAGGAGAAGAGAGAAAGGGGTTGAAAACTTCCCTAACCTGGGGAAAGAAACAGACATCTAGATCTAGGAAGCACAGGGAATTCCAAGGAAGGTGAAACCATACTAATTTACAATTTTAATTAAATGTCGAAAGTTAAAGTCACAGACAAAATTTTAAAAGCAATTTATGTCTAAGGGATAATGTTGCCCCACCCCAACAACATTAGCATCCAGGATCAAAGAAGAATGTTTTCCAGACAAAATTTAAAGGAGTTTATCATGATCAAATTAGCCTTATAAGAAATGTTAAAGGGACTTTTTTAAGGTGAAAGGAAAGGGTGCTAATTAGTAGTAAGGAAAACATATGAAAGTATAAATGTCACAGATAAAGGTAAATAAATAGAAAAGATAGTGGATTAGTCATTATGCTAGTATGAAGGTTAAAAGTAGTAAATATAACTACAATAATTAAAGGATTCATAAGATAAAAAAATGTTAAAAATGTGTGGGAAGAGTAAAAATGTTGATTGCATTCCAAATTCTAACTTATCAACTTTAAAATAGACTGTTCTAAATGTGTTATTATATGTAAGTCTCGTGGTAACCACAAATCAAATACCTATAATAGTTACACAAACTATAAAGGGAAAGGAATCTAAGTATACCACTAAATAAAGTCATCAGACCACAAGAGAACAGAGCAAGGGAAGAAAGAAACAGAACTACAAATGGCAAATTCTCCACTCAAAAGACAGAGTGGTGGAATGGCTATGGTGCCTATAGGAAACTCACTTCAGATGTAAGGACATATACAGAAAGTGAAAGGATGGGAAAAGGTATTCTATATAAAAACAAAGAGAAAGTAAGAGTTTCTACACCTTTATCAGATAAAATAGACTTTAAAACACATACTGTACTAAGAGATTAAGAAGGACATTACATA